>NC_060112.1:6250000-6875000 GCF_021155765.1 Diprion similis | reverse complement strand
TTAAAAGAAAAACGAAATCAAATATATATATATCTATATCAATGTTGAACGTTTAGAGGATCGCGTAGAAATGTTGACGGTAGAGATAAACTGGATTTTTGCGCTATTAAAGCTGTGAAATCCAAAATGTATCTTACACCGTCGGATGAAAGGACAATAATGACCAATATGCCAATATGTGAGCAAACAAGTGGAGTGAAATGAAAATGATAGCTGTGTGCCTTGATGTATTTAGTTTATATATTGTAGCTTTTTCCTGATCTATTCATGGAGACTATTATCAAGTTACTAGATAATTCTAACGATTACAAATGTGCCAATGTATTTTTTTTTTTTTTGTTAATTTCATCTGAAAGAATTAAATATAAGATAAGCAAATGTTGTGACAAATGAGTCCTTACTTCCACAATGTTAATTCCGCAATTCTATCATCGGTATACGCAGAGAGAAATTCAACTTCTGTGTCTAAAAAGTGGTTAAAAAAATTTATGACATACCGCAGAATTTGGCAGTGAATTTTTTTTCTATTCGAATACTTATTTGTTATTTATATTTGGCAACGATGCATAACAAGTGATCAATTTCAGTTATGTTATGTCCGTTATTTAACAGTCTCAATAATTTAATGAAATTTCGCGCGAGAGAAAAAACAAAACGGATTAGCTCAGAAACCTGGGGATATCTTAATAAACTAATTAATTTTCATTAGGTATATGTGTAATCAATATAATTAGTTATTTATGTATGTATGTACATAGGAATAATAAATCTATATTAGGTAATATCTTGTCTTCATAATCATTATTATCCTTTTATATATATACGGTTCACAGAATTTTTCTTTTTCAAACTGACTTGTAGGAAAGAAAAATTGTTCCAAGTTATTGCTGATTCATTGGTGTATCGGTTGGATATACTCATGATAAATGAAAGAAATTTATCAAATTTGAGCTATTCAACCAATTTCTTCAAAGTCTTATGCACCAAAACATTACTTAATTTTAGAAAGTCTCAGTCATCAGGTATTTATTATAGCATATTCGAATAAAACAAAAATTCTTTCAAGTTTTTAATCGATCACAATATACATGCAACGTTTCATTGTTATAATATATTTTATTTTTGTCTTTGCATTTGATCGAGAATCGATTGTGTGATGTTTCTTTGAGATTTTTCTTTACGTTTTCAGTTAAAATCTTTCTCCCAATCCTATTGACTAATAAATTCTTAATTTCATAAAATTGAGTTACTTGCTTTCGCCAATTCCATCCGTGATTAATCGTTGATACCGATCATTAGAAAGACATACTATACATATACTAGGTATTCCGGTCAAACTTAACCAGCCACTGACAATGCTTACCTTATAAAAAGATAATTATTATCCAAGAATCTCACAACTTTATATTTCTAAGCTACAAATGACAACATTTTTATGAGCAACTATTGATAATAAATTAACAGGTATATCCTACTTTCTTTATCACAAATACAATGCAACAATTTGGAATAATTATGAAAAAAGGATGTATTAATATCAGAGGTAATGGTCTGAGACTGGTTCTATTGAGCTGGAAGACTCCATAAACACAACACAATTACTTCCATATTCATTTAAATAAACATTCAGAGAAATTTGTTCCCTCAGATTCACGCAATGCACTAATTTATTTCATATATCTCTGACATATATGTAAATTTTTTTTCATTTACAGTCGCGATTAATATACCTATACGTATAGCAAAAAGTAGTCTTATCACCGCGATTCGCGCTAAATTCAACGTACACACATTCTTACAACCCTCATATAATAAGATAACAACGCGGATGTTAAAGAAGGTAATATTTTTCCATACGAAAGTCATTCTCATTCGTCCGACAGCATATTGCCTTTGCTATTACAGCTGTATGCACTCATTTCGTGTTTAAAAATGAATCGATAAAATCAAACGACGCGATGGCGTGTTGGGAACATAATGAGACTGAAACAATATTCATTGTATGATAGATTTTAAACTTTCAATTGTTTCACTCTGTCTAGCTGCCCATCGGGTGACGTTTAACTAGCTTAAAACTCGAGTGCAATATTATGATATTTAACTATGGGAAAACAACAATCGTTATTCAAAGTATATACGGTAAAAAAGAAATTGTCTATCACTAAGAATCATTTTCACAGAATTTATGCTCTCTGATCCGTCTTGGAGATAAAATAATATTAGTGACAAAATATTTATTACTTTCTTATTATTATCAATATTATTGTATTTTTACAATCGATAAGAACATCAGCAGCCTTTTAACTCGTATCTTCGCGACTTTACTTTACGTTTCAATCATTGGAGAGTAGAAATAACAATTTTTCTCAGCGTTCAAAATGTACACTTGTTTAATAGATTTTGATTCACGCAATGGCTATGATTATAAGTCTCCCAATTAGAACAGGTATTGTTAGATTCGGTTATGAACTTATATAACTAATACGCGAATTTCTCGTTTTTCTCCCCTCCTTTTTTTCTCCGTTTCTTCCAGGTTTTATTTCCTGTTTTTTTTTTCTTTCTTTTTTTTTGGTAGACGCATTTAGATATGAGAATGTGAAACACATGCAAATGTCTGTTTACCTCTGTATTACTATGAACTGCAAGAAGACATGGTTGACCCGTTACTTTATGAGAGATCTGACTGTGACTAGCAGTTGGATAAATAAAAATTATTTTATCTGCACATAGATTGAACACCAGTTCATGTAATAATTTACTTCTTTACAACTTGTTTTAAATTCTCTTGATCTCGCAATATTTAAAATATTTATTCAACAGCACTGTAACCACGTGATTTATTTTATCCAACTGAATGCTTCTCACAGTACAAAGTTGCATCATTCCGCACGCACTGTCAGACGTATCGCTTAATAGAAACGTTTTCTACTGTTTTCTTGATGCTTCTGGTAATACATAATTCCCAGTACTAGCGCTGCGATCAAAACAATTGCGACTACGAGCATCAAGAAGAAAGTTTTGACACCACTCAAAGCTGATGGCTTAGGGTCCTCTACATGTTCTGCAAAGAAAAAGAATAATATGATGAATCGTAGTTGGTACGCTGTCTCAGAAAAAAAATGGAGGATATTCCAATTTACAAATAGTTTCCGTATATTTAGTGTGCGAATTTGAATGCATTCGAATTGAGTCAACTTTACTCTTACCTCTTGGAGATTCGAAATGCGTTGCTGAAGGCAGAATTTGAGATCTGTCTTCTTCATCTTTAACCTACGAGAAGGAAAATGGGAAAAGAAAAAAAATTAGGAATAAATGAAAGATTCAAACTGATTAAAAAAATAAACTGAATCAGAATCACTCACATCGTCGGGCAGGTCAAGCTCGTAGAGTCTGACTGATATTACGTCATGATTATCGGAAAGGTCACCAGTGGTTGCTGTAACTCCGAAGTAGTAACCTGTGGGAAGCTTTATGCCAGGGACGGAAAAGCATTCCTTCCAAGCCGCCTTGTTCGAGAGATCAGTAGATACTGTTTGAAAAATAAAATAAAAATACAAATTATAATCAGATGAATCGTCTGATTTTCAAGTTTTCAATAAAATCTTTTAATTTTATCCGAGTTTTCCGCATTTCTAACAATTCATTACGAAATCCATGCATCTACATATTACCTGACAAGGTATCCTTTTCATATCTTATAGCTATATGAGTGTCATGATCAAAGTTTCTAAATTTAGCCTCGCAGCCTTCCAACTGCGTATGCGTTCCATCACGGTCATGGTCATAGTGCAAAGTCCCATTATTTATCATCGCTGAGATGTAGGGATGTTGATGCTGGAAAAAAGTAGTTCAAAAGTATTAGAACACGTGGTTTTTCTTACTTGTCGTGTTTACTTCATTCGTAACGCATCATGACCAAACTCAAAATTTCCTATGTTTGTGGAGTACGATTAGAAACGGCTTAATGATAATGATGAGCTCATCTTAAATAAACCGATATCAGCCTCTTTTAATTATATCCTAAATGAGACACGGTCTACTATCATTGACTTACATTATGTGGACCGTTATGGTTGCTGTAAGTGTCCAAAATTATGGCAAGCCCTTGAAAAAAGTCTTTGTTACCAAAAACTGGGCCACCTTCCATTCTGTCTTTGGCATACCAGATGGCAAGTCCGTCACCGAATAATTCCTTCCCTTTTCCGTGAACTTTGAATTGTACTTGAAGTTCCCAATTCCTGACATAGCATGGCTGTAAAATATCGTTCACTGAGTCTTTTGAGTTTAGCAAATTTCGATGATAGCATTTTGGTCATTGTGGAGATATCTCCCTTTGTATGCATTAGACTCAATTCTTACTACTGAATTCCATAGCGATCCTTGGGTACTTTGGACATCTGGTGTTAGGCGGATATAATTATTTGTCACTATTGTCACACCGCCAAAATCCCAATAAGGTATCGTCATTCCGGTAGCTATGGAAAGAAGAGAATAAAGAAGAATAAAATTGTTAAGCAACAAATGAACAGATAAGCAAAATCACTTTAGTTTCGAAATAAGCGAGTCATCTTTTCCTGGTACTTTCACCTTGATAATTGAAGAACTATATCAATAGCTAATCTTTGGCCAAATCTTCAGACAATAATTAGCCAAGGTGTGAATGTTAATCTTAAATGTAATTTTGCCCAAAATGTAAACAAAAATCTCTACCGTCTAACATAACCTGTACGTTTGACAGTACAACGAAACTTCATGTTACCAGGAAAAGCTTTCAAAGAGTTCTGCAAAAATATTATCAAGCATGCAGCCGTACGGTTTCGAAATGCTTTATTCTATTAACGCGTACGAAAATCGTCAAATTAGCATATGACACGTGCGACCGGGGAGTTGATCGTATACGGAAAACCGTGCATAGATAGATAATGATATTTTAATATATACGCAGATAAATATACACGACGTATGCACGCACATAGGAGAATATATACTACATACGGAAATACCATGTACCTTGATACGGCTGGATTAAGGAATGTTCTCGCTTGAGGTAATCTCTCGTGTTCCATTCTCCCTTGGACGTTTCGAACAGCAATAATCCTGTGATAAAGACATAGCACCACGGGAAAGTCATGATCATTGTACGGTTGCTTCAAGGCCGGATTGGAATTTCAATAATCTTCCAGCAATATTCACTAAACGATAGAAAAAATATATATGTATTAAAACCGTCCGCAATCACACAATCACCACAAGCGATGACGTATCACTCCGTCCACAGACTCCGTCGACCAAAGCTGAACTCAACTGAATAACTGATCGCCTCAGCCGGCGGCGGACTCATCGCATAACGTTCTCAAACGCTTTACTCATGTCAGTCTTGCCAACCTTATCAGTAGGGTTATCACTTATCTCGTATTTTTATCAGTGTCCTATGCTTCAAGGTTTCCTATCTATTGCCCATCTAGTTGGCTATCTTCCATAAGTGGAATCTCCGTGACATAATCGTTATCCACTGACCATGGAGTTAAGCAAGATGGTTAATTTTTGCGCAATTTCCAGGGACAAAACTAAAACGTGAAGGTCGGTTGAAAAAAAAATGAAATCAACGGCTTAGAATCAAAGATGGCCGAAACGCTAATGACGGCGGTGTGACGTCTTCGAAGAGACGTGTTGCGGTCAGGAATTTACAAACGAATTTCACAAGGCTATTTCATATCAGATCGCACCGAAGAAAAGTCTCGAGTTCAGTTGTAACGGTTAAACAGTTGTCAGTTGATGTAGCTCTGTATTAATCACGTAAAACGAGGTGAAATGGCGCCGACCAAGGTGATACTTCTTTCCTGCGGAAGTTATAATCCTCCGACGAATATGCATCTAAGAATGTTCGGTTAGTTGAAGTAATTTGTAAAAATATGTTCCGTCAGTTTTCATTTTCACCGTCCCGTCATCGTCATCAGCGATCGATATATCCCCGAACCTAATCCCGATCCGAACGCTCAACGCATGTCAAAATCAACAAACTTCGACTCTTCCCACCCTTCAATTCCCCTCTTCGTTTATAAGTGGCAAAAAATCTTTACAATTGAAAATCTCTTCAATCTCCAACAACAAAATATCCACATTTAATAATTTTGGAAACGACTATTTGTAATGTCTTCAGGAAAGGAGTGAGACAAGGATGACTTGCTATCCATAAATCAACAATTCACCTTAGCAAAACTCACTGTATTCTTAGCATATCGCTTCACTAACTCTGTATCCAAGTACTTTCTGTTCACTTTAATGCTGTCATATGATTATCTTGAAGAAAAAACATGCGACAATAATTAATAATTAATGTGATAAGAAATACATAATACATATTTATTTCTTACAAACAGAAATTGCCCGCGATCATCTCCACAAAATGGGATCACACGTCGTAATAGGCGGCGTGATATCGCCAGTGCACGACGGCTATGGTAAGAAAGAATTGACGAGTGCAACTCACAGATGCGCAATGCTCAGGTTGGCACTGCAAAATAATGATTGGATTAGACTGAGCGATTGGGAGACGAAGCGGGAAGGATGGACAAAAACACGAGTCACCATACAACACCATCAAAACCTCTTAAATTCTTGGCTATTTGATACATACGATATTAAGCATCACTCAGAGATCGAGGACATGGACTGGATACCAGACAATGTAAGAAAAGATGCAAATGCAGAGCAGAATCCCATCCAAGTGAAATTGTTATGCGGTGCCGACCTCCTCGAGAGCTTTGGTACTCCCGGTCTGTGGGCAGAAGAAGATGTAAGCATCGAAGCTATCACCAAATGTTTTCACAGATATATTACATGAAATGAGACTGTGTATAAAAATATTGTTAATTTCGCTGTATATTTTTCATTAAGTTTAGTAATGACCCAAGTGAACAAAGTCTCATACTTTTTTCCACTTTGTTATTATTCCTCAGCTCGACGCCATAGTTGGACAGCATGGTCTAGTCGTTGTGACCAGGGAAGGTTCGAACCCAAATAAATTCATATATGATTCGGATCTCCTTACCAAATACATGGTGAGTTCATCGTAACGGATATCTTTTTTTTATTATTCCTGAAAACTCATATTTTTCACTGTAACAAATTTTTTCAATTAATTTTTTATTCAGCACAACATCATTATTGTCACCGAATGGATAACGAACGAAATTAGTTCCACTAAAATTCGGAGGGCTTTAAGACGCGGAGAAAGCGCCAAGTACCTTCTTCAAGATTCGGTTCTTGACTACATATACAAACATGGAATATACGATGCTAGACATTCCTCAGCAATGTGAGTTTTTATGCCATTAGGATTCAAATGAATTTACCGTTACTATACATTTGTCGACAGTGGAGATTTGTCTATTGTCTGGTCTGTTCGCTTTTTGGATGGACGAGAACTACGAAAAAACTTATAAAATACATCATAAAATTATGATCATGAAATTACCATTTTCTTTGGATGATACTTTCAATTTTTGTTCACCTCTAAATTGGTCGTATATTTTACTTCATTGTTTCCTCTGATTGGCGAGTCAGACGATTACCATCTATGTACAGACAATCTCTCAAGACATCTGTAAATGTCGGTGTCAGATCTACGCAGATCTTAGTTAATTTAGTAAAGATTTTTTTTATCTTTAGTTAATATGTAAATATGGCCAGGGACTTACATTGTTTTTTCTTCTGTTGAAATGTTTAGTGTTTAGAATTTTTATATTTGTTCCGTGTGTCAAGTTCATCTGTTGTAAGGAACTAGTTAGCTAATGGTTTTACATTAATCTATGCTCAAAGCGGAAAAGCAAAATGGACAAAGAAAATGAGAATATAAGCAAGGATTTAGCTTGTTACTTATGAAAATGTTTACTGTTATTTTAATTGTTTGCCAAAAACGGTTCTTCTAATTGACTTTGATGTACAAACACATAGTTTAGTATTATTATTGTTCTTCTTTGAGATGTAGTTACAAGATGTACAGGAAAATTATAGTTTAACACTTTAACTAATTTTACGTTCGTGTTTTTTTTATACACATACACATATATATTGTTTATTTGTTAAAGAGAAAAAAAAATAGTAATTTATACGATGTGCAATAAGCCATGCAAAAAATGCAATAAAAAAAAAAAAAACACATAGAATTCTTATATATTTTTACACGAAACCTTGGTTTTTTCTTTCCGTTATTTTATACTTGTATCAGGTTTATTTTAATTGGTCGACAAAGTATAGATAAAAAAGAAAAAGTAAATATAAGTTACCAATGAACTTATCTTTGATCAGTTTTATGAAGAAATCGTTAAATTTTAATCATCAACAAAATTATTCTGAAATCAGTTTACAGGAAAATTGTATTTTCTTTCACGCTGCCAAATATCATCGGACACAAAAGTAAGTTGGAACAATCTCCAAATAATATCGAAAGTAATTATTTGCACATAGATAAAAAGTATGAGAATACATTTTTAACACCGTCGCCGAGTGATATTACAATGGAAACACCGAGTCCCGTGGAAATCATATCGATCGATATCCCCGATTCTATAATGAAGAAGAATTTTTTGAACAATTCAAACTTTGCAAATAATACCAACTGCAAGTTACCAATCGGTAAGACAGAAGATGATAACGATTCGGTACGCGATAAGTTCATCAGCGTTATGTCAGAGAACGGTAATAACAAGCTTCTGAACAGTATGAAAAGCGCTTACCCTGGACAGGCGAAGCAGATCATTGCGACAGAGACCGGAGAATCTCATATTCTCGACGAGGTAGGTTCATGCATCTACTCCGACCGAAGTAATCCCTCATTAACTGTAAAAAATGATCACAGTAACATCAGCTTAACAAATAACGCCATTGTAGTAGATAACGATCACAATTCATTCGTAAACACAGATCGCGGTTCGGATAATTTAACTGCACTTATCGAAGATGAGAATGATTTTTTAGAATTAAGTTATAAGAAATTAAACAACGCTGAAATCAACCGACGTACAGCAGCAGCAACGGCAAAGAATCGAGACAATTCGAATGTGAAACTGGATATTGCAGAAACCAAGGTGGAAAAAACCGTTGTTAAGGAAAGAGACGAACGAGCCGCGAACGACGGTGCAAAAAACAAGGATTCGAAAGTAGATGACACGCTTCTCGTTGAAGAAGAGAACGAAGAATGCGCGGTGAACAGAGAGACGTTGGAAATAGACGGAAAGTACCTAAAGTCTTTGGTCAACTCGCGCAAGAGTCCGAAGAAGTGTAAAGACAGCGTAGAAAAGAGCGTCGTACGAAAGGAGAACTCCTTGCCGGTTTTGCCCGGAGAGACAAAAGCGTCGAAAACTAAGGAGGACGGCTGCACGCAGTGCGACGAGATCGACAGCGTAAATTCAGCCTCGCAGACGGACCTGAATTTCACCGCCGACGATAAGGACGTCAAGCTGTTCGAGCGGGCGCTTCGGTCGCAATTCGGAGTCCAGGGGAGTTTGGATTCTGTAAAATTCACCCTCCCGCAGGAGAGGAGCTCAAAAATGGGCCTCGACACCGGTTCCAAGAAGTCGAAGAGCTACGAGTCGATAAAATGCAGCGACAGTTCAAAGTCCATGTCGTACAAGAGCTTCGAGATCTCTTTCAGCGACACTCTTAAGCCCAAATCTGACAGCACGTCGCAGCTCATGACGACGGCAAACTTCTGCAGCGAGTGCTGTTACGCGAGTGCTACCGAGGTCAGTTTGAACCAAGAGACCTTTTACACCGTACAATCGAACCGCAGCACGTGCTCGGTGGATGACGATTCCACAGAGTGCGACATCTGCAGCGCCTGCAACCTCGACTCGAACGATATTCTCGAACCAAAATCAGCCCCGGGAATCGGCGACAAGTGCGATTTGTGCGAAATCTGCAACGACATCAACGCCGACTTCGAAGGCGACCTGATAATGCCCTACGCCGACTCCGAGCCGACGCTCGTGGAAGAGAAGGAAGCGATCGAGGAGTTCAAAGAGGAAAAAATTAGGGATGAGACTCGGCTGGACGAAAGCGGGGATGAATTTGACGAGGAAATGAACCGTAGGGATCAGGAGGTGGACAACGATGATTTTGAAATCGAGAACTGCGGCTTGGACAACAGCGTCAAGACTTTTGCGAGAGACTCGTCCAGGTTGAATTTACACTTAACGAAGAACAGCGTTAACGATAATCGCGAAGAATCAGGGAACGCTATCGAGGAGGAGGGGATAGGTTCGTCGAACGAGAACGTTAATATTTACTCTGCCAAATTATCGCTGCCAAAGTATTACTTGCCCATCGGTTCGAAGCGCGATGGCGGGAAGAGAATCGTTAGAAAAGGATCCTTCGTGATAAGCGATTCGAGCTCCAAGTTCTTTCAGGACAAGCGGCGGTATTCCTCGGTCGATAACTTGCAGCAATCTAAACAGATCATAAAACTTCCGGAGAGAGGATTTCAGCGGTTCAAAGGTAACAAGCTCATCGCGTCGGCTGACAACATACAATCGAACCGAACCACCGAGCGCTCCGCCAAGCTGAAAAAACTCCAAAAGTCTGTCAACGACATTGACTCGCTTACAGAGAATTTTATCAATTCTTCCAACGAAAATTTCACGCTATCAGAGAACGATCTCACACCTGACAGCGCCAATTTACGTGCCAACATTAAGATAAGGGACAGCGACATGGTGAAAATGATATTGACTAAACACGGAATAAAAATAATCAGCGAGAAAGAAACAGCTCTGTAGTTGATGGTTTTCCGACGAAACCGTACATTTTTATTTTCACGAAAACCCGCTTCAAACAAAAATTCGGAAGAAAATCTGCGTTGTCGAGATTCAAGAGACTAGCGAAAAAGAAGAAAAAATCTAGAATAATTCAGCGCAGAAATTTATACGATAAAAATGAGAAAAAAAAAAAACTGCGCGAAAGAAAATCGTCTCTCACTTCGCACCCTAACACACCTTTGATACCTTCACTGTTTCAAAAATTAATGTTTCTGTGTCATGCATGTATGCGGATTAAGTACACGTACAATTACAATGTTGTCATGTATGGATGTACAAACGTTTAACGAATTATTAATGTTTCTGTGCATCTATAGGTATGTGGTTAAATTGCTACACAGATAATTACTGAGTAGTTAACGCGTACGACAATTTATTCATTCTTTCGATTGTGCAAAGAATAGTAACTCATTTTTTTTTCACATATTTTTCCTTTTATCGACATAAGTCGAGAGAAATCTATGTAGCTTGTCACTGCTCGTTAGTTGTTTGGAATTCACGAGTCACCCCGATCAACGCGGTCTTGTTTGAATCCGTGAACGTTGAGTTTCACTGTATATTTTCTTTTTGCCTCACAAGTTTAAAGGATTTTCATTATAGAATTTAATCCGACGTTTTTACGACGTTTGGAAATCTTGATTATTACAATCCTGTGGTTAAAAGACAATCCTATTTAAATATACTATATTATAAATATCTGAAATAGAGATATAAAAACTGATTTTGTTACATAATTCGCGGTTATTGAAGTATATAGAATATTCGTTATGTCGATTAACCGTAAATAAATTATATTATATACTATACAAGATCTCGATATTAAAAGTAAACTTCCAATTTGGAGTAAAATATTTAAACGAAAAACAAAAATTTTAAACATAAGCGTATAACGTTATACGTTTATACTCGTGTATATATATACATATATATATTAAATTGAATGTTGAATTTAATGAGCACAACAGTGCTTAGGGAGGGATTTTCTTTTTATTCGCTAAATTTATCGCTTTTTTTCTAATTTCCTGACAAAGAAACTACACAACGGATCAATGCGAAATTTGACATGAAGATTCATTTATCTTTTATGTATTCACAAAAAAAAATTGATAATGATTTCCTTGAAAATTAGAAGAAAGCGATAAATTTAGCGGAAACAAAGAAAATTCCGCCCTTAAATGGTCATATATCCATACAATACACGTTACATGGACATTGTATACTCATATACATGTATGTATCGAATCGTCATGTAGTGCATGGTATGCGTTTTTGTTTAAAAATTTTTTCTTTCCACAATCATTTCTTTGGTTTATCTTCCATTACTTCAAAAAATCGCTTCGACATCTTTCCATAGGTATATAGGTTATAACATCTATCTAGATATCGAATGCTTTTAGTACAGCAGCATTGTGGAGGCTCAAAGCCAAAAACATTCATCAGTTCTTCCTTACATGCAAGTTAATATTACGTGTTACCTGTACAGTATTACCAGTTATATTTATAGCTTGCAACCATTCGTGTAATGATTCGAACTACTATGATTAATAATTAAATTTGAAAATACAAGAGAAAAATTCACATATGGTTGCAAATTAAATAAATAATTGCTCAAATACACATACATACATAGTTATACGCTTCATAGCTGCTAAGATTCTAATAGAATGTTAACAATTACTACTCTCCCTATATATATATATATATTCATGCTTTTTCTACTTCCTTTACATAAATGTTAATCGTAATCATAAACGTTCCTATTTTCTACTTGTGTTTCTTTTTAGTTTTCTTTTGTTCTATTGTTTTTTAATTGAATAAATCATGTTTACCTATATTTTCAAGCCTACACAACTTCTTCGATGCAAATATACCCACGTCTATGTATATTCATATTTTCACGACTGTTTTATAGTTTCTTCTCTGAGTTTTAACAAGCTACCGTCAGTTTAATAAAAATACGGAATTGAGTTAAGTGAAGAATGATTCCTTGCAGTGTTTGATTGCTGTGTTGATGATCTGTGTGTTTGCGCGCGCGTGTGTGTGTGTGTGTAGTTTTGCAAAGAAGAAGTTAGTGTGTAGTCTGGATCTGACGCGGCATGTTAAATGTGTTTTCCAGGGAACGGCAAAACCTGCATGCCTTCTGTAAGACAACTAGTTGACCATCTTGTCGCTGCTCGCTCCATACCCATCCGATGCGGCCCCTGTCTTACCATTAACAATTATACTAATAATAGTAATAATAATAATAACAATAATGACGATAATACCAAAGCCAATAACAAACGTCCCATAAGCAAAGATTGTACATTCAACCGCAATGACAAAGATAATGAAAAAGATCACGCGGGCATTCAGCCGGTTATAAATGATACAATGATAATAAACACGTTTGATATTGATCGATATTGGACAGAATTTTAACTTATTGCGGGACAATATTAATGATCCAGCAGCTCGTGCTCACGGAAATGTAGCAAGAATTAATTAAATATTATTATGTACGTACATTATATCTATACATACATATATATGTATTATTTATATTTACAAAAGGCTGTGGTAAGCGTGGTTATATTAAATTACCTGGTGAATTGTATTCAATTATCAATATTATTTACATTGTATGAAGTTGATTGAAAATCGGAGTTATAGAGGAAAAAAAGAAAATTAAATTTTGACGGGACAGTTTCGTTTCAATATTTTCCAATTTCCCCTTTGAATGTTATAACAGAATTCTGAATTATTGGTTTATCTGTCATTTAAATATCATTTATCTGCTGCGATTCTTCTTTGCTTTATAAAAGAGATATTAATAAGAAATTTTCTGTAATTATTCTTAATTAAATGTACATTTTTCTTGCATTCATAATATGACAAGTGAACCCGATTAATTATTTCACAGGTTATAGCGATGTATACAATTAGACATATGTATGTGTAGAAATACAGCTTATAGTCGTGTTGATTATTATTATTTTTTTTTTTTTCATCAAGCAAACAATTAATTGTTAGTCATTGTTAATTTACACTTTCTTTAAACATAGAATGACACTGCGCTGCAGGACTTCGCAAGTTAGTAGATATTATACTTTCAGTACGTTATAATACCTACATAGATATATATTTCGAATCTTATATACATTATATACATTTAGTGCACGTGATAAGGAGATGAGAATCTTGGAGCAATTAAGCTCGAGAGTTTATAGTATATTTTTTACTATCATTAGAATTTATCATTTCGATATTTCCTACCGAACGCTATCGAAGATGGTCGGTGAACATTTAAGCGAAAAAAGAAGACGATACGATATATATATATATTTTTTTTTGTGTTCGTGATCGAAACGAACGAAAAAAGGAAGTATTTTGAAAGATATATGGAAACTAATGATTGATTAATTGATCATAAGGCGTGTTTACGATAAATTTATTCGAAACTGTTCCAAGTGTTAGTTTAACGATCGTTATTCCAGGCAATATTCAATTGTATGAATTAGGAACACAAACAAAAATGATGAAATCAAAATTGAAATGAATTCTTTCAGGTTATCTTTCTCGAATACATTTGAAAGATTATTGTAATTCCTATAGAAAAAATATGTACCATATATGTTTGTCAAATATTCATATATATATATATATATTAATCTTATATAAATGAAAAATAAGAGCGTCCAGAACGCTCCAATCGAATGACTCTATAATTATTATATATACCTGCGTATATCATGATTGGAAAATAAAATTGTTCAAAAAAAAACAAGAAAATTATGTATATTTACAATCATTGACTTTATAACACACTCAAATTAAAATAAAAACCCGGCAATTATCAATATTTATAAATAATTTATTTACAATATGTATCAAACATTCGATATTATAAAAGTTTTATGTGCAGGAAATTTTGTATCCTAGAAATAATTATAAAACGTAAATCTTTTTTCATTTATCGCGCATATTTGTTACTATCATTGTATAATTATACACGGTACCGAATTTTCCGCAACTGCTTTTTTCAAGATCCTTTCAATTTTTGTTGTTTTTCTTTTTTTTTTTTTTTTTTACATATTAGAAATTGAAGTGCTATTTCTTTTTAATTCTTTTCTCGGTTCTTTGTTCAATTAACGATAATTGAGCGCTGTCCTTTCTTCGTGTGTATGTTACTCTTATGCATAGTTACATATAATTTATTTCATGTAGTAAAACGTGTATATATCAACGCGGGTTATTATAATACATTAATTATATACACATATGTATGTAGTTTGAGTCGCATCAGGTGATTTATAATTTTTATGGGTATTTGTGTCACAGTTTTAGAGGGTAGGTTACAATATTACACATATTAAAAAAGATCTCAAATTTACAACAAATTCACAACGCAAAGTCATATATGACATTTACAAATTCGGGTATTTTCATACTCGCACATCAATTATCCATATATTGATGCAAAGTTGAATATACACGATAATGGAAATGAAAAACCTGCTGAGAAATTTCACAATCACGCATTGTAACAATGAATTTTTCCACTGAAAATTACAATATTTGTATATTAACCCAATCGTAACGAACAAAGCAGTGAAAAAACAATACAGTTTGGAATATTAACCGCAGCCTAATTAAAAATACGATGCCTAATTCTGTCTCGTTGAAAATTTAAGTAGTATTTCTACTTCTTGTATTTCCTTTTAAAAATCAAAAGAGCGCCTAATGAAGATTATTCATAACTAGCCATGCATGTCTAGAGAGAGACAAATATTATATCATACTTGTTGACAAAAAAAAAAAAAAAAAATCAAATAAAATAAAGAAAATACACGAATCAAATACTGCAGTGGGAGTTACGAAGAGTAACAACTCCGTGATATCACCCGCAGCCACAATTATATGGCGACGAATCGAGATTGAGCTAAACAGTGCAAATAAATGTACGCATTTCCATCGTACATTGTTACATATATACACACGAGTATACATAGCGTATTTCATAGCGTACGATCCGAACGAGTTCATCGTTATCCCGCTGTCTTTGATCTCAGGGCAAGTATGCAGCTGATCATCAGAGCCACGGTCCATGCGGCTATTATCAAAAATCCTATATACACCTCGAACTCGTCTATCGAGTAACCCTTCTCGAGCATTGCTCGCATCGAGAGCGAAGGTAACGTTGTTGGCAAGATGCGGCTTATCCATTGCAAAAATACCGGCATCCCCTCCATCGGCCAGATACATCCTGTAAAAATACCGAAATTAATGGGTGAAAAAAACGTGAAAGTAACAAAGATGGTATGCGATGAATTATCCCTGAAATTCTGATGATTGTTTTTCAGTCTCTCTGTTTTTTTTTTTTTTTTTTTTTTTTTTTAATAGAGTACGCATGGGACTCAATTTTACACAATGTAATTGTATTAATCGCCGCCAGAATTGTTCGAAGGTAGAAGATTTCGTTCAAGACCTCGAAATATGATATATTCTAGGTTACATTCGCCATCAAATTAAAAATTCATTTAGCCCAATGCTCACGTAATTGATAATACGTCCCAAACGTATGTCACCGTTTATCCAAATTGGCGGTCACAATCTTCGATCAAATACATACGTATACACTTTTATACGGCATTATTGTAGTATAACGATTTCTCTATTGTTATAATACAGTTATAATCATCGTATAATACAAATTTCTATTACAAGTTATTATGCAAATAATATAGGTTTCACGCTCGATTCGTATGTAGCAATATAAAGAAATGAAGGAAATCGATAAAAACTTACCAGACAGTAAAATTAGGGGGTAAAAACTACCCGTTGATACGTAATTGGCTACCGTATGAGTCGATACCATTACTGAGATGAAGAAACCTGCATGGATAATTTAATATAATGCAATTTTAATAGAACCGTTGGTTATTCATTAGTAAGACGATATACAAAGAGGATTGATTAGATTTATCGGTCGTTTAAACGTATATATAACAAATATTTCGTTAGTATAAGTTCAATAATAAAAGAGTCCAATAATTAGAAACGGAAACACCGATTTTGTATTCCTTATGGCTTTTTTTACTCACCGTAACACATGCCGCAGAATCCTATCATCAGGACCAATACAATTACACCCAGTAAAGGTCCTCGACATGGTAAACTGAATCCCAGAAGTGCAACACATAGAACCAACGTTACCTGGAGGCAGGTCAAAGCGAATTGCACCGTGACGTGAGCTGCGAGAATTTGCTGTACGGTAACGCCTGCGTGAAAAAAGGAAGAAAAAAACAACAATCATATGAAGTACAGCCAGATAGATGTTTATTTGTACGACAAAAAATTAATCGCCATTTTTATACTCTGGATGAAAAAAAGGCAAGCGTATGGTAATAAATGATTTCTTGGCTCTCTTTCGCATGTTTTTTTTCCCCCTCTGCTGCTCAATTTTCTTTCTACTTAGCAAAAAAAGAACAATAATTTCGCTTATGAAAGACACTTCGTGATCGTTATATTATAGCTGATATTATACAAATACGCTTTACACTAAACGCCAGTAACGGATTTTTTACAAGTTTCTCTCGTACGTCGATATCGATTGAAAGTGAAGTTAACGATCTGCAGAGTTGAATTATTTTCATCTTCATCCATAGTTATGTTAGTATTCTTTTTGTCTATACACTTTCAGACCCTCTTATTCGCCGTGCAATGTTTCATAATTATATTCGCAGGTTGTGGAAAAAATCACGAAAGTATTATACGGAAAGGTATTATTAGAAATGAATACACCAATCTAAAAATAAAAAAAATTATATTACCTGCTACTAATGTTCTGTCCCACACGCCTTCAACACGATCCGAAATGATGATTGCGGACGTCAGCGAGGTTGCCAAGAAGAATATTACCCTGAAATGTAATTATAATGGTACAAGATAATTTAATAACCCTTGCGAATTATTTTCTCTTTTGGCGATGCTTTTTGTTCTCTTATGTATATTATTCTTTCGCCACTGCTGCAATAAGTGTCGTTAAAGAAGAGAAAGAAAAAAAAAACAAAGACTGTGCGAAAACCGTTCCGTAATCGAAAGTACATAGTAATAAGATTTGCATTATTTTTTTTCATATCAATTTCGTCAGTTTCAAAAGCAAAGCGACGGATTCGTTCGTCTGCTGCCGTGGTGTAATAAAAACGAAATTGCAAAAATAAACGATTGCGAAAACCGTTTGTAATCACACCGCATCTTATAATACTTTTAAATCCGCATCTACGCAATATTCCTTGTAATGTTCTTGGGTAAGAAAACTAAAATGGAAAAAAAAGAAGAGAAATGAGGATAAGCGGTACGCTTGTAAATGCGTTGAGAATATCGCGAAGCATATGCAACCGTCAGTTAATTGCCAAATTTAATGGTTTCATACTACAAGTAACAATCGAATGCTGCTACTTACGTGAGTAAAAATCCAGGTGCCATGAAATTTGAATATTTCTGATCAACACTTCCAAGCAACGGCTCCTCGAACTGTAAGATTGAATATTTTTAAATATAACTATATCGGTACAATATGTATATCGTATAATAGAACAATGCGTCGTTGATTTATTAACGAGGATTCTTGACTCACCCTTAACGGCATTTCACCGAATCTCGGATCGATGTGACATTCCTGCATTATGCTGTCCTGAATTTCGAAAAACCGATCGAACAATCGTTTCTGCACGTTCAAACCGATCTGTCGATCTGTAATTCGATGATAATATTTCAAGTGTGTAGAAAAACTTTACGATAATTGCTATATATACGATTCATGCAGTTGCCAAAAGTTTGCATAAATTATGGAGGGGGGGGGGGGGGGGGGGGGCAATACGAGGTACTTAAGGAAATACTTAGTTTGCGAGGACGCAAGTACGCTAAATCTTTGAAAATTCAAAATAATGCTCAATAATGTTTATAGAAGTCATATTTGACTATTTAAAAAGCATTTTGAAAAACAACATTTTTTTATCAAATTTTAAGGGTACCCCGGTTTGCCCGCCCCGCTCCAATTACGTTTATATCGGCATTATGTTACACTCACTTCCCATGTCGAGCGATATTTGCACTGCACTGTCGTCGAGTTCCTCGTCGGTTAAATATCTAGCGTTGTCCCTTCGGTTCCGAAGAGCTTCGGAAAAATTGCTACTGAAGAACATCGCGCCCACAGCTTTTCCATTTCTAACAGCTTCGTAGGCGCTATTTTGGTCGGGGTAATAATCCTGGAGAAACGGTATTGAATTGCAATAGTCAATTACGCTCTATGAACAATCTCTGAGAGCGATAATTAACCGCATGATAAATCTCGTGTAAAAATAATTGCAAATTCCAATTTGCGAGAGAATCCTCAACTTTCAACTCACCTTTATGATGATGGAGTCGTCGAAGCCGTGCAAATACCTGCAGCTCAAATCGACGAAATCGCAATCCTCGGTATCCTCGTAGTAATTAACTTCGCCCCAAATATTGCTGTAGTTACAATTTCCGGCTTCCTTGTTCACCACGGCCATGTGCAAATTCTTCGGATCTTCTCCGATCGCGTTAAAGAATAAGAACGTTTGAAGAACGGGAAATATCATTGCAAAAGTGACACCTCTAAAAGACGAAATATTGAATAAACAGACATTCAACACCTGTCCAAAAATTTTTAGACATTATTTTACTTCAATCGATACTTCAATTTCTATATCGTGAATTTCTTTCTTTCTTTTTTCTTCATCTGCCTCCACAGAAAGTATTAAAGAGCAAAAAAGTAATAACAATACAAAACAAACTTACCCCGGGTGTTTGACCAGTTGCAAAGCATTCTTGGTGAGCAAAGCCTTGAATTTTTTCCATTTCGCTGTCACGACTTTTCCCATGTCCTCGTTGTCCCTTATCTGTTGTTTCTCGGAGCTGATTATATTCTAGAAAAATCGGCCATAATTAGACTTTGAGATGTAACAGTGAAAAAAATTCAAGTACACCCAGAGAAACTTATAGTTGTAATTACTATACATTCTAATGAACTGTTTTCACTTTTGACCATGACCGAAAAATGCATAGTGCTACGTAAAAAAAAAATCTAGCATGTGTTACTATTCTTTTTGATTATTGTGACTCGTGCTATATTTTCTTGTATCTACTGTAATGAATCGATGTTGGACCCTAACTGGACCGAAAAGATGGAGGTAAAGCACAAACAAATAGATTAAACGTTACAATAACCAGAAAGTGTGTCATTAACAATTATAATTACACTAAATAGTTACTTGCGTCAAATTTTCTTATAATTTCACTAGTATTTAAATCGTGATCGTACGATAGGCATTTTCATAGATTTTTCTCTAGGAACTGTATAAAAAATGAATAAAAAAAAAAAAACAAAAACAAAAAACAATAACCATATTTTTATATCCTACATCGGTGCTGCTGTAATGTCCGTTGTGAAGTGAAACCGTCGACGAGTTGACCTCCGTAGGATTGTGAGACGTCACCTCGTTGCTAACAACTTCGGTTATTCCTCTCTCTTGATTGTCGGCCTGCCTCTGACTCAACGTCAAAAACGCTTCTTCCAATGTCGGGCATTGAAATTGTGACATAATCTGTCCAGGCGTTGACTCCGTTAGTAATTGTCCGCATCTCATCATCCCTACCTGTATGCATTATAGATATGTAAAAGCAAAGCTCGACATTGGTTTTTGGTATCTTCTGCACGTACAGGTATACATAATATTGAAATATCATACAATAAGGAAATCACTCGCTCACCTTACTCACACCAATACAGCTCTCACGTATGTCTGTACACCTATACATATATACACGTATAATCTTTCGATATTTTACCTTGTCCGCCTGTTTCGCTTCCTCGATATAATGTGTCGTTATTACAACGGCCGTGTCTTCTTCCTTTGTGATGGTTATCAGGTGCTCCCATATGCTGAAATGTCACGGTGTGTATATGTATAGTCAATGTCTTCATTTCAATGCCGAAAATCGACTAGCAGTTTCAGTTTAGTTGCTGATATTGCAATGACGTTATACTCAAATTTTTGCAATTTTTTTGCCCTATACAATTATCCATAGTTTGAAAAGAATCGCGTGTTCATATGTGGGAAAAAAAGCAGAAAATACCCAAATAACACAAGAGGCTCTGCACAGTTATGAATTTGCAAAGACGCGAAAATCTGTTTCAGTACAAAATTTCATAACGTACATGAACGCCAGAACGTTATAGAATCGATAGAATTCCAGTAATTTCATATATGTTGACTGGTCTGTTAATTACACTTCTCCTCTTGAAAAAATTTTCGCACATGAAAATTTTATATTACAAGACGTTAAAAAACGTGAACAATATTCTGACGTCATTGAGAGTTGGATCAATCGCATCCAAAAACTATTCAATTAACGGCGCTCTATAATGTAAAATGGATAATCTCGAAGATTAACTCACTCCGCGCGCAATACCGGATCCAATCCGACCGTTGGTTCGTCAAGAATGAGTAATTCTGGTTTGTGTATCATAGCGGCAGCGAATGACACCCTCCTCTGTTGTCCACCGCTCATGTGTTTCACTTGAGTATTTCTCGGCGGGAGGTGTAACAATTTTGTCAAAAACGCGAGCCTCTCCTCTGCAAAGCGAAGGATAATTAGATGAAATGTTTTGGTGTCCTTTGTTTTTCTTTGCTTTGCGCGTCGCGCTTGAATGAGGAAGAAAATTGATTCAGGAAAAACTTACCGATCACGTCGTCCTCGACGCCGCTTATGCGGCCAAAATAGTACATCGCGTTTGCCGTTGTGAACTCATTGACGAGGGATATTTCCTGCGGCATGTAGCCAACTCGGGGTCCTGGTATCCCGGAACCCTTGGATCCCGGTTTGCCGCCCAGGACCCAAATGTCACCGCTGTCGAGGCGTCGCACTCCAACGACGCACGAGAGCAGGGTTGATTTGCCGCAGCCACTGGCACCCAGGAGACCGTAGCTGCAAGACGGGGAAATTGTGGAAAACATCGTTTAAGGATTTACAGGGTGTACGATCGGGTTGAAAGAGTGTTGAAACTAAAGTTTAACGAAACAGAGACGATATAATGTCACTAAAGCCAATCTAGTTACATTCGACTATATGGGGTTCCTGTAATGGCGAAGAGAATGTTGAAACGATGAACTTCGGCTATAAACACCTTGTCGTATTAATTACATCATAGAGATATTATTATTCAACTATATTTTCACCAGCAAGTTCACGTCGCTTTTTGTCATTTTCTCATGTTTTTCATTCGATGAGTTTCTCTTTACCGACCGAGTAGAATTTGCCTCGTTTTTGACTATTACCTGAATCTACGTATGACGCAAAAAATCTGTACATCTATAACGCCATTCTACATCCAATTTCGAGTACAAATGGCCAAAATAAAGTTTCGTTCGCGCAATGATAATACCGAGATATGTATTTCTCTAATTAAATTGCAGGCATTTCGTAGCACTTTTATCGTGCATGAGACTGAGATTGTTTTTTTTAGATATTTATGTTCGACATTTTCACATCAGTGATGAGTCACATCAGTGAGGGCTTTGTTAATAATAAAAATGAGTGACATTTTACTCGGTCGGTAAAGACTGACTATAGTATCGTCTTAACGGGCTTGTTTAACCGAAAATCTACACCTACTTTTGCACCAATTTTAGTACAGTAAGTGTTTATAAAATTATTGCATACGAAGATCTTCTTACAAATAGAGAATCATAGAATTATAAACAAGAGGTCAGTCAAATATCGAAGCTTCTTTTTTTTCGTCATGTTGGCATCGTTAAATATTTAATTCAACAAAACTCCACTGATATTGAATCTGATCAACAAATATCTGGCACCATTGAATTTTCTACTGAAAGTGAAAAAAGAAACTCTGTCTTATCGTCGATGCTTTGGTATAAAATAGTCTTCCAAATAAAACCGACTAATCGCATATCAATTACAAAGTTATCGATTTCTGGCCAATCACCAATGTCCTGGATGCGTTAAAATTTTTAGAGTTAAATTACACTCGCGTTCCATATTATGCAAAGTGAAAGGGATTTGCGGATGCGAATCTCTATGTAGGTATGTATAGGTTATATACAGCCAGTCTTTTTTGGGAATTATTTTACTCTCTCTTTCTTCGTAGCGCGTAATCACGTCGCAAATTGTTTACATACGTCCGAGTAATTAATAAGCCCGATTCCTTGCAAAACTAATAATTTCAAGCATTCAGAATGTCGCAGAAAACGGAAAGTAAAAACATGGCCGTCGGCTCGTTTCTTCGCCCATGTATGGTTACACTATTACAGTTGTTTTTCTCGGAGGTCTATAAATCCTGATGTCAAAAACAATTAGCACTTCATTAGTCAGCTCGACTCGCGTCGTCGCTTCGCACTTAACATTGCATTATACGTGAACTCTAGCGAGAGTGTTTAAACTTTTGGACAAAGGTATAATGATCGAGGCACGAGGTCGATCCGATTAATTTTCATGCTATTTACACTGTCAAAAATTGGCGGTCTTAAAATTGACTAACAATGGCCGGTGTGGATTATTATAGAACATTTTTTGTGGTCAATTCAGAACTTGAACGTCAGATCTTGTCATCAAATAGTGTTAGATCGACAGTAAAAATGTTCTGTAAAAGTCCACATCGAATTTTTTTTACAGTGTACACGGGGAGAAGCATGCAGAAATACGTCAGGGTTTCGAAGAGTTCTTTAAATGAAGAAAGGATTGGATTCACAAGTAAAAATGTGGCAAAATCTGATGATCGATTATCGTGAGAAGAAGGAAGAGATTAAGGTAAAGGAACAGAGTTTCTCAAACAGGTTGATGATCGATGAACTGGAGCGAGAGATTTTTCCGATGAAATCACAAAACACGATGAGTCAGAATAACGATTATCCAACGACGAACAAATCGGTGAATCACGTTTCGACGTAAGAGGAAAAATTTGAAAACAATCAACAAACTGCTGCTCGAAAATCTGAAACTTTAATAACCGACAAAAAACAGGAGGAAAAAAGGTTTAAGCGACAGTAATAGTACCCAGAAATGCAGACCGGATATTGATAGTTTGGCGGCATCGATTGACGTTTCATAAGAGTTCCGAAGTACCGTAAAGGAAAGCGATAATTGCAAAAGAAGAAATTTTTTTTTAAATCAGCGCTGCAGCTGCAGCAGGCAACAAGTCAATTTGGGACGAAAAAAAGTTGACGAAGGTAGAATCTGGATATAACAAAACATCGAAACCAGTTCGGGTGCGGCCTCCAAGTTCACCGGATTCTTCAATTCGGCTGATCAAGGACGAAAAAGATGAAAGTTCCGTAGGCAAGGATGCGGTTCCTGAAGGTCACAATAATACCGGTATAATTCGAAACCCACCGTTAGTCAGTAAAACGGTACTAACCGGAATAATGGCCGTTCATAAGGACGAATCATCATCGCCTGATTTAAACGAACAAAGCTAACTTCAATTCGAATGTGGACGAATTCACCGATTCAAACTGGCCGAAAGCTAGCGCCAAAATGAATCCCAAGTATTCCAACGAAAAACGACACCGCGATCAATCGTAAGTGAAGTTGGTAGCCGAGGAAAGAATTCGGGTCAAGCAGACGAGTAGATGGACGACCTAATCGGTGCCGTCGGCAAAGTGTTGTCCAGCTGCAAAAGCTGTTAATAATAATATCCGCGAACGATGCTTATGGAGAGTAAAAAAATTCAAAGAATTAGGCAAGACATGATGTATTATAAAAAAAATTTATAGTAAGCACGTGCACGTGATGGTAAATGTCACTCGAGGCAAGCAGCCCGTAATTGCTGTTCTGTTTAATTAACATATCACGCGTAACATCATACATAACGGCGGAATAAAAAAATTCCTATAATGCAGAATGTTTACTTAAGACGCACAAATTGATGGATCATCCAATAACTTTTTTTTTTCTTTACCTTCGCCGTTGATTTTTTCCACTTTACACCGATCGTTCTATTTCCCGTTTACTTATTGTATAATAAGATCATTATCGCATAGTGAGGAAAATTTTATATGTTACGGTTCCTAAAGAACTTCTGGAAAATAGCTGATAATTACGACAAAGAATTGAATTGGAAACTACAATTTTCGATACTAAATTGCTTGATTGTTCCAACGTTATTTAAATCTGTTCTGATTACATAAATACTTCTTTTAAGTCAAGCAAGTAAGCCTGAATATCAATTTATTGTTGCAACGGTATAAAATTATTACAATAGTAAAAGTGATCAGAATAAAAAAGAATAATATATAATTACACGATTATTATAAATTTTTCTGACTACATTTACAAAACTTATTTTCAGTTCGCACCTGGAACTACATAGTTTGGGCTACAGAAAAGAAATGCAAATAATTATAACGACGATGTATATTGACCAAATATAGAATATGTTTTCGTTACACGAATGAAAACGTCAAAGCGTTGTTTTCTTCTTAATATATTCATCGTCTAACGTTACAGGTCGGTGAAAAACACGGTCTAAAACTAGGGCAAATTAATGGCTTTGCAGATGGCACAAACACAAACAGTGCATTCAATAATAATTCAGTGCATTTCCTTTAATTTCAAAAACCGTCCATGTCGACCAATCATAGAAACCAAAATAATATTCAACCTGTTCTCTGCGCTGTTCATTTTTACAATAGCAAAACTCATGCATACTATATTTCACCAAAATTTACTCGTTTTCCTAACTGCAGTGTAGTTTTCATTATACGATACCAGGAGTTTTCCGTGAATTTTTCCACTCAAAGGCGGCAGGTGGGTAACCGGATAAGCTGCATTTTGTATTACAGCGTGTTGAAAAAGCAGTTTCGGTTGCCTATCGACAGGCGTTGAGTGGCAAGTTTCACGTAAAACTGACACGCTCCATACACAATTAATTTATTACAATCTCGAAGAGTCTGGGCGTTTTTTTTCCCTTTTTTTTGTCTTATCTTTTGGATTTTATACTCACATACAGCCTCGCGAAACGACCATGTTAAGGTTATCCAAAACTGCAACATTTTTCGTGTAACATTTCCGTGCGTTCCTAATGACGATCGCCTCCTTGGCAGTCATTTCGTAAAATCTGCGATCTTCTTCGGTCAAGTATTCACGTTCTGCAACAGAACGAAATTTAATTGACTATAAAGAAGAAAGAGGAGGAATATGACAGAATATAACTATTATACATCGAATAGGTATAGTGAAATATCTATGATAGACAAATATACATGCAACATCTTCGGTAACTGATTTAAATTTTCTCACGGAAATGAAATAAACGACGCACGTTCTGACCGCATAAAAATAATAATTCAATTCGCCTCACCGCTTAGGACGATAACTTGTGTTTGATTAATACACACAGGATTTCTGCATTTCGTACGTATATATGCATTGGTAATATGTATGTCTACATACGTGTGTGTATATGTATATTGTATATGGAATCGACGGATATTGTGTATTACCGTCACGTATGGGGAACTGATATGGTGTACAGTAGACTCGGAATAACAGAAGACAGAGAAAGAGAGAGAGGGAGAGAGAAAGAGAGAAGTAAGAAAAGAGAGAGGATGATTGTTACACCGAAGGTGATCGGAGCGCATTTTTTATTTTTCCTCTTCCGATGCACTAAAACAATGAGGTAAAAAATAAGAAAAAACAACCTTCCCTATAGCACACAATTTCCTCCTGTTTTCGTGAGTGTAACCTGAGCCATGTGAATACACATATAGGTATATACTTGCAACACTTATTTCCAGTGAAATCTTAAAACAGATGTGACGTTAATTAGGCGTGAAAAAAGGAGAAGATGAAAATCCTCTTGTGCAACTTTTTGTTGAATGCATATGACGAGTGGTAAAGAAATGTTGGTGTAGGAGCTTTGATTTTTTGCAGAATCCAAGATGGATAAAAAGAGGATCATTAATCAGGTGATAATCATTGGTGAAAAAATATATTCCAAGGTGCGTTAATTCGCGTTATTTGTTTGACGACTTTACAAAGTATGATCTGAACATGAAGATAATCAACCACTGCGTGTCTAAATTATAGCGATAATTTACTGGCCAATAGAAAATTGTAATTTTATACGTGGAATTAAGAGGCCCTCGATGTAGTCAATTGATGATCATTATAACATCGAGATACTCCTTTCTAATGTGATAAAATTTCGTTTGCCTTATTGATTTTACTTTACATGTACAGAACCATGATTTCACAAAACTCGTAAAATGCGGCACAAGGTAAATCTCGTTTTCAAGATATCAATGATAATTATCTTACGCAACGAATCCTCTTCTATACCACCTATGTCGTATATTATACCCATCGAATTTTTGGAAAGTTTTTCACTGCTATGCGAATGCGGTTAACGAAAGTTTCCTGCGTCATATATATACCTATATTTATGCAATAATGATTATGCGGAAGCTGAGAATAACCAAAAACACCTTCAATTCTAGTAATGTCAAAAAATTGTTCCATTACCGCGACGTGATCGATGAATTGTCGGAGTGATCAAGAGTTAGACGGACAAGATCGCGTAAGTTTGTACGACCTAAAACGACTGTTTGTTTTTCCTAAATTTCTCTCTTTCTCCTCGACTATACACTCGGTCCATAATACATGTACATTTCTATAAGTGGAAAAGTTTCTCCTCTTTATATAAATCGTCGATCGAATCTATTACCAACCTGATCGCCTTTCCTAATTCCGGAGATCCGTTGAATGTATGAATAAATGAGTCAACAAGTAAACAAATCAACAGACACTTGAAGAATAACGAATTTTATCCTCTGAAAAGAAACTAACGAGCTGTTCTTTCACGATTTTTTTCCACTTCACTGGTACAACTTATCGATCGAAATCACCGCATGACCTCCGAGTACTTTAGACACCTGATCGAGGTGAATATTGGCTAATTAACGAACTAGGTGGCGACCGTCGCATACCAAAGACAAAAGAGGACTGAAATGAACCGCGTGCATCGTGCCAGTCCTGCACATTTCTTTGTAGGTGGGAAGGGAGAGAACTTAGAGAGCTCTTCGAGGAAGTGAGAGGGGATTGGATTGGATTGGACTGGCTTCGAACGGAGAACGGAGAACGGAGAGCGGAGAAGGGATCGAAGAACTCTTTCTCGTCTGCACCTGCAGCCGTCACTTTCCTCCGACCAAAATTCTGACAAGCCTAAATTTAGGCCGAAGTTTACTGCGAGTTTGTGTAACGACGCAGCAAATGCGGAAAAGTCGCTAGTTTGAATCAGAGTAAATTGTGCGCAGATTTAACGGTGCAGGATAAATCCGCCTGCATTTCGGCAACCGAAGTTACATTCTACTGGTTTTCTTTTCTCAAGGTCGTCGAATTGCATAAATTCAGGCGAATTTTTATCAAACGTACACCGAGTTGCATAACTGCAGGCAAATTTTTCCTGCGCTAAATGAAGTCGAATTACCCGTGTAAACATTTGCGCCAAGTGATCGGGAGTAAAAATAGTTTTACGGATTCAGGTAACTCGTTCGAATGGAGAACAGTTTTTTTTTCAAGGCTTTTCCTACCATTTCATAACCTCCACGTAACAAATTTCAATATTGTAAATTCCGAGCAGACTGAGTGGCCTTTCATTCCAGACTTGTTGAAAGTCAAGTCGAAGATTAACACAACAAACTGATTACCATCGTCCTGCGTAAATTCTCGCACTTGAAAAATGGCGCTGTATAATGTGTGTAACGCAGTACGATTAGTGAAAAACTAACGAAAAAAGGATTATTTAATCGTCGTTGGTTATTACTGTGCATGTGTAACATTAAGATTATTTAATTATAGGTATATACCTTAGGGCGGTCGTTAAATGGAAGTCATGTTGGATGATACAAATCGGTTTCAAATGTAGAAATAATTGCTTTAATTTCTTCAGATTTTTATTCTCAGCCCTTAGTCTCCCTGTAGAACCTACATTCCGCACGAGTCGTGCGTGTTTTAGTTTAATATATTATTTTTCGATCATTTCTCAAGCTATATAACGTCGAATTTTATACTTTTTCTAATCTTCGTTGAATTTCGAATCGTCGTTAGTTTCAATGGTATAGGAAGAAGATGTGTAAGGAATCCTATTTTGGTGCTAATAATTAATTATAAAAAAAGCCAGCAGGACTCGGAATTAGAATTTGAAAAAACCAAAGATTTTTTTTTTATATTCAAAGCCGATCTACGAGCATCCAACATTAAGCTTCCAAAAAAAAAAACATTTTACGACGATCCATATACAAGCAACACCCCCGACTGTAAACTTTTTGCGCTCAAATTAATGGCTGATGCGATAATTCTCCATTCGCGAAATGACAAGTGGACACTGCAAATTATTAAGAGGATTAGGAAACCACTACCAACAAGGAAAATTGTATAGGTACTAGGAAATTGTTATTGAATTTTACAAAACTAGAAATTATCAGAACTGTTAAATTATATCTTTCGGTTCTGGTGAAAACAGAAAACAGTGGAAAACTGTATAGTATATATGGTACTTGCACAATTGATAATTCATCTCTCGGTTCACGAATAAGATAATTAACATTTTTATCTTATAACTCACAATCAAAAAAGTTCCATTGGACTGGCATAATAACTGTTCCTCTCTCTACCTCAATACTATATTTATACTTTTCGGATAAGCGAGCATCAATTTATGTGGTTTCTAGATACGTTTCGCCGCCTGTATCAAGTTCAGGCCTACCTGTAATCAGGTGACCGAGTGAAACAAAAAATCGTAGCTCGACACTAAATTCTGACTAAACATTCTTGACTGGAATCCATTTTTTCCATCACATATGAACGAAATAAAGGTGTGCGTGAATCTCAAAGTCAAGTTGATCGGTTGTATTTCTTATTTAATTAACGATGAACAAATATATATATACGATAAAACGGCGATTTAAAACCTAACAAGAATTTATCAAGTTTATATCTTCGAAGTGACGTAAGACGCAAAAACTTGAATATAATTAGAAGATAAACGTCTTGATACGACATTTTTAGATTAAATTACTGCGCGACGAATGTTGGAAAAAAAGAAAAAACAATTCACCCATAGGATTTATGATAGAATATATATTCATAAAACAGAGCGAGTTATGATAAGAACGTTTCCTGATTTAATTTTTTTTTTTGTACCCTATTATTCAACAATTTTTTTTCTTCCTTCATCGTTTTCCTCGCTCGCATTTCAAGTGACATAACAAAGTCATAGAGGAGGTATAAAATCACGTACGTATATCGTTATATTACGTATCATACACGCAATAGGATGAGAAGCGAGAGGAAATTAATAAAAAAGAACCGCGTGAACGCCGTCAAAACTAAACCTCCAAAAATACGCTATCAAGAGAATTATCGATCCGATCCGAAGGCTCCTTGACTAAGGCCTACTGTTTGTAAAGAATACTACAAGCTTTAAACAAATTCCGGGAGTGTAAAAAAATTACAAGGATCGTCTCAATTACGTCGTTCGCCTTGGTTTCAACTAATAGTTAGACTTCGAAAGTAGCGCCTCTTGTGAATATTGTATAATAAGTCTGGTAAATGCATTTATACAACTTTAGGATCATTGGCGTATAGTTATGCCAATGCAAGTAATGCGTTTTCAAGGGGTCCCAGCTATGCATAAGAAGATTGTTTTTTTTTTTTTTTTAAACTCTCAACAAAAAGCAGCTCCAAAATTCCGCAAGATAAAAAAGTATCGTGAAGTAAGCCAATTCGTGGTTTGAACTATAAAACTTTTAAAGTTGAATAATAATTTAGCAATATTTTATATTGGAATACATCGAAGTTCATCAACATTTTGTTCAGTCAACGTGTCATTTTCTGCATATCGTTTTTCTGTATGGGAATTAATGAGAAGTTCCATATTATTTTGCTAAATTTATTTTCATTCGGAATAAATCTAGACTTTGGCCGTTACAATTCACGCTATTCTAAAGTTTAATTATCTACTTCGAAGTAGGAGTTTTTTTTCCGATAAATCCTCGGGGCCCGTAAAGTCTAGTTACGCCACTGTTTAGGATATAATACGTATATAAGTTCACGCGATGCATCCTTCAGACAACTTTTTCTAGCTGTCTGAGGATTGTCATCACATAGGTGTAAATGAAACCGACCGAAAACCCACACACGTACGCACGTATACAAGTGTAATGATAAATGAAGAAGTAATTTTGGCAATAGCAAAATCTTACGTGCATAACTAATGAGGTTACTTTGAAATAATAACTAGGACGTAAGAAGAAAAACCTTATCAACTTTTTATATCATTGCCTACAGTTGGCCAACGTGTAAATATATGTATAGTGATAAAAACTGGTGGGTACGAATATTTTATTTGCCAAACGATCCAATCCTGCATATCGCGACTTATAATCCGTTGTCAAAAGGATTGGATGGGCGTTTTATATGTTATTTATGAATATTAACGGATGATTTTTTATGTTTAATATCAAAGGGTAAATAATGAATGTATAAACCGCTAATGAGAATAATAAATCATCGAAAGAAAACCCGGAAATAGGTAAAACGATTGGAATTTCAACATCATTTCTGTTGCTTTTCAAACGTATAATATTCACCAGTCTCGTAATTATTTTAATTTATTGCAACAAGTATGTGTAATACGATAATAATATTTTATAAATACGCCAGAAAATAATCTGACAATTTTTTCAAACTAATATGGCGCGATAATTTGACAAAGAAAAAAAAAACGTCAACGAAACACCAGGCAATAATAATGTCCAGTTATTTTCGTCGCGATTTGATTTATTCTTCACGGGAAATCATTAATATTATATCAATATTATAATCGCATGCTTTATAAGACGAGCGCATGCAAAATATAAATCGTGATTTACTATAATCGATAATTCAATTCAACGCGATTCAATTATCCGTATGTGATACGTATAACGAGCGTTTTATTCTATATTGACATTGCTTTTATACTGTGTTTTTTTTATTCAAACCCCGATCGCATCTCCGTAGGTGTTAATTTTTCCCACCGTAATGCAAAATAAAGATGTTCAGTGATAATAATCACAGTGTGCAATTAACTAACAATAAATATGAAATTTTACAACGCGAAATCGTTGTAAAGTCAATATGGATGAATATTTTGTAAGGATTTATTAACAATGAAGGAAGAAAAGACAAACAGAATGAGAAGACTGACGATGCAGATTATGAAAATAAAACCATAAAAAAAAAAAAAACAACGGTCAAAAGACTGTTTTAGTCAATTTTTTATCGCAATTGTTCAACAATTTCTGAACATTGGTTGGGCAGAAAATTAGCATTGAATTACACGGTAGGAAGTTTGTGTTTGCTTTTAAAAGTCCAGCCATATTATTACCATTTATCCTCCGGGGTTTAAAGATGCGTTTATCCTTCATCGGTATAATAATAATAATGAAGTTTTTCTAAAATCAGTGAATAAATGAGGAAACTGTGGTATTATTTTGTTACGTCCGACGTCCCGCCTCACGTTTCTCCCACCTTCCTCGACGCTTGTCTTTACCTACCATTCCCACACTCCATATCTTGTCATCCTATTTCCATCTTGGCTTACACCACTCGCTATCGCCCTTACCTTGCTATTTCGATCCCCCTCTACCCTGTATCCTCGCTCATTTTCTCATGCAAGAGACCCACTCTGATTCCAACGCTCTTACCTCTTGCATTCAACTCCAACTCCCGTTCCCCAAAACCATTGTCTCAACTACTCCTCATCGACTTCATTAAAATAAAAGTTATAATCATTCTGTAATTACTGTTCCTTCCTTTCCGTTCCCTGAACGAAAACGGCGACGACTAAGAACCTACAAAAATATCACCCGAACCAACATCATCGGGTGGGTACATGGACTGCCGTCCCCCTGTACCGTAACATTCTGGTGGCAGCGGTTTTGCCGTCGACCTACCCTTTGTTCAGTGCTTCGGAAAATCTACGCAAGAAAAGTATTAATACGCAAAACTTCCGATATCATATCAATAAGTGATAGCCACGTAGACAGTGTTCGCCGGCAAATCAAGTGCGTACCTGACAAATTCAGGACCCGCAACGAACTGTGCAACGAGTGGAAATATACGACGCAAGAAAAGTGTTAATACGCAAAACTCCCGATATCATATCAATAAGTGATAGCCACGTCAAGAGTGTTCGCCGGCAAATCAAGTGTGAACCTGACAAATTCAGAACCCGCAACGAACTAAATATACGGACGAAAGCCGATCTATACCACACATCACCTTTTGGAACCCAAAATTGTGATTAGCCCCCACCCGTTTCTGGACGCCTGCGACGCTGGAACAAGAATTTGGACCCAAGATTGGCATCACTCAGATACCTGGAACACCAAACCGAGACTCTTCAACACGCAACGGACTTCCCCGCCTACACCCTCCTCTTGCCGTCGGACGACGTGCATCACATCTTCAAGTCTCACCTGCCTTCAGCCGCCTACAACCATGCTGTACCTTGCGTTTGTGTTCATCTTTGCTCTGTAAGTTTGTTGTAATCCTTAGTAATAAGTTGATATTTCATCCCCGTACCCATTGCCCATCTACGAAAATCGATATGGCACCAACTAATGAGACCGGTCCATCTTTTTGGTCAGTAAAAGACGTCTTACCGACGATCCCTGCATTCGATGGCAACAACATGCCTTTTGACCAATTTGTGGAACAATTGCGCCACGTGGAAACCCTCATTAGAGCTTCAGACAAAATGACCCTTGCTAAATTTGCACAATCAAAAATTACCGGCCCCGCTTCCCAATATTTAGTAGGCATTAATTGCAACGACGTCGAAGACCTTATAACGGCCCTCAGCCGAGCATACCGTCCAGACATCCCCGTACGTCAATTATCAATTCAATTAGATAGAATTACCCAACAACCGCGTGAGCGTGTCATCGATTACTCATGCAGAATAAGAGTAATATCAAACGAAATAAGCAAAGCTATCGAAAAAAAATACCCGCCAGACATAGCAAGCGCTTTGCTAAATGACTTAAGAAAAGACACTGCTAGAACATTCATTAGAGGGCTTAGACCAGAATTAGAGTGGAGAATAGCTACCATCAGACCACTCCCTACCTTTGATATCGCCGTCAGCGTCGCCGAAAGCGAGGAGACCGAGTTAAATAACCGTCAAATGCAACGCTTTGCACAATATTGTACTCCTCTTACACCTATGTATCCCCCAATTTCCGTCTCTGCCTGCCAAAACGATACCCCTCCACCTCAGGTGTCCATAACCCCCTCCCTCATCCCCCCTCTAATGTCATTGCCCACACCTGGTTACGCGCATCAGCAAGCGCCCGGTATCGAACCCATGTCCTACGCCCAAGCGCTCGGTGCAAGCACCCTCGCACCTCCCGCAGATCGAACGAGGACCTCGCCGACTATTTGCCAATTCTGCAACCACCGAGGTCACCTGATCACGGAATGCCATCGCCTGCAAAATACAAGATACTGTACCAAATGTCGCAGAATGGGCCACTTTTACAATGAGTGCAACCAACCCAGCAGAAGCGACAAACTGTACTGCGATAACTGTAAGCGCAGAGGCCACACATCAGACCAATGTAGATTTCCCCCGCGTGATAACCAAAACCATGTAAGTTCGAATCAAGATTTAAACGGCAACACTGCCCGCGGGGAGAACGCGCCCGCGAGCTATGCAAACAACTAGCGTTCCGATCCACAAGACACATCTTAATAACAGCTTCAGCTGATCCCCCTTTAATTTCAATCGATACCCCTGAATTGACAAAGATCTCTAAATTTATTATCGACACCGGTGCAGACGTAAACTTAATCAAAGAAAGTTGTGTTAAGCCCTTCGTACGTCGCACCACAGACGAACGTTTGACATTGACTGGTATAACGGACGAAAAGACGGAAACCATCGCAAAAACGGAAATACGCTTTAATAACAACTCCCATACCTTTCACTTGGTCCCTGATTCATTCCCAGTCCCACATGACGGTATTTTAGGCCAACCCTTTTTACGAAAAGAGAAAGCAACTATCTCATTCAACTCAAACTCGGTAATGCTTGGATCCTCATTGCCAATCCACTTCAACAAAATCGAACAACCTCCTCCTGAAACCGCACGTGTTATCACAATACAGGCCCGCACCGCGAAGGTCATCCCGATAATAGTTGCAAACCCAGATATCAAAGTAGGCTACCTTAAACACATTAATTTAGGCAACAATGTTCTTTGTGGTGAAGCAATAGTTCGAAATCAGAACGGCATCGCTTATTCCTACGTGTTCAATTGCAACGAATCTGTCGTAGAGATAGCATCTCCAACGGCAACCCTGGAAGAATTCGACGAACCACTGAGCACAGCCATGCCCGAAATTAAGTCTACCCCGCCGAATAATTCTGACAAAAATAATGGACAAAAATCCCCCCTTCCTACCCAAACCACTTCTCATAATAATTCATTAATTCTTTCCACTAATAATCACATATCCCGTCCGCCCCATTACCCCCCCTCCAACCCCCGCCAGCTCACTGACCTCGCACATCGGCAACCTGAGCCCCGCATACCTGATAACAGTGCACCTCGTCGTGGCGCCGCAACAGTACTCTTAACTGACAGTAGGTCAGAGAGATTGGACACACTAAAGAATAGTGTGTGCCTCGATCATCTAAATGACACCGAAAAACAATCAACACTCGACCTGCTAACAGAATTTAACCATCTTTTCTATCTCCCGGGAGATAAATTAGGCCATACCAATCTAACCCATCACACTATCCCCACGACAGACGACACACCAATTCACACCAAACAATATCGTTTTCCAAAAATCCACAAAGATGAAATCGAATCCCAGGTCAATAAACTCCTTCGGCAAGACCTTATTAAACATTCCGCATCTCCTTATAATTCTCCGGTTTGGATCGTCCCCAAAAAACCCGATATTGACGGTAATAAACGATGGCGCATGGTGATCGACTACCGAAAGCTCAACGAAAAAACAATCGGCGACGCCTATCCAATGCCCGACATCACCGAAATTCTTGATCAACTCGGCTCAGCTAAATATTTCTCTACATTCGACCTTGCTTCCGGCTTTCATCAAATTCCCATGCACCCCGATCACAGTGCAAAAACTGCGTTTTCGACGCCCCGGGGTCACTATGAATTCTCCCGAATGCCCTTCGGACTAAAAAACGCCCCTGCCACGTTCCAAAGGCTCATGGATCAAGTCCTGCTAGGCTTACAAGGCAACGAGATGTTCGTATATTTGGATGACATAGTTATTTACGCTCGAAATTTACAAGAACATGAAATTAAATTCAGAAAATTGATGAAAAGACTAACTGAAGCCGGCTTGACTCTGCAGCCAGACAAATGCCAATTCCTGCGCAAAGAAGTCGTTTACCTTGGTCACCTTATCACTGAGTCAGGAGTTAGACCTGACCCCGGGAAGTTAGTAGCCGTGAAAGAATATCCCGTCCCGAAAAATCCCAAAAATGTTAAACAGTTCCTCGGTCTTTTGGGTTATTATCGCAGGTTTGTCCCAAATTTCGGAAAAATTGCAAAATGCCTCACTAACCTAACCAAGAAGGATACCCCTTTCATTTGGACATCCGAACACCAATCTGCCTTCGAAACCTTACGTGATTGTTTATGCAAAGAACCAATTCTCCAATACCCGGACTTCAGTAAGCCGTTTACGCTCACTACCGACGCGTCAAAATTCGCCATCGGTGCGGTTCTGAGTCAAGATAAGAACGGTGCCGACTTACCAGTAGCGTACGCATCCCGAGCACTCAAATCCGCTGAATTAAATTACTCGGTGCCCGATAAAGAATTTTTAGCCGCCTACTGGAGCATCAACCATTTTCGCCCCTACATCTACGGTCAGAAATTTACTTTAGTTACAGACCACGAGCCCCTCAAGTGGGTAAAAAGCGTTAAGAAGCCTAATTCTCGTTTATTACGATGGAGTCTAGAACTAGCAGAATACGATTTTGATACCAAACATAAATCGGGAAAAGCGAATGTCAACGCCGATGCTCTATCAAGAAACACGCCGCCTGACGTCGTACAAATCCTTCCTATAGATGCAAAACGCCCTCGTCCCACGACCGAATCCTCTGACAGCAAACCGAAAAAACGCACCAAAGAGACCCATCAGTACCCCCGACGCCCTCGACAGACCACAGACGAATCTACGAACCCGGCCCCGCTAAAATGCCCAAAAATCTCACAACCCACCTACCAAATGATATACCCCTCTGATTCTTCTGATCTCTCAGATGACGAATCCAGTGACAAAGAAACCGCAATGCCTTTTAAACCTCCCCCCTCCATCCCACCTCCGCACCCGGTTCATCCCTACCCGAAACGCCATCGAGAAACGAATTCCTCTACAAACCCTGGACCACGTAAGAGACCACACCTGAGCTACTTTTCGGACACTTCAACTAGCTCAGATGACCTACAAACCCCAGAGACGAACTCAGAAGTTGATGACATTAATTCGTCTACCGATTTACCTAGCTCCCCTCACATTCACAACCCCTCCTATAGCGATTTCCTTATAGAATGCGACACGTTCCCTCTTATGCGTAATAAATATATTAAAGAAATAAAAGCCGACCTACTACAGCAAAAAGATAATTTGGCTCACTGCATATCAGCTGATTGCCAAATGTCAAAAGGAATCGCGTCACAGCTAAGAGAACGTAAATTCATAAATCGCGAACAACTTAGAGAATTCAATCCGACTGTGACTGACGTTATTTCTACCACTCACGGACACCGAAAAATTTATAACCTAGTGACAAAGCCAAAGTACAATGACAAACCCTTACCACACGTTTTTTTTGATACCTTGGTCAACTTTAGGAAAACCTTGGAAGAAGATGGTGTAACATCTGTCTCAATCCCGTTAATAGGCTGCGGACTCGACAAACTAGAATGGAGCACGGTGCGCAAAATGATCCACTATATTTTCAAAGATTCAAAAATGAATATCAACGTTTGTCGCCTTGACCCTCCGCTTTCAACCCCCACACACCACGACGACACAACGGTGTCCGTTGATAACGCCTCACCTGACCCCATCCCTTCCACATCTGGTAACCCCGCTCCCTCTCTTCGTCCGCCGCGTAAGAAACCGCGACCTCCGACCAAATCAGTCGCACCTCTCGCGACCCCACCTCCCCTCCCAGCCACGAACGTCGTCATGCCCCCGCCTGTAGGACCCCCGCGTCGTGCTAAGAGACGCCCAACAGCTGTCCCCAGGCCAGCGAACTCTACTACTCACCCCCCTCCGCCTCCTCCCTCAGTACCCACACTGGCCTCTGATAACGACAACAGCTCCAACTCGCTCACGGATACCGAATACCATACATGCGCCCGACAATCCGAATCCGATATGGAAACCACACACCCTGACCATGACATTGATCCCAATGTCGACGACGATTTGACCGATACCTCCCACGATTTCACGAACTTTGTTGACAACTTGGACGACATACCGGTAGCTGACAATGTCAAAGACACCAATGATGGTCTTTTGATGCTCAAAACCAATTATGCACACTTTATATCAACAGACTGCTCTTGGACCAAAGGCATATCATCACAACTTGCCCACAATAATATCGTTGACCCAGATATAGTTATGACGCCCCGTCCACAGAAATTTGATATTATCGAATCCAAGCATAACAGCCGACAGATCTTTACTCTAGTACTAAAATCAAAAGAATCAGATAAAAGCAACCTATATGATATTTTTCAACTCTTGTCTAAACTGAAAACAGTCTTGACCGATTCAATTCCGAAATCCCTCGCTTTCCCAATAACGGACGATAGTTTAGGTGGACTCGATCCTCGTGTTATCCGAAAACTCTTATCTTACCTTTTCGCAGACTTACAAATTCAAATTACGCTTTGCCGCAACACGACTGTCACCCCAGACGAATGTTTACGTAAAGAAATAATTAAAGAATGCCACGAATCATTAATTGGCGGTCATCAAGGCGTCACAAAAATATACAACCGCATTAGACAAAAATATTTTTGGCCCCACATGAAAGAGCAAATCCAAGACTTTATAAGAACCTGTGAGAGTTGCCAAAAGAAAAAACTAGTAAGAGTAAAAACCAGGTTGCCGATGGTGATAACAGATACTCCTGCCGATGCATTCGACAAAGTAGCACTAGACATCGTTGGTCCTCTCCCCCTTACTAAATCAAACAACAAATACCTTTTGACGATACAATGCAACTTGACGAAATTTCTGGACGCCATCCCTTTACCCGACGCCACTGCCAAAACAATAGGTGCAGCATTCGCGAAAGAATACATTACACGTTACGGTGCCCCTCGAGCAATACTTACAGACCAAGGACAGAATTTCATGAGCACAGTCATTAAGCAACTTTGTAAACTCTTTAAAATAAAACAAATTCGAACTACAGCTTACCGCCCACAATCTAACGGATCGCTAGAACGCAGTCACCTTGTTCTCACCGAACACGTCAAGCATTACACGAATGCTGGTAAAGACTGGGATGAATACATCCGCTTTGCTATTTTCTGTTATAACACCGCGAAGCACGAAGGCACTAACTTCACTCCCCATCAGCTAATTTTCGGTTCCCATGCCAGACTTCCGACAGACGCGAACCCTGCCAGCGCTTACACCCGTTCCTACGATTCGTTCCTTCTAGATTTAATTTCCAACCTATCCAGCATACGAAAAAACGCCGCGGCTAACCTCATTTTAGCAAAGCACCGTTCCAAGACGTACTACGACCGTCGTACCAATAACCAAAATTTCGAAGCAGGCCAAAAGGTCTATCTACTAAACGAAACCCGATCTAAATTTGACGACCACTATAAAGGAGCATATACGATCAAGCGCATAATTGACGATATCAATGCCGAAATTTTCATCACCCCCCATAAGACCAAAATTGTCCATCTGAATAAACTCAAATTAGCACAGGAAGAAAGTGATTCAAATTAAACCACCTTTAGAAGTCAACAGCCGTATATTATCAATCTACCCGTAACTGCATCATATTCCGCCTCATGCCCTGAATGACGTGCTCAAACGCTCAGCCGATCTAAGCACACACTACCGTACTCAAAGTAACATGCATCGCCTCACCACCAGCCTCAGCTATGGCGGAATCGCCTTCGCGTCCCTCTCAGCAGTTTTCTTTTGCTACAAACTCTCATTATTTAGAAGAATCTCAAAAGTATACTCTTGCTGTAAACCCAGGCGAATACGCCACAACCTCGACTCACGTCATCCAAGACCGCAAATCCTTTCCCACCATGCCATTTCCCACCCTCACCTAGAAAATAGGTCATTCCCTAAGGACCTGTCTCCTCGCACTTCGTCGCTGCCCCGAGCTCATTCAGAAATTGAAATGATGGAAATGTCCAAGCTACGACAACACCCACGTAAACTGCCCCGCGATCAGAGCCTTGACGCTAGTTCCGACTCCCTCTTCATCTGGACAGACTAAGCCCTCTACTACATATTTATAAGAACATATCCATTGTTATGCCCAAATATCATTCAATAAAAATGTCTCAAATTACGCTATTATAATAACCGTATACACTATCTACAATTATACCCCTGACATTGTCATTTAACTTTGATTGTATCTATATTATCTACAATCAAAACCCTAAAAACTATAATTTAACTATAATCGTATATATACTATCTACAATTATACCCCTGACATTGTCATTTAACTTTGAGTGTATCTATATTATCTACAATCAAAACCCTAAAAAATTATAATTTAATTATAATTGTACCTTTATAATATGTAACTACTACACGCTTAAATTATAAGAACATACCAACTGTTACAAAAAAAAAAAAAAAACATTTCTGCTAAAAATGTATACTAACCCGCTTAAACGCGCATTAACCCTAGGCGCTATACTCTTTAAGGCAAACTATATTGTAATCTTTCGTAAGTGAGTCGATACATTACCCAAAAAATTCGGTTTTCCTTCGAACATTCGGCTCTGTACCCTCACCGAATGTTCTTCCCGAAGGGGGGGCGTGTTACGTCCGACGTCCCGCCTCACGTTTCTCCCACCTTCCTCGACGCTTGTCTTTACCTACCATTCCCACACTCCATATCTTGTCATCCTATTTCCATCTTGGCTTACACCACTCGCTATCGCCCTTACCTTGCTATTTCGATCCCCCTCTACCCTGTATCCTCGCTCATTTTCTCATGCAAGAGACCCACTCTGATTCCAACGCTCTTACCTCTTGCATTCAACTCCAACTCCCGTTCCCCAAAACCATTGTCTCAACTACTCCTCATCGACTTCATTAAAATAAAAGTTATAATCATTCTGTAATTACTGTTCCTTCCTTTCCGTTCCCTGAACGAAAACGGCGACGACTAAGAACCTACAAAAATATCACCCGAACCAACATCATCGGGTGGGTACATGGACTGCCGTCCCCCTGTACCGTAACAATTTTATAGAAAAAAATTGATAATTAATAAACAAAAAACTTCACTCAGAATTTTAAGTTCAAAATATTACACCTTACGACAGTTCAAAAGAAGTTGTACTGGTACATGTTTTTGTTTTGTATAAAAAAAATGTTGAAAAAACTTGCAGTTAAATTTTCCGCCCGCAAGAAGTTACTGCAATTATACGATCTTTTATAAATATCAAATCAACACGCACGTCTCCCCGTCATTAAGCTGGAATTGCAAACCAGACTTAATGAACTAAAGTAAGTCGAAGCCTGTTGAAGTGAGTTAGAATCCTCGATTGACGATTATATGTCGCATTCACGGTCATCGGTGCGGCTTAAAATAATCCATAAAACGTGCGCGCGCATTGCTATGTTCAGTAGTATATTTAATTCAGGAATCAGGTACGATAGAATATGTAAAATTCTTTGTTTAAACGCGTGATTAATTTCTTTATATAATTCTGATAACAGGGTAACCAAAAATTTTTGGTAAATAAAATTCCATTCAATTTCCATGTTTTTCCAGTACTTAAAACCTAATTTTCCCCGACATTTTCCCGGTTCTAGTAAGTTACTAAAACCCAAATCGTTCAGCTTATTATCTATATATTCGGTTAAGATTCAATTTAAATTGAAGTAAAAAAATAACGTAAAAAAAGTCAGTTCAAGCTAATTTGTTTGACTGATTACATCAAAAAATCAATTCCAATTCCCATGATAGAAAAATGACGTTTTCAGTTTTTTTCCATGACCAAATTAAAACCCCCCTGACAATTCCAGGTTTTTCGTCACCCCTTTTAAATCCCCTGACATTTCCAGTTTTTCCAGACTTTCCAGGAGTGTGGCCACCCTGAATAATACCTGCAGTATACCTAAACGACAGCAATTCACAAAGTTTCACGGGCCTCTAATCACATATTTTCCGTCCCTAGTTTGTAACTTTTTTCGTTTTCAATTCAATAAAATTCAAGTATACGTAATACACATTATAAGTTACGATTGATTAAAAATTCTGCCATTCGAGAAATATAGATCCGATTTAAGTGCGGTTTCGTCAAAGCGTTGTTAAAAGTTACGACAATCCTTGATTAGCACCCATAAAATACATTATAGGTATATTAATATAAAGACAGGCTGCTCGGTAGCTGATATAAATTTATACGCATGTATAATAATTCGATTACGAAAGTGAATTTCTGACGAGGTCGAGCCGCGTGATTACTTCCATATACCTACGCAGGTATACAGTAAATATATATATATATGGATACGTAAGTACCTTTTTATTGTATTCGAATTCGAAATTTTATTTGCTTATTAATTTTCAATCAAATTATCTAGTCAAAGATATTATTATTATTATTATTATCATTATTATTACTATTATTCAGGTCAGAAAACACTTGCGCAAATTTTTAAAGAAGATAATCAACTAAATTGAGTTTGAGAAATAGTAAGAAAAAAATTGCAATCATTTCGATACAGCCGCGCATGTATATATAAATTATGGTGTTATTTAATCAGGATTTTGCGCGTCGTTATAAGTTGCACTTACTGAGGTGCGTACATACCTTAATACTACTTTCTATGTAGTATAATAACTAAGCTGACTTTATATATATACACAGGGTGGGCCCAAATAGAAAAAACAAAAAAAAAAAAAAAAAAAAAAATCGGACCGATTTAAAACATGAATAAAACCCGAGTGCGTTGACAGATTTTCGAAAACTTTTTTTTCGCTCAAAATTAGAAGAACGAACCTTTCGTTTTGAGTTTGAAAATTGAAAAAATATTTCTCGCTTGCTGAGATACACGTTCTTGAAAAACCGGTTTTGAAGAAGTCTTTGGAAAGATGAAAAAAATCAATTATGACGAACGTTGAAGTTAATTTCCATCTTAAACTACCGATTTATTTTTGTTGAATTAGTGAGAAAAATACTGCAGACACTTGTGTTTTGCTCTTATGCTCTTTATTTTTTAAATTTAAAATTTGTTGAATAATTCATACGGTCAACGCGATCGAAAAAAAGGCTAATGAAGAGCGGAAATTGATGAAAAAGTTCAATGTGTCCATAATTTGCAGCTATTACTGCCAGAGCTCTTCTGCACCAAGGATACAAATAGGCTGTGTGGGTTTAAGTACCATTGACCAGTCTACGATTCTCCCCCACAAATGCAAATGCAATGTTCTACGTGATTTGCAAAAGTCTTGAAGTATCTTGCAAACGGTTGTCTTATCTACCTGGTGGCTGGTCGTTCCTGATTAAATTCGAATTGAATTCTGATTAACTGTTTACTTGAGGCTCAACAGCTTTGGTTCAGTTCTCGACATCGTTTAAAGCCGCCTGTTTTTTTTTTTATCATTTCCCGCAAACATAATTTAAACCTCATTGCGTGCATTTTGACTTTAATATTACAAGAAACGTTTTATCTTATGTGAATAGAATCTAAGAGAGAATCAAACGTCGAATAACAATTTCAGATGCAAATTAAGTTAAAGATTAACCCTCCTAAGGACTTATTCAAAAGTCGTTTTTCAAAAGCATGTATCTCATTGTCAGCAAGGAATGAAGGTTTGTCAGATTTTCAAATGCGAAACGAAAGGTTTATTCCTATAATTTCGAGCAAAGAAAAGTTTCGGAATATTGGATTTTATACGTGTTTTAAATTGGTCTGATTTTTTTTTTTTTTTTTTTTTTTTTTTTCATTTTTGGTCCCACCCTGTATATATAATATGAAACGACACGCCGCGTGATATTACCTCACACATACGATTTCTATTCATTATTCTTCTTCTTATTCATATTGTGATTGTGATTATCATCATAGTGCAGACAATTACTGCAGAATATATTTTTTTTTATATAGGTATATTAGGTATATTAAATTATAGTGTTATTATCATCATAGGCGCAGTAGTTTTCTTTCCAGTTTCTGTGGTTGTCATGATTATTATTATTATTGTTGTTGTTGCTGTTGTGATTATACATGACCCATCTCTGAATCGCAGAATTTACAGATTCTGGTCAAATTTATAAATGTTTAAACGAAAAAGAAGATTAGCCGTTCATTGATTAATTTTTCAACAATTTTTACTTGCACTAAAGTTAAACACGAAAATAGAAAAATTAATATAAATATTATTTTCTCTATCGATCTCTCTATTTTTTTATCCCCCGGTACCTCAATTCGTGAACATAAGATATAATCGTACAATCTCTACAAGTGCGCTGCGTATAATTTGTGAGTATAATACATTACGATACCTGAATAATCATAATATCTTATAGACATAAATAATTGTTAATACGAAAACCAGAAGCAAATCACGTTTTTATTGTATTATTACATACAAGCCAAGCTCAATTTTTTTTACTTGAAATAGAAGAAGAGAAAAGAAATAAATAAATGAATGTGGTTTTTACAAGTATTTTCAACTTGAAACACTTGCCTCAATATTATACATTCGTGTTACGTTAATTTTTAAGTAACTTTCTCAATTTCATTCAACTAAACTTCACCGTATTTTTTCGTTTTTTTTTTGTTTTCTTAATACCTTAATCAAAGATTTTTCATTTTTTATCATTATTATTCAAACATAAATGATGCTCGTTATATATATGTACTGAAAATTGCGTGATGTTGACCTGAAACTGTCCGTATAATATACATAATATATTATAATACATATCTAAACATGTTATACGCAACCGAATACATAACAGCCAACTCTCTCTCTCTCTCTTTCTCTCTTTCTCTCTCTCTCACTCTCTCCCCACCTTTGTGCTTCTTCCTCTTGTATTTTTACCGTTGTTACAAACAATGTCTCACGAATTAACTCCCTTAATGGATATTGTTATACGGACAAAAAATTACGATCGATATTACAAAGCGATGTAAACTATTTCTAAAAAAAAGTAAAACAAAAAACCATCAATTTACTTACCCTCAAAGTATGACACAGTTAATTATGTGGTGTTTTAAGTGTGGAAAATGAAAAAAACCAATTAAAGGATTAAAAATAAAAAATTACCAATTCTTCAGAGAAACAATAAACTCGCGCGGGGTGTATTTTTTTTTGCAGAATTTTTTCAGCACAGCACAGGGCGTAGATGTGCAATAGTAAACCATGTGTGCTGCGGACATATACGTATATGTATGTGTAATAAGCGGCGAACCTTGTTTCAGCACTTTCACTAAATATATGTTGTACTATACTCCGTGTCTATTGCTTTATATACGTTTCGTATTTATGCATTTGAACGAAGTACCTGTATAAAATGCACTGCGCGGCACCTTTTTTCGCGAAAAATTGTTATTTATTTTTTCGCAAATTTACTGTCTGTATAAATATGTATATATATATACATGAATTTCAGCAGAAGCGAATATTACTTTAAATTTCTATTACAGTTATAACAGTTCGACAAGCTATTGCAAAGCAACTCTCGTCAGCTCATACTTTCGGCTTGTGTTAAGGCTTGAGAATTTCACCTGTCCAGAACGACGAATCGTATGCCCTCCTCTCCCTCCCTCTTTTCACCTCCTACCTCTAACTTTTTATTCTTCTTTTTCATTTTATTCCCTTCTAGTTTCACAGGCGACGGATGAAAACGAGTTTTTGTCAATAATGGAAGATAAAAAAACGTCAAAAACCCTAACTTCTCCTCCTTTCAACTCCTTACCTCATTTTAAATTTGCGTAGCCATGATTAGTGGAATTTACCGTCAACGTTATACCAGGCGTGGTTTGTTTATTTATTTTTATTTTTTTGTATTGTAAACTAAAAAAGCTAATAACATGTGTGAGAGAGACAGAGAGAGGTAGGGAAGCATACAATTGCTTCATAAAATAATAGATAATGTAAAGGAAAATATGAAAAGATTTTCATCGAACGATTTAAATAAATGCATTATTATTATTATTATTATTATTATTATTATTATTTTTATTGCAGAATGTAATGAGTAAAGTGAATGTCTAAATAATATACTTCGGCATATTTTTTCGTTGGATCAATCGCACGAAAACTCAATGAAAATCGTTTTCGAAGTTTCACAAAGAGATTCGAATAATCAGATCTTTAAGATCGAAGTGATTTGCGATTTTGAACAAGGCTCATGATTTCGGAGGTAAAATTTCTTTCAACCTTAATACTATGTTCATTCATTATTTCGTACATTTGATGATACAAGTATTTATATATCTAAACCGCGAAGCCATTATCAAGTACAGCGAACTGAATTTTCTACCCCACGATTTGATACATAACGGGTTTAAAATAACGTCAAACTACTATACAAGTTGTTGTCTGTATTTTCTTTATATAGCCACCGACGAACCAGCTGGTATATAAATGATAGATAATCGATCGTAAATCCTTGGGCAATATTGCCTCTACGTGATTTAACCGATTGTGAAGCACTACACCAGTGCTTATACATTTGTAAATGTATATGATGCACATACATATATATATATATATGATATATGCGCAAACGCGCTTCTTCCTCTTCGTCACAACTCGCATAATATAAGTCACTAATCGATGCCTTGAAAAGGATACAAGTTTAATCAGTTGACGTCGAATTTAATATTTTCTGCAAATGATTTTACTCCACAGGAGTCAAGTGATATTCGTTTGACTCACGATCAACTAAATCCTATAGTCAAATGCAGTAAACACAATATTTATTTAATTCAACCAAATACTTGTGATAACTCGTTATAGAATTTAATCAAGCCGTTGAATGGACTAACAATTTATTAAAGACAAGACGGCGTGATTTCCTTGCGATAATGTGACTTTTGCATCAAGAAAATGTGTGATGTAATGACTAAAAATTTTATTCAACGCACCTCAGTAGTTTTCTTTTAAAAATTCGTAATTATTGTATCAAAAATAATTAAGCTTGTTCTAAATTATGATATTTTCTTCAGTCACAAGTTCAATGGTTGAAGCGGGTAATGAAATTTGTTGTTACAAAAATCTTAACTGCATTGACTATTCGTCAGAGTTATTCCAGCGTAAAAACCGTATTCCACGAATGATAACAATTTATAATTTTATTGACTCCAAATTTGATGGGATTTAGCCGGTATTTAACAGGTAAATCCTGAAAAGTTATCGTTGCAAATGTAGAAGCATAAGTTGAACATGTGTCAATAGTTTTTTTTTTATTTATCGAAAATGTCAATTTCGATCACTCGAAACTCGGTATCAAACTTTCTTCGTTTATAACAAGTTTGATGAAGAATTTATCTTACGTTATCCGTATCTAACTTACTATCCGACAACCACTATCCGGTTTTATAACTATTTACATGTTTCAAAGTATGTGGTGTTTCTTTTACCTTGTAAACAAATTATTACAATTAATTAAACCAGTTACGTCAAACAAGTTCCGGTTATACCAACGAAGTATGGGACTCAATCGATGTAAATTTTTCCTTGGCTATATATATATATATATATGGATTCATATATTTATTCTATTCAAAGTACATAATTATTCCTGTCAACGAACATGCGACTTGGAGGAAGAATAAATAAACTTTAAATGAAGTGATATTTAGTTGACTCAATTTCGGAAATATATCAAATCAATACTTCACTCAAGTCTTTTCTTAAATCAAGAAATCTGCGCGATTGAATCATTTTCACAAGTTAACTGAATCGAAGTCATCGTATTTTCAACAAATAAAAAATGCTAGATCAAAGTGAATGGACATCCACAAAATCCATTTCATTGGTTAAAAAATTCTTTCCCATCCGAATATTGACGCGGTAAAAAGCTCGCGTGATTTGCGTCGAAGCGCTGCGGCACTTTCAAACACATCCCCGTGCGCAAATATTTCATCCGCAATGCGCAATGTTTTCTTATGTGCGCGTGTGTATAGGTAGATAAACGGCCAGTATTCCCATATTACAATTCACATACAGTGGAGGGATATCCTTGACCTGAACCGATATACACTTATACGGATTCGCAGAGTTCGCACGAGGCTATTGATGATAATTGCATGCATAGTTCTTCATAGTATCATGTGCTTTGCGCAGTAGATTTTAGTCCTTTTTATTCCACTTCAACGTTATTATTAATTATGATTAATTACGACTTTATCGATCCCATGTATCTTTCAGTACAGATTTCAAAAGCTTTATACAAGATCGCTTTGTTTGTTCGGGGAAAAAAGACATGAAACCTAAAACCGATGTGGAGATATTTTTTAAATTATAATATCATACGTAATACAGTTTCGTTCAATACTAACTTCTTCCATAAATTTTATGACTTTTGTATTGCAAATTGAACCGATTCGAATTCCGAATGATTTTTCCTACCAAATGGGACCACTTCCTGTTAGTGAAATATGGAGGAGATTTGTCTCTTTCTACTCCATGAGTTGACAATTGATTGACTGACAAGTACACCATGCAAGTCGCAAACCAACAATAATTGTTTGCATCTAATTCCCGAAATTGCCGAGATGATCAGTCCAAGCCGGATGTTTGTTTGATTTTTTAACCACATAATTTGATAACAGAAGCAAATTAATCTTAAGGTTAGAGTGTGATTCAAACTTTTATTATAAAAGTTCTCTATCAGACTAACGTTTTTTTGGCTTATTTAATACTATTTTCAAAAATTTTATAACCAAAATATGAAGTACTTGTGACGGTTACATTCGAACAATATTCGCACGATTTTAACGACTATTTTGAGCGAGTGGTTGTTAAGAAATTCGCGAATATTAGTTACATCACTAATATATATATATATATATATATATATATATATATATATGTATATATATATATATATATATGCATTGAAATATTAATTGGCTTTCAGACTATTTTAAACACAAGGTCAATCTGTGTCATTAGGTTTTGATAGAAAATCGGAAATTACAAATGTCGGTAGGTTCACGTAATTCTAACGTCCGCGTCGCGTCCAAAATTGTTGATATGCTAGTTTGTAATGTATGCTTAGACCAAATGTGCTCTAGCCGGTTGATATTGGAACTTTATTATTCAAATGTATGCGGCATTTTTCAAGGTATCGATCAGGAGTAGAGGTTGAGATCGTAAATTTTTTTACGGAATTCTTTTCATATTCTATTCACTCCCATTTGAGATATGATTGAATTGAATATTTAAGTGATAAATACATGATATCCGAAGTTCGAAAAATTGTATGTGCATTCTTGTCTTTACTGGCTCGAAATATTAGAAAAAGAGATTTATAAAAAATATTAAAGTAACGAAACAGAGTAACTTGAGAAGATTTTCACCTGAAAAATGAATTATAAAAAACGAAGAAAAAATGCTAATAAATTCAAATGACACAGTATCAATCAAAGTTTCGTCTCATGTTGAGAATTTATACTTTATTTATAATTGCGTAACTGCGTATTTACGGGTTTCAACAAATTTCGTCTTAAATTATGATTACACCCTTAATTGCTGGAAAAAATCTTTCGAAATAATTGAACAAACAATTAAACAATTAAACAAAGATTTAAAAACTGTCACTGACGACAATCCAGCTTAATTGAATCCAGGCAATTTTCACTTGGTTTTAAAACGAATTCAGAACTCACAAATTTGAACTGAAAATCCTAATTTTTAATATTATTTTCGGAGTATTATATTAGAGATAGTGTTGCTACAATGCCACCCTTCATTCTGCAATTTAAATTGCGCCCGTATGTAGACAACCGGTATCGAATGCTCCATGTTTACCTTCATTTGTTATTTTAGTCAACTTTTTATTTTCGCATTTCGCCAGAGTAAACGGAAATGAATTATAAGATGAAAAAAAAAACAAGTCATTTTTACACATATTTCTAAATCGTTGTTTCTCTCTCGATAAGATGATCCGACGTCGATCCTTTACCGGCATAATCGTTACCTGTTTCGCGCGTCTTCTGCCTTACCGATTACGGCTCCTTACCGATTGTTTCTTCCTTACTGTCCTTAGCTCTTCGCTAGTATTTTCTTTCTTACCGACAATCACAGGTAGAAGTCTAATTTGTTTTCCAGATAAATTTCCTTCGTTACCATCAGTGTTATTAAATCTTTCCTGCGTATGATAATTTACCAAAGCAGTTACGTGTATGCAGACTGAACGTAAAATTCATTCAATGTTCTCTTCGCGTAAGATCACGAAATGTACCAAGGTTATTTGAAAGTATTATGGTTTTCGTCCTTTACTTTTAGGTAAAAATAAAAATAAAAATAATCACGATAAAAAAGGTCAGTAGGATGAAATAAAAATTTCAATAACAGGTTGTCGACTCATGAAAAGACAGAGAGAAAGAGCGAAAGAAGTGTATAAAAGAAAGAAAAGAGGAGAAACTGTAACCACCTAATTGCGCAGGCATCGTGACGCAGCGCAGACTGCAGCTGATTTATATTTCCCCCAATATTTTGCAATCCATCGCATACATGCTGTAATAACTTTTTTTTTTTTACGTAGCTGTGAATAATTAAACTACTCTTCGTTATAATTTTTTATGCATATGGTACCTCAGTATTCGAATTTTGCAATTTGAATATATTTTAACCGCACTTCAAATTGGTTCAATTACTTCGTATTGTTTTATTTTTTCGTCATAGAAAAATTGAATTTAGATCATCGGTGTAGGAAATTTATTCGACTATTTGCAATCCGTCATCTTACCGTCAAATGTAGACTATTATTTTCAACCGACGAAATAACGAAAGTGCTAAACAATTGTTATGTATTCTACTGCTACATTTATTTTATCATTTTCCATCTATCCGCCTGCAATGCGAAACTTTGTTACATTTGCAAATCTAACTTTGTTGCAACTTTGCAGACAGAATAATGAGAAAACAACCGCAGACGTGGGTCAAGCGAAATGTAAATAAAGTCCAGAATTCTCAAGTTCATCTGCATGGACAAGTATCATAAAATTTTCGTCGTGCATCAGCGGTGCCATATTTTTGGGTAAAAAACTTGAATTTCTATCAAAAAAAAATAAATCGTTGAAAATTACGATTACGTACAGTTTTCAGCCCATTTTTTCCCAAATATTTTCACCCTACGCTTTATTCTTTCTATGAATCAAAGAAACTGTTAAAAAATTCTAAAAATTTACATTTTACCGACTCGCATTAAGGAAAAATACATCGTCTGCGTTGATATTTCGTACGAAAGATAAAAATTCTCAAATTTTCATTCCCATTTTTATGTCATACTGTAATTTGAATTATGTAGCATCCAAAAGTATTACATGTATAGTGTAAACACATTCAACACACATTGAATGAAGGAATTATAATGGAAATCAATACTGTGCGTTCCGTTTTGAAATATTGAACAATTAGCAACATTTCTTTTCTTTCCTATTTTCGCGTTTGTTACAATCGCCTGACGTGAAAACCGGTTTAACGAAGTAAACCTAAGTGTGCGTGTATAAAATGGTAAAAGTGATGTCAGCGGTTTTGCCCTTTTTTCATCTGTATTTCGCCTCACATTATCTTCTATTTCGTATATATGTATATTGTATACGTTTTTCTTTTTCCTCTTTATTTTTCCTCTTTTGTTCAGCGTCATTCGCTGAGGAATGTCTCTCCAAACACCGCAAGATCATTGTCCAAAGAGGTTGCAGCAGTCTGCAGGATCAAATGCATTCCTACTCGACCAGCTTGAAACTTACATGTAATTATTCTCGCGTTCTTCGTATTCGCATAATTTACACCTGCAGCAATTATTGCAGCGTATTAATTGTAGAATCGGTACGACGTAACGATAAAGGCGCGTTTGCATGAATAACGCGTCTCCGCAGCGACGCACAGTTTTCAATTTCGCGAAGCCGGATTGAATGAAAATTTGAAAATTTAAAAACCGATAAACCTAAAGTCAGAATTATCGAACGGGAAATTATACATTCGATCCACTACATTTTTAGAAGAAAATCTTTCTCTTTCTTTGATATTGTCAAACTGTTTTTAACACTGGGTAATCGAAAAACATTTGCAATATTTTTTAAACTCTCATTTTTGCCGAAAATATACGTTCAAATGCTGAGTAAAATCGCTATAGAATTAAAAATTAAGGGGCACGTAATAATATGTTGTAATTTTCGGTGATAAAAATTGATCGACTCACTCTTGTGACAATATTTTCCATTCTTGTTCGCAGCATTGGATAATTTCGACGAATTAGCCGGCAATAAACGTTCCATGGAATTGGACCGAGTCAACGATATCCTGAAGCCCTTTCCCATGATGATAGTACAATATCTATATATGTATATATGAATTGCAGAAAAAATTATTAAGAGTGAAAAAAAGTAAGAAAAAACTAATAATTTTTCTAATCCTCGTCCTCTTTTTAATTCCAAAGCCAGTCACCAGATCGGTAAAATTTTTCACTATATCGTATAATTAACCGTTGATTATACACCGTGTACGATCGATATTTTAATGAAAACTAGAACAACGATCGGTGTACGATACTTGCTGTATAGAATAATAATAACAATAATTGCTGAGTGTAGAAAAGAATAAAGAAGAAGAAGAAAAAAAAAAACTTCTTCGTTCAACGCGCAGTCAGCAGTGCAATAATGCATTTATTTCATTGTACTCAAATCATTATACATATATGTATGCCCTATAATGATGTAGCCGTGGAATGTTTTTCTGGAATTGATTTTCATACACCCGTATCGTCCTAAATTTTTAGCGAATTCAATCATGTAATTAGGGGCCATTCATTAATTGCGTTAATTAATTCATCAAAGGACAATTTTAGCCATTTTTAACCCCTCCTGCCCCCATGTAAAAACACATAAGATTTCTTGGACTCTCCTTCCCACTTCTTACGTAAGATTTTACCTATAGTTTTCATTTACAAATTTTAAAGTGTGCAAATATGAACATATTTACAATTTTAAAAACTTATTAAGAAATAAAATTTCTCACAATAACAATATATAAATGAAATAGTATATTAAAAATGAAGAAATAGATCTTACAGTTTATGGAACGTCTGAATAGAAATTTTCTTTAGTTTTTGATACAGCCTTTTAATTTTCTAGGCGACTTTTGTTTTCTGAGACATTGCTGTACGGAAATTTTGACTCAATGGAAAATATTTATTATGCACATTCGAATTAGTAAAATATGACTTACCTATGACTTTTAACCCTCCCCCTCCCCCTTGGGACCCTTACGTAATTAATGTATGGCATAATTCTTGTGTGATTTTTTTTTTTAACACCCATTTAACGTTTCTGAAGACATGGAAATGAGAAAAAGGGTAAAAGAAGAAGAATACGAGGAAGACGAAATGTCGTGTAATTGACGGACACGAGTTTTCCTTGACACGGGAACATCCAGACAATTAATATAATTGGCATTAATACGTGATAAACATCTTTGATATTCATAAAAAGAAAGAAAGAAAAGTAAGATTTTGTAGATCAAATATCTCGTTTTTATTTTCGTCTATAACCTCACGTATCGAGATACGAGTGTCAATTTTACTATCGAATCGCTGTTAAATTTTATTCCAGATGCAAATGCCTCGCCTCCGAGTCATTGACCTCTTTATTTTTCACTTCATCCTTAGCAATCTCTCGTTCTTTGTCAGGAGGTTTCATCTCGCCGCGGCGCGGCGTCGTAACTTAACGAAACCGTTAAGATCCGCGTGCCGAAACGATTAAAAATCTGTTAGATAGACCAAAGAGAAAAAATGGCAAAAGAGATTAACGTTACTTTACATTAAAACTGACCCAAATTAAGAAACGAATGTATTTTATCCTGTAATGATTATCGGATTGAATTTGCAGTGCAAATTTTTTTACACAATTGAACCGTAAAATTATCTCTTATTATTAAGTATTGAAATTAGATTCCAATTGTTTTTTTGTAATCTGAACGCCGCGCTGCCGGTGAGAAAAGTTATCGCTTTTTGAAATTCTTCAAGGATTAAAAAAGAATCGAGCAAATATCTTCATGTAAGGTGGAATAATTGATATAGTTTCTACTGATCGAACTATTTTTTCTAACGCGAGCGATAATTTTCCAAAACAGAATAAAAAAACAAAAGAAGGTGAATCCTTCGACCTCTACATATAGCATAATATTTTACAAAGCTCTCAGTGAATTACAAAATGACTGTGAATCAATTATTTTCCAAACCCGTCGAATCATTTCATCGCATTTACATCATTGTACAGTAATTACTGAAAGTGTTCTGATCTGATCAAAGTATTTTTTTTTTTTCAAAATTTCAGATACAACCTAAAACACATCGTAACGAGATGAAATTTTTTCCCCCCCATTATTTACACGCTTTTTTCAAACTTTCCATGGATTCTTTTATTAGTTTTGTACTTATAATAAAATATATTATAGACGTTAAATTACGAGATAAATATATATATCGAAAAGAATAAAAGTGTTACGAAAAGTTGACTGAAACTTAAAAATTCTTGAATAATAATTCTGTGAATAATTCGAGGCTAACGGGTCAACCGATTCTACATCGACTTGTAAAACATCAATAATTCCCGAGGTGATCGCCTCTTCGGAGTCTTATATTGCATGCAACATATATATATATACATACATATATCGCTGTTTAACGCCAATCCTATGCGACATGTTTGTCATTTTGAATTCATCTTTCAAATACTCGATCGGCACTTCCAAGGTTTCTGAAAGAAGCCGTCCGTGTAAAGATTTTTCATGGTCATTTACAGAAACACTCAACAGGGTCACCAAATTAATTCAAATCGAATCAATGACAAGACTAAACGTTAAAAGAAATGGGGAATTTTTCTTTCCTGGCAACTTTGACAGGGCAGAAATTCTCTGAAGCGTTTTAATCCGTATGCAAATCATGGAGATTAAGGCACATCATCATGCTGACTCGACCAACGTAAAACACTGGTCACCGATTTGAATATCATCGGCGTTTCATTTTTTCCTATTCAAATAATCGTTTCGTTTAGGTGTTCCAAGTATAAAAACCGATCGAATTTTATCTAGAGTTTTATTCAGGTAATATTTACGACGTATGATTATAACTGGAATATAAACGCAATTTCAAAGGTTTAAAAAAAATCAATCGAAATGATTGAATGCCGTAGAAGCAATTTTCAAAAATAGTATAAACTTCATTCTTATGTATATATGAATTAGTTTAAGCGTTTTTTTTTTAAATTTCACATTCCCATTCTTGCATCACTAACGACAAGACTTCCACGATTTCGAAAGAATATAGTTACGTCACGAGTAATGAATCGATGAAAAAAATACTCGAAGGAACGAAAGCTCAACCTCATTTTAATATTCGACTAAAAACTAAAATACTGGAATTAACTCAATACAGGCAGACTATTTTCTTTCTCACTAATATTTAGACGATATCGATTGAAATTTTAGTAACTATAAAATTCCTTTGAAAATTCTTGAAATAAGAATCAAAGTATAAAAAATGATTTTTGGTTAAAATTCGGATACACGTTCGTTCACGCATATTTCGTATCAACGGTCTTGACTAATACTGTAAATTCCCAACTAAAGTTTGACCAATCTCAAAATAACAAACAACTTATATCAAAACGATGAAAATGAAAAGAAAACAACAATTTATAATAACAATATACTTCCGTATTTTCCGACAATATATAACATAAAGAAACGAAGCGACGATGTATTATTACAGCTCGGTATGCATGTTGTACCTTACATCACAATTATTATTTCCTTTCCCTTTCCCTTTCCCTTTCCCACCGTATTTTCCCCATCGCAAACTTGCTTTCCGTTCTACCGTATAGAATATATTATAACGCGCCGACATCGCAATCGTCATCGTCCTTCCTCGAGGGTGGCAATTAGTTGTTTGCTACATCTTTTACGAAATCTTACAACAATTAGTGCCCGGCACGCACCGTCAATAATCGATGTTATTTGAATGTTAAATCTCTCCCACCGCTCTTCAAATTCTCCAATCCGACGTCGAGTTTTTGAAAAAGAGTACATAAAACCTGCCCTTTTCCATCGAGATTCCATAAAATTACTGTGAACTTGATTCAACTATAGTTAAGGATGTACCTACGGGAGGTACAGTCAGGTCAAAAATGTATCGAATTAAAAACATGACAAAACTAAGTTGAACAGGTTTACTGAAGCTGATGACATTAAAACTGATTTAAGAAAGTGATCACTGTGTGATCCCGATCAGGACGTTTCGACACTGAATTTCAATTTTAAACACCTTTTTATTAACAACCTCAGAGAAATCGCATATTCCACTATTTTTCCACACAAAAATCCGTGTAATTAGTCTGATTCTACTAAAAAATACTTCATTTTATTCGTCAATAATTTCCCCCCAAATTGTCTGAGACAGATTCACTCTTAATTTCGTCGGTAGGTTAGAAAAAAATAAAAACAAACAACATTCGATAAATACAATCGTAAATCTGGTTATCGCTAATTAGATTCAGACAAAAGAAACGGATTTTATCGATGAAAACACAGTGGAATAATAATATTTCTATAACGTAGCTTAAACAACAAGGTGTTTATAGTTGAGTTTGAATAACTTTTACAATTAAATGTACTATAAATCAATACTTATAATTGAAATTTTTGTTTTTCAAACTGTTTTAACCCGACTGTAAAACCCATGCACCCTTAATTAACACCATATATCCACGTCTATACGGATATCACGATGCGTCACGTCGTCGTCTTCAAGAGCGATCGTAGCGAAGTGAGTTGAATTTTGCGTTTGTGTTGTTGCCCGTCTCTGCGTGTGTTGCAAGAGTCTCATTTCCCCCGGAGCATTTAGCTGCTGGAGCAAGTTTCTCGCGGCAAGGAGGCGGCGGCTTCCATACGCTTCGTTCAACCTGTTGCCTTGCAGTTTGCCCGGAGTTGGCGGCAGTTTGACTTGAGAATTTCTCTCCTCGCTCCAGAATTCGTTCATCGTCTAGAAATTTGTAGCGAGCTCGCGTCTCGCTGAAAATAAGCCATCCAAAGAAACTGAGAAGAAGTAAAAAATAATTATTTTAAACGCTATTGAATGGGGAAAATAATCTGGCAATTATGTCTTCTTGTAATAATCATCGGTGAATTATAATTTCTACCTCGACTTCGACAGTGAAAAATTTTACGCGATCCTCACATCGACAGCAAGTATAATAAACGATATCTAAACTCGGTCTCGAATCCAGTTGCATGTATGCAAAAGTGACGTTAAAAATACAGGAAATTCAAGTTTCAGTTTGTTTATAAGGTGTGAATAAGTTCGACTTCAATAGTTATTCATTGTTCTGGTTCTTTTTCAAGAAAAAGAAAAACTTCTTGATCATCACTTTCCACATATAATAATCAAGGTTTGTGTATAATTATGATATATTTTAATACCCTATAATTCCAATTTTATATATTTATTCGTGAGAATCGTTAAACGTTAAGGAATATTTTGAAATAATATTAGATTATTTTTTTTTTTTTTTTTTTATAATAATAATATCGAAACGATGAAAATATTTGCCAGTGCTCAAGCTTATCTGCGTATAATAAAGTCGTATAATTTAATTAACATATCAATATTATGGAAGATTATTAAAACCTCGATTGAATTATTTTTCTCTGATACGATATAGTATTGCTTTTGTTATACGGTTGGTTAGAATTCGCTTTCATTGTAATCGACATTACGTAGCAATTACGGAGCGAGTGAAACAGAGCAAAAGAAAGAGACGATTTTACCGATTGCAGTGATTCTCGAATAAGGTATTCGCCTATTGTTTATTGTTCCAAGGTTCGATATTGAATAAATTATAAAAATCAAAATGATATAAAATCTCTGAATCATATTTTCGCGGTTACTCAAATACATTATATCGTAAAATATTTCATATTGTAAAATATTGTTGTATAAAAACGCGTCTTGACGAAGCATCGTCATTGTTATTTCATATTAACCCACACATTCGGCCATGTGACATTTTTGCTGACAATATAATATCTACGTACGTAATCGCGACGTCGACGGATCCATAATATATACATATATACATTATATATGTATATATATATTATGGTTTAATAATTATACATTATACACGTATACATAAATTGTGTAATTTTCACAACGATAATTGCCATTTTGACATTGTTTGCAACTGATTTTATTCACTGTATTATTATTTCGTTTTATTTATATGTATTTCAAATTCTTGCTTCTAAAATACTCCTCACGCTTATATCGTGTATGTATGCGTTTGTTATACATATACCTACGCTTGCATAAAAAAAAAAAAACAAAAACAAAAAGAAAATAAAAATGCCGCGAGTAGCGGAGTTTTTTTTTAGTTTTTTTTTTTCTCTCTCACGTATTCCATCTTCGCCCGGATGTATAATAAGTGTCTATGGTATAGAATTTAGCTTCAAGAATGATAAGCGAAACATGATATAAATTGTCGGACATCATATTTTTTTCGAATTCCAAATCGTCATTCAAATGTAGTATAATTACGATAATATAGTTGTTTACACGCTTCTATCAATTCATAACAGGTTCGTCATGATCCTTGGATTTCTTAATTCGAATATAATGTAATTGGTAGGAAAATATCACTGTAAGGAAAACACAGTAACAAAATAATATCGATTTACATTATACAAAAGAAACATTTTGAATTATCAGAAAATACAGAATGACCGTTACAGGGTGACTAAAAAAAAAGAAGAAAAGAAAACACAAAAATTGACTAATTTCACGAAAATTTTAGGGAAAATTATTATTGAATAGCGCGGTTTTTCACGACAAAACGTGTCTCATATATATAGAAATCAAACGGCATGTTTAAATATTCCGTTTAAATGAAACGGCAATATACCATCAGGTATACTGTCTACATCGTACAAAACTTGGTAGAAAACGTACAATTTATGTAACGCGTTTCTTAAAAGCCAAGAAAATAAGAATAAGTATAAGAAGAAGAAACTGTGGTAGAAAAAAAAAAAAAATAAAATAAAAGGGAGAAAGAGAGATAGTCTCATTCTTGGAGATCGGCGTAATAACCTGTTGCAGCGTGAATTTCAGCCTGTAAAACTGATCGAATCACGTGTACGTATACCTATGTTAAACGGTGATGGAAATTTACACATCGGCAACGGCATGTTATCCCGGATCTTCAATTTTGCCGACGTGTTTTTATTACGAATAAACCGTAGATTATACTTATTAATTTTGAATAAATGTTAGAAAAAAAAAACAACAAAAAAATGGAAAAAAAAACTACAAGATAAAAACGAAACTGCACAATGAGGTTGCAGAAACGGTGACCATAAACTGTGGACTTTAATTTAGTACGTCACACTCGCTTATACAGAAATAAAATAGAATTTATTAGTCAAGTCATGATTATAATATATTTCATTTTCTATCATAATGAACGCACTGTTATATGCACGTTATATAAATCAGTCTATACAGTACCATATAAACGGATTTACTCGTGAAATTTTCAAGAGATGTTATTTGAAAATTGTTTCAGTATCGTAATATAGGTTTAATGTAGTTGGAAAAAGCAAAATATTAAAAAAAGACCATCGCACTAAGTTTATCCAAAAAAATATAAAGAGCAGAATACGTACTGGTTTTTAATCAAAAGGTTAGAATAATTTCCACCTGTTTGACGAAAAAGAAAAAAGTTGTGATGAGTGAAGTTTTTTTCGCATTGAAAAAGTTAAGCGACCGTGAGATTTCAAGATTTTCAACTCTATCGCGTTTTTTTTTTCTTTCTTTCTTTTCATTTTCAATTCATCTTTCCGAATGTAGTAAAATTATTGTGGGTTTTTGTAAACTCAAAATAATGGAAATAATTTATACCGAGGAGGATAAATTGAAATAACGTGAAAATTTTAATATATAATAAAGTTATTAAAAATGAGACTTTAGTGTGCAATTCGTGTTGCCTTCCACGTTAAACACTATACTATACATACACCGATATAATATACACTATAATGCATTCAACTGTAAACGTGAATCATGACCGCCTAAAAATGAGAGAGGTGCGTACGTAACGATATAGGTATATTACGTACAACTCTTGTTTCACAATACGCATACACGTACACAAGCAAGTACATATTTAAGTATGTACTGTATGAATGTTCAAATTATACTACACCAAACCGTATAAATGCATAGGCATCATCATTACGCCGTGAACTAATTATTAACAAAATATATTATATGTGTGTGTGTAAAATATATAGTGTAATAAATAATCAGCAGGTTTCACCGGTAGTTCGAATTACAAATTGGGAAGTACGGGAACACACGTTACAGAACTTTCAGAAGTAGGAAATACCAGGATTTTGCGATGTTGAACGTACACACATACACACGTACATTTGTATTATATAAATACATGATATTAATGTATGGGTTACGATATATCGCGAGGTGTGTATGAAGTGTAGTAATAAACCGTGCGAGATATCCTTACGGGTAGATGTATAATATATATATATATAAGAAGAATAATAATATATTACACAAAAACACCTTGAAAGTTAAACAGAAAGGTGTGAAAATAAAAACAATAAATTGTATCACACGGTGGCGACGTGTTTCATTTTTTATTATTGATTTCTTTCGATCTTTTTTGTCTTTCTTCGTTTGAGAATCGCGATTTTTTATTCAAACGTGCAGTTTTTTCTTGCGCACGCTATTTTAATTGTTATATATCAGTTATGCATATATTTACTATATAATATTATTCCGTCTCGGTGGGTGATACGAAAAATTGTCTTTGAATTATAACTTTCAAGGATGTATAAATTATTACACATACGCTTATATCGACATGTTGCATTTCACATCAAATGATTTCTAATTTAAGAGATTTCGACGACGGATTTGAAATTTAAAATTCAACGTTGAAAAAAAATTTCATTCACCATACTTAATAAAAACTTCTACAAATAAAACGGGTTTCGTTTTAATATTATATTTGGATAAGCGATGAAACGTTGTAAGAATTCAATGAAAATGTGGTACAAGTAACTACTTACTCCGATTATGGTTAACGATACGATTTTTTTTTTTTTTTCTGTAAATTAACAACTACTGCTCATATAGTAACGAAAATTGAAAATTTTCCTCTCACCATTAACAGTCTGATACACAACTGAAATTGAGTCCACGATTTAATTGGTTAACGTCATTTCGAATTTTCAATACCTAAATCAGTTCAAAAGACTAAGTTTAAGTGATTCGCGTAATATGTAAGAGTGACTCAGCAGTATAAATTGCTTGAGCATGACTTGAAGATATCGTTCTAAAACAACACGTGTAAATTAGCGACAATCATCGTGCTATAAAGCATCGATTTGAAAAAATTTTAAATCCTGCGGCAATGATGACCGAAGGTGAAAAGATTTCTTAGTCGTTGTGCATATAACAGAACGATTATTATGATCGTACATAAATAAATTATACTCTGCAGTAATTGAATTTCTCGATACTGCATCCAGTGAACGGAAAAAAATTCAAGCGTATTAAATGAGACTTGTTTTGATGTCCACCAAACCGAATTTTACAAGCAAACGGATCGCATAACATGAAAATTAATCAGATTTAATCGTTCTATTGTTTCCGATATGTATGAACCGATTTGGTATCTTTCCATTTTTTTTTCCATGTTTGGATTGTAACGAAATTCCGTATCTATTAATTGATATTCCATTCTTTCATAAAAATGTACCTCGAAAAGGGTTTAGAACGTTTCGAAAATTAGCACTTTTATCGTTTTCGACTAGTTTGTTTTATTTTTAACTCAATTTAATTCACGAATATTTCTCACGGATTGATTCGGATTGATTTTTGCTTGATAAAATAAGTTTTGTTGATAATTTCGGACTGGCAGATATGACAATAAATTCATTTTTAACACGGTTTAATCTTTCTTCGTTTAACGTAGTAACGAAAAAAGAAAAATGCTGGATAAAAATTCTTTATTTCGAAGAAACACGAAGGAAACGGAAAGAACGAAACCTGATTTAACCAAACGGCCACGTCTACCGATAATATACCTATAACAACACAATCGCAAAGGAATGTTTCATCACCCGGCAGAAAATAGGGATTCGAAAATTTTTAGTAAACAGCAGTCGCGACTCCATAATATTCCTATAATATACATAGCATGGATCGTCGTATAGCTTATGGCAAGACTTGTTTGCCCGGAGCTGAGAGCTCTTAGCTGTGGTAATGATTTCAAGAATTCTGACGTGGCGACCTACGTATAATGTAGGTACATATGTATTAATTTACATATGTATCTTGTAGGTGAACACATACTTCGTAACTACATGGTATATACTTATGTATATAAATATGTTTGAAATATTCGCTTAAAATAACTCAGACTCTACACGCAAAGACAAATATATGCAGTAGACTATATGGAGAAAAATTTCTAGTTCTGCTTGGAGTTTTTCATTTGTTTTATTTTTTTTTTTATCCATCACCAAAGAATGTGGTTTGTACGATATTTTATTTTCCAATATCGCGATGATTTGATATTGGCGCAGCGGTAAATCGGTTTCAAGATCTTGTTATATATTCAGTAACCAGGATGTAGTATCAACAAGTATAAAATTCGCCTTAAATTGTTACTAATTATCCAACTAGCAATAATTATTTCAACCGTTAATAATAGATTAATATTGAAACGATACCGATTTTTTATAACAATTTTCTAGTAGCTATGTAAAAACTGAAACTTTTTATCGCTTTTCAATACACGTGCAAGTATTTCGATACTTGACGCAAACTGAATATTGCTTTTCAAAAACCAGTGCAGATGCCAATCAACCGACAATATGATTGCCACGAATAACCCATACATCGGCTTATTATACATATCTGTATAGCGTAGGAAAAATATCTTAATCAAGCTGTTTTTGTTTTTTCGTTTCAGACAGCAAGCATCATGGACATAGCCGGAGGTGCAGGGGGAACAAACGCTTCGCTTGAACTAAAAACACGTAGAGCCCAATTTCAACCACAGACATCAACAGTCGCTACGAGACGAAGGCAGGCGATATGCGTGAGAAGGGCGTGCAAAAAATACGGTCCAAAAAAGAATCCGAACGTCATTTTGGACGGGCTAAACATGACTGTGCCGAAGGGATCGATGTTAGTAAAAAACAAAAAATTATTGTAAAAATACCTATATTTATAATTCATTGTATGCCTAAAAATCAATTCTCAATATCTTCACACATAATTTTATAATTCCAACAGTAGAATTTGAAGAAGAAACACAAAAATAATATTTTTGTTCGGTTGATCCATAGCAGGGAATTTCGTTGGGATTTTACACTAGAAACGAAACTAGTGACAAACAGAATATCACTAGAATTGAATTTTACCACTATTATGATTGTTTTAAAGAGAAAAAATTGAATGAACTATAGTATAGAATTGTGATGGATATTTAGCACCGAATTTCCGAGTGTAAGAAATGTAGAATCTTGGAAGCGTCGTGACCCCGCTAGCATTAAAACAAAATTCGATAAACATATTGACAGGCTATTCAAAAACGATGTTGCAAGATGTATCGACTATAAAAGGAAACGTTCGATTTTCTGCAGGAATCGGCAACATCGCGCTAAATATTTGTCTTGAAAAATGAAAGTTTCATACGTATATTGTGAAAAGAGCAGAGAATCTATATTACGAAATTCACGCCTACGTAAGATGCGCTAAATATTACACGATTCTACGAAACAGAAGCGTTACAGAGATATTTTACCTGCTATGCGTTCGCCTAAGTAAAATACGTATTACCAGCAACTACACCAGCGATATTAAACTTTAGTTTCCAATTAATTTACAAATCAAATTTTGAAATTTCAAAGATCTTTGTATAGTTTTCCAATCGCCGTTTCAATTAGCATAGCATAAAAATTTTTGACATCGTGATACGATACGGGTATTAAGTACATCGCCCACCACGCTTGAATAGAATTGTGGCAGTAATGTGATCTGACTGCGAGGTACAGCTACAGATAACATATTAACACTCAACGAAGGACATAGTCTCGTGTTATAATTATGCAGAAACGTTTTTGCTCGTTAAGTACTGACCCACGGACCTCGGAGTATGGATGACCAACCGGGTCCAAAGCCTGACAACAGCCTCACCTATAGTACCTCCGTAACTTTCCGACCTAGCCAAAGGCTCTCAGAATCTCACTTGCGCAAGCTTACACACATTCACACATGTATAATCAATATACACGTGGGATTTCTCTCACCCTGACAATGACTGTAATTTTCATAGTTTTTTTCTCCAATGTTTTCTTCATATTCTTCTTCGGTTTCTTATTGTTAGCCTAATGTTAGAGGGCATATGGATGTAATGACACAAAAATAAGCTGTCCTTATTACCGATCTAATCTCCACCATGATCTTCAATCTCTGTGGCTGTACTTCAGCTTATGCATATAATATGCATCCTTGAGACAAACACAAAGCTCATATCTCAAGTATATCTTTCTTGCTTCATCTTCGTTGAGTTTCTTTTATTTTTCCCAGTTTTTTTCTCAAATACATTTACACATTAAAACGCGGTCTCAAACCATGCGATTGACGTCAACGGATTCGTAATTAATAAAGTAAAAACCTCCGGATTGACTTTGCATACTTGACGGTTTGAACCCGCAGCTCTTGCATTGCAGTAAATATTCTCATACAAACGCGCGCGCGAAATACGACAAGCAAAGTAAGCAAAAACAAAAACTAAGAACCAAAACAAAGAGCGACCATGATTATAGCGTGAAACGATAAATTGGGACGGAATACTTCCGTATCTGCAAGCTAAACGGTTTAAGCGATTACATATCCATATATGGACGTTTAAATTTCTTATATACGCAATAAAATATCCATTATAGGTATAATAAACAGTAAATATGGAATTTGTAATTTGCAAAAATTAATATTGAAGTAAACTTGATCTTGTAATTTGCTGTCTACAATACATCCGAGTCATACATTGATTATTTTTTTCCGGATACGTAAGCAAGTTCAAGTATTCAACAGGTACTTTGGAGCCTTGTTAGAACATCAAGGTGTGTGTGTGCCACGCGTATGATCGGAGCCGCGTTTATTATATCACACAAGCTAGAGCGCGTAACGCAGTTTCAATACCGCCTTTACATATTAGCGACTCGAACCTTGGATGTATCTAAATATTTATTACCCTTTCGTACAAAATAACCTTGGCAGCTTCCCAATCCTACCCAGGTACGAAGTGTAGTATAAACGTAATTGTAAAAACATCATCATCCATTTTGGTGGCTTATAAGTACAGCAGGAATATTTTCCTTCTCTACTTATCTATAAAATATACGAATTTAATAAAATCTCGTATTGATGTATGTATAATGTAAATTCATACGTCACGGAAACATTAAATCTTTAAGAATTCACAATTATGTGTAAAATTTAATATAATCAGAAATTTAAATAAGTCGGGACTATAGTTGATTGCGAAACGAAAAGCAAAAGCAGAGAATGGAAATTGAAGCTGGTCAAAAGTCAAGTTGAACATCCAAAGTTATCAATGTGATTCTAAAATGAATCTTACCGCCTGAAAAATATTAATTGCACTAAATATTACCTGTCAAATTCACATGTCAGTTGATCAGGTATTTGTGTGAAGAGCCGGCGATCCAAAATTAGGCAACTTCGGGTTGGATTGCTTGCAGAAAAGTCTGCGAAAGTCACTTTGCCGAAGCATTGCCTCTTATGTTCATCGCTTTGTACAGTTGTATTAATCTAAAAAATGAAGTAAACGGTGAGAAAATGGGCTGGGAACAAAAGTGTAGAAGATTAGAAAAAGTAGAAGAGTAAAATTATTAAATTTTCAAAAAACGCTCATGTGAAATTTATTCTGTTACAATTTTCCTGTGCAGAATTCTAACGATTCTATATTGACTTTCTATACTTCACTTTCCTACATATTAAACTTTCTATGTATTCCAGCTTTCACAATAAGCTAAAAATTGTGCAAAATAGGAAGGGGTAATTGAAAATTTGGTATTACTCTCCCTTCTAATTTCTGATCCTTTTCAAATAATGACCTTCACTTATGTTCTAAACAGCTATGGATTGCTCGGCGCGAGCGGATGTGGAAAGACGACGTTGCTTTCCTGCATCGTCGGCAGACGACGGTTAAACTCCGGTGAAATATGGGTGCTGGGCGGTCGTCCTGGCTCCAAGGGATCCGGAGTTCCGGGCCCTCGGGTAGGATACATGCCGCAGGAGCTAGCACTGTACGGCGAATTCTCAATACGGGAAACGTTCATCTTCTTCGGCTGGTGCGCAGGCATGACGACTCAGCAGGTTGACGAGAAGCTCGAATTCCTGATCAAGGTGAGTGTCCATTCGTCGGTCCATCTTCCCCCTAAAAAACCTCAATAAACCGATTATATCTCATTCTCAAACGATATTTCAGCTGCTCCAGCTACCGGGAGAAGATCGTTTCGTAAAGAGCTTGTCGGGAGGCCAGCAGAGGCGAGTCTCGTTCGCAGCGGCGCTTCTTCCAGATCCAGAGTTGCTGATCCTGGACGAGCCGACGGTCGGTGTGGACCCGGTGCTGCGGCAGAGCATCTGGGACCACCTGGTGCACATAACTAAAGACGGGAACAGAACTGTGATAATAACTACTCACTATATAGAGGAGACGAGGCAGGCCAGCATCATCGGTTTAATGAGGGGGGGGAAGTTCCTCGCCGAAGAATCGCCCACCAGACTAATGGCCATGCACAGGCTCGACACCCTCGAGGAGGTTTTCCTCAAGTTAAGCCGCAGGCAGAACATGGGACTGAGAAGAAGGAGCAGCATCCTCAGTAGCGTCATCGGCGTTCCTCCTGAAGTGGTGGGTGAAAATAAAAACCGTTATTGCGTTGTTATGTCATGTTGGTTTTGAGAATTTCTAAACTCTTCGCTGTTTCCCTGATCGCAATGATGATTTCTCCCAGACTTCTTACTATTATACATTGTACCTATACACATCGTGATTCGCAATACTTTTGCAAAATTGAACAAGCTCAAGAAAAATGATCAACAAGGAGTTTAAATCATTAGTAATGGTTGAAAAATTCAAAGACAGTTCAATGAACAGCCGATTTCGTAGAATTTTTAATAATGCAACTGTAAATATTTTCTAAAGTTTCTTGACATCGTACAAAAGTTCTCTGACTCTGTTATCATATCCAACGAGATTGAATAGATTCCGATGTCATTTGTAAGACTCAATGCGAAATATCGCAAGCTAAGTACATAATTTGCAGATTTCTGTAAATTTTTGTACGTTAAAATTCTTAAAATTCACTCTTTTTCTACTGGAACTCATTGCAGGGGTAAAATACAATTGATTATTCTGTATTTCAGAACATAGACGACGAGATGAGCGGAGAGTTTGGTGACAATGTTAGTATATCGAGTCGACGAAGAAGCATTGCGATAACCCCAACCGACGACGAAATAGTGAGTACAATTCTAAAATGATTTTTCAAAACTTCCGAGTCAATACGACGGTGTCGTCAAAGACGTGAAAACTAGGCGATGTACAAGCGAATCTGCATACCTGACAAGCGTTTACAACATTTAAGGTTCCCGATCTGCCACCCGAGGAAAAGGGGTCGAAGTCGTCATTCAAGATGCTGGATCCTTGCCATATGAAAGCTCTGATATGGAAGAACTTTCTATGGATGTGGCGAAATTTCGGGTGAGCATTATCCACTCGGTATCTTGACAATATCCCTGAAACAAAAGCAAAAAAGAATACATATCGTTACTGACATGAGTCTATTTTATAACTTGTTTCTTTCATTCATTTTTCAGCGTAATGGCGTTCGTAATTGGATTGCCAGTAGTGCAAATAATTCTGTTTTGCTTATCGATCGGAAGAGATCCGGTCGGACTTAAACTCGCTGTGGTAAACAACGAGCTGAACAATTCACTGGATCCTTGCACGGTTTACGCTGGATGTGACAGGACGTTACTAAGCTGTCGGTACATGGAGCATTTAAAAGAGAGAAAAGTCGATCTTGTTCCGTACAAAACCGACGAGGATGCAAAATATGCGGTAAAGAAGGGATGGGCATGGGCTGTCTTAAACTTCCCTTCAAATTACTCCAAGTCTCTTGTCGATCGGATGGACAATGGCAGAGATGCCGACGAATGGAGCATCCAGTATTCGGACGTCGATGTCACGATGGACATGTCGAGTTAGTGAATTACGACTTTCATCTGAATAACATTTGAGTAGAATAGATTTTTAATAATTTTAACAAAAACAACAAAATTTCGACTGTCGATGGGACTGTAAAACCGATTGAGGCGCACGTTATTCTTGATCTGACAATTATTAAATTCCTTAATCGATCACGAAATCAGCATTCTAATCTATAATTTGTTTCATAGATCAGCAAATCGGGCAGCTACTTCAAAGGGATCTGCTGTACGCTTTTATGGACTTCGCTAAAAATGTTTCGCGCGATTGCGACTACAGCGAAAAAGCTACCAGCATTCCGATGGATGTAAGTATATACAATATATAAAAATCATTCAACTTAGAAAGCCAGATGTAATATTTATGACAAAAAAAAATATGTATGTACCGTGGAATTTGAATGTCATTATTCTTCTTCAGTTCCGTACGCCGATTTATGGACCCAAGGAACCCAACTTCACGGACTTTGCCGCACCCGGAATTATATTGACGTAAGTTATGTTAAAAAGAGAAGAAATAACATTTTACAGATTAAGTAATTTCCCCCTAGATCACGGATTTTAAATGAAAACATTCATGACCGGTCAAGATTTCACATTTGAAAAAAAAAAAAAACTAAGGACAATACGACTGGTGATCGGATCTGTTAACATTTTCATTTAATTTTTCAGGATCATTTTCTTCCTTTCCGTTGCTTTGACGTCCGGAGCGCTGCTACTTGAAAGGAACGAAGGTTTAATGGAAAGAAGTTTAGTTTCCGGTGAGTAAATAAAAGTGTAAAAATATTCGTCCAATTTCAAAAAAAAAAAAAACCTCTGAGCACACAATCCCCCTGCTTTTGAATATTGCGATAAGACAAAATATACTATCTTAAAATGAGTTCACAATCCGTAATGTTCTTCATTTTCATCTGTAATGACATACCGTTTTTTAATTTCATCCATTTTCGTATTCGTAGGTATCAGCGGTACGGAGATTTTGTTCGGCCAGGTGGTGACCCAGTTCGTTGTTATGTGCGGTCAAACATTGATGGTCCTAGTCTTTTCGTTTGCGGTATTCAAGCTGACATGTCATGGCAGCATCGCTTGGGTGACGGCTCTGACGGTGTTGACGGGTCTCTGTGGAATGTGTTTCGGTAATTAATCTCACAGTATTGATTGAACTTTCAAAGAGACATAATTGAGCGAGTAACCGCTGACCGACATAATTGATATCCGCAGGTTTCGTGGTTGCCTGCGCCTGCGACAACGAACGAAGCGCAACTTACATGGCGATGGGTTCTTTTCTGCCAATCGTCATGCTCTGTGGAATCATTTGGCCAGTCGAGGGGATGAATCCTGTCCTTAGATACATCAGCTTTATCCTGCCGTTGACGAAGAGCACAGAGTCGATCAGGGCGATGCTCGGTAAAGGATGGTCCATATCCCAGCCAGCCGTTTACGACGGTTTCATCGCCACTTTCCTGTGGATAATAATATTCCTCACGTTATCGATATTGCTGATTAAATTCAAGAAGGGTTAATTGTATAGATAAATCAATTGCGATCCTCCTCATCGCACCCCACCCTCATTGTACTTTGTTTAAAGCTAGTGCTAGACGATAAATAATCGTCTCATCTACGAGCGTCGAAAAGATTAAAACGTTTATTTGAATCATGCAAATTGTTATCTCTATTTCTATCTTCTCTTTTTACATCAACTTCGATTTGCTATTATTTAATTTTTCTTCGCGGCAGCATATATCGGCTATGCGATTTAAAAGATATTTTCGATAAATCGATTATTGTATAAATTATGTGATTTACTAATATAGCTGGTTAATTATTTATAGGATATCACATGTGTACAGTTGATTCAATAAGTTTTATATATACGTATATTCATTTTTGTTTGATATGTAGAAAAGAAAGTATTCAGCGCATCTATATATACGTGACGATGTTGTTCCAACATGTGCGAATAATATAGTTATATGTAATTCAACAAAAAAAAAAAAAAACTGTATATTGTAACGCAATTAAATAGATACTATTATACTACACGTATTACATGTACTAGTGAGCTATATCGGCTCCTGGAATCGAGCTTATATTCTGTATAATATAACCATGTGCAATGAAGAATGCATTTAATTATATAATCATAATAATGGGTTTGAAAGTAAGTATCTGAGATACTACTATAATCCGTTGTATAAATTTTTTTCAAACAATGACTTCTATGATTGTATCATTACTTGTTAAATGTGACTTTCTTTTAGTTCAATTCAATAGTTTTTGTAGCCTAAGACTTTCAATTTGTAAGTAGAAATATGTAAATTAATATGTATATTTTATAATTAGGCAATATTGTACCGTTGAGGCGAATAAACTGTCATTTAAATATTATGCATCAGTTATGCGATTTGCTGCTATAGCACAATCAACATAAATTTCAAATAACAGAAAAGCATCGAGCGGTCTGAAGTAATACGCGAAATCTTTTCAACTTACCGCGCACTTCTGGTTGTACAAAATGGCGGGGAAGTTATTTAAAATTTTGAAATACTGATAATTTTTTCCAATGGCAACGAATCTTGAACAAATTTGATAAGCGATTACTCGAAATCGGTTAACATCTTGCGAGATTTATAAAATATAATAATTTTATATCGTTAGAAATTCGAACAGTGATGACGGAAATGTCTTAAATTTGCAGAAATGAACGAGCTGGCGAAACTTTTGAACCGTTAATAACTTTCAACTTTAACATTGTCATCCAGTTATCAGAAACTAATTACTTTACTCCTTTTCTGCGGTATTCCAAGAGTTGACTGAACTTAGTCAACGTTCCAAGTAATTGATTGTGACGATGATTTACATTTAAATCATATCGATTAATCGATCACTTGCGATTTCGAGGCTGACAAAATTCTGTTTACAATTCAACCTCAATATGACAACATAACCTATCCTAACTCCAAATGTGCTCCAAATGTTATCGCCGTTGTTACCACATCAGGTCAACTTGTATCGCAATTTGAAAAATAATAATATATTTACCTCGATTCAAAATTGAAATGGACGCAATAAACGAGCCGATAGTATGTGTTCCAGGTAAAGATGAATGAATAACGAAATCGATAAATATTCCTGCGCAAAAACGTCCACATGAATTGGCCCATCCTAACCTCACTTATGTTTTGTTTATATGCAACTAACACGTGGTTAAGACTCATGATAAATTTTTATTGCAACCCAGGTCAGAGGCTCTGTTTGTCGGACAAAGTAAATATTCCAGGACCGGGAACTTACGAGCAGCACGGATACATTTATTCAAAATTGGCGGGAGTGGTGAACTTGGTCAAAGACGAACATGTACGATAAGTTTTAAGACATTTCACGGTCACTCGCTTTCAGGTTGAACATCATTTTTCAATTTCTATTATCAATAGACGAACACAGTCGAGGTGCGGAGCATAAGAGAACAAAGTATTGTTCCGGCTCCTGGAGACATCGTAACGGCCGAGGTAATGGTCGTTAATCAAAGGTTTTGCAAATGCGTTATAAAATGCATCGGAGATGTGGTTTTAACCAGACCTTACAGAGGAATTTTGAGAAAGGAAGATGTCAGGGCTACAGAAAAAGATAAGACTGAAATGTACAAATCTTTTAAACCAGGAGATATCATTCTGGCAAGAGTTGTATCCTTTTTCTTAAAAAAATTCCCTGTACCGTTTGTTATTATTAATACAGCAGTTTCATAGCTTGATATTTTTCTGATGCAAAATTTAGCTACCTCTCACCGAAGTTCATACTTATCAACTTTCCACTGCCGAGAACGAATTGGGAGTTGTTATCGCCCACAGCGAAGAAGGCAAGAAGAATTGTTTCTTTTTTATGACAGTAGAAATATTCAAAGAATACATTAGACTATAGAATATTCAATAAGTCTCAGCTAGCAGTTTGAAGATATGTAAAACAAAAAATCAACACAATACAAGTTTTAATTTTTGTTTTACCATTCACACTTCGTTTAACAAAGTGAAATAATTTGGAGAAATTACCCCCTTAGACTCGAAAAGCAAGATTTATTGTACTTTTTAAGATCGGATTGAGAACATTTTCTGAGGAAAACAACATCACTATTTGGAATCGATGAATTTTCTTGAATACAGCGTTAACGTGGAAAATTCTTTGTTTTTTTTTATACAGGTGTACCAATGGTGCCTGTAAGTTGGACGGAAATGCAGTGTCCTGAGACTCTAAACAAAGAATTTCGCAAAGTGGCTAAAGTTGTACCCGAACATATTGTTAACGAAAAATGAAATATACTTAGATTGCATTCCTAAACGGACTATTCATTTCACGAATGTACCACAGTAAAGAGCACAGTTGGATGATTGTGGAAACTGGGTTGAAAAAATAGAATCGGTATTATCTCAATTTCCATTATAACGCTTATAAGGAACGCAAATTTTTTTTGGAATGTCAAGTACTTTATATTTATATATATAAATGCATCCACATATATTTGGAGCTATATTTATGTACATATATTATAGACAGCTTTTGCCGGTCGATGTTATAATAATACTACAAATTACTTATTGTAAGTTAGAAAAAAAATTACACTTCACTAGGTCATACACAAAATCAATCTCAAACTTTACTTCTCAATCCATTGACAAATTAAATTCTTTTGTTAACGCATACAAACACAGAGCTCACAAAAAAATATGTCATCGAAGACTGATGTGCCGCCCCCCCATACTCGAGCACTGTTACACAATGCCAACTTGTTCGATTTTTTTTCCAAACAAGGATACACCAATAAATTAAACCCGGCTACTAACTGATTGTGGTGCAAAAATACCAGCCAAATGCGATGGAAAGAGTTTCAAGCGAGAGAAATGTGGATAGTATATTTACAAATAATAGCGTAAAATCTAATTATAAACGGAATAATTGGGATGCGCCAAATTGATTTTCTTTACAGTCACACGCAATGGTCTTTACAAATTTTTGAACATTGGCAACGCGAGTGTGCTAATTGAAAATTATGTGAAAAGGTATGTACAATATTGCATATAAGTTGCCATTTCGATTATCTGAAGCAATGGGTGAACCAAAAATGTTACAAATTTCACTTTCCATTTCGTGTGTGTTGAATATACCGTGCTGATTATTATATATTGTGAATAGAAGCCTACATATGCTAATTTTAAACTACGGCAACTGCAATTATACTGATAAATAACAAGATGATAACAACCCAATAACCGCATGTTCGATCTTTGCGATCAATTAAACCGACTTGACGAGTTCCGCTAATTAATCGTTGATCGGTCCTCTCCATGTGATCGGCCAGGTCGTCAATTATTTCTAAAACAAACGGCAAAAATGAACAAACCTGTGTGAAAAAATTTGGACGTAAGGATAATTAATCTTCCGATATTGATTACTAGATTGTTCAACTTCACAAATTGTGATCGCGTACAATTTTTATTATGAATGTGCAACATCACATAGTGAATCAAAATACTCACCATTCTGATGATCGACTTCATTATTAATGGTGTTTGCAATATCCTTTTGTCGAGAAATAACTTTTGACAATGCTTCCAGGCCTTCGTCTTGTTCTAATAAAGATTCAAACATGAATAACTTGCGATCTAATAAGTCTATTTTTATTTTTTCAATAGTTGACATTCGCATTTAGAACAGTAAAAATTAGAGAATAAACCTTCGCTGAGCTTGATACAATACCTTGCAAAAGTCGTAACTTTTGAACTTTCAAATCGTCGACAGTTACTTCAATGTCAATAGGCTGATCGTCGTCTTCCTCTAATCCCCAGCTGGTTGTTCCCATATCGGCAAAAGCCGAAGAATTAGGTTGCATGAGTCTAGCTCGATCGGAGGCAAGGCTACTACTGCGTCCATTGTAGAGCTGCTGAAGCTGCACGTCTTTGCTTTGCAGCTGTTCAATCTGACGGCATCTTCGTTCAGCTTCTTCCCTAGTTCTGATTTGTAACTTTGCTAAGGAAGTTCATACGTTATAATAAAAGAATTGTCTTTACCATACTCATGCAAATACAGCAAGGATACATCGATCGCATTTTAGAGTCCTCATCGACCTTATTCTTAAGTTGCTCTACCTCTCCGCTGTACTGTTTCATACGCAGGCGAATGTTAGCCGACAAACTGGCATAATTCTGGGACGTTCGTGATTCCCTATTGCGAAGTGTCAACTGTTCCATAATCTCTCTGAACAGCTTATCGCACGACTCATATTCGGTGAGCCTAATATTTTTTTGAATAAACAAAGATTTTAATTAGGAATTATGATAAGAAAAATGAATGAATTTTCAAGTTTCTTTCCATCCAACTTTATCTATCAAAAATTTTGAAACCACTTAGACTGTCAGAAGCATCCGACAAGACATAACCTAGGTTATTCTTTGTCAGGCATTGACTGGCATTCAGCAACGATATTTCGACGTGTAAAAGACATGAAAATTCAACGGGTGCAAGGATTGAGAGATTGGTTTTAATACTTATGAAAATATTTTTGAAATAATAGCTTAATAATGTGTGAATACTTACCACGGATCACCGTCTTCGATCTGAATCAGCGCCATTTTTTATGAACTGTCACTTATGAACACACACGACTATACCTATATGTATAATACCTCGGGAAATAAGTATGGCAGAAGGATTAATCCACCATGCCTAAGGCGTCCTAAATGTCAAACTCATTTTTATCGGCCGCGAACTACTGTTTACGAAACTTTCACCAATCTCTACAAAATTTTCCGAACCCATTGGAAAATTTTTAATCGCTCTTCATCTCATTCGCGAGTTTTGCGCGGTGTAAAAAAAACTCTCATAATGGTTCGTACTGTAGAGACGCGGGGTATCAAGTAGAGGCGCAAAAGGCGCAGCTAAACTTGAAAAAATCAGACGGTATTCCTAATTCCTATACTTAATTTTTATTCATTGCATCTCAATGTGATAAACAGTGTGATACCTTCGAACGAAACGGCAATGAACGCAGCCAGTTTGTCAAAATTTCAAAAAGAATTTGAGTGAATGACTCACCTGCGGTCAATTGCGCCTGCATAATGGCAGTCCACTTCACTTTACTGCATTTGGTGCCACGTTCGGTTATTTTCAAGGCGCTGGCGGTCACCTGTCACTTGTTTGGAAACTCGACTCACTTCGTTCACATCAACATTTGAGAATTTTTTGTTCTGCCTAATTCACTAAAAGGAAATACTGAAATTACCAAAAATGCTCGTCTCAAAAACTTCCACGGTGGATAAGTTCACTGATTTCTTTGTAAAAAATCATATGCTCGTTAATCGTTAGTGATCTTCACCGGTTACGCTAATAAAAAAAAATGCTACACTCGGTCAGCGATAACAAGCGAAAAACAAATGAACATCCATGATAAATTACACATAAATTATTATCGAGGCAAGCAGGTATTAATTAGACCACGCACTGCACTTCTAATCGGTCACTGATCGGTTAAAAACACACAGAATCGTCATTGCAAGGAAGCCAGATTTTTCGACACTCAAAAGATTTCACTTCGTTCAAAAATTCATACACTCGTTTCCGAAAATCTCCACATAAAACATCAATAAATAGTAACTATTTGTAAAAATCTTTAGGTTTATATTTGCCGGGTCAGAGGAATGACAGTCGCGGAAAATTGAATATCTCGTTCGCTCCTGCTCGGCGCTGTGTACCGACCAATACCGACTGACTGACTGAGCGACCGGCGAGTCTGAGGAGAAAAGAAGTGCGACAAAAGCGCTCTCTAGCGGCCGGAAAGCGACTCTCAATTGCCTGCGCCTTAGAGTATACAGCATACTTATATGCTCATAAAGCCTACGCGTATTTAATTTCTATAGTAGCAAAAATAATATTACAATATAAACATCCTGACCTATACTATAAGAGATCGTTTATAATAAGCTAAATGGCGGTTGATTTGACCGACTGAAGCTAACCATTGTGGCTCGCAGAAATTCAATGGGTGAAATTAATAGAGGCTCATCTTACAATTCCAGTAAATATTTCATTCACGTAGGCCAACCCTGCAAGCTGTACGGTTCGATAATGACTAAATTTTGGAATAATCTGCAATCACCATGGATTTGGTGATAAATGATTATTTGTTTTCGATCTGTTTGAAAATGTGCAGTTTATATTATTACCGACGATTCAGAGAGTCGAAGACGGCGGGAGTATTGCATATCAGTAGAGCTGCAGGGCAAAACCCGTCGACTCAACACCGCATGCGCTAGAACCGTGTCGTGACCGTGACGACAGTTTGGGCAATATAACAAACAGTAACGCACGAAATTGAATCGATTCATTACAAGCGCGTACGAAGCATATGAAAAATTAAGGAAGCATGGAATCGTGGCGAGAATTTCGTGAAAAAGTGATGAGACGTTAAGTAATGAAATTCTAAGAGTAAAATAGCGCGAAGCACACCGTATCGTACAAAACAGATCGGATAAAACGCGTAAAATATAACGTATAATTTACGCAACACGCAGGCGCGCCAACATCGAGGTCACGCACACGCGGCCACCAACATAAACACACACATAAACCTACTACACAGTCGAAAGGAGGGAAGAGAGAAAGAGTAGATGGTGCACAAGTCGGGTAGGAGTATACCGTATACGTCGTCTGACAACCTCCGACATCCACACGCATACATACACATCCTGTTTTTTATATACCGTAAATAAATCCACAGTTTCATACCACACACCACCCATGTTCACATAGAAAGAAGCGTGAACGGTCGCGGTGTTCGACAGCTGCTTCATAATGTCGCGTAAAAGTGTATCTCGGTGATATTGACGTGAAAATAAGTGCAATCGATCGATCGGTGGAAAAACACTAAATCTGTAAAATTCTACGTTTCTCCAAAGCGACTCCTCGAACTCTACGCAAAGAAATTCAGCCCATCTTCCAAGTACTGCGAGAGTGGCTGACAAGACGGCTACGCGTACTTTTCAATTCCAGGAATATTGCCGAGGTGACGTCTTGTTTCCGGTGGGTATTTACCTCGTCCAGTTTAATTTCTCACAAATCTATCGTTCGATAACACTTCTCTTTTTCCCCTTTCCGCTCAACTTATGTTCCGTTGCCCTGTTGGGTTCGTTAAAACAAAAGAACGGCGTCGAAATAGTGAAGAAAAAAACAAAATCATCTAAAGCATAGATTGTGAGTCTCGAGGTGTAAACATCGAAATATCCGCATATCCGTATTGCGACCGACAATTGCTCACAGGTACCAGCTATAAACGATGCTGTTGTTGTTATGGATATTGATTTTTATCTTACGGGGTCGCGACATTATCCTCGATTTTGGCATCGCGTGGTGCATATGGCCGTTTTCGTCATTTATTCGTCCGACGGGATATTTTCCTTTCCAATTCGCAATATACGTGCATGCTTTGCACTAACACGCGCTAATAAAAGTATAAAAGTATTGTGCCCCTATCTCCTTCCACCAATCTCATAACCTTGATTTTTACCCACATATCTACGCGTGTATTCCGAAACAACGGCCAAACTGTGCCGCTATTACATTTTCCGCATTAAATTATTTCCTCAAAAGCCTAAAATTTCGTTGAATTGCAAATTTTAATCAAAATTATTGCCGCCGCACACAAATTGTTGACATTCTAAGTTTTTACCTACAATTTATTATTCTCGCGATAGTCGTCTTAAGCTTGTTTGATTGAAAAAATATTTTACCCCAAACTCGATCGTTCAGTAACTAGGTATAATTTACTGCGTTCATCTTGATTATGAATCACCTTAAAAATCACGTCATGTTCGATGTTCGCGAGATCACATTTCAAGAGGAGAGGGAGAGAAGAAAAAACAATCCCTCAACAATGATGATGACTAAATAATAATAACATGGAAAGATTTCCATACTCATACAATATACGCAACCGTTTCTCTCCACAGTCCAACAGCTATTTCATAGGGTTTTGATGTAACCAACGATTCTCTCAAGCACATGTAACATATACTTTCTACAAATATAAACGCGGCTTGTATACATCAGAGCACACATACCTGTCTACATCACACAACACACATGTCTATTTAAATTTGTGAGTCAATGATACTCATGCTACAAGACACAGTTGGTAGTAAAGGGAACTGTGTTACACTCATTAGCACCTAATTGATCAGCACATATTTAAAGATCATTGGAATGATTTCGCAATTTCTGGATCTACTTTTTTACTTTCGATTCCATATATTTATATGTAATATATCGTTATCTTATATTTGCTGAAACGTTTTCAATCATCTATTCCCATACTAATTCTATGATTATCATGATTTCACAAGGTTGACTGGTTCATTAACTAAAATGCGATTATTGAAGAATGTTTAATACTTGTCTACACACAAATATTTAATGTAAATTTATACTTCTTACCAAATTTCTTTTAAGTTTAAAACAGTTTCGATAACTTTCCATCAAAATATTTGTTTCCAATATTTCAAGAACAGCTGATAGATCGATACTCGAATCAATAAACCCCGATTCTTCATCTTAGCTTTCTTATTGCTGCTAAACTGGGTGTTTATCTATTTACGATATTATAAATGTATAGGTATATATACGTGTTGAGCTTCTTGTCTCCACAATTATCAGCTGAGGTATAGAGAAATATATAGGATCCGTATCTTATCATAGATTGTTCGACTGCGACACGTCATGATATCCATTTTTTTTTTTTTTTCTTATTTACTGTATAAGCCACGGGACTAGGTAAGAACAAAAGTTGCCAGACTTGACAAAACCGGATTCCTGGGCTGACGCAATGATAGTTCAAAGTTGAAAGTCTTTTTTGCATCATTTCTGTAATATACTTAGTTTGCTTTTTTTTTTAACTCGTTCCCTAGCCAGGTAATGTTCATTTTTGTTAAAACTAATCAAGATAGAAAAAACTGTTTACTCTAAATGATTTTCAGGAGATATTATCAAACTTCTTGTCGAATTATTCGAGTCGTCTGTAACTGAGACTCACTACATTGATATGAAATTGTAAAAAAGAAAGAAAAGAGAATGGCATTCCATTCAATCTGTAAGAGCACTTGTCAAAATGAATAAAGCTGTGGCTAAATGTGTTGAGCTTTTCAGAAATAGGAAAATGCAGTTCAGGTTTATTCTAATAATTCTATACAAGTATTGAGGGTTGAAGGTATTTCGGAAAATTTAGATTCTTTAGATTTCAATGCCTTAGTTGAATGAACATTAGAACATTCGGCTACCAATTCTGGGTGCTAGCTTAAGCTTCGTCAGAATGATGCAAAAATTTGAAGATCCAATTATTGTCAGTACAGAATTTAAGAATAGTTTATATCGATTGATAAAACAAAAGATACGTGTGTCTGTATGCTATAGCAAGACAAAAACAAATGATGATGTGACTGCTTTATAACAATAATAGAATTTGTTCTTACTTTTTTTGTTGTTCGTTTAGGGATAAAGAGGCATGGCTACCTCAGTCTTGGAGGCTTCGTCAACACTGGCATCCACTGTATCAGGGGCCATAAACGACACGATGAGCAGAGCTGCAGATCCGAGTAGCGACCCAAATTTAACGGGAACGCCAATTTTTCTACAAACCAAAGCGGCGCAGGGTATCGCCGGTGTTTTCGTTTGGGCTGCTTTGTTCCTAACTTGCCAACAAGTGAGATTCCTCATTTTATAGACAATCTGTACAAAGAAACGAGGTGTTACTATTACACTATTAGAGAAATGAAACAGTTTCCTTCCTGGTTAATTCTCATATGTAATATAAATATTTTCTTTTATTAGCTACAGTATTCAAAGAAGAAATTTTTCAATTTTTCCTCCCATAAACGTCCGTAAAGAAATTGTTGAAATCTGTTTTTAAAGGTGATAAATTGTCTGTTAGAAAAAAAAACAAGATCTGCAAACCGTGTAAATGTTAGTGAGCTAGAGTGGAATCTGTGAGAATAAGGTCAACAAGCAGTGAAAGTAAAAGGGAGTAATGACTGGATATAAAAATCTCTGGCTCATCTAAAACTTTCAATATTATGCACATCTCCTGGCTGTATCAAGCCATATGGAATTTCGTATTGAAAGTACGAATTTCATTGAATATTTATTATTACTATTTTCCTTTTCCTCTTTTCAGATATACCAGCATTTGAGATGGTATACAAATCCGACTGAGCAGAGATGGATAGTGAGGATTTTGTTCATAGTACCTATATATGCAACGTACTCTTGGATATCGTTATTATTCTTCAACAGCGAGAGTTACTACGTGTATTTTTTCACCGTACGCGATTGTTACGAGGCATTTGTAATATACAATTTCTTGTCGCTGTGCTATGAGTATTTGGGCGGAGAGGGTAACATCATGTCGGAAATAAGGGGGAAACCGATACGGTCCAATTGTCTCTACGGGACTTGCTGCCTAGTCGGTAAAACCTACACGATCGGTTTTCTAAGATTCTGCAAGCAAGCCACCCTTCAGTTCTGCCTTGTCAAACCCGTTATGGCATTTGTCATAATATTCCTGCAAGCCTTCGGACATTATCGAGATGGCGATTGGTCACCCGACGGTGGTTACATATACATCACAATAATATACAACATCAGCGTTTCCCTTGCCCTTTACGGACTGTTTCTATTTTATTTTGCTACAAGAGATTTACTCACGCCTTTCGAGCCTGTACTCAAGTTTTGCACCGTCAAAAGCGTCATCTTCTTATCATTCTGGCAAGGTAATGTACCCAAACACTTTTGACGTATCTATCTCAATTTCTTCAAAACAATACTAGCACTTGATTCTAACGTGTATATAAATACAATTTTTTCCCTATTATTCTCTGTCATGTTACTTCGAATTCCCAGGTGTGCTGCTGGCTGTTCTCGAAAAGGCAAATGTCATTTCATCTGCCATCAATAGCGCCGGATTGGCAACCAGCGCTGGTACAGTATCGGCCGGTTATCAAAATTTCTTGATCTGCATCGAGATGTTGTTCGCCGCTATTGCACTCCGTTACGCATTTCCGTATCAAGTTTACTCGGCAGGATGCGTAACAGATTCGAGAGGCAGGAGTGTCACCATGCAGAGTATCAGCAGCAGTTTGAAAGTGAGCCATTATTCGCTTCATTTATTCTTAACAAAAACATGAAACCTGTGGCTTTGTCTATTTTTAATTACACGGTGCATGTAACATTAAAATCAACATTTTGCCGTTGAAGTTCTTGAAAATTCACAGCAATTTTCTATTTCTTGTTACAGGAGACAATGAATCCCAAGGATATTATGACAGACGCAATACACAATTTCCATCCTCAGTACCAACAATACACGCAGTACAGTTCGGGTGAGTTTTTCAATAAGATTCAAACATGTGATTGAATAAAAAAAAGAAAAAGTGATAAATCATGTTACGCATCTAGAATTTTTACACTGCTCGAGACTTTTTACATTTTCTCTTTTGTTTTCTCCTATTGCCTGCACAATTAATACGTGTACATATTTCTTTTTGCTAATGCTCTAACAATGTTGGAACTGTGTTAAAAATTGAAATACTGGGATGTGAATGCGAAAAATTTCACCTAGTGTTTCAATTTCCACATGAGCATGAGTAGTTTTATTATAATTTGAAAATGTATGTTTAGTTAGCCTATCCGTTAACACAATTGGGATCGGTTGAACATGATATGATGTTATATTGTTCGAAATATTACCCTACCCGCAAGAATCACACATATTTTATTTATGTAGTTTTTACCAGGGATGTACACAGCTCGAGTATTTTATGGAAACACTTCTGAATTTTGTAATTGATTAGCAGTAAACAGACTGATCCAATGATTTATTCCCAAACAAGTAACGACATATACTTGTGTTTTTTTTTTGTTTTGAATTCTAGGTACAAATGAAAATTCGAAACGCTTAAGCTGTGTATATTCCACAAAAGTTTTGTCGGTTCCTTATTTATTATTTATTTAAATTTTAAACTACACATATATATCAATCCTGCTTGCTGGCTTTGGCTTTTGTAAATACCAACACTCTATACAGTTAATTATATTTACACCGACATTCGCGAAGTCGTAGGAGATTTCGTTTTTTTCGTGAACAGAATGTTTTTCGTTTTGGTTTCTCTTCAATTCCTTGCTTTCTTAAAATTTCTGTTCTTGAGATAGTGTTTTAAACGCAGCTCGCCACACACGCATGTAAATAATGTCAATTTTTTACGACTGTAAATTTGATCACGTTGATTAATTGGATTATAAGTATTTCCTGGTTGTAACGAAGAACGCAGTAAATGTGATTTCCAAAAGTTAAAGCCGTAACTTTTTAAGCTGGCTAAAGAAAAATCTGAAACGTTATTTGAAAACGTTTTCTTTGCTTTTCAGAGGTTATTACCCACTTGCCGTACGAAAAGCTGTGAGCGTGTGACGCGCGACTGTGGCATCTGTACTTTTTAATTTAAACTTACTAATATTATACATATTGCAAAAAATACAAAAGAAAAGTTAAAAATGAATTGAAAGAGAAAGTAATTTACAGTAATAAAAATTTGTGTTCAGATATAGACACCATAGAATGATTTCTGCATTATATTATGTACATACATACATCTAGCGATGTTCATATATACGGACTACGCTCCTAACGTCGAATGAGAATTTCAACAAAAATGATTTTCACTAAATTCCTAACGATAAATTTTTGATCATAATATCATTTATACCTGCATGACATGGAAAAAAGTAAGATGTGAATTGACGAATGAGAATAATACAAAATTATTAGAAAAACTTACTTTTAGGTATATGTATTACGTATTTATGTATACGCAGCATGTGCATTGCGCAACATGCATGATACATGATAGTAATAAGTTTATAACAAACTAAAAAAAAAAAAAAAAAAAAAAAACACAACTGGATTTATGATATCATATTATGTCGCCTTGTAAAGTTAGGGATTAAGAACTGCGACTTAGAGAAAAGTCTTGAAGGAATGTAGAAAAGAGATATTATTCCACTATAATTTAAGGATTAATATTAATTTATTACCTCTTATCGCGAAATAGCGGGTGGTGGTCAAAACTTGGAAGGGTCATTATTTCGAATAGCCGACGTATCGAAATTTCAAACATGTGAAAATAAAATCACGAAAGCTTTCGAACAATTCATCTTACGTTATCATACTTTCGCATGTTTGCAATTTCGGTAATCCAGCCATTCAAAATATTGACCCTTCTAAGTTTTTCCCCCCTCCTGAAATAGCTTCTCGAATTATGTGACACGAGTGTTTTTCAAAGATTATCCCCACTTTATCTGCAATTAAATTTTACATATATCCACTTGAAATTTACTATGGCCATTATTTCAATATAGTCGAAATTTAATATGAATTTGCTACGTAACGAATATCGTCGAGATTCATTTTCTGATTTACAATTCATCGAAAGAAAAAGAGTAGTTAATCCAGTTTGAATGTCAAACATATCGTGTGCACTTGATAATGGTTGTGTTTATATAGTACGATTTATACGGTTTTCTCTTTCTTTTCTCTTACTCCTCTTTTTTTCTTTCTACTTTTTGCATTAATTTTCTTTTTGTATAACGTTTTGTAAATAGACTAGTAAGCTCCGCGTTGTGGTTGATTAGCTGGCAGTAAACTTCAATGAAAATGATATTCATATTTAATCGTAACTCTGTTTAAACTTTAGTCTCGTCTAGTAAGATAATACTATGTATAGAAGTTTTATTATTATTATTATTACTACTATTATGTGACCTGCTTATCCTAATTGATAATGAAATACATATATATTGAAAAGTAAGGGAGGGGGGGGGGGGCTTTCACATTCCGCGCATCTTACGACCAAATTTGGAGTTTAGGTTGTTACCGCGACTAGTGAAGACTTGAATAGAAAATAAAGAACAACAGAAACAGACAAGGCGAGAAAAACGTTACTGAGCTCAGGAGAAATTATTTATCCGTACCAGGTTTAAACGAAGTGTACTTATCTAGAAAATACGATTGTGTGTAACTAACTTTCTTAATATGATTATACGTATGGATAGATATACATATATATACATATACACTATTAATATCTGTAATAAATTGAATTTTTATGGTAAACAATTCAACTGGTGTATTTCTTGATACGTGTTTTTTTTTTCTCTAAATACTATGAAAAATATACGAATCGTTAGTTGTAACAATTAATTCGGCAAGGAACACCATAATATTATTCTTGTTTTTCACTTAATACTCGACTTGATACAGGGTCATCGTAAATGAAGGTAGAGTTAGCTATAGACTAAGAAACTCTCAAAACGAGGTCCCTTTAATAGCTGAATGAAACTGAATATCTTTTTTGCGCCGCAGTTTTTTCTGTCTCTTCCCCAACATTTACAACGAAACGAGAATAAAATAATTCAGAGTTTGCAGCGCTAATTACTGTTTAAGTTATATCAATAAAATATGCACGATTTTATGAGCAATAAATACTGTTTCGCTGAGAAAGTTTAATCTTGATAAATATGGACAACGGGTTGCTTTTTATAATTTTCTACGATTTATCGAAGAATCACAAAAATGAAATAGAAAACTTTGATTTTTACTTTTGCTGTAAAACGAAAGAAAAGAATTATTTTTATTCAGCTTTGATAATATCAAATTCTAATATTTATGGTTTTCCAAGTGTATTTTACAAGCAAAAACATCAATTCAGCTGTTCCAAGAATATATCTCGTCTTAAATTTTTACACCCACTTAATTTCTCTAGCTCTCGACCCTACTTCCTTCCTCATTACTGACATAATATTTTTATTTTCATTTTATTACAATAGCGATATTAATTAATTACTGTTCATATCTCTCTTGAGTTTCTCGGTACTCCAATTATAACTATTATTTTCTTTACAGACTCGATAACAGGAATGTAACAAAATAACTGAACGATTTTCGTTTTCTTTTTCTTCTTCTTCATACTCTTCATACATTCTTTTTCCCTGCATGTTAACACACTGGTGCTTGCTATTTGAAACATATTACTAATGTGTCGCATATAGAAATTGTTTTAACAATATATTTATTATACATTGTCATTTATGTGTGAATGCGATTGAAATATTCATTACGTACATATTCAATGAAAAAAATCACTCAGATAAAGTTCAGACTGAAAGTTGAACAAGCAGCATCGACTAACCGATTGAAAATTTCAAATCGTGACAAGCAACGTCTATTGAATATTACATAATGAGATTTGTTACTTACAATAAGTTAAACTCGATTGTCTGATCCGGTTTAACATTATCTTTTTTATTTTCTAATACCTGTGACCACACTTAAATAGGAGGAAGTAAAGGTCAGCGAGGGATGCGCGTATCAAGTTACGACCCTGACGACCCACAAAATATGCCTGTGCCGCCACCCCAACGTCGCAACACGTCTAATCAACGAGTTGCTACTATTTCACAAAATTATAACGAGAAAACGATGCTTTTGAGTAGCGACGACGAATTTCAGTAGAGAGAGTGAAGAGAAAGAGAAAAGAAACAATTGCCCATTCTCGCTTTAAGAATTAACACGTATAGTAATTAATGATTGCGTAATAGTCGGGTGAGCAAGGAAATTAACGATATTGAGAGAACGTGATGTTCCGGAAGAAAAATAATTATAAACAAAATGCCAAAGGGCTCGGATAAAGACGAGTGTTTGATCGATTTTCAAGTTGAAAATTGAATAATCGATAAATGTGTTTATAGAAAATGAAAAAAAAAAAAATTTATAATCGTAATGAGACGGAATGAAAAAATGCTCTTTCTTCATATGTATACCTATATAAATATGGTAATGAAGTATGTGTACATCAATATTTGTCCAAAACTAAATTCTCCTTTTCTCAGGAAGTTGATTAATTGATTAAAAAATCGTGAAGAACTTCTATACAATTTTTCAACCAACGTGTACAAATTTCATTTATAAGTGAACATTTTTCTCTCTAGTTTGTTTGTATCATTTGTGTTATTTTTTTTTTATACTGAAACATTGTGATTTCCATTGCACACGTCATGGTAGTTGTACGAACATATTTCTTAAGAAATAGGAATAGAGATTAGACCTGTTTTTTTATTCAAATTCTGTCCGGATTATAAACGAAAAAAGAAGAGAAAGGCGAACGTGAGAAAGAAAAAATTTAGTTGTCATGACACGAATCATTTGAGAAATGCAAAGAAGTTCTTGTGAGAAAAAAGGAGCCTGTACATGGTATAAGCATACTATATACTTGACTATAATAAGTAATTATGGTTCCAAAACTAAGTAAATGAAGTGAATATTTGTTATTATATCTAAGAATAATGATGATATACAGAATATTTATTTTAATAATGCCCATGCACTTAATTAAATAGATTTATATTACTTGACGACGTAGGTTTATATAGTGTAAAAATAACAAAGGAAAAAAAAACAGAAAAGACAAACTGATTTCAAACCGCATAGTGATACGTTCAAATATTACATTTTATCTTCTGTTTTCTTCGCTATCTTCATATTTCGTGAAATTCCGAAAGTACTTTACGCATAATAATGATTTGAAAAAAAAATTTTCGCTGCCAAAAATATTTAAAAAGTACGTCCATTTAAATTAGCAAATTGTTAATATATGCATACTCGTTGATGAACAACGTTTTTTTATAATTAGGAGGAAAAAAAAAAAAAAGAAATAGAAATATAACGCGTTTGAGAAAATATTTTTATTATATGGGTAAGTATTGATAACTGCGTAAAGAAGAAACGTATGTTCGAAAAACACGAGAGAAATAGCAATGCTGTTCGTTTCTCGTGTGTAAACTATATACGAAATATATTGATAATTGATTTGGGTAGGCGACACCCATCTCAAAGAAGTAGGAAATTTCTTTTCCTTAAACAACTTTGCTTGAATTTCGAAATAATCATACAAATAAATAAAAACTAATTTTCAATGAAGAAAAATAAAATAAAAATCAAACTATCCGCGCCCTGGTGTAAATACAAACAGATCTATGCAGCTGTATTCAGCTTAAGATTAAGCAGTTTAATAAAATTCCATGATGGAATCTAATGAAACAAAAATGTAAAACTTTTGTTGATTGCTTGTATCATATTATTATTATTATTGTTGTTGTTGTCATCATCATCATCATCATCATGATCCATTTAGTATAAAGAACTGCGAAGAAAAAGAAAGTGAACATGTTATTCATTCAAAGTGAGATTCTCCGATGTTGCATTTAATTTTATGAATATTGAATAGAAACAATTAAACATTGTAATACTTCTTTTAGTTAATTATTTTTTTATAGTTTGTTGCCAAAAGTTTGCTCTCTCTCTCTCTCCTTCTTTCTCGGTCTTTCTGTATCGATCAAACAATAATAAAAATCTGTAATAAGTTATATACATTCTTACGTATTATTGTTATGTAATTTTTGTTATTCTCTTTACCTTGCGTAGAATTATAAAACATAACTCAAAGTAAATTGATATATGATCTGTTGTTTCAAAAAAGAAAGAAAAATAATGAATTCCCGTCGCATTTGATGGCCATGAATAAAGTTTGAAAACGAAAAACAACAACAAGAACTTGAAATCTTAAGGATAAATGTACATAATGTATTGTTAAAATAGACTATTATGATATAGAAATACTAAGTATTGTTGTACGTATTTAATGTACATGAACAAAGTCAAAAACAAAAATCTCATAAAACTTGTATGAACTGTCGATTAAGAATTGTTGCAACAACACAGTCATGTTGATTTGCATTAAAACCGATGCATAATAAAAAAAACTCACCCTAATGAAGTAAATGACAAAAATATATATTCCTGTGTGAACAAAGAGGAGGAACTATAATATACTTGAAGAAAGGAGGATAAACTAAATTTTAGATAGATAATAATTAATCATGAATGGCTTATGCGAATCTAATATAACGAATAATTAAAAATATACACAATAAATGAGGCATTCCACACCGATTCGACCTGGGTCTGACCCTCGACCTCTTCAATTCGTTTCGCAATTTTTTATCTTGTTTTTTCGACTTCAAAAGGCACCCAGATTTTTTAAATATTTTTTAGATAGATTGATTCATCTATAATTTTTGTATGATAACATTACTAGCCCAAATTTTAAAATCTGAGAAAAGTCTAAAAATTCCAGTATTAGAGATAAAAATTTTTGAATCCAAACCCGAAGTATTTATTATATATTGTTTTATTATAGTATATAAATATATTACAATAAATATTGAAACAAATCTATGGTTAGGTGCAATTAAAAAATCTGATGTTTTTTTTTACTCTCCTATTATGTGTAAATATGTTCCAGCAAAATTCTAGTGATCTGGTTTTTGCTTCTGATGAAGAAACAAAAGTTTATCTAATAAAATACAATAAATTATGAAGCGAACGGCGGCCCACTTCCGGACTGGGCTCGAAAATTTCGATGTCTGATACTGGGATTTTGAGATTTTTTTTCAATTTTTAGAATCTGGGCTAAATTGTTTTCCGTATTTACATTTTGAAAAACTATAAAAGAATCAAATTTTATTTTAAAAATTTAAAAAAAAGTTAGAGTGTGTTAGAGTTGAAGCAAGGTAAAAAAATCGTGGTCCGAAAGGCAGAGATCAAGGGTCTATCTAGATCGTATCTGTGTGAAATGCCTAATATATATGTGTAATGTATTAAGAGAGAAAAATTGAAATATGAATTTAATCTGTGAATATGTTACATTGTGCAAAAATATTTCATTCGTCTACGTAATTATTATAATTATTTTGACCAAGAAAAAAAAAATATAATATTGAATATGTAATATTATTGTTTATTGTTTAATCAAAATTAAATAAACAGAGAACGAAAAAAGTATGAAAAAAAAATTTATGTTACTGTGTACAGTATTATTGGAATAAATATGAGAAGAAAAAAAAGCAAACGAACTATAATACTACTCCGTTATTCATCCTAATTAAATTAGTAGTTTAATTGCATAGTTTCTTACGAGGTACGTACGGACTGTTTTTTCAAATAACATTTATTATCAGTATTGACATTTAGAAAAATATATATAGAATAAAATTATATATCAATATATGTACATATATTTATACATATGTTGAATTTATCGTCCGACATACGATTATTACTTGCAGTTTCGCTTTTATTTGTGACACTATGTATAAAAATATATTTTTCATCTAATATAAAAAAGAGTAACGGACACTACGGTAGGATTAATTTTTCAAAATTTCTCTTCTCTCGTGTGAAAATCGTATATTTTTCATATTGTAAATAGTGTCCATTTTGATTTGTGATACTCGCGTTGTTATATTTAAATTTTCTTCACCGACAGAGTAAAACAAAATTGACGAGAAAAAAATCTTGTCAGTTTTCTGTTATTTTAGTGGACGAATAAAAAGTGTCGTGACCGGTCCGACTTCTCAAACGTTTTCTTTCAATTTTTCTTCAAGCAGCCTATTACGATCAGTCTTTCTGCTCGTACTTTAATGACGTTCATTTAGATAGTTTTTTTCATCTCTACTTCCAATTCGAATTTCGGTTTCATGTATGTATGTACCTTACATTTCTAATAATTTATCACTTGCAAAGAAATTTTTTTTTATGTTTTACTAATTTCGGTTTAGTAGCAATAATTAGTTCTGTTTATTTACAGTCGCGTTACCATGAAAATCGAACGACACCGTTATAAGAAAAGGATAAGAAATACATACCGATAATTGTAGGATTAATTTTGCAACTATTGTTCACATTTCTACTTATGACTTTGATAATAACGAAAAAAGAAAAGAGCAGGTTTTGAGGAAAACTTCTCATTGACATGATGGCTACTAACTAGAAACGAATACTAGAAGAAAACTAAGGAAAGTTAGTAACGTAATAACTTTACATACTTGTTATTTAAAAACAATACAAAAATAATATATAACATACGTACTAGGGTATATATTAATAACTATATAAAAACAATGATCGGTTAATAAAATAATATATAAGTTTTATCCAATAAACATACTAGGTGCTCGTTAATATTTTCAAAGAATTAATAGTCATTCGTTAAAGTTTAGTTTGACTGAATATATTCTTTCTTCTCCTGTCTTTACACTATTGATATATTATACAAGAATATTTCTATACATTTTCATATTATTAATAATAATAGTAATAATAATTCGTGGTTGTTACACCTTCTAATATCTCTTTGATTATATATGTATATGTATATACTATGTATATGTATATACTATGTATATAGACTTTACTGAACCCAAGTGCTGGATCTGTTCATCCACACTCTTGAACCCGAACCGCATGGACTTTGAGTCAAACGAATTTAACTTATAAAGATAAACACTTTGTCACCGTGCCCTTTGCAGCATTTGAAGCGGTCCTGGAAGATCCACAACTGCTGCGGATACTATCAAACTAAATGGAAATCAAATTCGACATTTCGGCTTTGATCACATTGTCGAGATTTGTTAACTAGTTGTACAATTGAAATTGAAAAAAAAAAGAAAGACAAATGAAAATAGCAATACTTATTCTAACAGAAACTGACTAAGAATAACACCAAAGCAGCAACTAATGATTCAACTACTCCGTAATAAGTAGTACATCTTACCTACACGTTGTTAAGCACGTTCTGTTCACGTATAGAAAAGCAAACGAACAATTTCGCAACAGCAAAACCTGAATCCTACCTAAATAAATAACGAAGACCGTGCTCCGTTAGATATTATATTATATATACAAGTTAACGAAGTATCTCAAGATTTGTTCTTGAACTAGTCCGAGAGACAGAGTGAAAAAAGTAGATTCATAATGCAATTTTCTACCAAATTAATGTTCTTATTGGAAAATGTTGGGGGTGTCTTCTGAGAGTAAATTGAAGTTGGTTGCGGAGGGGGGGCGTCAGCCACCATTTCGGAAAACTCATCTTATTAAAAATTTAGTCAATCGTAGATCGTGCAACAAAAAACATGCGAACCTTTTTTGTAGATAATGAAGTTCCCTACAATTTTTGTACGAAACTTTTTTCCTGTATAGCGGCATAGTTTTTTACTTTGCATATTCTGCCAATTTGGTCATAATCATTTTTACTGTTTTATCAAACATTAGCTATATATTTAGCAATAATCATGTTTGGAAAAGTTTTGCGTGCTATAAATCAAAAACTATACATTATACAGGAAAAAGTTTCATACAAAAATTGTAAAGAACTTTATTATCTACAAGAAAGAATCCTAGTGTTCTTGTCGTACGATGCACGGTTCGCGAGATATTTGATAAGATGTTTTTTCCAAGATGGTGGCTGATGCTGATTTTACATTGAGGAGACAGCCCTGAACATTTTCCGACACTGATATCAATTCTGTAGAAGACTGCAGAAAACAAATATCTAGCTCTTGTATTAAACGTGTTTTAAACTTTGCATCGTTTAAACAAAAGTAGTCACAACTTTTGTATAATAATAATAGCAATAACAATAATAATAATAATAATATAGGAAGATGACAACAGGCTTAAAAAAATTTTGTTCGGATACTGAAACGATTTGTATCAGACGAAGTAAAAAGAATAAAATCTTTACTGTACATAAATTCTTGCCAAAACTTTTCCCCACGTATTAAAATAAAGGCGAAATTCAATGCTCAATGTAAAATCATATTCATTTTTCAATAAACTATTCAGGAAGAACATTTGGAGTGAAAAATTGTACTCAGCGAATCGAACATACCTACAGAACTCCATAATTTCAAATTTCAATAAAAGAACGGGTGAAGACGTGCAGGATAGTTTATTTGTTACACACATATTTTTCTCTCCAGTACCGGTTAAAACCATAGAAAACTCGACACAGATACCGCGTCTTTGTTCCACAATAATAATCCGATCTGCAATAGATGAGAAGGCCACATTTTGAATAATAAATTTGATCACCTGGACTGTAACACCCTCATGGTATACACTATGTTCATTTCGTTTGTAATATTAAACCGCATCCGGAGTTAAAATAGAAAAACGCAAAGCCATTCCGAGGCACGAATAACTACCGGATTAATTAGGTTTCGTTTGGTTTTTTTTTTGTACCTCAACCAAAGTATCAGACTTTAATTATTTACCACCCAACAAAATGTGTCTCTTTGTTGGATACAATTTTCCTCCATCCGTGCCATGGCGGTACGTCGCCATCAGAATCAGCAGCCGACTGTTCGTAATCGAAATTTGAACTGGTTCCATCCTCGTTGAGCTGAGATTGCCATTCCGATTTAAGGTCACGTCCAAAATCCTCCTCCTGTTCTTCTTCGTCCTTGACATTCTCCTCGTCTTCCTCCTCCACTTCTTCCTCCTCCTCCTCCTCCTCCTCCTCCTCCTCCTCCTCCTCCTCCTCCTCCTCCTCCTCCTCCTCTTCCTCTTCACCGTACAACTCTGAGATATCGAAACTCTCCTCGTCTATGCTGTCCCCGAATTTGACGAACTCCATTTTTTGAACGCACAAATCTTTGTCTTCGTTCTCTATGTCCTCGTAGCATAACTCACTGTCCATGTACTGGACCACGTTATTCTCCTCGCTAGTATACTTGTCGTATTCCTCGTTTACACCTCGTTTCACGACCTTGCTCACGTATAATATTCTGGGACTGTCGCTGGTGCTTCGCCGCCCGCGTTCCGACTCGTCGTTGGAATGAATCCTAGGTTTTATCGGCTTGAATCCAATCGATTCTAGCTTCGTGATCATGAATTTTACCCCCGCCGTTTTCACCGGGACAACGACGGGCTGTCTTTGGCCTGGAACGTAGCGCACAAATCCTCTGTTCGAAAGCGAATCCTTGTTTCGCTGATCGTTGAGGTATGCCAAATCAAGGGTCGATTTCTTGCGATTCGACTTTGACAAGACTGGATTACTAGTCGAAGGCTTTATTCGAAGGGCTGCATTTTCTACCCTGTCGATTTCGTCGTCGTCCAACTGGCAGTCGACCACGTTTTCGCCGCCGCTCTCAGACTTGATCTCAATCAAATCGATCACCTCGTGTTTCACTCTTTTCGATTCAGAATTACGAGGACTACCGATGTATTCACTGATCAGATATCCAGTGTTTACGCTTGTATCTGATGGACTGTTTCTCTTTGAGTGACAGGTGGCATCGAGATCGCAGGTGGGAGATTCCGGAGGATTTGGAATCAGAGAACACTGCACCATAACGCTAACCATTTTTGACTTCGTCCGCACCTCAGTTGACCGTTTTTCGACGTTGTAGTTAAGCCGCGCGAATTTTGCTGGCTCTTTCCGGGGCAACGGCTGTTTACCAGGCTTTGAATTTTGCTTAATTGCTCTCTCACTCGTATCCCTCTTATTCTTCTTCGTTAGTGCATAGGTTTCGCCACTCTGAAGCAATGGTCTGCGAATGCAGAGTCTCCCAATGGTTAAACTTCTCGGACTTCTTCCACTCCGTGTTCTGGTCATAGCCTCTCGTCTCGTGGGTCTCGGAGGTACTTCGCTGGGCTGTTTCTTGGCCGTTGCCACCAAATCTTGCTTACGAATCATCTTCGGTATGTCTGCTATCGCTCTCCTCGCTGTAACAATGTTAGACTTCTTAGCTTTCGTTGGTTTCTTTATTTTTGTCACGATTTTCTCTGTTCTGCCGATCCGTCGCATCGAATTACTGTTCTTACTATCCCCGTTGTTGTCGTTGTTGTTATTGTTTAATAGTGATTTGTCCCTTTCTGACTTGTTTCGAAGTTTAAGCTCCTTCATGGAATTCGTCGCATCCGCAATTCGGATGGAAGAGTTTGAGATCTGGGCATTTTTTCTCATCTGCTTTGACAAACTTGACGTGTGCTGAATGGGCTCGGTGTTCCTTCGTTTCCTCGACTGGTCCAGGATAGTCGGGCAACTCCTTCCGCCACGCAAGTAATCAACGCCCCTCAGGGACCGACCTGATCTTGACTTAGAGATCTGCGATCTGGGGCTCATGTTCATGTCTATGACTAAATTTGCTATTTCTAGCTTGTGTTTAACACGAACTCTCGGCCTTTTTGCCAGTCTGATCTTTTCCGGCGATCTGTCTTTCTTCCTAGACACCAGCCCAGATTCTTTGGAACGAGTAACTCCACCAAGCGGTTTAAGACTCGATGGCTTATTGATATCGCTAGTAAAATTTCGAGCCACCGAATCTGCAGTGATATCACGCGCCTCAGAACTCTGAGAAGTTGTTTTGGATTCCTGCAGTCTTTCCGAAACCATATTTCCCCGAAAATTCAACACTTTGTTACCTGAAATTCGTTCGCCGTTAGATTTCTCAGTCGATTTCGTCACAAGCGTCTGATCACTGTGCAGAAATTTTTGAAGACAAGCATTGTCTGTTCTTTCGACAAATTCTGGCTTATTTGGCATTGAAGATTTCCTCGCACCGATCAAACAGCCGTTCGTTTCATTCTGGTCTTTCAATTGTATACACGAATCTTTAGTTATTTTTGAACAGTCGACCGTATCAACCGACTTCGCACTACTCGACGTGTTGTTTGACTGGTTTTCGGTTCCTCTCGGAACAGTTTCATATGCATTAGCTTCTCCATCACCTTTGCAAGACTCGGAGTTGCTCTTACGCCTTGTTACTACGTGATTAGCAGCATTGGTGTTCACTGCGTCAGGCCATTGCAGATTTCTGTTACTCCGAACGCAAACTTCTCTCGCTCTGCTAACGAGCATGGGTGGTTGTTCGGTGGCTTTGATACCAGGGTTTTTAATTGTTGGCTTTTCACCGACGTCCACTTTCCCGCTGGACCTCAGCCTGTGTGAATGATTCAAATTTGTTGTCACCGCTCGTTGATTTCCGACAGACTCTTCACCGGCATAAACTATTTCGATGATGTTTTGCTCTTTGCTGTTATCCAAGCATCTGAGTTGCCTCGAACGCGACATTTTCGTCGGATAGTCATCGCCGATTCTTTCCAAACACAATATAGTTTTGTCGACCATCTTCAACCTTTCACTGGAAACATTAGGGACGGTTTCTTTTTCTTGAACAGTCTTCGCCACTGTTTGCTCACAGAGTTTAGCACAGGATCTGGTTCTCATACTCAATGGTGTTCGTTTATTTAGGGCAGTTTGCACTCCAGTTTTATTCCGATATGTCGCTCTCTGCGTCGGATTATCTAGCCCTTCATAATGAACGTTCGTTAACGTGGTTTCTTTGTTATTGTTGCAGACAGGAAGGGTCTCGACGTTCGGGAATCCGATCACAGTACTTATCAGCATCTTTGCCATTGGACTAGTCTTTTCCTCTGTTATTATATCCAGCATCTTTTCAACAGTGAGTGAACTTGCCATTTCCAACGCTTCGGGCCATAATTTTTTCCTCTCGATTTCTCTCGCTGATACGAATCCCTTGAATGGTGGACTCTCAGACGGCGAAGGGATCGTAACATCTGCAAGTTTTCTTCCAGTCAACGTGTCTCCAGAAAAAGAATCGTCATTGATAGTTGATTGAATTCTATTCAAAGCATCAAAGGTTTTTCGTACTTCTGTCTGCTCCATCGAAGGAGATATATGAGATTCACACTCTCGACTATTTTTCTTATGTCTCCTTTCCCTTTGACAAGGTTTCAGAAGCGCTTCCTTTTCATCCGTCCCCCTATTTACAAAATTTTGACGATTTTCTTCAACCTTTTCGCAGCGCAGTTCCAACGACTCTGTCAATTGCGTAGCATACGAGTGTTCCACAGATAATTGCGGGTTTTGTTGATGGATCAGCGACGAAATTTCTCCTTCATTACAAACTTCGTTAAGGTTCAACTTTTTCGCACCGCTGAATGACTTGACTCGCTCCATTTTCACACTCGAAATCGTCCTGCTACTGCTTCCAGGCGACGAATCAACTCCTGCAAAGTGCAGCTGTCTCGTAGGAACAATGTGCACACGTGGTTTAAACACGCAACTTCCGCCACTGCTGTGAGTAGCGACGTTGGAACCACGCTGCTTAATGTTGTGAGAAGAATCATATAAATCGTACCGAATCGATATGTTCGTGTTCTGGAGTCGGGTACCCTGAGACTTCATTCCTTCTTCTTCACCCGGTTCGTTTCGTGGCTGTGTTTCACTGGACGGTTTGTTACTAGCCTCAGAAATTAGTTGCTTCCCGTCGGATTTGTTGTTTGGTGTTTTTTTGGATACACGTCTAGTAACGATCGTGCTACCTTGAACATGTGTATGATCATCCAAGGCGATTTTTTTACCTGGTAAAACTGACACTGTCGTCGTAATATCGTGTCCACTCAAATTGCCAGCTCTTCCAACTGATGATCTTTCTTCTTTCAAAAAACTTTGTTTCTCTTTCTCCACGGATTTAGCAGCTTTACTCGGATTATCGTTGCAAGGTGCATGCAGTTGCGACTGGAAAAAGAATAGTTGCTAAAAAAATATATCGAGACATTTTCCTAGAGAAATTCATTCACAGATTTTGCTGCAATTTACATTTAGTACAGAATTTCAACCTATATCGACGTACTTTGTACAAGCAAATAAGCATTCATGGAAAAAAATGTAGCAATAAACGAATTACCATTTTACCATCTCTGCCCTGAAACTTCTTTGTAGAAATGCATCGAGATATAATCGTATCGCTGCTATTGGCACCTGGATCAAAGCCTTTGTCACAAGGAGCTTGCAATTTCCAGGGTGGAGGATCCTGGTGGAGGAGTCGTCTTAGTGCAAATTTATAGCACTTTGAACCTGTCTCCGGAGATACACCAATCCAGTATTTTATGACTACATACAGGCCGTCGTAGCGATACCCCGTTTTTGGCGAGTATTCATTGGACAAATTGTAGCTCCTGATTATGCGTATCGGCACCCGATTCTCCAAGCTCAAGATCAAGGACCTATTCTCCGGGGTTTGCTCTTTGCCCTTGACGTAGCGACCTTGTTTCTCAGCGCTTGGATCAGCTGTGAAGCTCAACACGTCTCCCAAGTCAACATCCTCTTCTGAATGTGAGGTGCAGACCGAAACTGCTCCTACTGGACCACATTGCACGCTTAAACTGAAAGGATCATGCATGCGATCTCTCGAACAGTCCATCCTTATTCCCCACCAAGAACCGCATGGTATTCCTGGTATAGGACCGTAAAGGCGTCCTGTCACCTAGAGAAAATATGATTTTTTACTTGGTTAATCGAACAAAAAAACTAGCTGAATATTGGCTTCGTGTGATACTGTTCTCCAAATAAATTAATTCTTCAAAGAAGAAACTTCAACTAAAAATTAGGAATCCAGTTTCATTTATTAATCCAAAACATCGATTTTCTCGTCAACATGAATCAGGGTGAATTTCCATTGATTTTGATACTAGTGATAGATTATTTAAGGTTCTAAAACAATATTATCTTGTGTTTTGTCCTCTTTTTTTTTATTCCAAGATAATGAAAATAACGATAAGTGTTACATAATTGGAACATAGAAAAGTTTTTATTATGACATTGTGGCGGGGAATGTAAACATAGCGCATCATCATGTCAACAGATTATTTGGCATTGGTACAGAAAAATTATAATGTGCAGTGTGATAATAATAAAAAAATAGAAAAAAAAAAAAAAAAAAAAATCAGAAGTTATAATAAAAAAAACTTCATTTCTCTACAATTTATAAAAATTTTGTAATACATCCGATAGCCAAATTGAGCGATTGTTTATCTAGCAGCGATTACCTAAGACATTGCGACTTCATAAACAAAAATCTCCGAGTTGGACAACCGAGCTGCGATGTCAACACGAACGTAATTTGAGGTTATGACGCGGGGGATTTCGATAGCGTTGACAGCAATTTGGCTCACCTTTTTGTTGTGCCAAGCTGGCTCATAGCTGTGCATGTGATTCACAATTTCCCTGGCATTCTCAGCGTTCAATTTATGGAATAGTTTGTCGAGTTCTTCTTTGCTGGGTTCGTCGAACTGAAAAATGCGGCAGAACAATTACGCTTTAATCGATCCTAGCGATACGGATTCAATGATAAAAAAATGTATTCGTATAGTTGACACTTTACGCAATTAATCTTCACCTCGTTATTTCTCGCTAATTCACTAAGTACTTGTTTATTTTCACAGATTGTATTCACTCGTTCAATTAGATCTCCGACCATCATCGCCATTTTGTTATTTCTACCAGCTATCAGTTTGCATGCCTGAAGCTGTAGAGATTGCTTCGGCGACAACGTGAACGTAGCTACTATTGCGTACCTACATTTAGTCAATGCATTCAATGCATTCGGTGAAAGTTTTGTAAATTGTTGTTGTAGAAATAAGCGATGTTCGAATTTTTGACAACTTGTCATATGTGACAGCGATAATCTACCCATGTATAAAATTTAGTCAATAATAATGAACTCGAAAACAAACATTGTACATATATTATCCTCAGAATAACGTATCTCACGGGAATGTTTTATAATATTATAATTTACACAACAGAGCTTCAAGCAGCACCATTCTCAACACAGGCTTAATTATAATGTATCACAGAACAGTATGAAAAATGAAACGTAATGACTGTAAGATTACAACTAGATTGTTAGTTCCTTACTTTCTGCATCTTTTTGGTTTTTTATGCACGTTACGTACCATTTAAAAACCTGTTTACAAATTCTACAGATTCCTGATCAGACTGGTCTTGTGGATTGTTCGCGTTAAACAAAACACAAAAGCGTGATGAAATGCGAATGCTGAGTTAATTATTTCAGATAATTTCAGTCGAACCTTAAGGTAGAGGGAAAAAAAATCATTCGATTATTTGGTACATACCATGGCTGTTTCTATTATAACCCGATATTCACTGCAGTACCAAATCAATATGTATAACTGTTTACAATTTGCAAATAAATTGCAATTCAACCTATGATGACATAGCCGATACATTTGAATTCGTATCCGAATTACAGCCATTGTCAGTTTCTTGGAATAAATATTTAAAATGCTGTACATATGTTTGACAATGTTCCCCTCTTGTGAAAGCAGTTGTGTTATGGAGTCTCAAATTACGATGTTCGAAGAATTTATAAACGGAGTGAAATAACTTAGGATCGTTCGTGGTCTTTGCTGCTTCCAAAAATTTCCGAGCAGAAACTTGATCGATTATTCCGACCGATCGGACGTACCTGTAACAGAAAAATACGTATTTTCTCCAAATGGATCACCTTGAAATATGAAATTTCTTTTTTGCAATCACAAAAGGCATTTTCTAGGGTGTCCAGCTCACCGTAAAGCCGGTAATATGTGTCCTTTGGAAAGCAAGACTTCCATTATTTCTTCGTGTGCATTTCCTAATCGCTTGAGCATGTCTAGCGCAAGCTGGTGAGCAGCTGGATAGAGATTTTCCAAAGAGAGTAGAAGACAGGCAAGTGGTTTAGAGTCAGCGACAACGTGATACTGTAGCAGCTGATGCAGCTGATAGTAAGCTTTCCGGTGAACCAAAGTCGTGATTACCAATTCGTGGAGGTAGTGCTGAACAGGTATATCGTGATCAGCCAGAGACCTGAGGAAAAGAACCGGAAAAAGTTTATTTAGAGACGCTATACTCAGGGAGCTTCCGGCCTGGGTATACGCTAAAAAAAACCTTTTCAAACTATAGTTTTTGCCAAGGCCTGTATGTACCTGATGTATTCTAACAGTATCCAAACCACCATTTTCGGCTCTGTCGTGTCCTCGGGAAATTTCGACAGTATGTGAGTGTACATGTCACTCTGATCGATTATTTGTTTGTATTTAATATCTTCCAATACTGTGGTGACACCTTTGGATCCAGTTTGCAGCGGCGTTCCCATCTGTAAATTGATCAATGGAAGATGAAGGTGAAAGGGGTTCTTTATCACTATTATTAGCCACAACGGTCACTTACTTGGCTTTGCAACTCGTTTTCGAGGTGACTACGATAGACAGAGTTCAACTTGTCAAAAATTGTTGACATGTACAACAAGCTCGACGGTAGCTGAGTAACATTCTCCTTCAGAACTTGCATCAAAACTTGCTTGGAATCTTTTCGTTGCATTAAAAACTCGACGAGCTGTACCTTGTCAGGGATTAATTTTATCAACGATTCAAGCCGCAGTTTAACAAACCTGTGAATAATCAACAACTTCGTTTTTTTACACTTCTAAATTGAAAAGACGTTGAATATTTTCCTTCTGAACTCACCAAAGGCATCCTAATTTCGCATCGATTATTATATTCGGCTGAAAAACAACCCAGCTAGGGGAATCTGCGAGAAATTAAGTAAAATGCTTGGTGATCAATGTTGTTATTTTTACAATCATTATCTTTTTTTTTGAAAGGATACAAAGTAGACAGGGCTGAGACAATTGCTCTAGCAAAGTCGTGCCAGGGACCTTCAAACTGTATGGTCTTATCGGCTTGGGTGAAGCTATACTGGTATGATGTATCACAGTGCCGTCGCTCACTCCTGGCAATTTAATGTCAAAGATCATCGAAGTCTGTAATTTATCAATCAATTACTCTCGAGATAAAACTCAAAGACTGATGTGTCTCAATGGCAAGAAAAAGTGATTCTAATTGGTTCACATCCAGTAATAAAAAATGATGCTAAACTGTTTTTATAAACTAAACAATAGACATCAGTGGGTTTATTTCGGATCAGTTAATTGCCTAAAAAATCCTGTTTTCGAAAATGTACTTCTTCGTGAACAAGACTTACTTCGGATGCTTGATGATGCACAATTATAAGATTGTCAACAACATTGATAGCGAATCGGCCACTAGTGTCAAGTTTCAAAATGTGGCTTTTCTTTATCGTGAGCATTCTGGAACAGTAAATCATCGATGAATCATTGAGAGTACTTTGAAAGAGGCAAAATCGCAGAAAAAAACAAATTACGAAATTACTTATGTACTGTGTAGACGTAGACTTGAGCCGTACCAAGGCTTCGACTGATTCCTGGTTGATGGCGCAGCACAATTATTGACGGGATTCCGTAAAGAACTGCCAATGCTACGTCTCTCTCTGAAACTGCGAGTTTCCCAGGTTTCGTGGCTCCAGCTTCCACTAAAACGATGTAACATCTATCTCCGTTAATCGGCTAATCAATTTTTCAAAGTTAAACACGAGAATTTTGACTCACTTTCAAATTTGGCGAGCTTGTGCAAGTTTCCAGGAGTGATATGCAGCGCTTGCATTTGGTTACCAATGGTGCCAGACGAGAGGAGAACGAGGTAGCTCTGAGGGCAGAAGACAAACCAATTGACACCCAAACTAAGGGATTTGAGGGCTTTCACAGTTCGCTTCTCTGGAACCACCTAAAAAATTTTGAGTATTATTGATCTGAGGTCTATGCAGAGTTATATGATACTTTTTGTGCAGCGATCCAGATAGAAGTAGAGTAAAGTAGGCAGAAGAAAATCTCTGCTTAATACTCGCCAAAAACAGTTCTACTCCGTGATCTGTGACCAATAAAATTTCATTGCTGTGTGTCCAGACAAAGCCTACGATAGAGGCATTCTTCCCTTTGCAGGACTGCGAGTATTCCACATTGTCCAATCCGGAGACCGACGAGTAATTGATGAACTCGACGGATGTATTAGTCCGCTGTATCGCAAGGATGTTCATGTCAGGCGAGAACTTGATCGAGATTATGGGACCCTTGTCTTCCATTCTAAAGTTCAAATTGTGCTCGGGGCCCTTGACCAAGACCCCGATGACGCCCTCTGAGCGAACAGCGAATACCTATAGCATGAATTTTGCAGCGGTCAAGCAACCATCAGACGAAAGATAATCTATCAGTAATATTTTAGGCAATCAATGCGGTTTAAGAAAGTCAAAATAACGAGACCTGCTTGTTCGTGTCATCGAAGAAAACATTCGTCAACGGACTTATCGACTCGAACCTTACGGGGTCAGGCGACAATTCCAGGTAATAATCATCGTTTCCTTCGCTACTCGACGCTTCCATTTTTCGCTATTTGACAGCTCACAGAACTGACTAACAACAACCTGATTCACACGTGTTGGTAAATTGGCTCAAACATCAAAAGCCATCTCATTGGTTATTTCCAAGCTATTCGAAGATGCAATTGGCTAAAAACATTTATCATTAACGAAACTACCTACGGACCACGGTCGGCAAGTGATGTAGAGACAACTGCAATCGTCAGTAAGGTAAGTGACGGTTTATGCAATGGTGGCGCCATCTAGCAGAGTTTGAAGATACTAATAATACTGGGCCTCATGATCATCATCATCGTATGAGCATCATCATGGACATCATGGTATTCATGGTAGCAATCGACATAACGTACTTGGATTGAAGATCATCCCGTATTTCTTGCAACATAGAGGCGAGTCATTGCAATATATCAACGGTTTTTACAATTAAGTGACGTTATTCGCGGTTAACGGTTTCGATTAAGTATCACGGTCACAAATGTCCAGGTACTTGGAACGCGGGTAGACTCCGCGACTTTCTAACCTCTAATTTCTACCCACAAAAATTTATTGACGATGATTGATCAACTGAGGAATTTTTCGGTTTACAATGATTTTTTTATTCTCCTCGATAATTTACTCTGACTCTCAGTTTTGTTGCCGCGTGATTAATATCCATATATTTCTAGTCGCTATGGTGTCACAAAGAACGTTATTTCACTCTTACACTAAACGATGCTATACTTGTATTGAATTGAATGATAATAAAAAAGAACTTCTACAAGATATGGAATATTATTTGTTCATAAGACGGCGCAATCACAAAATAGGATAAAAATTGATGAATCCGGATCTCATTAAAGTTTTGTTCATCCGTTTACAGATCGTTGTGCAATGGCTGATGAGCAGATGCCAAAAATTCACGAAGGGAAAAACTTTCGTAAATTGTCGATTGTGGAACAAGAGTACATGCGGATTATAGAAGAGAAGAATCTTGAGAGAGTAAACAGGTTGAAACGAATGCGAAGAAACAATAGAATAACCGGTCTATCGCTAGGGGCAATGGTTTTAGGAATATACGGATACTCCATGTACGCAGTTCGCCAGGAAAATTTTCTTGATGATTTTGAAGAGCCAGCAAAAACGACAGAACAGTAATTATCACGAAGACAACAATAATATAGTATTAGATATATTCATAGATTGTTACGATCTAACACTGAAAAAATATACAGAAAATAATAAGTTCACATCAAAATGAGTGTTCTAAGATTACCTCCGTTGCCCTCGATAAGAGATTTGGTCAAACTGTATCGCCTTCAAGCACGTAAACAGTTGTCCCAAAACTTCTTAATGGACGAACGTCTCACAGATAAAATCATCAAAATGGCAGGTAGAATAAAAGATGCACATATATTGGAAGTCGGACCTGGACCAGGGGGATTGACGCGATCCATAATGAGAAAGTATCCCCAGAAGTTAATAGTAGTTGAAAAAGATGATAGATTTTTGCCTACGTTGCAGCTGCTCCAAGAAACGTTTCAAAACGTAAATGGCGAAATGGAAATAATCATAGGAGATATATTGAAAGTAAATTTGAACGTATTTCCTGAGTGCGAAAAGAAAAGCTGGGACGATATCTCTCCAAGGATTCATTTGATCGGCAATCTGCCATTCAGCCTTTCAACCCATCTTATTATCGTCTGGCTTAAAGCTATCTCTGAGAAAAGCGGACCGTGGGCCATGGGAAGAACCAGAATGACACTTACCTTTCAAAAGGAAGTTGCTGAACGCCTTGTCTCAGAAGCATATGCTCGGGATCGCTGCAGATTGTCAGTCATGGCACAGGCTTGGACTAAACCAACGCTAAAGTTCATCATTCCCGGTGAGCAAACATTTCAGTTTTGCTGTTACTGTATTAATTTGAAGCACATGCGTTTTTGTGCTTATCTTTTTGGATGAATTATCTCAGAGTTCATTAAAAAATCCCTCATCTAATTACCACCTGCTTTGCTATAGGCAAAGCATTTGTTCCACAGCCTGACGTAGATGTTGGAGTCGTGACATTTACACCACTGGTACAGCCTCGTACAAACCATGAATTTGAATTATTTGAGAAAGTTACTCGGCACATATTCAGTTTTCGTCAGAAATACGTTGTGAAATGTACAGAGTGAGTATGCTGGAATTTGACAAACGCATGTTAGACATATGGCTGAACTTTAATTGTGGATCGTTTACCTTGTAGACTTGTTCCAGTTCCTAATTCATCTATTAGTAGCATCGATTCTTGTTAAAGGTTGTTTGCTATCTTTCAGGACTCTGTTTCCGCTTTCTTCTCGAAAGGAGCTTGGAATGATGATGGTAAAGCTAGCCGAAGTTGACCCCACGACAAGACCGTTTATGCTTGAAGTAGCGGAAATAGATCGCCTCTGCACAGCGTACAAATACTTGTGTGAAAAGCATCCCGGCATAGAGTCTTTCAATTACAGAGCTAGTAACAAATTATTATCACATTGTCATACGTCGGACGTTACAGTGGAGGAAGTTAGCGCTAATTCAATGTAGAAACATCGCTTTACAAGTGTGGTTGGTAAGCATTGATCGAATTGTTGATCAAATTGCAAAGATCGACCACAACGATAATCAGTTACAATTGTCTGTAGTCAGTGATTCAAAAAATCGCTATATCAAACTATATATAGAAGTGTATTTTAACTTGCATTTACTTTATGCACTGTTTTCTTTATCCAAAATAAATTGACAGTTTATCAAAACGCTGGAACGGATCTTCATTATGTCACCTCCATTGTCAACTTAGTTGGAGCAAGATGAATTACTTATTGATTATTTTGTCGAGATTTCGGAAGCGTTAGACGATTATTGAATTATCTCGTTTCAATATCTATAATTACATCTGTAATTTATATTTTATTTAATCACTGCATAATAAGCTCTTCATGCTTTTAATATGTGGAAATTTCTACATCAGAATTATTCATTATATACATAAAAAAGGAATGAAAAGAAAAGAGAATAATCTTATAGATTAAATGAGATTTATATTACAGTATACGAAATCGTGTTAGGGTAGGTATACGATTACGTACATTAAAGAGGCGTCGAATACAAGTAATGACATAAATGAAAATTGAAATACGAGTTACCCTGTTTCGCGGCTCTCAATTCACATTCGGTTCTTTGTACGCCAATAAAAAATTCCTAAGCTTAATTACCCCGATTGTTATTGTTAGAAATCTACAGCAATCGATTCAAAGAAATGCTCTCTCGTGACCGTAATTACAATTTTCTCGGCTCAAGGCGAGTTCGATTCTGCAGAATCCCCTTCTTTTATTATTATAAGATATCGTGGCTTATTCTACCGCTAAATTTATGTGCTCACATTTTGTATATCCGATTGCAACTACGTAACGAATTGCAGACTACATCTATCATTATGAATCCCAATACACCAGTCAATATCACAGCTACTCATCGATTTTAGGAGAATTAGAATATTAAATAATTTTACAGTATACATATGTATACATAATAATTATAATAGGGAATATATTAAATGGTATTAGGAATCGCTTATCCTACTATTATATATATTCATATATATATATGAAACTCTTTTATACAGTGTCTTCAGGAATTTACTTAATTGTACACGACTTTTTGCGAAGAATTATATGAAGGAAGAAATAAAAAAGCTAACATACGATATTTGACAGCTTCTCTGCGGTTTCTAGCTAAAGACCGATATCCCAGTAAACTGAAATTAATTCATTCAATCTCCAACACGCAGTTCATACATGCAAATTGTTTTCATTCCATTCGTTTCTTAACACAGTTTTTGAAATAATTTTTTTGGACATATAAAAAATAATGTTGTACTTTTTCATGCCAGAATCTTTGTGAGAAAATTTTAGATTTTTTTACTATATACAAATCTTTTTCACGTCTCTGAAATAAACTGATAATTTTTTGCAAAATACCTCTGATCAACATCTTTGCAGTTTTTACTGTGATAATGTTGAAATTCTTTCCAGTTTATACGGATATCGATGATGCCACAAATTTTCGCACTTCAGTCAATTTACTAAACCTGCAGATAAAAGCCGCAAACTTGTCTTACCCCTGAAGTAAGACAGGCCAACTCGCGTTAGACATACCTAGGCCTGATCGAATAAGGCGTTTTACACTTTTTCACTATTCGTCCTAATTTTTATCTAATAAGACGACGTGGAAACGGTCAACCTCTTCAAAACGCTACATGGACGGTACAAAACGATGCAGCCTCAAGATTACATCACTCAGAGAAAAATGACTTGTTTTCCCTGATTTACTTGATTCGATAATTTATGATTTTTTCTTTTGGTTCAAATATATACGAGATTTGCTGTTTGATTAATTTTTTCTCCCATCCAGAGTAAAGATCGTAGTAGCGCCATTCAAATAATTGATGCCATTTGAATTCATCTAATTCGATAAATAAAATTCATTCACTATCAGATTAAGTTAAATCCACCCAAATTGAGGAAACTTTATCAGAATTTTGTGAATATTTGAATAGTTCTAATACGACATTTATTTGTTGTTAGAGAAAAAAAATATTGAGTCAAACATCCAATTCCTCGATCCTAGGAAATTTTTCTTTCAGTATGAGCAGCTAGCAAATTAGAATAATGCTGTGCGCCTAAAACACGGTTTCTTGTATCCTGGGTACGTTTGGCTAAAGTTATGTAAGGATCACGAAAAGAAAATCATGGATTATCCTTTTGTTTCCGATCTTCAAAGCTCGGCGTCCGTATTCTCGTAATTATCACGACCGGTTATTGAAAGGAAAGGATTTCGGTCAATTTCGATCGACGCCGCATATCATGATGTTCGCCAAGGCACCGCGACGCCGACGCCAAGCGCCTAAGGATTGCGCGTGGGCCTGAAGAGTCCTGCACCATCGTTTTGTTCGCACACCGTCTTCCGCCTGCGAAAAGATGGGAAAATAACGAGGTTCAAGCGGTCAAATATCCGGTTTCCCGTTACAACGGTAGTCGAAAAAATTTCTCACACGATATTTTACAGAATCTTAAACACATGTGACTGTAAAAACTGTCGATCATTTTAATATTCCATACAAGTTTATACTCTTTCACGAAAATCGATAAGAGTATTGTAATATTGGGATAACAGTCGATGCCATACCTTAAATATAAATGTTTCCTTCGATGATAATTCCTGGATCTCAAAGTAATCCTCAAGATCTGCTTCGCAGCAGACGATGCACTTGTCCAGGTAAAGAGGTTCCTGATCAGAAGACAGCAAGAAGCGTAATTTAGCCACGATCGAAAATCAACGAGATTGATTTTCTCCAAATGATCAATTTATAAACAATACGCAGTAGAACAATAAAATTGTTGGGGACTCGTTAAAACCAGACCTGTTTTAATAAAATTTTACAAGATACTTTGACGATTTAACAATAATAACTCACCCTCAGCAGAGAATATCGGCCGATTTTTTCCTTGACGAGCAAAAGCGTTGCTTCCTTGATTCCAATCTGCCTTGGGAATAGGGAATCATCAGTAAGATCGAGGAACTGAGTGTTCGGCTGAAACATAATGAATCGTGTAATAACGTTGAAATATTCTTAGATATAATTATTCGATCATAGCTACAGCTAAAGATCTATTGAAAGACTGACTTTTCCATTCGTGACCAGCATCGCGGTTACCGGTACGAGTTTGACGGTCTTTCCCCGTCGCCAATTGTTGTCGGTTGGCAGAGCTACCAGAAGTCTCCCCTCCAGAGCAAATCTGACCTCTTCGTGAGCCCATTCCAACACCTCGACGGCCATCTACAGGAATCAAAGACATAAATATGGATCGATATGGCCTCAGGTTTGGGTAGCTGAGAAAATTGGTTATAATTCTCACCTTCCGTAGCTTTATGTTGACCATATCCTGTTCCCCCATGGAGCGCCTTCCGTTTTGAATGATGGAAATCCTGCGCCACAGCTTCGTCGATGTCACGTCTTTGGCCTCCTGCGAAAACGTATTAGTTAATTTTTTCTATACTACATTTAAATCAGATTGATCGCTGTAAACCCGAATTATCGTATGATCAATCAACGCACGGCATTCATGTGCTCCAAGTGCAATTCGATGTTGGTCTGAGCCTGTTTCAGTTTATTCCTGGCAGTCTGGATGTCAGGTCGATTCGACGGAGTGGCTTTGAAGAGTCTCGCGAGCAGCAGAGGATACTTGGTGACCCTCTGCACGGGGACCATGAGGAAAGAGTTGAGGTTCATTCTGCGAAGAACGGCGTTCTCCATCTGCGACACCTTGAGAAATATCCTCAGCAGCTCCTTCTCCTTCTCGAGATTCTGCAGCAGCAAACTGGCGCTTCCCTGTCTTGTGCAGTAGCTCTCGAAGGCGTGAAGCATACCCTCAGACTCGAGGAATATCTTGCCGACGTCCATGGTGACCAGGTCCTCATCTCCGGACTCCTGATTTAGAAAGCGAAATTCAAACTCATAGATGACATAATATAGGATCGTTTTAATTACTTTGGCTGAACGAATCGTCGAAGAAACTCAAAGTCCTTTAAGCAATTATTACTCACCTGAACGATTTCAACAGCCTCCCTCAGCTTCTCGGCGAGAGTGATATTGTGCTCTAGGAGTTCCTCGACGTTCAGAAATATCGCGGATAGCTGGTCCTGGGTGAGAAGACCGGCCCTAAGCATCGGCCTGTAGAACTCTTCGAGTATGATTTGCAGGTCCCTTCCGTACTTCTGCTCCGTCTCGACGATCTCCATCACGATCTCCTTGCGCTCGGATCGCTTTTTTGCGCACTTTCTGCAGACGAACGGAGCGTAGACAACACCACTGTGCATGAGAATAAGGGAGTTGGTTTACTTCGCAATCGGTACATTTGCATACTCGATTCCCCAATATCCGTTATACGTGTGGAGAACCGTGCACCGGATATATGTATAGGTGTGGAAAATCATCGAGCGTGCGCAGCAGACGTGGAAGTGAAAACAATGAACCTTCATTCGGAGCAGTGTAACGAAATACCTGATAGGTCTGCATCTTTGGATGGCTGGGTTTTTCTTGCTGAATGGATTGTGTATAGTATAATATAAATGTATGTGAAATTGAATGGGGGATAAAACAATGGAGAACCTTGAAGCAGTTCGAACATTTCTCAATCGTTTAATTTCTCTTGCTAATCTTCTTGTTCTCCATATAATCATCATGCACTTTGCACGAATACATGAATTCATAGAAATTTCGATGATTTCGAATTCTTTATGGGGTTTTATCGAAGATCTGCTCACTCACAGATCAAGTGGCAAACGGTTTTGCACGGGTTTCAAGTGATTTCGATGGATTCAAAATGATTTCAACGAGTTTTAAATCGCTTCAAAATAGTTTCAAGCAATTTCAAGGGGTTTAAAACTGGTTTTAATCGGCTTCTAAGTGATTTCAAATGAATTCAAGCGATTAATTCATGCAATTTTCGAACGATTATGATCAAATGTGGTTTGCAATTTCAAGCAGTATACGATCCCTCAAATTTCGTCACACGCTGGCGCTTAGTAGACTGACAAGGAGATGTCACGCCATAAGACAACCGGATTTAAGAATCTTCCTCGACTCTTTTGATCCAAAACAAAGATACCCGTGTTGCCGCGTTTCGTAAAACGAGCATTATTTAACGAGGAAAAAAATCTGAAAAACTTGTTGCCGATGCATAATATCATCCAAAAAAGGTTGACATTTCAAAAAATTTTTACAACCCATATTCAAAACAAATTTGAAAACATTTTTTTTCTCGCTAAAAAGTTCATACAGTGAAATGCCGAAACATGGGTCTCTTTATGTTGTACGTCCCAAGAGTGTGTAAAGAAATATTCGTTAAAATTAGTCTGTCCTACCGCGTAACCTCTCCTCGTGATCAGTCAAGCTTGTATGTAGAAAAAGAACTCCAGTCCATCGCGGCTCCGGGAGTGCGTAATAAAGTGAACCGGTAAACGCGAGCGTTCAAATGACGTGCAGCAGCATTCCGCAGATCGTTTTTTAATTTTATCTACTTACTTTTAATTGAGAATAACCGGTGGCGACATTCCGTTATACTTAAAATAGGCGATAAAAATGTCGCGTGTATCTGGGATACCTGATCGTGACCAGAGGATCAAGCCGCTGTTCGCAGTCTTGGCAGAGTTTCGCATCGCCAGAAACCACCTGCGGCATCACTCCGAGGAGACTTCCTGGGCCTGAAGATCCCCCGCTGCTTCCTCTCCATCGCCGGACTGCCCCGCGGCTGCTACTCGCTTGGCTGCTTTCGGACCCAACGCCGCTGTCGGTTCGCTCAATGTCGACGGTCCTCATCTACAGGGGATGATGAGTAATCATCAGTTCGAGTAATTAATGGATCAGGATTAACGATCGAGCTAGAAGCACGATTTATCGTAATTTTACTGCGAGATAGTCGCGTGCGAGTGTTTTTTTGGATAATAAAAAATACTGGGATTAGAAAACAAAAGCTTAGAATAAATATGGATGATTTGTTTTAAATCACTTCGAAATTGTTGATTTTATTCAGAAGATCTTTACAAAGTCAAGTCACGATAGAAAAAAGTGTTCTAGTGAATTACCGGCTAAGAAAATGAGTCATCGTAGAGTGAAATTGAACGAATCTGCTACGTTTGTTATAGTTTTGAGGCGATTTGAAATGAAGTATCGACATCCAAGCTTTTTTTTATAATTCCAGTACTTTCTGTTTTAACATATTCCACAAGTTCTTACGGATCCAACGTTGATAAAAAATACTCAAAGTACGACTATCTTGTAATAAGATTAACCACAAAGTATAAATTTTAATCCAACCAACCATCCGAAATCACATTACCTTCAAAGTTTCTGGAGAGCTTGAAGTAGCCAATGGTAAATTGCCATCTTCGCTGCTGTCGGACACGTTCGATATCTGTGAACTCTTGGAGCTGAGATCATCGAGACTGGTCTCCTTTTGTTCGTAAAGCGCGTCTAACTCCCCCTCAGCATCCTCTTCCTCCTCGACGAGCCCAGTCCGTTCCTTGGAGTCGATAAGGTAGTTCAAAAGCTCAAATTTGGAAGCGTAATTCTCCTCCTGCGAAGAGGAGGCCTTTTTGGCGAACGGTTCCGACGGATGATAAATTTTCGAGCTGAGTTCCTCGGCGGTCGGCTTCTTGAAGAAGTCGTCCGGGAAATAGGATCTCAGCAGCTGACCGGAGTTGAACTTCTTGTAGTAGCTCGCCTCCTTGTACTCCTCGCCGAAGTACATCTGCTCCTTTTGGAAGGGCTCCGAGGGCGGCGGGCTCAGCGGAAGCGGCGGCGGTTGATCGTCGGGAATCTCTTCGTAAATCGGTTCCTTAATCACTTCGTACGGATTCTCCTCGATGTACATATTAGCCGCCACGAAATCGACCTCCGAATTCAGGCTCGAGGATCTCGAGTAGGTCGGATCGGGCTCGACCGTCGATTCGGAGCTCTCGTAGTCGCCCGACTTGAGCAGCGTCTCCTTCAGTATCTTCAATATCGCCTCACCACTTGTCTCGTCGAGGATCTCGCCGTTCCTTCGCGCTTTCATCAGCGAGTCTTCGAGCAGCTTGGAGACCACCGCTTCCTTGGAGAGCGGTGGGATCCGCTTTCCTTCAACCCCTTCTTCAGGGACAGACGGCTTTGCGTGGTCCACGTGTTTCTCCGTGGAATCCCTCTCGCAATCTTCGTCAACATCCGGTCTGCTTGCGCAGGGTTTGACGATTATGTTAGAGCTATAATTATCCAGTATGACTAGCGTCCTGTTCTCTGAGGAGCTTTGGATCTTCGGCGAAACGTCGGTGTTAACCGATATCACAGTCGGGTTGCAGACGCTGTCCTCACCGCCCACGCTGATGGTCACCTTGTTGTTCGAGCTTGATTCTCCGCTCGAATTTTGGTCCCCGTTTATCATTATCGACGTTCTTCTACCGCCGCGACTCGGCGCTTCGGAACCAATTTGCAGTCTGTGGACGAGCGGGGACTGAAGTGGGCTGACCGTTATCTTGAAGACGTTTTCTGACCTGCTCGAGGCCACTCCGACCTTGGAGTTAAAGGACGCCTTTATATCTGCCGCGAGTGACGGCTTCGGCGGTTTGAAGTCAGTAGTACCAGGATCACTGCTTCGGTTCTGGGGCAAACTTTTGTGCTTAGAAGGCGGCGGGGACCAGCTGGTGGGCCTCATCCTCTGGAAGCCTTCCCAATTCGACCTTGGCGGTAGTTCCGGTTCCGCGTCCCGACGCACCGGCAAATCTCCGGGTAAATTCGGCTCCGCTTCGTCTTCCGCTTCCTCAACTGGAAGTGGGACCAGGGTGCGAGTGGGATCCGGTTCTTCGGCGACCTGGTGTGGTGTGTCCTGGGAACCGGCGGTTTCGGCGTCCCTCTGGATCCGCCTGCGAATGCTGAGCCTCATCGTGTCCGTGAACTGGACGTTCTCCACCATTCCCGGTTTCGTTGGGGTGCGCTCACTTTGGCTGCGCTGGAGCGCTGGTCTCCGGGCTGGTGTTGGGTCTGCAACATGGTAAGGCCCTATCACGTCATGCTTCAAATAATAGCGTTGAATATCGGAATCAGTGTTAGGTAACTGGCAGTGATAAAATTGACAAAAATTAGTCGATTTGGACTACTACAGAACAGTTTTTGTGGTCAATTGGGAAGGTCAACATCAGATAGTGTTAGATGAACTGCCCATATTTTTATAAAATGTATATAATGCCTACACTCATTGTACTAATAAGCGTGATTCGGTTCTCACAGCGTAAAAACTAGTAGATGATTTACAAAATGACTAATTTTAGTTTGGTTATTTTCGACGGTTAAGTACTAGAATCAAGGTATTTATAAATATCAAGTAACAATTGCGTCGGAAATGAGAGGTACAAAAAAAAATCCCCCCCCCCCCAAAAAAAAAAATTGTCATCAGGTTCATTTTAAAAACTCCAGGTTAGAATTTTTCCACCTTATATTCACGTCCCAGTCGAGTTACTCGTGTTTGGTGTGACTCATGGATACTCTGGTGACCCTTTCCATTCGCAAGATTTATCATCTCTCGAGGTCTTTGTCCTGCAGCAACATCAGTCCGCCTGCATGCCTTCTCTTTCCAAGATCAAGACCTGTTTCAGCGATTGACGCATAATCTCGCAAATGCGTATGAAGGCATTATTTTCAAGAAGGTAATCTGAATGTGGTAAGAAAATCTATAAAGCGAATTCATTCGAGATTCTTTATACGGATCGCTCGCCAATGTTTAAATTTCATCTCGACTAGAGGCGGTTCAATTTGGTCAATCAGAATAATGGATTAGTAATGGTTGAATAAATTACACAATTTCAAATCCTTGAACTTTTCGAAAAATTATAATTACGGAATTATATGGTCGGCAGGTATGCAACATGTTGGACAGCTTTACCAAGGATAGTGGCATGTTGTAGCGGTGACTTTAGTAATCCTAGGCATATAATGAAAACTGGTTGGCATATTGAGTTGTTTTTTTAAAATACTCTACTCTAAGGTACACAAGTTGAGTTACCGGTTATCAGGCAAATCCAACCTGCTCAAAATCACGATCTCTGTTTTATGTACTAACAGACCTTGAAAACTGTCGTCTTACCAGCTCTTCAACTTTGCATCTGTGAACCGTCGCCGACGTCACCGTAACGGATTGATTTTGTTTAAAAATCAAACTCGTTTAACTGGTTCGTCGAAACGGATTTTCTATCCATGAAGACGATCTTTTACCGAAGTCGGTTTATGGAGAAGATTTATTCGCAATATTCAATCGCCGTTACCAGGTCTCTGGCTAACCAAGCTTACCGTTGATACACGTATACCCAGAAACTGTTGCACCGACTTGCATAGCAACCGAGATAGCAACATTTAAATTGCGAAATGTCCTCACGATATAGAAGTGCAGTAATACATCAGTAGATAACCAGCAAAGAAGATCACGATCCGCCTTCTGGCTTGCGCAATGAAAAATCCACCTACTTCTCGACTCTCGATCCTGCAAGAAAGTACAAAGAGAAAAATAGAATGAAGTATAAATTGCTCACCGTTTGTCTCGGTCATCTCGGTCGTCTCGACATGTCGCTCCTCTTCGTCGTTTTCCGTCGCCTGCTCCTTGAGCTCTTCGATCTCGATTTCGAGCTCGGTTTCGTCTTCCGGTCGTACCTTCCCATTTCCAACGTCCGACTCGTTAATTGACGCTGCAACGGTTTCGGGAACCGGAACCGGTGGCGGTGCTGGTCTAGCCACGGTTTCCGTGCGTGTGATGCTTTTCGGTATCCCGGATATCCTCGCCGGTGTCGTCGGTTTCCTGGCTGTACTGATCTTATCCGTGGATCTGGGGTCCCTGATGTTCGGGATGGTGATGAACTTCGGCCTCTTCTCGACCTTCTCCTCGGGTACGATGTTCTCTTCGACGTCCTCCTCCGGTTCCTCGGAGTGCCTGCCAAACTCAAGTTTCGCCGGTGCAAAGACGACGTTGTTGACGTTGAAGAGCACGCTCTTCTTCTTCACCCCCGGTGGCCTGCCGGCCCTGAGCCTTTTGAGTATGCTCTTAACGGGCGCCGCCTTGGCCTCGGTGTTCCTCGTCTTCCGTGGCGGCCGCTTCGGCGAAACCTTGGGAATGGGGATCCCAGTGGTCGGGGTTACAGCGAGGTTCCCAACTTGTTCATCTTCGTCCGAGGGTTCCCGGGGCTCGTTGAAGACCCTGATGCGTTGTCCGCCAATAGCAGCGACGGAGCATCGCGCGGGGATGCGTTCTATAGACTTGACCTTAGAGGGGTCGAAGAGGGTGGGCAGGGGCTCATCAAGCTCGAGGGCGTTGTCGGATAGGTCGTCGCTGAACTCGTCCTCGTCACGAGTTGCCTGCTTCTTTACGAGCAGGTAGGGGTTCACATCGCACTCTAGAATGCTGCGCCGGGCGTCGGCGTCACGGGCGCCCCCTTCGTCCTGAAGCCATTCCTCTTCCCGTTTCCTCCACCCCTTCCGCTGACGGAAACCTGAGTTATTACTCTCCGAGTTGAACCAGTGATCCTGCTCCTTCGCCGACCACGCAACGCTCTGGCTTCGCCCACCGTCTCGGGGCCCCTGGCGATGGGGACTTATGCTACGGGCTCTGGAGCGCGGCTCCACCAATCGCGAGCGGCGCACCAGGTCGTAAGGGTCGTCCAAAGCCGGACGCAAAACTCCGGCCAAACTTGGCCGCAGCCGTGACGCGGCCGAGGGGGTGCGGCACGTGCCACCCAGCGGAAGACCGGCGAGCCGGTGGCCCCCGCACTTCTTGCAGTTACCCAACCGCCGTGTTGTTCCGCTAAGGAACTCCGGGCACGAGCAGACCACCAGGATCGGACGGCCTCCGAACCCCGAGCACCCTGAACGGGAGTCCAAAACCGCCTGGTGACTTCCTCGGACCGTTCCGTACAGCCACGGATCGCCGTATCGCATTTGACGCGACAGCGCGCTTCCCCCACTTATCGTTCCCCAGCCCTGCTTCGGACCCTCCTCGGACTGCATCTGGCTTTGCCGGGAGAGACCCAGTCGGACGCTCCACGATTTCTTGCCCTTGCTCAGGGTGTCGTAATTCTGGAACATTCAAAGGATTAGAATTTAAAGGGAAGGAGGGGCAGTATGGCGACGAGAATTAGGCTGTGAGGGGATCACTTTAGGTCAGTTATGCGAACGAGGAAGATACGGAGAACCGAGTGCAAGGTGTGATGGTTTAGTTTTTGCATGTGGAATCTATGTATTGCAAAAAATCCGACGAAATAGACATTTTTAAATTAAATATGGCACGGTAGGAGCGATGCATTTCTGGCCGCCAGACGTTACGGTGTCATATTTCTATTCTCAAAAGTGTAATTGTGTATAACTGGAAGAATCCGAGACACTTCATCAAAGAATTTACTGATAATAAAGATCGTTGTAATCACTTTGATCGTCATTCCTCGGTTATACTAATCATTATGTAGCGAGGTGGTTACAATGTCGTGAGGTTGAATGCACATATTTTGCTACTCGGCATTCGACATCCACGTCTAGGAGTTAAGAAAATTAGTCTGTTTTTAGAGATCGACTGACGCAAGCGACTACAGCTTATGTCGTTTAGACATTTTGTCCTTCTTTGTGTATTATATAAAAAAAATTCCTCCGATATTGTGCAATCTATAACAAGCTTTTTGGTGTTAGCTTAAAGTTGTTTAAGCGTGTCGCGAATTTCAAGATTTTTTCGACAAGTTTTACTTCCTGAAATCGTAATTCAACGGGTAATGAAAATTGATCAAGGATTTTCCATTCATAGATAACTTATATGTATAATAATGAGTCGCAGATGAAAAATTCGACGAACTCTGATCAAAGATTTAGAATTTGATGGAATCCGAAGATCGCAACCTGCATGCAACTCGCGCTGCCATATTGTGATACCGATCTGGACTGTTGACGGATAATCATTTAATAGTAATTTCGTTCCCAGAATTCGGACGGTTTCATTGCTGGTTTGGTTCTCTCAACAACGGCAAAAACAAAGAGTAAAGAAAAAGTAGAAGATAATGCGCCGATTTCACCACAGGATCGGTGATCAAACTTGAATGTAAATTCCGGCTGGGCGATGGCCCGGTCAACCGGCGATCACCACTTTCCCTGTTCAGTAGTCGAGACTCGAGCATGGTCGGCCATCTTTGGAAAATACAATAACCGGGCTAACCGAGAACTGGATTATAGTCCGTGCAAATAATTTTACGGAAGAAAGTTCGATCGCCTTGCCGCACTTGTTAAACATTCGGGTTTTTCTCTACGCCGACAGAAATCGCAATCTAGCGTCTGATCGATTAGGTAACACCGCAACATACTGCAGATTGCAGGAAAAGCGTTAAGACACGGAAAGTTTCATGCGTGACGCGATTCGCATTTGCGTTTACACACATACGCAGGTTGAATTATATAGCATGCACGGTTTCATTTTTGCGTAGAAAAATTTGCCAGCGTTGTTCCATGAACCAAAAACGTTGCGCGGATGTGCGGCGAAGACGAAAAATCAGGAATCTGAGCAACGATCTGCACTAAGTTCAACCTAACATATATGTGTTGGGACTTGCAGTTTCGTTACGGGTTTCCAAACCGGAAAAGGCAGTGCCATGACACAGTTATCATACAATAAGTGTATTCGCATATAATGGTTGCAAAATGAGCGGTGATTAGTTCGAGCTGTCAAAAGCAGGTGAGGAGGATCTGGACGTTGCGAAAAAGTGATGAACGAAGAGAACCGAGGCTTCTTCTTCGCCTTCTTCTTCTTCTTTATCCTCTTTCTCCGTGCAATCTTAATCTCTGGACACCATCAAGCCGTTGGCACCAGGCCTTGTCGAGCAGGGAAAGTTGCTGCTGATCCTAGCGAAGATGTTGAGTCACGGCCGCTACGCCCGCCGCTGTTATTCCACTATCAAATCAGCACCTGACTCGATGTTACGAATTGATATAGCAAGAAGAAGAAAAAGAAGAAGAAGAAGAAGAAGAAGAAGAAGAAGAAGTAGGGGAAGAGCGCGAGAGAGTAGAAAAAAGTAAGAGTATAGCTTTAGAAAAAAAAGAACCATCGAAAAATAAAAGCGTTCAACTTTGGCGAACGGCGATATTCCTTACAGCCTGTAAGGCTCCGTTTGAGGCTCTCGTGTAGCGAATATCATACCGTACAATACAACTTGATTTGACTTGAGAAGCTGGTTTTAGAAATGACGTCAGAAATGAAAGAGGAAATTTTTAGCGCCGAATTGGTCTGCGTCTTTTTCGCTGTCTTTTATTTCTCCTCTCTGTCGCACGTTCTTCTCCTCATGCACACACTTGTCTCAAAGGCACAAAGAGCGTGATCCGGTCTTTCCAAGTCCGTGAATATCCAGGTCTCGTACTGGCATCACGAGGCATAAATTATTATTTGCCAACCCGTGCTAGACGTAACGCAACCCGTTCCAGCTATACCTATACACAGTATGTATCATACATACAGAGGATGGAAGACGTGCGTTATAAAACCGCCTGCAACGTTGGCGTGTTTAATTTTCGTTGGTGGATACCCACACCAACCATGCGCACAAGTTGACCAGATGCAACCATCCGAGTTGATTTTCAAGTCCTATCCTATTCGGGTATTTGGAAATACAGCTTAAAGTTGGACAACCTCGAGTCGCTCTTCGTGTCCAGCAGATAACACGGAGTAGCTGCTGGACAGGAAGAGATACGCTCGTCATCCTCAGTTTCCAAAGAGAAAAAGAGAGCGCTGCGGGAATGGGAAGAAGAGAAGAGGATTCGAGCGGGATTGCGCAAGGCGAAGTGCACTCGCCGTGACCCTGCAGCTCACAATGCAGCTGTGACTGAATACGAGTTTCTAACACTTTGTGCACAAGGCACCACGTAACGCGTCGATCGCCGCAGCATCATTACCGCACGAAGAAGGTTCGTAATTAAGCTATAGGTAAACCAGGGACATCTTTTAGTGTGGAACTCACCTTTCCGGGGGTCGGGGAGGCCGTCGGCGAAGGGGATCCGGTGCCGGTTCCCGACTGGAGATGGTACCTCTTCGGGGTGAGCATCGCGGAAGGGTTACCTGGGCTACCCTGGGTAACCGCCACACTGGCCATCGTCATTTCTGTCCGACGAGTAACTCGGCTCTCTCTTCTGCAGGATCAGCAAGGTCTGAGCGTTCCGTAACGCGGAAACGAGCTTCCAGCCCCGGCTACGCATCGTAGTCCCTCGGCTGGAGTCTGGAACGAAAAAGAAGTCTGGGTGTCATGTTGGTGTCAGCCTCGCTTCGACGTTTTGTCCAGGTTTTCGATACCGCGCCATTGGCGGGTGTGGGAGCGTTGCCCAATGCTGTTTTTAACCGGGACATAATAATTACATCATGTGACAATATTGGCTTACGCAATATCTCACCTCTCCTTCGCCTCTCTACCCGCACCTTATATACCTACCTATATCGCTCTTTTTCTACACTTGGCGAGATGCTAGTTGCGCAATACCTTCGCACCGCGAATGATTACCGCGATTCGGTTGGCCGTTCAGCCTGAGCCTAGAAAGCTGGAGACTAGACTAGAGCTCGCTGGTCTCCGACAGGCACCGGCGAATCCTGTATTATACGTATCACCCTATACTAGTCTCAACTACACTGCACGCAACCGTTGACTTACTTCATACACGCGTGGGCTATACTGCTCAGTAAATCAGTGCTGTAACGTTTAATTATCTCCTGAAGTGGATAAGATGGAGAAGATCTGGAAGCACGACGACTGCAGCGCTCAAGCAATGTTTTCTCATGTTTCATGAATTTTAGTAGTAGGTATCATTTTCAGATTCAGCGGGCAGCTTCTAAACATTGAAAAAGAGTAAAAAAAAAGGAGGATCATGTTCTTATTATTTATGAACAATTTTTTCATTGATTTACAAAATCTAAACACCAAATAAGTATCCGTCATTTTCAGAGATTAATTGGAATCGTGAAACCATCAATGTCGTAGCCTTTTTTAGTAATTTCCTCTGTCAAAGTGGGCGTAATTCGCGGCAGCCCCTGTGCCATCATTATCGGATAGAACGGGTTTGACTTCGGGTTGAAAGAACACGCTACTAGTCTTCGACACGTGCGTCACGTGTGTCTTGTAGATGCGTGTTATGTGCCGCACACGAGTTACACGTATAAGTATGTGCCTGGATATCGCGTTCCCACTTGAACGCGATACGCTGCGTCCATATTAAGTACCCACCCATACGAGATGTGGTGGTCCTTTGCTCTCAGAGGCAGTACAAGGTACCGTACCGTGGGCATAACGTCATTCGGTGATGCCTACGTCTTGACCCGGAGTTGAACACCGTTCCAGCAAACCTAAGAAGCGCGTTTTCATTGAAGCGAATTTTCACACCTCTGAATCTACTCGCTAAAAATTTTGCATACCGTCAAAGGTCGCCCCATCATTATGCCTCTTTGAGATGAAATTTTTCTCCGACAATTTCTCCACGCATAGGCCATTAGATAGCAAGTATTCGCGAATCGAGAAATGAATTCTAATAGAGAAATTCACTACTTATCTTCAACTCATTTGCAATCCAGCATTAACTCTTTAAAACGGTTTGACGAAGTTCAGAATGGCGAAAGGTCGAGAAGAAGTTTTCCTCTCTCACATGTCACTTGACTTGCAGGTACCGTTACGAGTCAAAGATGATGAAGGGAGTAAATAATTTCACGAGCTTTTCGCCATTACTGAACCAGCCTCCAGGACACTTAGCCTTTTGATCAAATAAAAGCCTGGAAGTAATCAGGTACACTCAAGACTCGTTAGAGAGACTGGAGTGAAAGCAAAAAGGAGGGGAATCGAACTGACAATCAGATAGGTACGAACAGCGCACAGTATGATTGCGGTAGTGTCGCGGAATTCGAGTAAATAATGTATGTTGGACACAATACGTCTACTACGCGAGTTACAGCTACACCTTCCGCCTACCATACGTTGACTGTTTTAATTATTTGACCACGCACTATTGGAACGACGATCAACGCACGTCGCAGACACAATGTCTTGATCACGTATTGCAGTATGTAGCTACGGTGTAGTAACAGGGTGAATGATTGCGGCTGGGTGGTTTCAGAGTTCATAACGAGTTGACCCGTTCAAGGGATGATGATCGTGACGAATCGCAAATAAATGCACGCAATTAATAACGTGTAAATTACTACGGATTGCTCTGGTGAACGAGTGAACGCTGAGCACTCGGGGACGCATTCGTAACATCAACTTTCAACGAAGGGTAAAAAATGAAACTCTGGGGCCCGAGGGCCCGCTTCAGCCTCGGTCTGACCCACTTGACCCACTTCCAACCCACTTCTACCTGGCACCGATCACTTTCATACAGTCGGAGAGGCGAGTTACTAGCTTCGCGATATCTCGAATCGAAACCTAGGTCAGTGAGTATAGTTATTAATTTCATTTAAAATCGATAACGAGATACCGTGTGGACATTATAGATACGTGTGTCCACAACCTTCGTTCTCCAGTCATCATCCCAGCTTTGAATACCAAGAGCATCCGTTTACATCAGGTCGTATCGCCACTATCCGACGATTTATCGCGCATGAATTACACGAAGGTATATCCGGACGGTTGCACCCAAAAGAACATTGAAGACAATTAGAGATGAGGAAGACAATCGAACGCTGATAACCTGGATATCCATCGGGTTTTAAGAAGGAAAAGTTTACTTCCTCCCGTCAAACATCTTGTCTGACATTACGAACGAGAGAGAATTCTCCTCACTACACCCCATGCCGTTACACCTAATCGTTAATCATTCCCAAGCATCATCTTAAGATCACAACACGAGGCAGCCTCACTCGAGCGAGCAGTTGAAGTGGCAAGAAACGAAGACTCGCAACAGCTCAATAGCAAACAATCTAACGGCAAGGTATTTCGAAGGTGTATAATCGACGTATAATCGATTCCAACGACAACTGGAACTGTCGCGAAGCTTCTGGCAGCTGCAGTGCCAGCAGCAGGGGAGAGTAAAAGAGAAATTACAAAAATCGTCTGTGCGCAGCACGTCGAACCGATGACCTCTCGTCACCTGCGGCATAAGGCAGATGGTGGTCTGCGTTTAACGCACTTGCCCGGATGGCACGCGGGGCAAGTTTCGCATCCTCAGAAGGTAACGGTTAGTTTTCTTCGCGTTGTAGGTCTTCTATCTTCACTTCCGCGGCAGGGAGTATAGCGATCGAACTTTGCTGCAGCAGTCCCGCCCACGATGTAGGTAGACTGCTTTCCTCGCCGCATGAAAGTGCACCAGGCCTGCCCTGAAGTGTCGGTTTCGCGATAGCGATAAAGGTAGCAGCGATTTCATCCATTTTCTAAAAAGTGATAGTGTCCATTTGCGCCATTTTACAGGCGTTACACGAAAATCGCAAAGCTTGTGGTGACGGGCTCACGTATGCGTGCTAATTATCGCGTGGGTGATGAGAGAAAAAAGGAGAAACAAAAATAGTGACATAAGTGAATGTCCGTCCGTGTAATCGTATACCGGACTCCAAAGTCCTTCGGTGATGCTTCAAGGCTCTTTGACCAAACCTTGATTTAGTAGTCGGTTAACGGGGTAGTCACGGCGTTCGTTTGTCGAATACACAAGCAGTTTTTTCGTGCCAGGAATCGCAGAATGTACTTGAGCCCAGATACATAATCGGCTGATCGGTATATAGACAAGGAGAAAAAGTTGGAACGATTTCGAACATCGCGCATTCAAAAGTTAGAAGTTGAATTTACGTACTTGAAAAGACATTTTTGGCAATGATTAATCGGTTACAGTAGAAAAATGACTTAGTTGAAAAAATATGGCACCATGTAAGCTTAACAGTGTTTTCAGTCTCAGATGGAAAATCCACTCCGTCAGTCCGTCAGTCAGTCGAGGTTGCTATCTGCACAAACTGAAGCCGTCGTAATAAAAACTTGAAAATTGCGAACGACCGGTTCGAGTTCTCGGCATCGGGCTTGTGACCTTTGCTGTCAGCGACGCACCAATTGAAAAACCTCGCCCTCCTTCGAGCCGTAAGAATAATCGTGGATAAGACGAGAGGCACGATCAGCACTTGATGAAATATGACGGAATACATAAAGTATTACGACTTTGCATTGCGGATTGCTTGGATCATAAGTGGAAGGATCGGCTGGAAAGATCGTGCAGTGACGATGTGACTATAATGATCGTTATATGACCGTTTAAAGGTAAAGTGTGAAGTGTGGAGGTAAGAATGCGACTCTAGTTTGTAGAAAGGTTGTTCACTTCTGCATTTAACTGCACACATTGAGTCTCTGGATTTTCTACATTCTTTAAAGTTCACGCATGCGCCGTTCCACTCGAAGGCGTTACATCAAAAACATTATTCGTCTAAAGAGTCTGAGCCCGCCTCCGCAACGTCTAACAAGAAGAATAAAAAAAGTATCAAAAGAAAAAATATCCACGTCTTCGTAACATGCATGCATCCGTTACCTCGAAGATGAATGGTGAATTCCTTAGAATGCAGGTACGATCGAGGAGTGAATCAGTAATAAACAGAAAAGAAGAAAAAGAATATTATTCCTCCCGCAAGTGTTCGTCTTATCCCTTTCTCTCGCGTTATTCCCCCCTTCCCACCTTCGATCCCTGAACGCTACGGCGACTTCCTTCTTCGCCCGAGTATCCCACCTTTCTGACAGCTTTGCGGCAGGCATTGTTTCCTTTTTTCTTTCTATTTTTCATTATTATACGCACCAGGTTAAGCCGAGCCTGCAGCATACTGCCGTCGACTATTCATTAGCGTCAGGATGGAAGAAGAAAGTGTGTTCCTGCAGTGAGCTTGGCGAGTCAACGTAAACGTAAACTCGTAGTCTGCGTGACAAGGTGTGTAAGATATATGCTTGTAACATCGGCGGGTCGTAATGACTGCGTACCATTAGAATGGATCCAATAAAAATAAGTCACGTTCTCGAAAATAGACTTTAACCACCGATAAAACACGGCGCAAATGCAAATCAATAGACGCAGACTTGCTTTTCTTGTCGATGGTCATGGGAAGCGGCAGAGTGTTTTCCTCGAGGATGCGACAGTCACTCAACCTGAGTGCCACCGTCTGCTGCTCATGACCATACAAATACCAGCCACGCACCGCGACTCTGCAGCCCGTCATCCGAGTTCATTGAGCCGAGGTCGCCGATCGAGGATGGGAAATAGACAGTACAAGCATCACCGTGAATTACCGTTTCAAAGGGGAAAATTCCCTGCAAAAAGTGACCGTTTCGCCCATGCACGAGTTAAATACCCATAACAGCAATGCTTGGTTCAGCGGAGCTGCTGAGTCATTTCTATAGATGTCATCTCGATTCAGGCACCGAGTGATTCGCTCGACAGGCAATTCTGCATACACAGCATCTTTGCGCAGGTGTAAAAACCGCTGATGATGTCTGTCTGTACAGGTATAAGCTGTGGATAACATACGGTTGCCGCATGTGTGTTCGAAAGTTGTTTTGAGTCGATCCGCAGCGAGACAAACGACCACTTTTGGTGCTGCACCTCTTTCCCTGTCTCGCTCGTTCTTTTTTCTCTCTTTTCTCCTCCGCTTTCAAGTGTGCTTGAGTGTGTGTTTGCGTACATCTGTAGAAGTTCACAGACGGCCAATATTTCACGTTCCAGAGTTCACGTATCGGCAGTCATCGAACCCGTGATGAATACCAGCCGTTAGATGTTCATCAGCAGTTGGTTTCCCTCTGCAGGAGAAAACCGTCTCCACGGAATTCGATCTTGTGTGAACAACTGAACATGCTTCTCCTTGGAGGGCAGAAGGAAATGCTTCCTTAAGAAGTTCTCGAGGTCCGACTTCTGATGTTGATATCTCACTCTTGGGACCGCTTCCCATGGAAAAATAAACCATTTCACGAACCTGACCAGGATGAGACGATCCAAACCCTCCATCGGATCGACTAACTCATTTTTTGGTGATCGGATAGCGGTGTAATTCGGCGCGTGAGTCACTCGGACGAAGAACGGTGAAACAAGGAGTAGATGAATCGAAGCGAAGAGACGGTACGGCGAAGCTGGCGAAGCGTCAAATCGAGGATCGTCATGGAGGTGTAAACGGCAGATACCAATAGCAGTGGGTTAGTCATGGGTTCACATCTGAATTCGACTGTTTGCTCTCCTATTGACACACTTAGGAGCGAGTGGCGTAACGAAACAGCGATACCCAACCGCGTGTAGGCGCGACTAGCCGCAAGCCGACATCTCAGAGCCAAACCAGCAAGTTGAGACTCGCCGATCGGTTAACGGTCGAGCCGGTCTGCCTTGAATCGCAAACGATCACCACCCGGCCACCGAACACTGGTTTCGATGATTTGAAAATGGAACGCGACTGAGGTGTCCAAGAATTTCCACCTTTTTCCCCATCCTTCCACCCTGAGATCGCTTTCCATGGGCAACTCGAGACCAGGCAACCAGTGACCTTATCGCATGGGTGGCAACCCAAGCTGTAAGGCAAGAATAATATGGTAAGTCGGGCCAGCCGGGCGACGAGAGGACTTCGTTACAGCCGGCCGCCAGATGGATGAAACAAGTCGCTAAGGTGGGCCACCACGTCACGAGACAAAAGGTTACTGGGTTCTAGGATTGCGTAAGGACGTTCGCTCTCGGGCTTTGAAGCCTCTCCTGCCACCACACGACGTCTTTCACCGAGATCGTTTCGAACCGCTTACCCTGTTGGATCGTCGCCGAAGAATCTGCGGGATGATGCGCGTCGCGAGAAAATCTGTTCTCCAAATTGCTTTTGGCAAATGTCCAGCGCTCTTCGTCAGTAGGAAGGGTATATCTTCCTTGTTTGTACTCGAGTATATTCAAGATAGGATAAGACCCAGAAGTGAGACTGTTGTATACCATTATGCCAGTGATTTAAATAAAATTTGTTTTCATACACTTTCTACGAACCACAATCGCGTCGCGGATATGAGATAAAGATAGAGTGAGTTTGCAGAGGTCGTACGTAAAGCATAAAACGCGACGTGGGCGTGGGTGCTTTCTCGATTGTCTTACGAGTTCACATGCTCTCTGCTGAAGACAGAAGCATTGCCGGATAAATATCACGGCCACGTCTATCTCCGGCTTGTATACGGTATGGAGTTCGCACAATGGCTCGACACTCTTCACATGCACCCGCACCTTGTAGTTCCTCGGTCAGCGAAAGTCCCCCCGTACGCCGAAAGGCCGTTCGCAGACAACACATGCTCACGTGCTCGAAATGAACACGGTCCTGCCGGAGGCTAATTACCTCCAAAACTCACTTTTCCTCCAGCCGGAATACCTTTTGTTATAACCAGGAACCAGCGGAAGAGACACCGCACGCAGTGCCCATCGAGCACCCGCTTATTGTCAGTGAAATTTTCGTCGGCAGCCAAAATCGCGTGTCTACAGTCGGTCGTCTCAGACGTTTGTTCGGCCTGCAAAGCCTGTCCCGAATACCGTATAATGCCTGCTATCACCATCGTCGTAAATTTACCCATGCACACGTGTTCACGAACCGTGAGATTAGTCGATGAACGCTTTCGCCGAAAGCCAGCTAATTGAATGTGCCGACTGGATAGAATGGTATACTTTTGGCGATTCAGCCCAGTGGTGCGGATTTCGTTTTTTCTTTTGTACCTTAATGGGATCAGAATGCGAGTAAATTGCTCCGAAACAAGAGCAAAACCTTGAATGATATGAATGATGGGTTTTAGCGATATGAAAAAGAACGTCGATTCACTTGCGGGACTCTAAGAAGGCTTCGATATCGGCACGGTCCACACCCTGAACAATTACTACCAACACCGTGTGCACGAGATAAGTGTAACAGAAACGGTAAAAACGGTCAAAGATAGAGAAGAAGATAGACGGAGAGAAAGAGAGAGGGTAAAAACGGGTTGGAAACTGCACTCTGGAGTATCCTGTGACCGCATATCACCGGCTCCTGTTTCTCGAGAGTACACCTACATATCCACATGTATTTATAGGTACACAACATAATATATATAAATATCTTAATACAAAGGTGATGTATTTAAACAGGAAGATCGGCACCCGATACGCTCGTCGTAAAATCCATCCAGGGTTTTGTGGTTATCGCCTTTGTCGATTTTCTAACACTCCTTTTGCGAAGAGTCTCGATTCAATGTGAAATTGGAACGGGAATCAGACGGAGATCGTTTCGAATCGCGTCTTCCTAGTAACGAATTGCGTGAGTGGACCGATTTCACCTTGTTTAGATCTAAGAGTCAGAAATTTGAACGATTTCGATTCAACAACGGTTGGCAGCGCAATATACGAATATTACTCTGACCTCCGCGAAAGCATGTTGAGTATGCGCAGGTGGTTTTCAAAAACAAATTCAACTTCCCTTCAAGATTCGACCTCGAAATATATCACCGCTGCATTGTAAATTTTTAATGCTGTTTCGTTTTTTACGAAAAAATACTGCAAACCTCAAGTTTCAAAGATACACTCAAGGTAAACAAGGTTTATACCCACGTACTGCGCGTGATCACACCACGCAGCAGAGATTCAAATTTTGCATTACCGCATTATCTGTTCGGGAAGAGTAAGTAAAAATACACTGTTGGTGCAATTTATTTTACAATGTGCAATAAACTTATTCTGTGTCTGAAGCGACAGGAAAAAAAATTACAATTGAAGTAAAATATCACATTGCGGTTAGCTTATCTTTTGCGTGGTAGACATATTCCTCACTATGAGCGAATCGGGTTTTCTCAACTTAGCACTGAAGAATTATATTATTATATTTATACGTATGCGTTGTAAGCAGATCTTAAATACTGGCACATACCACTTGCACAATTCAAAGGCACGTGTATGTCGCTACTATATTCTATCTGTAATACACATATAAAATAAAAAAAATTCTGGTGACATAGTACAAGTTTTAATCACAGCCGTTAGTGTTCAATTGAAGTATCGACACGACGATGTTAAAAGTTCTTTTTCTTTGTCTTTTGTGTTCGATTTTTGTTGAAGTTATTACTTTTTTCCTCCTCGGTTCGGGAAAGCTGAACCAACACGATAACGATATTAATGGTATATTAATAAAGTATAGCAGGCGTTATAAATGCCGTTAAGAACAAGAATACTGCAGCTTAGCGGATTGGCAGAACACAGTTTGCGTTCAAATCAGCTCTGGTATATATCAGCCTGCAGAGAAAGCAGCTCGATTTTATAGGAAACGATTTGCAGCCTCGACAGAGCGCGACTAAACGCTCTAATATCTAATTCCAAACTCGATGCAGCGAGCGCAGCACTTATGATACTCCAAGACATCTGATACGCCGATTTTATCATCGCCCTTGATCTGCGCATGCAGAGAAAAAAACGCATCTCCTGTCTTCGAATATCTGCAATCGTTCAAATCTCCGCGACGAATCTTTTTCGCAACTTCCGAGTTTCCACCGGCTTGGAAAGTAGGCTGATCATTGGTGCGGCTGATGAAGCGGATTTTATATTTTCCGCAGAAAAACATCGCGCGAAATGGAATATTTCCGGTAGCTCTGGCGCCTTCGGAAAATGGCGGAGCGAGCGATCGCCGAAGGAGCGCAAGAGCTACCAGGTCTCAGAACCGTGGGCTTGTCGCATTGTAATTCTAGGTTTATCAACGCTGTCCTGGATATGAACAGCACTTAACCTGCAGCGACAGACGGCGTTACGCGGCCAGCTGGTGGATATAATCGGTTACTCGGCCTATATTCTAAAATTTTATTCACATAAGTTGCGTGCACGAGATGCCGGAACGGCCGACTGCGGTGGCTGCAGCCTCGAGGCGAAGACAAAACACCTCGAGAGGAATGAAATATTAATGAAAAACGTAGCGAGGATGAGTAAAATTGGCCGGATTAAACCGATCGAATACCGTGCCGGCCATTCCGTTCCGTTCCAATAAATTTCAGTGAGATCATCATCGCAGATTCGGAGGAATATGAATTAGGATTGAGAACAAGAGAGGATCAATTATTCCCCGGAACAATGAATTTTATCGTGATAATATTATTGTAATGTTCCAGTTTGATTCCGCGTGGGATTCGATCTTTTTACTCGCGTCGAGTTCCGATCAGGGAACGCCGCGGTTGTAAGTTTTATGTTACGCCTGAGGACTGAAACCACTTCCGGTTTCACAACGCCGTGGTCAGAGAGCTGTTTCCCGGAGGATTCTAACCGGCAGAGCTCTCTACCGTAACCTAATCTAATCTATCGCTGGAAGCAATATAATGTAAGTATAAATGTATATATCAAGTCGTAAAACGAATGCGGCTCGCTCAGACGGAAACCTAGTTGCACAGAGAAAGACAATATTGTTACAATTATAACGAGTTGAAGTTTGCTACATTTCCGTAAAAAAAAACCGCGCGAAGAAATTTTAAAAGCAAGATAAAACAAGCATTACATGTAATCAGATAATTATAATAATTGTATACTCGTGTATGTACAAGGTTTTGTGAAATAAAAAAAATAAATAAATAAATAATGAAATCGTGATCATTTTCGTCAAATTTTCACCTGCATAACCGTAGAAGATCGTTGCATTTACGCGTGTCGCCGAGTATTCGCGATCGGCGCGAATGACTGGCATTTAAATACCAAATGCCTTGTCTACTTGGTACCGTAAATGGCTGTAGCTACCCGGCGTCTTTATTTACACCGGGATATCGAGTATGAAGGCGCGAGTATAAAGAGAGGAGACGATAAATCATTGTACTGTACGCTGTCTATAGGTGTATAACCTGAAGAAGAGGAACAGTTACGACCGAGATGAGATCGGGATAAATTACGAGGAGGTTGATCAATTTGCGGCAGAAACAAAGACGCGAAAACTTGCGTGTTCGTTGTCACGTTATTACGGGGATTTTGAAATTCGGCAAAGAAAGCGGTCTTCGTTTTGGCTGCGACCGTTGTTTAGCATGCGGTGCTCGTTTTGCGGAAGGAAATTAGGCGAGCTGCAAAAGCCGCGGAGCATGTAACAGCGATTCGAGGATCTGAACTGTTTCTGCTGCCACGGAGAAAAGTTCGCGAATAACAGTAAAAAGCGTACATACGTATGCGCTGTTCATACTGCGTATAAAGACATTGCCAAAGATCGGTGAATCTTCTTCTCTCCTCTCGAGTCAGACTGACGACTCGAGGATTTGAATGATTTTAGCGTCGCGGCGTTAATCGGCCGCGACTTGTACCATCATCGTCGTCGTCGTCGTTGTCGTGCGACCCCGATTCTTTGTGCTTGCGAAATAAGAAGAAAAGAGGGAAAAAAGTTCGCTTAACAGTCTTAACACGGTACGAAATAACTTTATTGCGGTATACGCACAAAATCACGTAACTTTAATCCCGCGGTAAAATGATGGATTGAAATATTATATGAGCCTCGTTTATCGGGTAAAACGAGGTGTAGCAAATAGCGCAAAATGGAGAAACCGTTCAGCGGAATAATATTGAAAAAATAAGAATGACAGACACACGAATCTCCCTTGCGTAACAGAGCCTTGTCTATGTAGCCGTGTGTAACTACATGTCTCCAGACGTTGAGCTGTCCGTTGTAAGAAAGTTCGTATCGTACCTGCCACACTGGACACGCTTATACATGAGATCATAAAACCTGTCCAAATACATACGGAATTAACCAACGCATTCGTGATCTTTGTAAGCTGTGTTTCTTTGAAATTACGTAATTATTATTACGTACGTTTTCACGTAGGAATTGAATTCGTCAACGAGAGATTCGTTCTATGCATTATTATAATAGTATGAAAAACCTGTTTGGGTCTGTGCTCCAAAACTATCATGTATATATGATCTTTGGTTACGTGTACTCGGACAGTTTCTGTTTTTCAATCTGCATCAATATAGGTCCAATGATTTTCTAAAACTGAGTTATATACTTAAGTTGGCTTACTTTGATGTGGTATCCATCCAAAAGCAGATCTGAATATCCTGGGACTGCTGCACTCACTGTATGTAATACCTTTTAATATTATACTTCACCAATATATGTATTATGCATAAATTTTAATTAGGACGATCATTCAATCTGTACAACACACTGTTAATTAACAACGACGAACAATTTAGTATTAGAATGACGTGTTCACTGCATCATCGTATCATCCCCAACGGTTCACCATATCGATCCCATTCACTGCGTATCACTGTACAAATATTTCCCAATAAATCAATCAATCGATCGATCGATCGATCGATGAGGCGATTTCTTTTCTCTTCTCTTTGTTTTACAATTCTACTCTGTTTTATCGCCCCCTTTTTTTTTACACCCGCACACCGTGACTAGTTTTGTTTTTAGAAACGCGAGGAGAGTGACGAGCGAGCTCCGCCTCGGACGAACGTAGATCGCGAAGTGCGCGAAGAGAGAGGCCTTCTCAGTTGCGCCCGCTTTGGGGGACGGGGAACCAGTCCTACGACGACGACGTTCACTCGTGTCGGTTTGTCCGCACCGCGTTTACCGTATGAACGCACGTTACACACAGACACTATACAGCGGATCGCTGCATGGTCCACACAATCTGAGATCGATCCCGCGTCCCTTATGCCGATCAATCAATCTCGAAGTTTCAATCCCTTCCCCCCATTTTTTCTGCAAGACTCGCCCTAGCAGAAAACGCAGGCAATAATGAGTTCATTTCATCTACTTTGCATGCTGGAGACGGAACTACATAATTGTATTTTACATAGAGCTTTTCAAAAGGTGACCAACTTCTTGCAAAATTTGTCGATCAAAGGTCACATCTTTACTGCTCGATCGTGTCACGCTGATCGCAGTACATCCCATGTGCAAGGGATGGGATAACTAATGGGTGAAAGTGACGGGGCCATGGAGCACTGGACCATGAGTACGATGGGCGAGAAAGTGTCAAGGCTAAACTGAACAGAGGATTCTATAGCCTCCACGATTAGTGCAGCAGCATGTATAATACAGGAGCGTGCACCGTTGGATGATGTTCGGAATTACGTAACGCGTTATAGCGCTGCATGGGTCGTCATCGCGGTCGTAATATTGTACGAAAAGATTGTAGATTTATAAGGTGCATACGGATAGAAATGGATTGCGAATTTTCAATCAATATTTTTCAAAAGGATCTACAGCAATTGGACTAAAAATGTATATCTCAAAAATTAAACTCAACCACAGTTTATTGTTACGGATTTCACCGATTTTACTGCCATAAACTGCTGGCGCCGTAAATACCTTTCTTTTTTTTGTGAATAAAGTGAACGATAAATACGATAGAAATTAGCTTCAGTCGAGATTAAGTTTCCAGCTATTTCGAGGTCGGCGTTGATCTATCGCTCATCTCCTCTACAGGAGATGCTGTGTGATATATCTCGGCAACTTGTACAACTCACTAGTATATGCCATACATCATAACGGAACCGTACGGGTAAATTCTAGAAATGCCAACGAACGCTGAAAATATGGCACAATTTCAAAGTTGAATTATGAATTAGTGCAAGAAAAAAAATTTTATCGATAACGACCATAATGTTTCTAACAAAAAAGAAATTAAGAAATTCTTTGCGATGGATATAATTAGCAGAAACAGAACCCATCTAAAAAAGGGACAAAAGGACAGCTGCTTTCGTTCGAGCAAAGATTTTTTTGTTTCAGCCTTGCAGCCCGACTTGGTTCGGCTTCTGCAACGCGTGTAAAACGCTTGCTGCACGCTTGTAACGAGAAATTGGTTACTTTGCCGAAGCTCCGTGTACTTTCTACATGGACTCGACTGGGCCGCGAAGAGGCGGTGGTTCGCCGATACAGTTTCACTTGCAACTAACACCTTCGCCGTAAATAACGTCGCGTGCAGATCGCGAGCAACATTGTTCAACGCGTTGGGACCGACGCCTGTGAGGCCCAGGCGAGAGAAAACAGCGAGAGGACGGCGATGCTGGTTCCGGGTACGGCCCAAAGTCACGCGTTGCGTTCTCCAGATTGTAGCTGGTGACCGCGGAACAGCAAAAATGAGTTGTTTTTTTTTATTCTTAGTTGGTAAAAAGCGGAGGACGGGAGTAAACGGGGAACAGAGAAGATCTATGAAAGCTTCGTGATCAGCGATCAGGGCTATTCCGATATTCTCTAAGAACGTACGATTGCGATTTATACACGCGTAATCGACCCCGTCTCGAAAAGCCTGCGTCACGTATCACTTATAGATAGATATCAGCGGGTACAAAATGTCAAGGTCATACATTTATACATCGTGGCAATTATTATAGGCGCACGTTCAATTAATTCTACCTGTTTTATTATCCACATACATAAACATAGGTATACGAATTAATGTTGTAGTATTGATTCCGTACCGAATGTCGGGGATTTCAGAGATATGTTGAAAACTATTATCAGCATATGTTCCCGGATACAAATTAGAGTGCCAAAAAAGAAAAAACGAGGACGCTATCTGAAATAACATAAGTATATTCTTTCCTCGTCTCTAATTTGAATTTAAAAACCTGTTGACTGCATTTGTCCAAAATGGAATTTTAAAGAAAAATTACGGTGAATGAAATGATAAAATGTCAGTATACGTGATGAGTAGATTTTTGAACGAGAGACCACGTGTAAGTATCGATCTTCGATTGACTGTTATATTATATACCAAAGCTCGAATTAACGATGATGTGATTGGTCACTGTGCAGTGTTCTCTCAATTGGATCCCCGTTCTCTTTTAGTTTTAACGAATAAACTTTGTACGCTGGATATAGTTTATAACTACTGAGGTTGTGGCCTTTCAAAACCAGTCAAACACTGTGCATGTCTAATTGTAAATATAATTTTTATGGCATTGGGCACATGGTATACTCAAGTTGCGGATGATTTTTAATCAAGTAAACGGACTCCGGCATGAAGGTCAGTGGAGCAGGCGTATGGCTAGGCATATGCTAAGGATATGGTCAATCCTCAGTGATAATTATATTGAGAAATTACTTTTAACTTCAACTTCAGTATTCTAGCAGCTGAATATTCACATAATTAATAAAAACTGTATAATTATATCGTTAAGTGTGCTAGTATGCCTTTCTTAAATTTTCATCGAATATCCCTTTAGTACCCACATTTTATTCAAATTTCAGCTCTCAACTTACTCAAATCACGTATCTCGAATAGTTAGTAATTAGGCGCTTAATGAAATGAAACGGATTGCATATCTGAAGGCGAAGAGTCTGGTGAATCCTACTATGTACCATGTGTTGTCGTTGATAAGGTGCTTACTTATGTGTCAGTGGTTGCATGTAACATGGCGCATTGGGTTGTGAATTTAAAATATTACAAACTTAAACACATCTCAAGGGAAATCAAGGGTTTAAAAAGATTAATTCATCATCATCAACGTATGAATGGAACAACCTCTATTAGCGATAACATTTATTTGTTAAAAAAATAAAATCATTCAAAAAGCGGCTGATTTTCACCGTCTAAATAATACGCCTTGGATTTCATACAATTCCAGATACAGATTCCAATTAGAACAATTACCGATTCACGGTGTAAAATCGCAAGGGGTTTAATAAAATCATTGCTCAATGCTTGACGTTCTTTCCGGGCTTATTCACGGACGGCAATGGGAAAAGTTTTTCCCACTCATTCATGCGCGCGGCGTACAAATCGGTGCTCATTGTGAGATTATCTCCAATATTCAAGTACTTTTTGTTTTGCGGTGTGAACGCGTCCCAGGTAACATTTTCAAATCCCCCAACATCTCTTGGAATCGGATTTCCGCATTTAGCAAAAGATGTCCACATCGAGGTCAGCCGTCTTACCATCGAGTACTCAGGGTCGTCGGTATTGAAGTAGGGGAAGAATCTTTTCACATTGAACAAGTACAGCAGATCGTCGTGGTGAACAACACCTATAGGAGTCGGTAAAAATTTGTGGCTAAGCGAGATTCGAAAACCATATTGAAGAACAACTTCACCACAGGTAGTGAATTTTATCGTAACGATGATCCTTTTCTTACCGTATGGTTTTTTCGTATCAGACCAGACATGATGACTGTAGCGACCTTGGTACGTGAACTCGTAGTAATAGACCGGTTGTGTAGAAACCGCGGCGATCAACTTGGCCAATAGATGAACGGAGAACCCGATCAGCCCATCGGCATAGAGCTAATTGAATGGCAAAAGAATCGTTTCACATGCCCGAAAGGACGAATTTGCCGACTCCTGGCCACTTACCTGGGCAACACCGTCCACCGTTTCCAATGACACCGGCTGGTCCTTGAAGTAGAACGATTTGAAGTCCCTGCTGATGTCTTTGGAGCGAGACGTAGTCCGTTCGTACTGGAAGATGATCGGAGCCAGAGTTTCCCAGTTATCGTTGAGCTCGGTGAATAGTGATTCATTTCCCTTTCTCTCAGTCTCAACCCAGTCTGAGAATGTTGCAAGTAAAATGATCTAATTACACGTTCATCGTCGTGGGATTACCGGATGAATCACCGATCATTATTTCATAACAGGTGTATACAACAGGCGATTAAAGCTTCCCCCATGAATACGTGTAAAGTAAACAAAGTTGTTATAGACTCACAGACAACATTTCCCCCGAATTCGTCCTTGGTGATACCGGTGATCAGAGGAACTTGGTGAAACTTTCCCTGAAGGATCAGTTTCACTGGTTCATCAGTCAGGTAGCGTTCGACGCCCGGAACGTGGGGTTCGACGACTGGGCTCCAGAGAAGAACAGGATTGTATCGCCATTCCTGATGATAAATTAGTGCAATGATAATTTAAACTTCTCTAGCGAAGTCAAGTATCAACGAATTCATATACTTACAAACATCTTCTGGAAAGAGTCCACAAACTCTTGAGCCGATTTAGTCCTCAGACAGGCCATTATGGCTCGCGAAGTGTTCGTCGGACAGCCCAGCAAGCGAGCCTGTTTTTCAGCTAGATCTTTCTGATGTCTGCCAAGTGGTTTCTGGCCGGCTGCCGACCCGCTCATCGCGATAGCTCGATGGAAAAGGCCTTTGGTCATCGGGGAGACCAGATGCAGAGAAACACTCCAGGCTCCAGCACTGTATCCGGCTATCACCACGTTGCCCGAATCACCGCCGAACGACTCGATATTTTTTTTTACCCATCGAAGCGCTTCAACTTGGTCCTTGAGGCCCAAGTTTCCTGGGGCTTCCGCGTCTCCGGTGCTTATGAACCCTGGAAAAGCGTGATACAATAACTCGATTACAAATGAAGTAAAAAGGAAGAGTCTTTCCGATATTTAGGCAGTATACCAACGCACCTAGAGACATCAGTCGGTAGTTGACGGTGACCAGGACAATGTCCTGGTCCATAAGGTGCTCCGGTCCGTAAAGGTCGCTTTGGGCGGAACCTACGTAGAATCCTCCAGCGTGAAAGAAGACCAGGACCGGTTTCTTCGCATCGGAGTTCTGAGCGGTCGGTAGCTAATTGAAGAAAAGAGTTTTTGAGCTGGTCGAACAATTTCAATTTCTATTGTCGCTTCAGCTTCACTTTCGAACATATTCCAAAACAATTTATACCTTAGGGGTATAGACATTCAGTCGAAGGCAATCTTCTGACGGTAAAGATGCTCCGGGTTGGAAGCATGCTGGTCCTTCTTCGGTGGCGTCGAAAACAGTCGTCCAAGGTTTTGCCGGGACGGCTTGCTGTGGAAGGAAAAGTAGATTATTAGCTGTTGAAAGTCAAGAGATGCGTGCATACCGAAGCTCGAACTGCGCGATTTCTGACCACCCGATAGATTGCCAATCGCGAAATGAGCGATTCGAGCGAGCTAGTAATATCTGTGATCGGTCGCAACGTGGCCGTTTTATTACACACTGGCTGAAGTTGCAATATCGACAATTGAAAGCACTCAAATCCCCAGAGAATATTGTATCTGTATTCAGATGCGGCTTACCTTGAATCGATGTTCGCCAATCGGGGCCTCACCGTATCGGACACCACGAGCCGCGAAAAATCGCCTTCCCAAACGAGATTCCATAAATCTACCGCGGATCCTACCGATCGGCGCGGCTACTTCTGCTTCCTGTCCTTCCTGCCCTCCGATCTGGTCGCCGAGGGCGATACCAGCCATGGCGATGAGCAACGTGCCTGCGAGGACTCTCATTGTCGACTCGATTTCTCTGATAGTCGTTTCAACTTGAGGTAGAACACTCGTCCAGCTTCAGCTGCTTCTGCTGCAGATGCTGGATCAGAACTGAATCGCCAGCGGTTCTTTCGCGCGTTTTATATCATCACGGGGGCAGCAAACTACGCGTCGACAAATACCCACACGTTTGCAGGAAATCCATCGGTTTTTTCCCCGCGAACGTTTACGATTCCTCGAAAGCCGTATAACGATTGACGTACGTACAGGGTGACCGTCATCCAAAGGTGCACATGAATACCTTCTGTGGGTTGTGTATTGTACTGAAAGAAATATCATTTGTTATGGTTACTGAATTGAAGTCTAGTAAAATGGATTTCGTTACTACAATGGTTTAAGTATTGTTGGAAATGTAGGACAATTTTTGGTAGAAGTAACTGTAATTTGGTATGATTATAGTAGTCGATACTAAGTTTCTAGTTACTGCGACGTTTAATCTGTCTGTTAAGTTTACTACATTTTTTCACTCAAATAGGTCCTGAATGTCAATTTATTGTTAAACCGGTATAAAATAAAAATCAAATTCATTTTCATTTTGTTATCAAGAAATGTGTTATTTTGATTATGGTAAAAAGTGTGAAGACCTAAAGACTGTACAGCATTCAAAACTGAAAATTTCATCCCTCGTTGATAGAGAAAATTGTCGTTAGCCCCTTGACTTTCAATTTTCTGTATAGTCTTTAAACGACCAGCCCCAATAATTCTACTCCAATGTCATTTACCACCGTACAAGCATTTAAATCTCTCATTATCTATATCATTCTAGCGAATAACTAGATCGGTTTGTTCCATTTGTTCTTCTTGCATTCAAGGATTTAGTCTTAGAACACTTCGTCGTACGTTCAGAAATAGCTAATACGTGTACAATTATAAGCCAGTTTTTGGTATAGCTCAGGATCAGTAATTGATGGATGTTTGATAGGTTTGGTGAAAAAAAAAATTATATAAATCAAATTTAAAGAACACCATGTGTATCATCGTGCTGTAAGTCTAACAGAGAACATGTACATTTAAATATAGCTTGATGATATGCAAATGCGGCTGTCATGGCTGCGCTGTTGCAAATATGCAACGTTGTTAAGATAAAATGAATTCAGGTCGCGTATGTGTGAACAGTTGAAAAATCGTTTTTGCGTTTGTAATGAATGAAAAAAAAAAAACTGCACGTAATTGTGAGGATTCACCAGAACTATGCATAATTCATACTGATACCCCTTATACATACATTTCTTCATCACCTGCAGGTTTCTACGAGCACTGCGGTCAATTGTCATTGAATACGACTCATGGTCCGATTAAGAAGGTCGGTGCGTCAAAATTCGATGCCTTTTCTTTCACCTGATTATCAGATAGTCAAAGAATTTATCAAATTTAAGAAATTTGCAAGTTAGGTAGATTTTGCTAAAATGTAGATTTTTTATTTCAAATTGATTCAATATGGTTAAAAACCTAGTGGATTCGTTCGTTTTATTTTATACTACAACGGATTTTTTTTCAGAAAAACTATAGCTGTCGAAAATCAATTGCAACAGACTTTTTTTTGTCAATAACTTAATAAGTTAATATAACTGTTTTTCAATGATAATTAATATTAATGGTCGATTAAGCTGACACAATCACGAAAAGCTGTAAACCCAGTTTTTTGTCTGAAAATTTTGATTATGCTGACTTAATTACTTACTTGAGCTTGCACAACTACCAGCACTGACTATACTTGTTTTTTTTTTCTTTTTTTCTTGTGATTGTATTCATTTGATCGTGTCAGCTATACAAACTCATGATAACGTGATGATAAACGTTTCCTAATAGGATTGTAAAAAAGAGAAGAAGATAAGGCATCGTGGAGTGATGAAATTGGACGAATCTATTAGACTTTTGACGATATTAACGTGATTCGAAATTGAATGTCGATAACTAGGGCCTAGTTTACAGTTTTTGTATTTTTTACTCGCATTTTTCGGAAAAATTTTCCTGGTTTTCGACAAATATATGAATTTGATAGTATGATAAAAGATGAGTGAAAAAATATTGATTCTTGACTCACCAACACGTCATTACAAAGTTAAAGTAAATTTCAGATATTGATCGCACATTTTTGTAATGCGTAATCATTCTTTCGATAAGAAGTGGAAAATGCTAAAATCAATTTTCTCTTCAATATTTAATTTGGCTAAACTGAAAATAAAATCAATCCTACACTAATTTTAAAACATTTATAATAATTGTACCAATTAATTAGAATTGAAGAAAGTAGCGAGCGAAGTAAAATACATGATGATGAATCATAGAGCACACAAATATACTTAATAAGTGTATGATACATATAGACTATTACCTTTAACATTTCCAAGTAGTAATCTCAGTTGCAATAATACGTAGTTTTTCCTCAATGCGGCCCGATCTTCGCACGTCACTCTGTATCACAATCAATGAACATGATCTTCACTTCGAATTGAAAAATCACTCATCAAACGACACGAAACGAAAATTCGATATTATTGCCCCCTCGTTTTCTAATCCTTACGAGACGTCTGACTAGGTGTTTATTGACCGACATCATAAATACTGCACAGCTCACAATCGCGTTTGGTTGTTGCAAATATGGGCTTCGAAGTCACCAAAGAAATGGGAAGTGGTTACATAAATAGATAAATAAGTATTAAATACTATATAGTTTAAAACACAGACGATAGTGATACGTTTACTCCAAGTATGTATTATTTACATTTCACCATAGGCATCACGATTCACGATTCGTGAAGCAAGAATTATTCTGCTTATTTATTATCTCACTTTCTCTCTCTTTCTTTCTCTCTCTCTCACTCACTCTCTCTCTCTCTCTCTTATTATTATTATTATTTGAATTCATTTTATTTTATTTTTTCTTCTTTTTCACTTGTTGGTGCAAAGCACAAAAACATGGTATATATTATATATAAATGTAATTAATTTCTATTTACAATATTTACCTATTGTATTCATCATTATGTTATGTTTGTTGTGTTTTTTTTTTTCATCAGCAATTTTATTCTATTTATTTTTTTTTTTGTTTCTCTTTCTCTTCGCATTTTTCATTTCACCGTTTTATTTTTATAACAGATTTAATTACTTATATACGGTATATATCGTTAGTTACAATAAATGGACACGTCAAGGCAGTAAAAAGAAAATCGAAAATTTCTGCAATAGATGTATGTGTATATACATATACACACAAATAATAATAACAATAATAATAATAGTGTTTGTATAAATAGTGAAAATTATTTGCTCTGAAATTTTTCGTTTTAGAGCGACGTAATTATACTGGATTTTAGCTATCAAATGCATTGTATGGCAATATAGCTCCAATCATCATAATAAGTATATTTTATAATATACGTATAATATTCAATATACAGACTCACGCTCAAAGTTTCATATGAAAAGATAAAAATCACTAACCTTTTGTTTGAAACAAATTTACTTTCACGGATATATCAATAATACGCAGGTTAAAATATTTATACGAATGTTTTCAATGAATCCTGTGTTCACAATCGTCCCACTTTATTGCTATCATGCTAAGAGCTTCATTTCCAAATGCGTTATTGATTTTTCCAACTTCGGTTTCTCTGGGCATTAACAACGTTTTCCAGAAATTTTATGCTGCAGTTGGTTAGGTATAGAGTCAAAAAAAGAAGATTCAGTGGATTTCTAAGCAGGAATAGAACCTGGTATTAGACACATTCGGCCTTGCTAGACAATAATTTGATTTTAAAGAGTAAAATTGAAACGATAAAAAAGAATAGAATTTGTATAAATCCACTGTTTTAGTTCGACAAGTTAGTACCTATTAGTTATTAGCACCTTTATGGAGTAAAATAAATGGAATGTTCAAGTTTTGAGGTCTAGTTTTTTTTTTTTTTTGTTTAGGGTGTAGTTGTAAGTATTTTTTCGGAATAAGGGTGCTGACTAAAAGTCTGATAAAAAAACTTGGAATGATAATTTTGGTCGGACAACCACGTTCGTTGACTACGAAAAATTCATATTATGTATGCGTATGCCAAATTAAACTTAAATAAAATACAAATATATATATCTGCTTCATATCTTAAAGCTTATAATACTTACAATACACGCATGATGTGTGAAATATTTTTGTGAAAGTATTGTTTATAACAATTAATACTTCAATCATTGTCCTCATCTCTATTCGATTCATGATAAATATTATTCAAAGTTTCCAGCATCTTGATACTGATACAGCAAATTTTTGCTTTCTTTTTTTTTTTTTTTTTTTTTTTATTTAAAAACTTTGCCGCGCATGATTCATTCGCGTTAATAATTAATGGAAGCTGTTCCGCAAGAACAACAAACGGATCCAGTGATTTAAGTACTCGAATACAAATATATATGTATCTATAGCTATATACTCTACCATATATAGTAGTTTGACATGCACGCGTCGTCATGCGTAACGATAAAACAAACAAAAAAACATTGGAAATTCGAAATCATGTAATACCTTGGTAAAAATTGAATGCATTAATAATTAAAAGGTAATAAAATTCTACAGTAATAATAATAATGGTAATAATAATAATAAAAAAACAACAGTCTACCCGCTGGAACTAAGGCTGGAATTTTGCTGTCGTGACGCGGACAGTAAACTACCCAACTAAGGAAAGTCATAGTTCAAATATTACGAGTAAGTACAAAAAGGCCGAGAATAAAAAAAAAAAAAAAAGGAATGTTTAAAACGTGCCCTTAGAAGGTTCCTATTTTAAAAGAGAGGACCGCGGCAGTACAATGAATAATATAACTATATGGTCAAATATTATATATGAATAAATAATACGCAATATAAAATCAAATCTGGGTATCATAACAAGTGTAAAATGGGGGAGTGATTAGTCGATTATTGAACAATAGTAGTGGTGAAAATAGATAATAACAATTACAGTTTGTTGTTCGTTGAAATGTTAGACTGCAGTAGTGGCACAAGTTGCTCAGTTAGTTGGTCAATTGTTTGTTGTAGCATCGTTTGTTTCTCTTCCAGCGTCGCGACCTTTTTAAATATTCAAATAAAAAACATATTACATATTCATAACCCTCGTCATCCGATGATTCATTCATTTCTACTCTACGCGACCACCGATCTATCAATCGATCGGAAAGAAAGGAACAAAAAAAGAAAAAAAAAAAAAAAAAAAAGGCACTGAAAACTCATTTGTATACAGAAAACGAACGATTCTTCTGTAAATGCAAACACTTTTTTTTTATTCCTTTAATCACAACTTGTAAGCTGTACAATTACCGCATTCGGTACCCTGAACAATGTGTCGCTCTACTTAAATCACGGTGATATTTCGGTTAAAGTATTTATAAGAATAAAAAGGAAAAAAAAACGCTTACCCTCTCCAGAAGTTGGCAGTACATGGGATACGGGACAAACGGAGGAGGTTGTTCCGAACCTTCCATCGTCATGGCCCTTTCCGTATCTTTTCCTCGGCCACTCTCTTCGGCTTTTCGTTGCTGATCGCCTTCCATTTCAATTTTCAAATTGGACTCACCAATAACGGTTGCTCTACTGAGGAATACGTAAGAGAATATTAATTTTATCTACTGAAACGGTGGAAAATAAGTAGAGAAGAGATTTGAATTCAGCGTTCAACGAATTGTTTAAAATGTACTAACCTCGTGTCACCGCTTCTGGGTTTTTTAGTCTCTGGTTTGTCGGGTTTTTCTACAGGGCTAGTCTTTCTCCTCTCCATCTGGTTCAGTTTGAGCTCTTCCACCTATGAAAGATTTTTTACGTGACATGAACGCGTAACAAAAGTTCTTTGTCGTTTCGGGTAGCCAAGACAAAGTGCACAAATTTCAAAAGTTGATTAATTACCCATGGCGCTATTCGTCTACCCTTCGCAGTTCTACTCTCGCCGTCAGCGTCCTCCTCGCGTAAACGTTCCAAAGGAGTAACGGCACTTCCATTAGCTAAATTAGATTCCTAGAGAGAAATAATTAATGAAACGAATCATTTGGCAGCTCTGACACATTGTTTAATTTCCTGGAAGCAACCCAGACAAGTGCTTATTTGATTCACAATGCAAGAGATACGGCGCCTCTTATCTCGCTAAGTAAACATTACAAACAGTGCCTTACAAAAGCGTAGTAATAACCGAAGAACAGATAACACAAAACTAGTACAGGAAACAGGTAATTACGCATATACTGTTGGCAAGTGAAATTTGTATTCAACATTTTGGACTCAAAAGATCCTACAAAGCTGAAACAAGCAGCCACATTCAGCAGCCAAAATTGCTGTTTCAAGTTTTGTATAAAAATAAGCTAGTCAAGCACAGAAAATCTCAGGAAAGCTAATACTTTCAGAGAATTTTAGGTATCAAAATTTATCGATTTATTCATGAACCATCTCAAATGCCAAATTCAATTTCGTCAAAGTTATTCTCATATTGTAAAATTTCTTCGAATGCTTTGCGACATTAACGTCGTGAACTTAAACCTCGTAATCATTCTATTTATGGCAGGCTTAGTGCTCACTTTGGCAGCTACCTTAAATGTTGTAAGGATCTTCCCCCTCTGAGATAACTAAAAGTATCCTCAATATACACACCGTATGAATCGTTGTAGTTGTCGTTGTACTGCTGTTGACAGTGTTCTGATGGCGGAGATGTTGGGATGAGGGCAATCGCCGCCGTGGCAATCTGGCCCTCGATGCCGTCGGATGAGAGAGCGGCAATCCCTCCCCTCTTTGCACACCGTCCAACTCGTCGTCTATGCCAACGGAGCCAGTAGGTAGGTTACTTGTTCCACTGCTACCATTGCTGCTATTGCCATTACTGTTTCCACCACCACCAACAAGTCGCTTCAGACTTGTCATCAGCAGCTGACTGCCATTGGATTTTTTGTCTCCTCCCATTCCGACGATGCCTGATATCGACGATGAGGACGAAGAGGTGGAAACAGACGACTTTCTTGTTACTTCTGAAACCGGGTTATTTTAGATGCTATTCCGTAGCAATGAGGGAAGCAACTGGTTACTATGGGTCGGCGAATAGTTGTATTCGGTTTGAAAATCAAATCAAGTAACTGAAATATTTCATATAATTTTAAGTCTTTGGATAATTCAAATGTTGCGAATAATTCGAACAACAGTTCAACTGTTTCTGGTCTCCTTAACAAATAATGAATTAGTCGGACAACCAAATAATTTTAACCATTTGAACTGCTCTGATTATTCGAACATTAAACAAATCCAAATTATTCAGAGTATAACTATTCGAACCACTCGATTTATTCGAATGACTCAAACAGTTAAAAATTATTCGAACTATCTATGGTTAATTTTTAACCACAAGTGGTTGCAGCCAGGCATTGCTACCGGGCGCATGCGATTGGTCATCTTCTTTTCTCTGAGAATAACGGCTAAGAACCCAGTTAGATGATTAAGAATCAGCTTATACTATACGAACTATTCAAAGTATTCGAACGACTTGAAGTATTTAAACCAGTCAAACTATTCGAACTATTCAAACTAGTCAAACTATACAAACTATATGAATCATTGGATTTAGTTCGATTTGACCATTATTTGCATCCCCAATTGATTACCTGATTGATTAATGTTGTGTGTGTCCAAGCTTCGCCTGGCGTGCGCTTTTTCCGTTCTCTTTGTTGTCACCGAGTGTCTCATGCTGGATTTTCCAGAGGTGTAAAGCGGCTGGTCGTGCTGCTCGTGTTGCTCGCCTTTCGGACCCAGGACTTCGACGAAGTTGTCGGGAAAAAGACCGATGCGACCCCGAAGCTCTCCCTTCCACCAGCCCTTTCATAACGCAAAAATATTACCTTAGTTACCCTGCGAACTGTTAATCTAAGTGACGCGGTTCTGGTAATGATAGATACTTTGTCAGGCGCGTCTTTGGAGAGAATGGTGAGCACTTCTCCTTCGACTAGAGTCAGCTCATCCTCATTCAGAGCTTCGTAAGGATACAACACTCTGCAGAGTTCCCGCTTGTGCTTGTCTTTCTCAGGCTCCTCGTAGGTCGGCGGGGATACGAAGTTGGATGGGAAAACGCCAATCCTTCCTCTCAGTCTCCCCCTCCACCAACCCTCCTCAACTTCACCCAGAAATTCCAACGACTCTTGGGGCGTCAGAGCCAGCTCGTCCTCATTGCACGGCTCGTAGCTGAATTGAACCTTGCACCACCTCCTTCCTTGCCCGGAACCCCCATTGCGTAATACTACTTCCTCGTTTTTCACCGGAGAAGCCATTTCTACACCGGCCGCTGATTCTAGGACCTGAAAGCGTAAGTAGCCATTTGGAGATATCGAAAAAAATTGAATGCTCTGGATAATACTCAAATTTTATACGTCGCCAGATCTGATTTTCTTCACTGAACTCACCTTGACAAAATTGTCCGGGAACATGCCACGCTTGTCTCTTAGTGTTCCTTCCCACCATCCGCCGGGCATAACCCGGATATCTTTTATGACGTCTCCCTTGCGGATGGTCAATTCGTCAGACTCCTGTGCCTCGTAGTTGTATTCGACGATGGCCTCCATACCCACAAGTCTGGTTTTTCTGTTAAGCGTCGGCAAAATTAATCATTCCTTCCCAATGAATTTTCATTTTAAACACAAAATCAATGCTGATGACAGAAAATTTTGCGATTACAATAAGCAATAGGACATTTTTTCACTATAATGAATACAGATGGATAATTTTTTTGATTTGCAATTACAGATGCTTCTTGATAAGGTTATTGCTTCGAAATTATGCGAGTATGGGTTAAATATCACATTCAATGTATAAAATTAAAACAATCAGGAACAAGAATCAATGGACACTTGTTATCACCGGTCTGTGGAATACATGACACGCTCTCATTAATCATTCTGTATAATTGAAACATAAATTGGATTGTGCACAACTTGAATGAAATTTCAAGACTCGTATTACTCACAGGCGATAATGATAGCAAAGTATTTCAAGTCACGGTTGTAAAAAAAATGGTAACAAAAGGCGATTAGTGCCATAAAAATGTACGACTAATACTGAGAAAAATTGGTAATTGCTACCAGCCCTGGAATATTGTTGCGTTGTGGCTGCAAGGAGTGTCATTGTGGTTGAAGGCGATGTAACTTGACGTGCAAAATAATGGCTACAGGTAGCAACTTGTACGTGCCAAATACGTCAACGTACCCGTTACATGCCTAGAGTTGAGAGAAGGAAAAAAAATAGGCCATACTTTCGGATGGTCATATAGCCTCTGTATGAGATAGATACGCTTCTTGCATGCATGTGGCATTAGGCACAGGTGATTATTACAGCGTTGTTTTTCTACGATCAGAAGGTCGAGACTTACCTCGGATTCGCCGATCTATTATCGCCTAGTAATACACGGTCGTATAACTCATCCTGATGAATTATCCTTTGAAACACGGTGTAAATATGTGAAAAATTTAGGCGTATCCCAAGCCAATTTGACAGCCCAGCGAATGTGTCACCGCGGCCATATTGACCTGTGATTGTAAAAACAATGATAGATAGGCGCGTGAAAAGGTGCGTCGCGGGTCCGCTATCCAGCGGTTGCTCATAGACGAATGATTATTGACATAGAGAGTCGCGAGTGGCGGCAAATTCGAAAACGAGTTTGTAGCGAATTCGGGCTAATTTGAACGGTCGAATGCTTGTGAAGCAAAGAAGAACGCGGCTGTGTGGCAAAATGTGTTTGCGATTGTCGGGTAGCGTCGTAAAGGATAAAAAGACACGGGCTTATCCAAGATTTGAATCCGGGACCTCTCCACCTTAAGAGAGAATCATACTCCTGGACCAACGAGCCGCTGTAGGTGATTTTCCGAGGCGAGAACCAAGGCCGCGATAAGATTCGTTTGAGGAAATAAAGCGACTCGATTCGCACTTTGATCGGGATATTTGATCAGTTTATGCGTCGCACGGGCGCCTGCAGCCGGCACTCGGCCTCTTAATCTCACACCACAGAGCTCTGAACACCAGTTGCTCGTGTTTGGTCTTACAAAATGGCGATGATGCGGGAGCAAGATTTCAACCGAACTGCTCTGACCGTTCAATGCAGTCGGGTAATTATAACAACGTTGATTCGACGACGTACTGTTCGATATAATACGTTATATAAGTTGTGCGCGACGATTTGATCGAAGAAAATATTTCAAGAAAAAAAAATAACGGCGATAACGAATTGATCGATTGATATTTGGCTTTTCCCTCCGATTTTTAAGGCCTGGTACACGGGACAGAGGGCCGAAAGAATTCCTCACGGTCTGATCGGGTTGGTTGGAGCCGATTGCTCGAGTCTCGATCTTTCCTACAACGATCTGGTGTCTCTCACCGCTCTCAAGGAATTCGCTAACCTGGAAGAGCTCGTCTTGGACAACAACTGTCTTCGTGATCTGAATACTCTACCGCGCATGCCTAAGCTGACAACTTTGAGCGTAAACAACAACAAGGTTTATACATGATATGTGTGTGATATTTGACCGCGTATACGTGCTTCGATATACATACATATGACAATTTCGCAACGTCAATTCTATGCAGTTTTCAGCTGCATTGTGCGTCGCTCGCCGAAGGTGAAGTGATGACTGAACGATTCTTGTTGTTATACCTAATTCGGTTCTTCTACTTTGAATTTGAATTATTCACACATCGAATTTGGTCATATACCTTCTTATCTTCGAGAATCTACTTTCCATTATTCACTGTCGTGACTGTTTTTGTATAATCGAAGTCTATATGTATACACGGCATAATATAAATCACTAATCTTTCAAAATTTCATATTTCATCGATTAGAAGTTTGGGTATAAGATAGCTTTACCTTCTTGTTAATATAATAGGTATATATCCGACCACGATAGTAAACGAGAAGGAATTAATTTTTCGAGCTAACTGATCACATATTTTCGGGCAATTGTTTCAAACTGCTTTAAAAGCGAGAAACATCTACATATGTTTAAATATATTAATTCTCATTTACAATCATATGTACAATAATCCGTTAACAAATGCCTTGTATAACTTACTGATTACCTGAATTTCTCACATCGGAATCGGTGTTAACTTAATTACAGCTGGTGTAACACTGGCCAGCATGTCGGTGTAACAACTCACTGTACTCACTAACTAACCCGCACGGTTCTAAGACAGTTACAAGATACACTGCAGCATTAGTATAACGTGATGTGCACACCTCATGATCCTTTCTCAATCACAAAAGTTTTTTGGGGGGACCGCATAGTTTGGTCGTGGGACGATAAGGAAAATAACACGACGATAAGTTATCAGTCGTGGGCAAGGTGTATACATATACGTGTATCATAGTATATCGTAGAAAGGGGACGAGAAAATACCTATACGTATCTGTATGAAATAATTAAAGATTACTCATCCGAGTAGGTATGTGTCACCGTTATTATTTCCGCCTTATTGTCTCACGCGTGTTTGTTTCTTTTGGTGTATATTTTTTTTTTTTTTTCCTACTTTACAGGACTAACAGAATCGCAAGCGAATTACGGAAGAGGTAAAATTAAAACTGACGAAACTATGAAGGAGGTGTATAGAATTTTGCTGATTGCGTAATTAATCGATGCCTGCAACAATATTTTCTGTCCTCTTAAACCCGCGTTCAAGTTGTATTCTCCGCTTGTTCAATCGCTGTATACGGAACGTGACTGCGAGATATAATACGTATAAGTATCATATGTAACGTAGGTATATGTATAGAGAAAATGATCGCGCGTGTGATTCGAAAATACGTGCGCATCGCTAACGTGAAACGCATTCAAATCGCGTCAGAGAACTTAACGTGACACCGATAACTTTGTACGTAGACAAACGGTGAGAGAGATTACGGAATGAATAACCGATGAACGGTCGTATGTGAATATTATATGCTTTCTTTGATACGAGAAAAGGGAGAAAAAAGGAATTAACACTAGTCAGTTTTTGATCACTCGGTATAGAATTTCGATTCCGTAAATTATCGACAGTTTTCCGTTTTTTCGATTATAGTGAACTGCACTTAGGGATGGAAAATGTACGAGCGAGTTCGAGTTTCGAGCAGAATGGTTGGCCAGAAATCAATACTATTCTGTAGCAGAAAAGTCGTAAATAAGTACTGAAATTATAGACAAAAGCTTGGACATCGATACTTCGGTTCAAATCGCTTCGAAATAGTTAAAAATTTTGTAGATTCATTCGATTTCAATCTAAAAAATGGCTCGTTTTATACTGAATGCTATTCTCTACAAATTCACTTGAACATATTTTACTTTAATCACGTTGGCATCGTTGAATATTAAATTATTTCTATAACATAAAATTGTCTATTAAAAAAAAAGAGAATCTGCTTAATCAGATATGTAGGGAAGAAATTTGAAATAGAGTGAAATCTAGCGATTAAAATAGAATTTTAACAATTTTGAATCGATTTGTAATCACAGATATTGTAAATTGTAAACAAAACGTTTGTTTATAATACCAAGACGTTCTATTTATTTTCGTTTAACAAAAGGTGCCGAAATTTAGTGCTTTCTTGTTCTCAATTTGTCCCTCTACTATTAATTTCGTTTTGACACCCAAGAAATTGCATTGTTAAACTATTTTTTCACTCAAAAATCCGTATAGTTTTTCTGATTCCGTTGCAAAATAGCTCAAACAATTTACAGTTGTTAAACTTGTGATTCAACAAGAAATCCGTTATTGTTAATCACAAATCTGTGGAGAATTTTTCAACGAACAAAATCAGCTATAATTACTAATCATTTTCGGACAATTAGCGATATCGATTTTTCCCCTGAAAAAAATAGTGGAATCGTAATATTTCTATGACGAAATTGAAACACTGAAGTGTTCATAGTTGAATTTCAGTGTGTTTCAACATTTTTTCCTTCGTCACGGGAACTTCTCTTCAGCTTTAGCGACACGACCGAAAGCTCTCTTTCCTCACGTATTTGTTCCAGCCGTTTTCCAACCCGACACCCTAATTAACAGACGTAAAAACGTTCGCAACTCTTTCCTCAGGTGACCGACATCGAGGGAGCCTTGGACCGAATAAAGGAGTGCTGCCCGTGTCTGAAGTACGCGAGTCTCCTCGGGAATCCCGGATGTCCGGACCAGCTGACCAATCCAACGACGACCGACGAGGCGGACTACGAACGTTATCGTCGCTACGCTGTCCACGTGCTTCCGGCGACGCTGCAGTTCCTGGACTCGCGTCCGATTTCCCCCAGGGAACGTCAGGAAGCGAAGGAGCGGGGCAGCCTGATGAGAACGGTGAGGGTAAACTTGCCAAACCTGTCCTCCCTGACGGCGGAAGAATTCGCTTCGGCCCTTGAGCAAAAACGGCACGACTCGATTTCCATGGAAGAGCCGGATTACACGCCGCTTCCGGAATCCATGCGAGGACCGCTGGACGTGCGAAGTATGAATTTTCAATTTTTAAACCGATGTGATTTTCCACCCTGACCTTTGCTTCTTTTCTTCTTCAGGTGCCTACGGAAAATCCAGATATCGTTACTCGGGGAAGAATTCGGAAGGGAATCGCTTCATCAGCAACAGCGATCTTTAACACTATTTGTCCACTGTTCAATTGATAAATATACACACAGAGATGGGATTTGTCGAATTTATCTATCATGATCGTTAAACGTCGATTGTTTTTCTTCTAGTTTAAACAAAGACATTTCCATCGATTCAATAAAAAAGTTATCGCACCAATAATTCGAAGAACTGAGTAAAACTGCATTTATTAAAATCAACAAAATATTTTTCTCGCTATATTTGGTAAATGCGATAATTTTTTTTTTATCTTATTCGTGTCTATACTTCTATAAGTTCACGGATCTTTCTCCGTAATCCTCGACTGCAACGACTGATTTTCATTTTTTCAATACTATATTCATAGATTATTACACTGATAAATATATCACATATTTCTTAATAATCCATAAATTTCATATCGATTTATCGTTACTTGTCTTTTTACTCCTACAATAATGTTTCTTATACTCATATACCGGATATAATAATTTACGGTGATTCGTATGACGAATATAATTTAAATGATATAAAAGTTTTTTCTTTATTTTCATGTATACATTCGCGAATATATACATATGTATTGTATGTATAGTATTATCAATATTATGTATGTATAAATAGAACATCAATTCCACGTTTTATATCAAAGATTATTGGGATATGCGTTTTGTTATTGTTATACATAGTACACAAGGACCAACGACGACTCATATATCTAGATTGTATGTAACGTATGGTAAAGTATACGGACCGTTTATCCTAAAATTATTGCAACATTTCTTTCGGGTGTATTTATACTTGTATATAATAAATTCACCTCGTCGATACAAATTTGAGAATGAATTTATTCCATCCGTCAAATATGCATATACATATAGTGAGAGCTACGTTGTACGGTGATATTATATCATATAATATGATTTCTAAGAGAAAATTTCGTCCCTTGGTCGACCACCCTGTTTTTTTTTCGTTTTATCTTTTTTTTCAATAAATCGTCACGCGCAATTGATCGGCTGCGCTTGTAAAAACGTCATCGTGAAAAATTCAACACCGAGTATCACACGCAAGCTTATAATTGACAATCATCACTATATTATAATATCATATTAATACGAGATATAATGATTTCATAATATACATATTTGTAATTTTTTTTCGACCTGTATATTTTTAATTCGTTCTATAACCAACTAGTTATAAAATATGTAGAACAAAAATGTATTTGTGTGATAATAATTCAAGGAGCTACTGGAATCAGGCTATTTTGTATATAAAAGAACAAAAAATAAACGAAAGAAAACTAGAGAAAATACACCCACGTAGTTTAAATCGTTAACGATCATCGCACGACGACTCGCGAAGAAGACTTGACTTAACGTATTTTAAGTACGAATTAATAGCTCAGCCTTATCATTCATTTGTCTTTCATCGAGGATCTTATTATTATTATTATTATTATGTAATTACATTATACGCTTTAACATCAAACTTACAAATACATATGTATGTCTGTATCTGTGTAATTAATATTACCTAATGTGGAAATCTGGTGTATTTAAACTTGTTAAATGCACCGTTTCTCATGTTCTGCAACTTGTCTATGTAAAAACACCATGCCAAATACATACATCCAAATTGACATCTGCATTCGTCATACGAAAATCATATTTTTACAACTACTATTATATTATTATCATCTATCTGTTACACTAGAAACTTACATGTGTATACATATATATATATATATATATATATATATATATATATATATATACATATGTATATGTATATGTATATCTATAATAACACAATAATATAATATAATATAATATAATATGGAAGCATATGTTTTTCTCACCAGGAGAAAAATACCTTCATCATAATTAACGAAACATTATTAGCTTCTTCTCAACGTTTATTTCCCTTTATTTCGCTCAGACGAAGAACGCGAAAGAACAATATAGAGAAAGAGAAAACTGAAACAACGGCTGTTATGTTTATTCGTTGTTATGTATACAAATACATATAACAACGTGACCGCATAGGCGTCCGCATAGGCACATAAATGTCAATATTACACGCCTTTTTTTTTATATATTGTAATTATATTGGTTATAAGTTGCGTCCCATTGTTTCCCCAGGAGGGACGTTTGTATACGATTTATTGTAAATAGGTAATATATTAACGCACTTTTCACATATAAAGTTTAATCGATCTTCACACACGCATGTGTGAAGTATGTATATCGAATGTGTAATTACGTCTCCTACGCATTATCGTACGTTTTTCGCGTGTATATTTCGATCGGTTAAATTTTTCAGGGACGTTACGTTCGGTCTGCAATTCGATCCGGAAGCCCTTTTCGAGTTGTTGTTTTTTTTTTTCTTTTGCGATAATTTTTTGTCATCAGAGAACATCTAAATATTTCTCTGTTTTTTTTCGATAAAAATGTGGCTATTAGACAAAAGAAAAAAAAAAAAAAATTTACCGACAATATCAATGTAAATAATTACGTTATGCCATTTCCTTTCTTTCCTTTTCTTTTCTTTTTATTGCTGAAACTTTGCCAAATCGCGAATATTTCTGCATCAAATTCTTTCGACAGTTTCCAACCAGAGAAGGAAAAACGAACGGTTAAATTCAGCTGAAACGTAAAGCCCTTCATACACACGCAAACGTAAACTGAACACATCGTTACATGTTCACAGGGGAATGCGTTATATTATAATATATATAATATGTCGTATATAGCTATATGATATCGTATAAAAATGGTTTTATTTTGGCAGTGACACGCCTGGTTAGTATCGTATTTCTATCTCTTAATTCCGATAGACACAGGGTATTGTGTATAGTATCCGTGTGTATGTGTGTATACTTCTTACTTATAAAACAGTTTGACAAACTTATCGCTCATATGTATAGTTATATCTTATGTGTACTGGTATAATGGTAAAAATTACACTTTATTGCTACGCCTACGTGGCGTTGTTCCGCGGATGATTGTGGAGATTTGGTCTGAGCGTAACCGCTCCTTCAACCCAGAAATTTGGTCTCTCGAGCATGTTTTGCCACAGGGACAATTCACGGCCGGTCGCGTCCATCCATTCGACCGATTTTCCGTAGTGCTTGCCTGCAAGTGAAAATGAGAGTTTACCAAACGTTATGAAATAATGTTTTTACCCGCGATGCATATTTTTAAATGTCTATAAAGGTTTCCACGATCGTTGAATCGGGGTAAAAAACAAAAATATTTTTTTTTCAATTCACTTTTGTACAACATTTGTACTGCGGAAATTGTGAGATTTGAGTCTTTGCTCGTTTTCGACCGAATTTCGAGCGACAGAAACGCGAGACGTCGGAAAAAGATGTTCAGATATTCATCAGCAAATTCATTCATCAGGTAGCGTATTGCTATAGAAATTGAATGTATAAACATTACGTTCAAACGATCAATTCTGTATATCTTTCCTTATTATTCTCTAAAGGCAGTATAACAAGGTGTTTGACTCTTGTGATATATTTTACAATATTTTCAGTCTTTTTTCTCAACACTTTTGTAATATCCTCCAACTTGCAGAAGTTTATTCAAAGATTGTAAACGTTACTCTTGATAATATCAATAATTTTGCAATTGCTACTTACAGAAAAAAAAACATGTGACGCTTTATTAAGGAGGTAGATTTTTTTTTTGTACCGCCAAAAAGCGGACATTTGTACTTTATCAACAAGATCAAATCGAAAAAAAGGACGAGTACATATACCTGATTTAAAAAATTTTCAAATCATTGAATCTACGGTTTTCATTTTGAGAAAATTTTTGCACCGTGTAACAGGTGTGACGCGATTAATTTACTGGGCGCGACACGTCAATCGATGAATACGGCTGCACCATGTGTGCGTAAGTGCGTAGTAACATGGTATACGCATATTTGAATCCAGTAGCGTATAATTAGCAATCGACTGTATAAAAGTATAAAAAGTAAAAGCTTGGAGTAGATATACTTTGATATTCATATGCAATATGCAATATATGCATATTTGAGCCTGAATGCAAAATTATATTATACCTGCAATTTAACATAAAAGTTGGAGTATTTTTATGAGTAGAGGGTGCGGAATGTTTAATTATTTTTGTCTGTTTATCATAATTGTGTGAGTTCTTGTTTTTTCGTTGTTTTTTTTCTCTTCGTTTCTCTCCAAATTAAGCTCACAGCCCTCACCTGTTCCGAGATTGAACCGCACGCCACCGAGGAATTCGTTACTCGCTATTCTGTCGTGATCCCAAACGGTTAGTTCGAGGCCGCGTTCAGCCAGCTCTTGAAGACTGACATCCCTGTAAATGAAGGTGTGGCCCCAGACAGGCGAGCCTCCGGTACACCGGCGCACAACCCCCGTTTTTTGCTTACCGGAACGACCTTTGTCCGGCAAAAGATAGCTGCAATGATAATCAACGTACATATAATAAGAGATGATTAACGCAATGTGCGTTGCGCCGAACTATGTTTCCCAAGAATATACGCACAAAAATATTTTGTGAAGTAAAATGTAGATTCGCAACGCAATAAAGCTAAAAAATGAGGTGGAAATTCATAACGTTAATGTAACGACGATACATTTTTAGGAAAACTTGTTTTTGTTCCAATACAAAAGTAGAGTATTCGAAATATGATCAGATGGTACGTTATTTTCACTTCCGTTAAAAATTATTATAGCATAGTTTGTACACCTATATGCAAATAAATTATAAGATGGATGTTAATAACGTTATTTGCAACGATGCGTTTTTATAAAAATATTCGTTGCTTGACATGCCAGAAATTTCCAAATCTTTAGTTAATTCGCAGTGAAGCAAAACTATAAAATCAATAATTTTGAGACCTTTCGGAGAAAATTCTTCCGAACAATGATTGTTTTGAATGAAAAAAAATTAAGTAAACGAAGAATGTCCTTCGAATCGCGTCTTTCGACGTACCTTTTGCAGAAAGGGTCGCAGGTGCCACCGTGTTTGGCGCGAGTCTGGAGATTCCGCGCCTCCTTGACGAGGACGTGAAGGGCTCCTTTGCTCCAGCTCTTTCGGGCCTTGGACCCGATTTTCTCGCTGCTTCCGCTTCTCTCTCCAGACCGCTCTTGCTGCTGCTGCGTCGGATCAGGAGGCACGAATTTCAGCCCCACTATCACCTCGCCTTTGTACGTAACGGGGTCGTCGAAGGGCTCGGACTGTTCGAGGAGAAAAAAAGAGCAAGTAGTTGGAAGCGAGGATGATTTTGACGACGAGGCGAAAGGAATAAAAAAATTTCTTCGACTCGAATTTAACTTGAAAGAATTTTTCATTCGTAAGTATGAAGTGAAGAACTGTTTAGTTGGATAGAGAAAATTCCCGTTGATTCAACAAAATTAATTCATTACAGACACTCGATGAATTGTTCAGTTGATTTGATACCTTGTATAATACTTTAACCTTTCAGAATATTCATCTTGGCTTGAATGAATATTTATCAATTTGAATTTATCTCTTTCTGTTCGAATAATTGATTAATTTTTTTCATGGAAATTATTTTTTTGGTAGCCTGCAATTAACATGATGCTACTAATCATAATTGTTTTTTTTTTTTCTCTTTTACTTCAACAAAATAATCTGTTATCTTAACGTAGTTACAAGAAAAAATTTTATGAAACCAAGTTAATTTAAACTGGTTATTCATTATTTCTTTACATCCGTAGCAAGTTTTTTGTCATTGCGGTAAAATTAATATCGTTGCAATATTAGAAACTTCTTTCGGTTCAGCGAGGTTTTCACTCACTCTTTCCTGCAGCGGATACCATCGCGGTGTAGGATCGTCGAAAATCTTGTTCTCCAGGGCCATCCTGACCTCGCCGAGGAAATCATTCCGCCCAAACATGTCCGAGTGCCAAACCGTGAGCCAAAGAGTCCGGGTTTCGAGTCCGTTGAGGTTCATGTGGAACTGAAAACAGGCACGCGTGCATTTTTTATTAGGAAAATGATATTTGCGAGTAACGCGAATCGCGATAATCGATGTAACGTCCTTACCTTGAGTGTCTCGTCGAAGACAGGATTTAACGTGTGTTTTTTAACCTTAGTTTTCCGCTTCCCACCCTTCGATTTGTCAGGTAAAAGGTAAACCTTGACGTACCTGAAAAATGGAGACAAGATGAATAGTACTAATCATCATGATTGACTTCATAATTTGATGAAATTTTTGCGTTTAGTTCCATGCAATTTGTATGCAACTTGTAGGAAAAAAAAATGGGTCAACAACGGAGTTTCTGTGGTGAAAATTCATTCGTCTTAAAAGTGCTGAGCATTAATCTGGAAGAAGAATCAAGTTTCAATTGAAAAAGAACTTTTCCACCAATCAATTACAAATTCATTGATTGGTTACAATAATTTTGGAGAAAACTGTCGTATATGTTACACGGTGAAAAAGATTGAAAGAAAAAATTAGCTTGAATATACTTGAGGAAAGAAGTCTTTTCGAACATCAGCGTACATGCTACAAAATTGATTGGGTTAAAATAAAAATGTATTAAAATAAAAACAAAATGAAAATTAAAAATTCTTTTCTCTCGACAAAATCCAAACGAGCTTTTTCCGTATAGATATAAGCTCGGTTGTAATAGTTTCGTTGAAATGAACGTTCAGAACTCGAAGCCGCACGTTGAAACTCGGAGGTTTGACTCGCAGTTCTCCGCTCGTGAAAGATCGCAAAACATGAATCTGCACTCACGGATCGGAGCGATTCCTCTTGACATCGACCGGCGCCAAGTCTCTGCACTGGGTGACGCGAACCTCGAAGGCCTTCTGCTTGTAGTCGTACTGAAGACCAAATTCGACTTCGCCCCTAACGGCGACCGATCCGCACCACCGTCCTTCGCCTGCTCCGCTGTATACCGAAGCCATGGAGTCGGACCTTGCCTGTTGACATTCATTAATTCCCTTTTATAATTGGCCAATTAATTACAGCTGTCCAAATGATGCGTAAAGCGCGGAACGATTCTTGCGTCCCGAAGAAAAAATCCAAAAACAAATAACCAAACGATTCCATCGATCAAAATTTGTTTACCAATCAAACAAAATGAACTTCAATTCGATAAAAATTTGGTCGATTATTTGAAGGACAGTTTTGCTTTCAAGGAAAAATTTGAGTTTAATCGTTGAGTGCTATTTTCGATTTTTTGGGGAATATGATGACGAAAATTCGGGATAATCGAAGGCTCCGCAGCTCTTCGATATCGTCAATTTTTCATGGACAATTTCAAACTCACCCCAAGGCTGGATGACGACGCTCTGGTGCCGAGAAGGCTGGCGTGAAGATCGCGGTCCATAACGTCGTCGTTTGAGAGGCTGCTGGCTCTGGCTCCACCGATAATGGGCGTACTGCAAGCCTCCGAAAGACTGCTGCCGTCATCTAAATCAAGCGAAAACAGATTGGTTTTATACTGTGTTGTACGTCACGGTTTAATCGGGAGCTTTTGATATGTGGTGAAATATAGTGCGGTGGGATTTATTAATTATTATACACTCTTCCTCGCATTACTAATATGTATAATTGAATGTTATTGCACAGCGATTGGGAAATGATTTCTTATTATTCTCACATTCAAGATTCATCATGTTTATCGTATAGTTATCAAAAGCCAGAAAAAACTTGGTATAGCAAAGCATGAAGCAAGAGCAGTGAATTTAAGATTGAAACGAGTTCTTAATACTCCTGTGTAATAAACGATAAGCGCTCGTCGCGTCGCATCGTTCGCATCATGGGCGTAAAATGTGTTCAAGCGATTATAAATAAAAGCGTATATATATAATGTACATTTCGTATACTATGCCAATCCATTTTTTTTTTTTGGATCTACTATCCAAGCCGTGACAAAATTTTCTATCATGTACCAAGAAGATTAAATAAAATTATCGGACGAATCATTTAAATCTTCTTTTCAACCATTCGTTAGCAGTTTAATTTCTCTTTCAGAACAATATCAGGTTAGTAATATTTTGAATGATTGTCGCCATCGTTTTTTCGGTTCCAACACTTCTAAAATCAAATTAAATGAATCTTTGCAACATTTTAGATAATCGTGTTCAAATTACTCTTATGTGTAAGATGAGAATAGCGCTTCAGAAAGAAAAATCGAAAAAAGTGCTGGTTTATTATACTAATGCAAGTTGTCACTTCGAATTGCTTCGCGAGAAAATAATCTCGGTATCGTTAGCATGCTAATTAGCTTTAACGCGGCAACTAATTAATGGATTGTGAACTTCACTTTCTGAAAACGGAAGTTCTCGAACTTTGATAAGATTGGTATGTAACCACCGCGACTTTTACACCACACACACACGTCTCGGTACAAAGTGGTCACACTTTTAACATAGACAGACTGCATAAAACTATCTAAGGAATAAAAAGCCATTGAAGTATGCAAAGTTTGAATAAAAAGGTTCAATCAAAATTATCTCAAATCTAGGAATGAGATATAAGTAACCGAGTCGTAACATTGAAAAAAAATTTACTTCTCTAAGAGTAAACACAGATTCATTCATTTTTTCTGCCCCATTTGCTTTATTCGATTACACAAGTAATTTGTTCGGTTCAAATGATGAATTTAATGTAGATCTAGGATCAAGGTATTGGTTGCTTGATTCAAAGTTGTTGTACCAACGAAAAGTTCGAGGATTCAAAAAGCTTTGAATATTCAAAAAATTTAACGATACCACCAAAGCCTTGATCCTAGTAAATTTACTAAAGTCCACTGTGCCATGTTTGAAGCGCAGAAGTGACTCATCAATTGAAGAATATGATAGAATTTGTTTGTGTAACTCGCGTTGAAGTATCGAAGATCTTTCGAACTTCCCGGGTTTCGAACGAATTACCGTAATTTTGAACGATAATATCGGGCACCTCGCGTATTCTGACCCCAGGCTTCTTCTTCCCTGGAGCAGTTCGAAGATTGAGCGGCTCGTGATCGCTGCTTTCGTTTCCCGTTGATCCACTCGCGGATTTGCTTTTCCCACCAGAATTCGAGCCACTCCGTGAGGCTGGTCGACTTCCATCGCCGTCGAGACTGACCGGGGTCTTCGTCTTAAACCCTGCGAGCTTTTCGTATGTCATTTTCAGGCTTGGGGACGGAGGCCCTCCGTTTTCGAAGCTTTTCATCATCTTTTTCACCGCAGCTTCGCCCTCCGTCGAGCTCGTCGAGTCCTTCGGGCCCGGAAGCTGGACCGACCCTGACCTCAGCCGTCGGGCCCATTCCTCGAATCGGACCCAGCCAACCGCCGTGTCAACGTCGACGCTTTCCGTCGAGCCCGACTTTTCGCAACAACAGCAGCACCGCCAACATCCGGTAGTTTCCTCCACCGGCGTCCAATCCGGTTCTCGGGTGCGAAAAGTCGAATAGGCGACTTTCCCGGACATTTTAGTAACGCGGTTCCTTGCCTATCCCTTGACTTTACTATTCTCACAGGGAATGAGACGATGCACCGGTGCAGGCCATTTTAATACCTACAGTTTTCAGTTTCAATGGTCATTGTTTTATCCACTTGTTACTATATGTTCACGAATGTACGACACAGAGTTAACACTAATTTGCAAACAACGAAGTTTATATGTCTTGAAGGGTGTTGTAAAGTAAAAAAATCTCAGTAGTAAGTATCTCAAGTTCTGATTGTTCAAGCTCGATCAAGCTTTTAATGAAAACGAATACAAGTCCACAAAACATTTGGCTTCGAGCGTACTTGTCTTAACATCCATTCACGTTTCAGGAACATTATTTTGCTATCGGAACTCGCAGTCTAACTGACAAATTTGAATTTCGATCAATCTCAAAGTCGCAATACTTTATGTACTAAATGCAATCGATGAGATTAGAAGTAACGTCAACGAGTATAGAATTTTGTGAAAATTTCCACAAGGGGTTGTTTACAGTGATCACTAACGGAGCCATCCGTTTGCACTATTAAATTGGCTCTCTGTTATTAAAACACTTGAGCAGAAACTTCCGTCCCGTATTCGGACGACGCTGGGCAGTTACTGAGATGTCGAACCTCGGAAATCTCACTCCTGCAACGCTCTCAGACCGCAAAATTTCCGCCTAGTGCTTACGGATAACTGGGACTCGGCGTAGCTCGGTGATTATGAGACCTGAGTGTTTTTCCCTCAAGATCCGATGTGGATCATGACTATTGGATTTCATTATTCGATAAGACCGAGCTATATTACGGTGGACAATGAAATCCGATTGAACGTTTCTGCGATTAATTTGGCAAAATCACAGTGTTAATCGGTTCATAATTACTCGATGCACCCTCTGTTTCTTGATTCTTTCGTACAGGTGTTATCGCTCGAATCGAGTAATAGATTAACACAGAAATTCCCTTGATTACAAATTTGTCACAATGGGGATAAAGTATGATGTAAAATACAAATGCTGTTGTTCGGTTAAAAAAAATTATTGTCATTGTTTTTCTTCTTCGGGTTCTTGCTCAGCTTATCAAAACCACTGCGCGAAGGTGCCAGCGATCTACCTCGTCGGAAGTTGTAGTACAATATGTCGCGTGTGTGTATAACATATAATGCAATCTTAAACGTGGCGGAACACCAGCGACGATAAGCCAACCGTTTCCTCTGCATCTCTCTCTCTCTCTCTCGCTCTCTCTCTTTCTTTCTATTTACCATTGAAAGACGATTCACGATTGTTAAAAAGCGCCGAATAGATAATAGCAGTCTAAAAACTCAATCTCGAAATGAAATGATGAACAAGTGCAATCCCACTAATTTTTTGAATACACATTGCAATCTGTTACGAAGGTTTCAAGCTGTGAACCCGGAACAGTTAGATCAGAGTTTCATCGCCGTGAAAGGTTTTTGAAAAATTGAAAATAGAAGAAGAAGAAGCAAAAGAGTATAAAAAAGATGCTTTTTTTAAAAAATAAATTTCAACATTATTACGGAGGTCCTGGAAAGAATCTGATCCTTGTCTGCGCTGTTTGCAGAATGCGTAGGTTTTTGCTGCTTATGTGAATAATTTATATCCGATCCGCATCGCCTACGGTCAGGGCCACCGTTTAATAGGTTGCAAAAAAAAGAAACAAAGTTCAGTCCTGTCCGCCCACTGCAACTATTTAAACGCAAATTGTTCTAGAAATTTGTTGTCTTCGGTTTTCTCTCCGTCGAACTATTCTCTTTATCGAACAGACCGTGGCAATTAGTCGCTAGCTCATTTGTAGTCCGAAATCGCAATATTGTCAACGCCTGTTCGATCTCTGGGTCAATTTGCAATTTATTCGATTCTAACTCATCTATAATATCGATCTTTCTGCAAATACTGAATATTCAATCGGACTTTCGAAGATGAAATTAATGAGAAAAACAGAATCACAGTGAAAAAAATCAATCACGCATATACCGAAGGTGTCTGTACTGTTTGGGGGGAAAAAAAATTGGATCATTTCTCGATCGCATTTCTCCCTTCGCTCCGTGTCTTCAGATTTGGATACGCGGTAACCCGGTTAGGTATTTCGTAAGGATTTCAGGGCTGGAGGCGTTACAATAGTAGCCGTCGATCCATTTAATAATGTTTTCTAGAAAGCGTAGTACGAGCAACCTCGATATTATAGAAAGACGAAGGAGGTCAGTCGCGCACGGTTCGCGCGACACGTAGAGCAATCTCTCCGGGATGCCGGGGGCACCGAGACGGACGTCGTCGTCCCTGAATTCGGATCGGCAAGCCGGTAGTCTGCACTATAGATTCGTAAAGCGATTAGAGCCGGGTATTCAGGTACTGTAAGGTGAAGCGATCGCGTCATACGCGAAGAGTCATAGACGGGATATAAGAGTATGGCTGGATTGAGCCTTGAGCATCGTTTCGAAGGTTGCAGTCCTGGTTTAAAGTCAGGATAAAGCCTCTTCGTAAATAAATCGCGATAATAGTCTGTTGCGAATTTGAATTGAAAGACTGGGAAGAACGATCGAAAAGAAGAGAGTCTTCGGTCGAGATCCATAGATCGCGCGACGCGCAATGATCGTCGGAAATGAGGAAAACTTTCGACAGAGGAATGCATAAAATGTAACACCGTTATATCGCTGTCTCGTTTATACACTAATACTAGGTTGGATATTACACCGGGTCCCACCACCACCACCACCACCACCATAACCACCTCGTCATTCGTTGCAAACTTCTAGGTGTATAGTACCTGTATTATTATACCGTCGAAACAGCACAGCTTCCTGCGGAGCAACTTTCACGCTCGTAGCTAACCGAGTCGCGCTCACAATTCGACCTCGAGTAAAACGATTTCCGAATTCACTGTTATTATATGCCTCTTTGTACGATAGTTACTTTTTCTCTTCACCCTCGTGTTATCACTCTCCAATTGCATCGAGCAGTAAAAATATCTATACGTAATCGCTACTACGGACACAACACAGTCCTCGACTAATATTAGGTTTCTGAACTATTGATGTGTGTATTATTTGTTTTTACCATATCGTCATTCGTTCGGTATATTTGATTGTTACCGTTGCTGTAATTACCAAAGAGTTTTTGTACCAAATTTTCCAGTCATTCTATCGACGTTTCCATCGTAAGGAGATTCATGTTCGAAGACGATCTTAGCAACAAAAAATAAAATATCTCTCCGAGTTTCAACCTTTGCCCAGTTCCTTTCTCTTTCTCTTTTTCTTCCTCTTTCCATTCCATTCATAACAGCATATGAATCCCCGAGCCCAGGGGGAGAAGATGAGTGTTCGCTTGGCTGCCAATTTGTAGCGGTGTAACGCAGGCGACACAACAGTATGAAATAGCTGCGAGATATCTAGGTACATACGTCATACAGGTTGGAGGTACCCGAGTACCCAGCGCTGCGCAAATTTATGAAAAGAGAGAGAGAGAGAGAGAGAAAGAGAGAAAGACGTGGCAACGTCGCCGCTACAGGTGGCCGGCTCGAGGAAACTCTATCCAGAGGTGTGCTAGAGTCACCACGACGACTCGGTTGAAGCGATGGATGGATGTATGTTTGTATGTAGGTGCATGATTCGTGGGTACAGCATACATGCACCATCGCGTCATTCGCTACTTTCATATAACAGTACGCCGCGTACAGTTCCGCGGCAGCTCGTCTTCCCAAATTCTATAAAACTACATCCACCTCGTCCTTATGATTGCAGTTTGTCTTCTTTGCCTCCTTCACGTCCCGTCACTCGAGGTTGTCTAATGTCACGTTCACCTCCGTGTTCGTGGTTGCAGCGATTTGCAAATCGGTTTAGAACGAGGCGTTGCATTACTGCAATGCAGCCGGGTAATTCGAACGGCTGACTTTTTCCGATTTCTCTTTATCTAGTCAACGGTGGAGATTAATTGTACAATGTACGTGCTTTAGACACGTGTATAATTTAATTCCACCGCGTGTGCATCCGTTCTGACCGTTTGTTTTCTCGGTGTAAGACAGTAACGAGGGATCCAATGTGTATCTGGTACACCTTGAACCTAGGCGGAAAAATAGTCTCGAGGGATTGCATATCGTAAAAAAAAACTATCTGCTCCTCCTACTCGCCTACGCACGCGGTCACCGAAACCTGACATTAACCGCGGCCATTACGCACAACGTTACGACCATCTCGAGGAACGGACATGTCATTATGGATATTGTTGGACGTTTGATTAACTATTCATCAAACATTTTAGTTCAGGGATAATCGGGAGTTTTTCGAACGATCTTAGCTATCCCAAAACCTGGAACATCGAGGCAATCATATTTAGTTTTTAACGTGACCCTTCTACAGCAGTACATGTGCGATGGTTATCGTGTTACACTATCTAAAAGGGCTCCCAATTTCTCGCCTCCCCTCTTGCATCCTGCCTGCTGTTTTTTTTTTTTTTTTTTTTTTTTTTTTGGAGCGCCGAGAGCCGCACCCTCTTCAAGGTATCGGAATACACAGGTCGGATAAGAAAACACGTAGATAGGGATGAAAGTTGACGGAGAAAGAAAGTCGGTTGTAAAGAAGCGTAGAAATATGGCGAAGATATCGTTTTCGAAACAATGGACAAATTCAAGTTAAATGTCAAGGCAATATAATATACACGTGCTGGGCATTGTTTGAACTCCGTGTTTTCTCGAGTTCAAACTTGACTGGGTAAAATAAAATAAAATGACGAAGAAAAAAGATTTAAAAAAAAATGTCCAGTGCTCATATTTCAAGGTAAAAGTCGCGGGAGAAAAACATGTTGTTAGTAGTATGCTAAAGAGTTCAAATATATTTCACAACTCAATTGGTTTAAATTTTGTCTCAGTACCTTACGTCTCATTGCTGAGTTACTATCTGTAATAGAAAAAAAAACCGGCGCAAAAGGGTTTCATTTCATTCCAAATTCATTTGATAACTAAAAATTATACTGTCATCAGATTCTGAATTCTACGTGAAGATGAGGACAGTGAGAAGCGTCTAGTCCAGCTGCTGCTAATGACTTTTGATCATTGCAGTCGCTACGTAATTGATTAATTCATGAGTCATTATCACGTCTATGATAATATAAAATTTCGGGTTAGGCACATCCTGGAGCGTGCTGTGGGGCGTTTTTCACGTCATAGCACGCCATTCGGAACCCCAAAGTGCGTGCAGGTGTGCCTTAATAACGAAAAGGCGTCATCGCGGGGTCAGAGAAACGAATGCACGCGCCCTCCGGTTCTCCTTCAAAGGTGGAAGGGGGTCTCGTCCAATGTTTACGCACATACACGCGTACGAGAACGCACACGTGTGCTTGGAGTAGAAATAGTGTGTACAACTGGCTTAGGAGGAGGCCTCGTGAATGGATGGTTGATGCATCTATCCGACGAACCCGAGGTGTAAAAGTCGAGCGACTGCTCATCTCTCGCCGCAGGGATTTGTGGAAATTCGAAAGCACCGCATCATCGCGGTAAAACGCTTCCTATGTGGTCTATCTTCGTTAATCACAGTCTTTCAAAGTGGCGGCGAATGACGTGGCGCTGTATTATCTGTAGCAAGTTTCTGTAGGTACTAGATCGAGTTTGGATTAATCTCTTTGCGATAGCGTAAACGTTGCAGTCTGGAATATTTTTCGAATATTTCGTTATCCTGCTTGTCCACAACGATGCTGAATTTAAGTGAATCGAGTCGTCTCAACTTGATCTTAGAACCACAAACTTATAAACAGTGGTTAAATACAGTTTATCAACATTGATTCACACCGCATGGTCAATCTAAATTCCAAAATTTTTACACCAAAAACTAGAAACTTACCGGGGGTGAGAGAAACGGCCTGCCTTCGACTCCTGGCAGTTTCTCGTTTACCAACAGAGCTCGAGCTGGCCGGAAGTTGGAGTCCGGGTGCACTGACGGCCCTTTTGGGTCCAGCGGAGGGGCCGACACCGGAGATATTGTTCCTGGCGAATCCCGGGGGCCGATACCTTGCAGATTTCACATTGTTGTGCTGCTGGAGGAAGTGGTGAACACTGTGGGCCTTGTGCATGGTCGAACCGGGACCGGAAGTGGGTGAAACCGCCGGTAGCCGAGGGAGCGAGTTGGTCGCCGTCGCTGCCGCCTGCAGTCCTCTAGGCAACGTCGTCGCCCGCGAATCCGCCGCATATTCCAGTTCGTCTTCGGTGTCATCGTCGCCAGCCGACGCCCCTGCGAAATTCAAGGATCATTCGCTGGAGTTGGGTCAAGCTATATCAGGTTATATCATCCTCGCGTGCGAAATTCAAGGCGATAAACTCGCGCCGACTCGAGATATTTCGCGTTTTCGGGTATCACGGAGGTTTAGCCACAGCTCAATCGATCATGGTAGTGATGTACCATTCCTTTCTCGCCTGTTCGAGGAATTTTTTTCCTTCTTCGAAATACTGGGTTGTATAAAAAATTTACATACCAAAGGTCAAGGAATATGGACCATTCAAATATACATAAAAATTACACGTTTCTACTAATGTCTGTTCAGTCTTAGTCTAATTTTGATACTGGTGCAGTTTTGTCGGCATCAAACTTTGGCCTGAATATACTATTGGAATTTAGAACGAATACTCGCGTTCACTTTTGAAATACTCGACAGCTTATGTAAGCGTATCTAGTACCCCCGTGTCAACAAGTTGAGTAAACACCTTACAGTCTACTACATATACTACTAACTGTGATGGTAAATTTGAAAGATTTCAAAATAGCGTGTGTATAATGATATTTCCGGATATTACGTACTTGAGTTTGTGTGAAATAAGACTGCTTTAAAGCAAGCTCAAGGCTCTTTGAACGAAATAACCAAAACTAATATCACGAAGAAAGATACTGTTGTTTTAGGAGTATGGTAAAAAAAAATGGATCACTGGAACCCCCGAGTCGCCTGAACCGTCAGTTAAACACGCACAAAAATATAGCAATAACAAACCATTCACAAACACGAACGTATTATATCACGACAGTAACGTAGTATAAGATACTTTCACCATTCGTTCTGTAATCCTAATTATAACAAAGAAAACCGATACAGGTAGAACGAAGAAGTAGGTATAGATTCTCACCGGATTCTCCCCTGGTGTTAGCGTCAGGAACAGAAGACCTTCTCCTATTGCTCCATATCTTGTCCTCAATGGAAGCCGAGCCGCCGCCGATGGATCCGCAGCTTCGAACGCGGTCAAGTTGTTCGCGTGAAAGACTCTTAGGATTGAAAAGTAGATCGCCGGCACTTCGGCGTTTAGCGGCCATAGCGAGAGCGCTAGCGGAAGCACTGACGTCGCCGGAACAGGCTAGGAGGCTGAGTTTCGTCCTGGAGTCAGCGGGCATGAGAGCTGACTCGAAGCTGCCGCGCCATGAGAACCGCTCGTTGTCACTAGCTTCGCGTTCCTCGCCCTCCTGGTAGCCGGCGGCCGGATGTCCGTTGAGCAAAAGCAGCGGATCGTGAGACTTCGACCTGGGCAAGGGGTGCTGGGCGGAATCGGAGGTCGAATCATCGTCCTCGGTTGTGCTGGCTGACGAGGGAGTCCTGTGGTGAGGATACCGTCGCCAGGGCTGGGCGGGCTGTTGGACGGCTGGTCCCCCCTCCGAGACCTCGTGCATCAGGGCGACCAGCCGGCTTCCGATGTGATGCATGACCTTGGCGATCAGCGGAGGACTGCTGTGCGGCGTAGAGCTCGCATCCGAGCTTCCACCGTCGCCGGTCATCTTCGTGAAGCTCTGGACCAGTTTTTGGTACACGAAAGCCGTGTCGCGGCAGCCTAGCGGCTGCGGCTGCGGTGCGGCCGGAGGTTCGACGGTCCCAGTGGTGTCGAACTTGCTGATGATCTGCTGGCAGCTTTGCGATATCTGTTCCTGAAGGGCGGACCGCCGACCGCCGGCGCCCTCGAGGTCGGAACTGGTGTAGTCCGAGCTGTCGTATGAGTCAGACCAGGTATCCTCCGAGCTCAGGTACTCGACGATCTCCTTAACCTGCTCGTCCCGGATCCCGGGTACCGTTTTCATCAGTCTGGTAAGCTCGTTCTCGAAGTAAACCAGCTGCGGTGGCTTCGTTCTGCTCTGACTGCCGACTACACCGATTCCTACACCGGGTCGGGATCGTGGAGAGCTGCCAGGAAGCCGGGGACTCGGTGCCGGAGACGCGGCGCTCGAGTTCGTCGGCGTTTGACTGCTGTTCGAGTTCGCTACCATGGTCTTGAAGAACTGACGCATCTTCGACATCATCAGATTCGTCTCCTCGTCACTCGACCAGTTGTTGAAGCTGTCCTTCCGCGAGAGAGAAGCGTTCGGGGGCGCGAGGTTTGCCTGAGAAACGGGCTGCTCCGATCGCGTCGCGGACATCCCTCGCCGATCCTCCTTTTTCCCGAGATCCTGGATACCGCTCGGAGTTTGTCCATCGGCCGACAATAACTGAGTCCTCTGATGCTGTAGAAGGTCGTCGCAGCTACCGATGAAACCGGAATCCCTGGAGTGCTGCTTTCCCCTGACGAGACCTGCGTCGTTCTTCTCGGTCTGAAGCTGCGGAGCCTGCAGACTCTTGACCCGATTCATTTCCGGTAGCTGAGACGCATCCGGTTGCGGAGTCTTGGCTCTGTCTTCTTCAGAGTTTCCAGCCTCGAAATCGGCATCAAGTTCGATCGTGGGTTCAGGGGTCTTGTTCCTATCCTCGGGGATGCGCGGGCTCTGAGTACCGAGATTTCTGGGCTTCTTCTTCTTCCGTTTAACGGTATCGAACTGTCCATCGGTGCCGAAGGCCGGCGTCTGATCGTCGGCGCCGTCTGTTTCGGTCGATGAACCCTCTGACTGAGTCTCCTGAGAGTCGGGATTCAGGCTCAGGTCCTGCAGCGAGTTCTGCGAGCTTAGATTGTTCGAACTCTGAGCAAGGGCGAGGAGATTGTCAAGGGAAGAGCTGTGCGATCGGCCTGTTCCGCGAGCTCGGACGAGGCGTTTCCTTCGCTGTTCCGGGCTCGGTCTGCCCTCTGAATCGCTCCCAACGGACCCATCCGAGTCTCTTCGGTCCCTGTCGAAACCTAGGAAGTCGGAAAGGAAGTACTTCTCGAGTCTCGACGATGATGAAGAGACGAGATACTCCGGTGAGTTCTTCTCCGTACTTTGACCGTTTTCATCCTGACCGAGAGACTCGAGTCCCTCCGAGTAAATCGACGAAGTCTCCGACAGACTGTCCGCCTCGCGAGATCCTCCGACGCTGGCCGGTCCCTCGCCAAGCCCAAAGAAGAAGTACTTTTCAAGTTCGGAAGCGGAAGGCGGTCGCTGCTTTCTCGGACTTCCGGCCGCGAGGCTGGACGGCTCGGCCTCGCTCTCCTCGCAGGATTCCTCGACGATTGTGTGGAGCGTGAAGTCGATTGCCTGCCTGTGGTAGCCGCGAAGTTCCTCTTCCCGGTCGCCAATGTTGTTGGTTTCGTCCTCGGAGCTCTCTTCCGTCGCGGTGGTTGTGCCGGGCTCATCCTCGTCGTGAGAGACCTCCTCGACCCACGAATCGTCGTCGGCGAGTCCTTCCTCGAGTATAACAATAACTGGTTCAGCGGCGGAATTCTTCTGCGGAAGAGCCGCGACCCTCCCGGCAGCAGCGCTACTCTTGACCGATTGAACGTCATCACTTTCACTGGCACTACCGACGCTGAGTCCACTGTCGACTTCCGGTTCCACCGGCGCCGCGCGGGGCGCCGGTCGTTTAACTGTCGGAGGTCTTCGCGGGGCCGCAGGAGAGACCGCATTGCGACCCGTAGCCTCCGCTGCGGCCTCCAGGGCCAGGTGATAGTAGCCAGCCAGACCACGCGGGGTCGGCGGTCCCTCTTCCGGCTGAAGCAGGGTCGTCGTGTCCGAGGTGACGACGTTCACCGGCTGATACGCGCCCTGGGTTATCATCACGAGGCTCTTGTACCGATTTCCGTTACCAATGCTCCTCGAGGCCTTCGCCGCAGCGTGTTGTGTCGACTTCGGCGATGATTGAAGAGAAGCGACTGCTGTTGTCTGGCACCCATCCTTCCCTACGGGCGGGCGTCGCTCGACTGCCGACGCTGGCGAAACATGCGCCGTGGTCCCCGCCGCTCCGACACGCGCGGCCCCTTCCACCTGTTCCAGCTCATGCCTCTCACCTCCACCTCCATCTCCACCTCCGCCCCCTTCTACCTCTCCTCCAATTTTCCGACGACACTCATTCCCGCCGTCGATTTCAACCGTGTGATCACTCGCGACGTCCGGCGACCCGACGCTCTTGAATATCTCATGGATCTTTATCGATATCAGATCGTTCACCGTGTGATCCTCGTCCTGCTTCTCATTCTCCTCCTGTTTCTCATCGCCCACCGTCGGGGCATGGACCGACTCTATTGATTCGCCGGGAGTCGTCTGAAGGGAGTTGACAGCAGCATCCTCGACGCCGGTGGCGACGCCACTGTCCAACCTACTGGAGCCCCCTTCGTCGGTGGAAAAGCCATCGGAGTTAAACCCGTCCTGGTTCGTCTTGTCCTCGTTTTTGGGCTCAGCGATGAGTCGCTCGCGTAGCTTGATCAGGTCTTCGTTGACGGCGCTAAAGGCGGCGGCCTCGTCCTCGTCCTCCTGTTCGTCCTGGTCCCGGGACCAAGCAGTAATGTCGTACTCGTGGAGTTCATCGCTGCTGACCTCGCTGCCGGTCGTGGTGTCGCTGCTTCCGGTGGTGCTGGTCTCACTTCCTGGTAGTGTCAAGTTCAGAGGGGAATACGATTTCCCACTTTTATTATCCGCCATGATCGTGCCACCGTCGATCATCGACGACGGTGCGAAAACTGGCCGATCACTAGACCCGCTATCATCCTCGCGTCCCGCGACCAGCGATAACGCCTCCGGTTTATCGGCCCGCGTATCGCTCGGACAAGTGTCGCCGCCGGGCGGTGAAAAGGCGTCGCTCGTTATCTCGAGGGAGTCGGGAACGATCGCCAAGCTCTCCTCTCCCTCCGGCATCAATGAGTCTGGGTCAGCGGGGCTTTCGGAGTCCCTGATTACGTCGGGGTCGAGACTCCTCACGGACTTGAGCTCCACCCTGTGCTCCGCTTCGTCGGCCTCCGAGTCGACCAGGTATATCTCGTTCTTCTCGAGGTCGAGGTTCCGCACTCGACGCAGTTTCACCGTGGAACTCTCCGTCTCCTTGGTATCCGGCTCGCCCCGATCCTCGTCGAGGAATCGGACGTGCCGCAGGACTACAGGTCCGTCCTCAGGCAGCGCGGTGACTCGCCGCAAGGTTATTCCCACGTCGCGATTGGAGTCCGAGTCTTCGAGGTCCTCGACGTCCTCGGGCTCGTTGTCACTCGTCGACGAGTCGTCGTTGACCACGAAAACTCGAGAAAAGTGGTGTGACGCCGAGTCCTCGAGGTCGCTGCTGTCCGCCGAAGAGCGCCCTGACGAGCTCCCGGAGTTCATCCGGTAGTTCATCTTCGTTTCCTCTCCCTCGCTCTCGGAGTCCGACGATTCCCCGACCTTCTGCTCGACGGCATCGGAGGCCGGTTCTTCCTGGTCCCCTGCCGGGGGCTCGGCCGGCTTCTCGGTGCTCGGCTGACCAAAGTCCACCAGGGCACCGGTGCGCCCCTGGTGGAAGGCGAAGGTAGCCGCAGCGACCGCGGCCGCCGTCGCCGCGTCCTGTGAGCGTGAATCCAGGAGGCCCGAAGGGTCCGCGATTCGGGGCCCGCCGTTAACGTCCTGGACGAAACGCGGCGGCCAGGCGAACCACTGGGCAGCTGCTGATGGTCCGCCACCCCGCGAAAGTTGGAGCGCTCCGAGGTCACCCGGGGTGCAGTTTATCATCGACGTGCTGCTCAGACTCGACGTCCACAGCGAGGCTGGAACCGGGACCGGATACGGCACGGGCACCGGTATCGGTACTGGCACCGGAAACACGTTCGCTCCTCTCGCTCCACCGCACGCCTAAACCAAAAACCGGATCAGCTCGCGGTCAGGGGTTATTCGTAGACGTAGTCTTTCAGGAATTTTTTATATTGCACTTGCGACACGATCAACGTAACGCTGTTGAACCGTTTGCGGTGTTGACAATTCCAACGTGAGGTTTGGAAAGTTTGAAAAATCAGCTTCAAGGATCTACGCATGAATTTGAGAAATATTGAACAGTTTATGAGTATTTCGACTTTTAACGAAAAGTGAAATTTCCCCCATATTAAATCTATGAGAAATAAAAATTAAAAAAGCGACCTGTTAGACTTGAGCTAGAGAGCTCATCTTTTGGAAGGATCTTTTCACTATCAAATACTAACATTTCAGGGGGTAAGAGCGAAAAAATATACGTTTGTTCCGCTTCCGCAGTTATCTCTTTTGTTCTTAATAGAAACAAAAAATACGGTCTGATAATTTTCTATTTTCTATGTTTTAGACACGCATAAAATTTTTGATAATATTTATTCTCAAGCAGAGATCCAACTCCCCCGATTAATACTATTTTAGTACCATGCAAATAGAAATTCCAGATCTCATCTGCCACTTTCGACTACTGCGTTATACCTTTGCCAGCGAAAAAACGATTCCAAATCGGTTGAAACTTTTTCGTTGATGCGATTGATTACGACATAACCGAATATCGCCACGCTTTCTTCGCCGAAGAAACCGTGTAGATAAAAACCAAAGTAGATAAATAAAAATAACTGCGAATACCTGGCAGGCCGAAGAGCCTCTTCCTGGACAGCAGCTCCAATCCTGCTGAGCCGAAAGGGATATTCCGGGATGGTTTCTAGCCTGACCCGGTGAATATCCCGGGGCGGACGTGAGGGTCGTGGCGGTGGTCGGTAGGGTCGGTACTCCGACGAGACCGACCTGGAGGTGGTGGAGAGGCTGTGCGGACCCGCCACTTTCGAAGTAGTCCCAGTCGCAGTCCTCGAGGCCCTGAGCCAGGCTGGACCTCGGGGCGCCGTTGAGGGAGGAAGACCCGGAGCTGCTGTCTGCGTCGTCCTCCTCGCGGCCAGAAGAGGAGTCCGAGCTTATGAAAACGAGACGACGGTAGTCGATGATCGGCTGGTCCTGTCCCGGTTGGCCCTGCGGGGGGCTAAGATGTGCACCCCCTCGACCGATGACCTGGAGGTGCTGGAGGTCCTCGACGCAGCCTCTGGCGTGTGAACGACCCCGTCGTCGAGAGCCTTCGCGATCAGGATACTGACGTTAGTCCTTAAGCCTGCTTTGATATTTTCACTCCTTCTCTGTCTCAGGCCAGCCACCACCGCCGTTGTTAGTTCCGATTATCCCAGTTAATCATGTTTACTCTAATCAGAGCCCCACACCATCGACTAATGGCACAATACCGTTGGCTATGGTTAGTGATTAGACACAATACACAGATATAGAGGAAAGAGATAATGAGGAGCGTGAAACCTCTTCTTGCAAGAAGTTAGTTTAATTTTTAAAGACCTTCAATTGTTAAGGGTATTATTCAGGGATACTGATTTCGTTGAATTCAAACTGATTCGTTTCACTCCCAGCTTTTGAAATTTTGTCTCGTTACCATCTTTTTTCTCCTACTTTCTGTACGTTTTTCCTCAAATTTCAATCAAAGTTACCACACTCAATGATAAATAAATAACTCTCCTGATACACGATCTGATCTATCGTTTGATCGTAAAAATATTGATTTGAAGATGTGCGACGTTTTTCACACCTCGACTACTGTGCTTATAGAGATAACTTAGCTCTCGTTATCTCAGCGATAGAGATTTCTTGTGATTACGCATGCGTTTCTTTTTCTTTCTTCTTTATTATTTATTTATTTTTTTATTATTATGCATACAAGAATCAGTATCTGAAAATTATATACACGTATAAACTTGAAAAATTATTTCACAACGGATTAACTTGGTACCACAAATTTGTAAAATATCCCTGATAATACTTCAGACGATAATCACAACGAAACGTCGATTCAACGAAAAAGACCATCGAGCACAAAACACTGTGTGTAATACTCGAGAGTTTGAATAACCGCACATACACAAGGCTTCAACACCAGCAATGACGAATCATCGTAAAATTGAAAACCGTCGAATTAGGTATCAAGGATCAGCGACGATGCATTCACACACTATTAATCACCACAAACCAAACCGAAACTAGGAAATAACTATTGAAGTACGAAACACTGTGGCTCGGGTACAATAACCGGGAACGGTCAGTGCGCCGGGGCAATACCGACTGGACTGAACCACGCACCGAAACCGGAGGCACCCGGCCTCCGCCTCACAGTCACAACTTGGGGCTCAATCCCAAGCCCAAGCACAAGCACAAGCACAAGCACAAGCACAAGCACAAGTCGAAGCGGCGTTCAGCGGGGCGGATAAGTGTTGGTGTGCACGACACGCTAAGCCCGAAGTTGGTGTGTTCGTGAATCGAGGAGCAGGTGAGCGCACCACACCGTGGAGACGCAGGACGTCGCGTCGTCACACTCCGCACGCTGCACGGTTTTCCACCACACAACTGTGCACACTGCTGCAGGAGGAGAGACGAGGTGTATATTTGGAGTGTCTGTGTACGGTTAGGCAGGAGGAGGTGGACCGCGTAGGCAAACTCGTAACCAACAGAGTCTACTGCACTCGTTCAGAGCGAGCAGGTATTACGGGTAGATAAGAGAAGCCGCGCGTTGATGCGGCTTCGTGGGCGTTCGTTCGGCAGCCGGGTCACTGGCTCGTTCTGCAATAACGAGACACAGAACTGCCTCGCTTTGTAGGCCTCGTTATTTTGACAAGCATCAAAACGCGCCAAGATTCCAGCAAGAATTCTTGTGCCGTTTTTCTTAACAGTTCTCTAGTCGAACCGGTACTCGTCCGGGAATTGTATTTAAGACTGGAAAACTTGGAATGATTGACGTTCTCGCAGCGCGAAAAGAATTGAAACTGACTCGTGAGTTCCACTTTGGACTGGGATCATCGTTGGTTTCCGAGTGCCGACACCGCACGGTTAATAATTGTTGATCCAGAGTAGGACGAGCAGGCAGCCAACGGCAACGTAGAAGACGAGGAAGTAGGCGAAGAGGGCGACGGTCAGGAGGAGGCCGAGCAGCCGTCGTGGTTCCATGGTCACCTGCAGCGGTGCTCGGTAGACCAGGTATCTCGAGACAGCCGTTGACTGGGTAGAAAACCAAGTTCGGACTTGGCAAACCCGGAAATCGTGTGTCGTGTCTACCATATCCCTCGTATTGGGAGAGCCTCGAACCGCGACTGGAAATTCCTCACCATCCGAATCCGACGATTTTGCGCTCACTTCCTCCCCGCATGGACGTTCAGGTGACTGGTGAACCGGATGACACGCGGCTGACCAGAGGCTTCGATAATCGATTGCGCCTGGTCATCCTCGTTCTTTTTTTTATAATAACTCGATTAGCCGCTTACGCCAATTTGAAACTTCCTCCGGAATGTTTTGCGGACTAAAAATGTATTGGCAATATAGCGAAATACGCAAAGATAGTACAAAGACTCTTCCCCGAATGAAAATCGCTGCGTTTCTCGAATAGTACTAAAGTTGATGACTGTAAATCTAGTCAAATAAAATTTCACGTCGCTAGGTGAAACCAAAAATTTTCACCTTGACACCAGAACTTTCTAAAGGACTCGAGGAACTCCAATTAGTCGACATTGTCAGTTAGATCATCTTACTAACAATAAGTACCGCACTCGTTAATTAAGGTGACGGTTGAAGCAGGTAACGTGTGTGTTCTACGAAAGGTAAGACAGCGTCACCTTTTCGTTCACTGCTGCACCGTGAAATCTGCCTCACCGACGTTCACTGCAGTAGGTATACAAGTTTCATGTACCACCTGCATCGGCTGCTCAGGTGAGAACGAGTTGCGTCAACGCGAGAGTTTTTCCTCTCATTCATTGAGTTTGCACCGATACTTTTTTTCCAGAAACCGGTCACAGTCGCTCAAAGACTGTTCACGGTTGTGGAAATTCTCATCGTGAATGTGATTTTCATACGTACCTTCAAGGAGAACAATTCTATCAGTTAGATTCAAGATCAGGGAAGCTGCAAACGCTTCATGATATCGAAACATTAATTGATCAAATAATCCTTTCCATATTTTCTCATTTTCTAATCGGGGGAACGAATTAATGCTCACCTGGGATTGAAACGCACAGCAAATAAGCAAGCATGTAACAAACGTGCAGTGTTTTAACACCGTTGGTACAAAGTGTTATCGCCCCGTGTTACTTCCTACTCACGACACCTTCGTGCATACCACTGACAGTCGATGGACTGATCTGAGCAGACGCCCACGGCGCAAGAAAAGGCTAACGCACTTTATCCTTTGTCTGTCGTAAGCTCAATAAGGTTCCACAGTTTCACATCATCTGCATTTTCAGGGATTTCCAAACATTGCGTTACGGGGAAAAAAGTCTATGCATGGCACCAAAAACATTTGTTACTATATACAGAAAATTGCCAACGAATGGAGCCTGCGATAAGAAGAAAGCAGTAATAAAACCCAAGGCTACAAGCATGCTAAATTAAATCTCTACTCACCCTGAGTTTCGAACTGTCGTCGTCGTCTTACAGCCCGAGCCTGAAGAGCCGCTGGAGTAGTTCTGGAGTCCCGCTGGCCGCTTGGATTGTGAGAAATATTTCTGGGCTCGTCTTCTCCGGCACTGGTTGCGCTGTCCCTTTGCACTTCTTCGATTCCACTTCCACTGCCAAAACGAACCTTTCGGGTCTCGAGGTGGCCGCTGCTCAATCTTTCAAGAACGATAATTAGGAGTTGGACAAGTTTCAGACCGACATTTTTATTCCACGTCTTCTACACGGTGTTCCGAACACAAGACATTGATATGCAGAAGAGAAGGACCGAACGAAAATTATGACATCGACAGCCGTGAACAAAAAACTTTGAAGTCAATTGCTAAAAGTACTCCAATGTGTTGTCAACGTTTCTCTGAATGAACTTCCGTTTTGACTCCAAGGATTCAACCGTGCAGAGGACACGAATAAAAATTCTGATCGAGTCAACTTGCGTACCTGATGCTTTCGCTGCCGCTGCTCTCGTACCTCGCACTGCTGTTCGACTCCCTTCGGGTCCGGGTTATGGCGTCGCGCACCCTCTGCGAGGCGCAGCTGGATTCTCCGGTTTTCCGTGGAAGTGCAGGAGTCGGTTCACTTTCGCTTTCCCTAGGACTGTACCTCGAAGATCTCGTACTTAGGGGACTCGCCTCGGGTGACAAATGCTACAAGGAGAAAAGCAAGATTTAGTGCTCGAACAATCTTTCAAGATCTCGTTTCAGGGTTTAGGCAAAGAAAAAAAACCTACAAGAAGCAGATTTCGATCTGTATAAAATTTATCACTGGATAAACTCATTCATTTATCTCCACACAAGTTTGACACTTTACTGTAGAAGTAATTATAAAATCTTACGCTTGAACTTCGTCTGTTGGGCACTTCGTCGGTATCATCTGTATTCGAAAATTCTTCTTTGGAAAACTTTCTGCGGACCTGCAACAAGAATAGTAATCTACATCGAACAAGATTTTCAGCCAACAGAAATAGAATTTTTTAATCGAGTTTCCAAAGGTTTTCTTCAGACTTGATCAGAGCGTTTCGATGCATCGAAATCGTAATGAATGGATAAAGTACCCCATAATCGTATAGAATTCTAAGGTTTACAAACTTCTAATAAGGAAAAACTGCTCTCGCCCGTTTCACTAACCACTTGATATTCCTCCAGCATCTTCCTCGAAGAATTATTTTCCTTCTCCTCGGCGGTCGTGGATTCCTGACAATCAGGAGAACTTTCAGATTCGTCGTCCTTTCCCGCAACAGTTTCAGGCGGAGGATCGGAGTCGACATGGTGGTCCGCTTCGTCCGGCGGTTTGTTCATGTCTCTATTATCGTCGTCGTCGTCTTCGTCGTTGTTGTTCGTGTTAAGTCTGCGCAGATTTTCCCAAACGAGGCCGTCAAGCTTTCGTTCGCTTTTCGATTCTGCCTCCTGGGTATCCTTCGGGTTCGTGGGTTCCCGACTTTCGACCATTTCTTCTCGCTCTATTATCGGCGGACTCGCCTCATCCTCGGCCTTTTTTACTCCAGGTTTCGAAGCAGATTCGTCGTCGGCTAAATTCGTCGCCTCCTTCTCGGTTTTCTCATCTATGTTCACAGCTTTGCTGGACTTTTGTGAATCGAAACTTAACTCTCTGCTGTCTCGCCTGAAGAATTTTATTCCTGACTTGCTTTCCTCTTTTCCCGGCTTCGGCGATGCCTGCTGCTTCGTCGTTTCCTCCCGCGAATCCTTTCGATCCTCTTTTCTAAAACTCGGCAATTTCGGAACGTGCCTGATCTCGTCCTTGCTGTCCTGCCGCTTCAGCCGGTCCTCCTTGCTGCTGGACCTCGAAGGCGAGAACAACTTCGGTATGTGACTTATAGGCGATGCTATGTCTTCTCGGCTTCTTCTCAGGTCATCCGTGCTTCCTCTGTACCTGAAGGATGTAAAATTTGTTAATTGTATTCTATTTCTCACTTTTTTTCGTGCGTTTTTTTTAAGAAGCTTGACCAAAAAGATGATTTTCACAAGCGGAAAACGTTACGGCTGGGTCAATCTGTTGATAGAGAATTTTCCATCGGTAGATCTATTTCTGATCTGATTACATCCGTCGAAAAATAAAACACTGACTGGAAATTAAGATAAATGTCCAGAGTATCAGTAGATAAAAAAGTATACAATTATTTAGTCTACTGATAATCTGTATATTCATCTAATTTCCCACTCAAACAAACAGTGTCTTATTTTTCTTTTCCAGTCGAAACCACATTAACTTTTGAGATATTTTTAAAGCCTACTTCTTACACTTAAATTAAACCAACCTCTGAGGAATAAGGGACCGTTTGACGGATTCGAGAGGGCTGCGAATGTCCTCGAACTCCCTTGAGCTCCGTCTGAGTATCGGGATGTTTGATTTCCTCTCGTTAGATTTCGGCGGCGTTTGTTTGACGTCGGGCAGCCTGGAGAGCCTGGCGTGAATCCTGGGAGGTTTTATCTGAGAAGTCCTGTTGAGCTGACTAGCAGCAGGAGAAGGATGGTGCTGGGTCTGAGGTGAATCCTCGGACTTAGGGACCTTCACCGTAGTACCAGTTTCGCAATCTCCGTCCGACGGTTTATCGGCAGCAACCGCTGCGATTCTCGTCGCCTCGTCGCCGCCATCAGCCAAGGATTCTCCACGTTCAGTTCCTTCCGGAGTCTGGAAATCGCTATTATCTCCGCTCGTCTCTTTCGATTTTACGCCGGTTTCTTTATCTCTTTCTTGCTCTTCCTCTTCTGCTTTTCCCGGTTCTCCGCGAGCCGTTATCACCAGGTCGGAAGTCCCCGGCTCGAAGTGGTCCCGATGCCTAGGGAGGCTCTGATAAGGCCGCAACTCCGGCGATCCACGAACTGCGGACCACCAACTGGCTGGAGGACCTGCGGGCAAAGTTGTTTAGTGGTTGAAAAAAAGGAACAAGAGGTGTTGCAGTGATTTCGGACCATCTTCTAATGCCGGCGATTATAAAATTTATTACCAGGTTAACGATATTGACATGAATGCAGTGAAACTTGACGGAAAGTAAAGGCAAAGAACTTCGTATCGTCGCCTCGTAAATAACAGATCATTAATTTTCTAAGCTGCAGGGATGGCAACCGATCGTTACTGGAGGTACTGACCGTTAATGGTCCAGGAGCGTCGAATGCTGTGCTGTAAGATGTCCGCTGGTGAAGCACGGATGTCTCCGTTAGACCGCCTCGCGCCTGATGTCTCGTTCATCCATTCACCGGACACGGATTTAATCTCGCTGTATATCAGAGTTTGTATTATCCATCAAAGACTGCAGTACATGCTCCGACAATGTGAGTTTGTGTTTGTGTATATTGTGCGTAGATGAATTATAGGAACATTGTCAACTGGATGAGAACTTGCGGTAAGCGCGTGTCTTGTCGCAATGGTGCATGTAAGCGATATCGCTCCAAATCTGTCTGGCTATCCCATTCGAAGAAGAGAAAATAGAAAAAAGCACCGCTCCGAAAGTAACACTTGACTCCAATGAAAAGGATCGATTAAATCGACGGCATTCTCTCTTCGACCCGACAGCATCTCCAATTATCATTCGCGAGTATCGGGAATTTGAGTATTTTTCACTCCTCACGAGAAAAACAGCGATCGCACTGTCATCTATTGTGCAGGAAAAATGATCTCTGGGACCACAAGGTTTGATGAATTGAACGAAACATTTTATGGAGTGATGATGACGGATAGAACTTGGAATAGTAAAAGATGAATTTTTGCCCATCCGATGATTGGCAATGTTTCAATGGTCGTTGGGACAGCGCTTGGAACGGAAAACGTGAGACATCCGACTTACATGATCTTGTGGCAGACGAGACACAGCCAGTCCGTACCGTTAGAACCCCTGTATTCGCGGCACTGCCTGCAAACGCGGTGCCTGCATCGTGGACAGGAAGCCCCGGTGTTGTAGATGCGACCAAGAGGTGTTTTGCACCTGGCGCAGCAGCGGCCCTGGATGAGCTCCTCGCCAGAAGCGTTTTTCGCGCCTCGTCGACGTAGATTTAGCAACTCTGCTTTTAGTTTTCTGCAACAAACGAGAGAGTGGGTAAATTTCCTGTTGCACCGAGTTACAACGAGTTGGATCAAGCGAATATTCTTAAAATATCGAGATTTGTATTTTATCGTATTTACTAGCCAATTCTCAAACCGGTATCCATGATCTGTTAATTTTATTTGGCGTTAGGCTGGCATGAATATTGCATGACACAGCTATACATGTTAATTCATCATCATTCTCCGTCATAATTATCGTGAGAAACCTGAAAAGACGGTTTATTTCAAGGACAGTTCAGTTCGAGTATATTATCTGAGATCTTCAAATTCTGAATTAAAAACCCGACTACACGATTAAGTCAAATTACTCGACTCCTATTCATCGTCAACCATATAAGGGTACATACATGCACCAGTAGTAAACGACTACTTAAGGATTGACACCACTGAACTACCATGTAAAAGGATTTCCATCTTAAAATCATTACATACACACACAAGTATATACTTTTTTCACATCGGATCGTCTTAAAAACATTACGTACAAAGTACGGATACGTTTTTACACCTGGCTATTCACCGATGAGCGTTGAATTTACTGGTACAGTAACCCTGCACGTATAGTTTATCGAAATAAAAATATTTCCTTTCCATCATCGTCTGGAATCTCTGCGCAAAGCCGACGATTTTAAAGGATTAACGAATAAGGAACCCACGCAGGAGACGCGCGTTTCGCACGGTGTGGAATATAATCCAGAGCGGTTGTAACTCACGCCTCTCAAGCGACAATATTATTATCGTTCAAGAATGAAGAAACGAGAGGAGGCGGAATGTTCGTGATCACTTACAGAATGGGTTACTCACACAAACGACACGACAACACAACACGAACGCATGCAATCGATGACTAATCTACCTAGGAGCAAGTTCGCTTTGTTTCCTGATCGTTGTCAGTGTGTCGACGTTGTCGCCGCGCTGCGTTTTTCACAAACGATCAATCTGTACCACCGAACACTGAACGCAGTTTTCAAGAGGCTGCACTGAAACCTTCCTTCAGTTTGATTGCGTGCACGCAATTGGCGCGAGTCCTTCTTGGAAGCCCTTTTCTACCTTCCTGAGATTTGTTTAATCTTCAGTTTTTCACTGTCCAAATATTGGTTCTCCCGTGGTTCTATGTTCAATTTACTTTTACGTTAGTCCATATAGGCCCGACGCATCCTCAAGATGTCTGTTCAACAACAGGACTTGTTCAAGTACAGTAATGACGTAAAATCCGCCGTGAATTCCTCGATAATACATCATCTCACACTTGGTAGAATAAACCTCGTGAAAACTCGCGTTATTCACTGTATTTCAACTGTTCCCTTTGTGTCTCGTGTATCTACCTTGAGCCTGCTCAGCATATTCTCACCCAGAGTGTGTGAAACGAACTTGACATTGCACCATCGCGCGAGACAATTCCTCGATACACAGCAATGATTCTAGCAGAGCAACTGCATCAATCGAAGAAGAAAACCGTCCCAATCTTCCTGTCTTACAGCAAACTTACTTTCGTCCCGTTTGCGGCGCACCTCCAGGAGCAAGGAGGCCTTAGTCGTGGAGGCTGCGGGTGAAACAAGGCGACGCTGATCCTCTGCCTTCGAAAGGTGGATCGTAGAGCCCGAGAGCAGGGCTGCAGAAGTTCGTAAATCGCGGATGTGACGCGTTACGGAGTCTGGGAGCAGGCGATCTCCACGCGACTGTGAACTGCGGACTGCGTGAGGCTGCGAGTCGAGTTCGCGGCCTCTCTCTCGGCTCTCACTCTCCCTCCGCAGCCTCTCTGCTCTCCCAAGACACTCATTCGCCCAGAGTCGTATTTCTATGTCCTGGATAGACGCAGCGGGGGCGGCCGGCCGGCCGGCTGGCCCGTGACTTACCTTCACGTAGGAGGCGGTGGGCCCCAATGGGCCCCAAGACGTCGCCATAGCTGCGCTATCTGGTGGGCCGCACCGCCTACGTGCGATGTACCAAGCGAGCGGGGTCCGATTGTACCTACTACCTTGGGGCGCTTACTACGGATTCTAACAACAGTAACTTCCAACCCCCGGGAAGTTGCGACGCATGAAGTTACCGAGAGTCCATTGGTTCAGGGTTTGTGTACCGTAGTGCTCGTAAAACTTGTTTTTCTAGCCGTCTTTCCACGCTGGGAATACGGTCAGATTATAGACGTCTCCGAGGGTTGTTACAGACGATTTTGAACGTGTCCAGTTTTTGGTTCTAAACTTCCAATGCCCTGAGTACAAAGCATTTGCCTTGGAATTGCCTTGGACGGGTACGTATCGTTTTACCACATCCTCACTTCTTATATGCTGGAGGCAGTTCGCGGCTAGAGAATATAATATACTGCGTGTATTCCAACCATACTCGCGGTCGTTGAGTCACGCAAGTTGGTCTCTATCTCTCTCTCTCTCTCAGTCCTTCCTCAAGGAGTGTGTATTGTGTATACATGTATACATGGGTACAGGTATAACCCTGCAGGATAATAGTAGCGCCTTATAAGCCTGGCCTCAGGATCCCAGGTCTCAGGTATAATATATAAGGCACGCACCTCGAATCGTGACGTCAAGAGACTCCAACGCCACGCCAAAAACATATACCTATAACACAAGTTGTAAATCGATTTTTTTTTTTTTTTTTTTTTTTTTTTCTTTCGAAACAAGAAACTGCAGCACGGACCAAAGCGATTGAAAATGCGAATCGATGCGATTGCTTTGTCGGATTGAGATTAACGTTGTTTCGGATAATTGTCACCGCGACTATTCAATCATAGGCAAGACAAACAAATTTAATTAGCAAGAATCGTTCAATTATTTATATTTGTCGAGCGTAGTTACTCTAGGTCGATTCTCGTTCAATTGTAACAACTTCCTGACTCAGCTCCGATTTTCTGCTGACCAAACGAACAAGCAAACTCCTATTTACTTCTCAGGTTCGATAATTCCGATTCCAACGGGCTCACAATTTTTCAAACATCTCTGTCAATATATTTTATTTACTCGATGTTTTCTTAATTTTTATACCGAAATTGAAATATCTTGAAAAAAAAAAAAAAAATACAGGCACCATTCAATATTCGCAAAATCCTAACGTATAGAAGAAAAAAAAAAAATACCGCTGCCTTACCTAAATACAAGTATCGAAAGCAATATTTTGTTAATTGACATAAATGTTTTTTCACTTGATAATACAAATTTTCGTTCGTCAGATCAGAGTTTTGTTGAATGAAATGACGTTTCTTCGATGTTCGAAAAACGTTCCACTTGCCACACTTGGTAAACTCGCCGGATCCTTTCGTTGCGTGTGTAACCAACACACTTTTAAATTTTCCCAAATATCTTTCTGTGTATTTAATAACCTATACAGGTATGTGTAACAGCAGCATTTACACCTCGATATCGAACCGTGGATAATACGGTGCGGAGTGTGGAGAAGGAGATGGTTGGTTGACCCCCTCACTTCCGTCGTCGAGAAAGAGAATGCTGAGCGGCAGAATTCGCGGAGGTCAAGCATCTCGTGGCCAAAGTATATATAACGATAGTAAAATAGTATAACGTAGTAACGACGTGGTTGTAGATAAATGCGCGAACATGAGATATTGCGAAACCGCGAAAGCTAAACCAAGAGTTAACATCAAATTTCAACACGTCGTTGAGACGATGATTTCCAAGGGCAATCAACTAGGCTTGTTGAACATATTATAGCATTTGAAACTGCACAGAGATATTACGACGATAATGTCAATGGCATTTGGGATTATCCGATGCGCGATGGTATTCCTCTTTGGGGAATTTTCAACGGCGTGCCAATTAGTACGCGGAATCAAATCAGCGAACAATCGTTGTCAAACAAAGAATAATGTTAAGCCATGCATCTACGTCATGCCCGGAATAATTTAACGACGATGAGCGACACGCCCATCATAATATACGCGCTTGCATGTGTATATACATGTATTATGCACATCGCTCAGGTATATCTATGTATGATATACATATATATATAACGCATGACAGTGATAGTAGTTGTGGTATCGTATTATCATACGATTTATATATGGTATATGTATAATACTAACAAGAGTAACGAAAATTTATGACCATAAAGAAAATCGTTGTCCTTCGTTAACCATCTAATTCATCGCGTCATTGCATTTTCACGCTTGATTATTTTTCATCGATCGTTTCGAAGCCGTGTCTCCGATATACATTTATTGTTACAAACTTCGCGTTCCGTTTGTAGCTGTTTATTGATAATCGTATTTTCCGTGCATCTTTTCTTCAAGAGTAAACGCAATGCTGATCCGTGTAGAGCTAAGAATTGTCTATTAACGTATTCCGAGTGTATAACAGTCGTGAACATCGATTGTATGATACGAGAATAGAGCTGACGAAAATATTGTGGTACAGTGTATACATATCATGCTTATTGCGCGTATAGGTACTTCCGATGATGATGGGGGACCTTCTGAGAAGATCTAACAGTAAATTCTGGCGCCATGCATACAACAGACATTCACACAGCCCATCAGCATGCTTCTGCAACTGAACTCTAGCTACCGCGTGAATAGATAGGAAGGTAGGTAGGTAGGTAGGTAGGTAGGTAGGTAGGTAGGTACACTGTTGCACATCGGGAGAAGCCTAGGATGACACGCAATGAGAAGACTAAGCGAAGATAGAAGGTGCGTGAAACGTGGGCACACAGAGAAGAATTGTGTTCAGAAAAGGGTCCGAATTTCTCCAGAGGCCTGAAGAGGAACCTTTTGTTCTTACGAGTCTAAAATTATGATCGATCAAGCTTGACTCAAGACAAAGAGTCACTAGTATTGAGAGTTTCAATAACGAAACAACATGTCATTATGTTCTGAAATTCACGATTTCATGCTCACCGAGTTTCAATGATCCAGCGCAAAAAGTCATTATCGAAACTCAGTATCGGTGACTGTTTGAGCCTTCACGTACATCGACGTGTATTTTTCATGGACGCGTGCGACTTATGCAACGTTGAAAAACGTGGAATACCACTTTGCAGGATAACGTGCCAACAACGTGAACCGGTGTAGAGGTTGAACGCTGATGCATGTGCCAGCTCGAGCACAGGTTTAGTCGCATGAAGCGCGGGCAAGCAATCTCCATGCGTCTATCTCTTGGAAACACCGTTACCTACCGGTCAACCTCATCCTACAAGATAGCAAAACGCACACGACTTGATCGCGCGTATGCAGAAGCTGGCTAATAATCATCTCTGCTTCTTCTCCTGTTTCAAAATCATCTCTAGGTACTTATTTACTCGTGTCAGCTGAATCATGCTCATTTTCTGAGGCGGAGAATCGTAAACCACATGACCGTGACAACTGTGTAGGAATTTTTTGACAGTATAGAAGTAAGGTAGCTGTTATACACTTTAAGAAATAGTACCGATGAAATTGAACATCAGATCCCTAGTGTTGGATTCGTACCAAATTATGGTCCAAACCGCATGTTTCTTACAGTTTATAACGTGTGAAAAGATTGTTCCAACTTTTCGCTGTACCCGTGTGATATGCTACATGTATAACAGAAGGTACCACCTTGAATCTGTCGCGTTCGACGACGAGGTCTAGTCTACAATTAACGAGTAATACGCAGGCGTGTGCGATACGGGAAACGCCGTACAATCGCGCCTTGACTTTGCATCGGCCGAGCAGGTATTGCGTAACGAGACCGATCCGGGTATTACACATATGCGATGGTACAGCGTGCATGATCGATCGCAACAACACTAGCTGCTGTTGGTTGATGTCCCGCCTCGCCGCCGCAGTGTGAGTGAATTTTGCTCGACACGGAACAACCGATTTGTAACGGCGGTACATGTACAATGTACGTATACATATCGTACACTTGTATCAAATCGTGTTCCGAATCACGAACAGTTACCATATATATATATATATATCTATATATATATATAGGAGGGAAGGTTAGCGACTCTGGGCAATTCAGTATCTCCAAGAGAGTTCTTACGCCCTGATCATCATGGACAAGATTTTTTCCAAAACACTTGCTACGTGGTGCGAACCGTACACAGAGTTTGTTCGTCGTTGGATGAATGGTGTTATAGTACCAGTTACTTATAAGCTTGACGTTAACAACGTTATTGTAATTCTAATTGTGCATGATTGTCTGAAAATATTATACTCATGTTTTCATACCTTCTTAACACCGGCTTTAAAGTCATTCTAAAATTGCGAGATAGTGGTTGGTTATTCCCAATGTTTCGTTACGTTAACGTTTATACCATCCAACTTCAACCTCGACGTATACTATTTATACACTGCGAGAGTCTATCAAGTGAGCAAGTCGGTCTAACTCTATCCGATGTCAATCTAAAACTATCTCATGTCGATCTAACACTAGCCGATCAGTCAATCCAACAAACTTTTATCTGACGTTGAATTTCCGAATTGTCGACAAAATATGATCTCCAATAGTCCGCACCAACCAAATTTTACTCAAGTTTGACACGGACGTGATTACTACCAATTTCGTTTCTCTCACTCCCTTATTTGTGGTTGTAGAAATAGTAAGAGGACAGAAAAAAAATCGCATAAAAGTGTCAAAGACGCTGGCAGGTAGGCGCATAGATCGTACGTTGCGTGCAGGTACGACCGATCGGCGTCATCGCGTAACGCGGAGCGTCGAAATAGGGAGGAGAGGAAGAAGAGGAGGAGGAGGAAGAGGAGGCATCGCCGGGACGCGTGCATGCCTGCATTCGTATGTATCTCGGGTCTGTGAATTCCTTTAGGCCGGTGCTGCGCTTCCGTCGTCGACGAAGACGTGCGTGAACCTCGTCCTGCACCGATCGAGGCTTGGACAAGTTGAATTACGAGCGCCTCTCGATAAGCGCCCGCTTTCGGGGCTGCAGAAATTGGATAATTGACGACGATTATCTCACCATGTTGAGCTACTGTAGAAACACTTTGGGCGTTGCGTTCTGACTACATAAGATATCCTAGTATATACCTATATACACATATATAATATATATATACCGCGTGAAATCAGCCTTGACTTATAAATTCTCGTTCACAGAATAATTAATATATGGATACTGGCAGAAGTTCCTCAGAAGAGATGCTAGCTTGTACAACGTCAAATTATACGATTAGATTCTAATGAAGATCGATGGACGTACACTCGACGATTTATAAAGATTTTCCACGTCGTCGCAATGTAATTGCGAGTGATTTATCCCAATTTTTTTACTCCGACCCTGCATCACACCCGTGGTTAAATCCACGCTCGAATAATCATAATTATTATTGCAGCTAAATGATGCCAGCTGACCGAGATATCGGTTTCCCTGAGAATCAACAGCGCAAATCGACCGTCGTAATCTGGTTTAGTGAATTTCCGGGGACAGTTATGTAAGCATAGCGGTTCCAATTAGGCAATTAGCCCGCGCATGTGCTTCGGTATTCGAAATTTGATTCTTGACCTGAGAAACGTTACCGAAGTTACTTAAACGGGGAAAAAGACAGCGCAAATGGTGAAAAAAATCGAGAGTACGACGGTGAAGAGAAACTTGTCGGTATAAGCGGTTGGGATGAATTAACTGTTTATCTGACTTTTATCGATAAATTAAGGAGGCTGGTCGGCTGGAAAACGATTTCATTTATTCCGCCTTAATTGTGGCATCGAGTATTTATGAAGTTATTATATTTATCAGCTACGAAGAGCTCTTAAAAAAATACAGAAATAAAAAATACTGGAATTGTTTAAAGAAAGAAAAAAAAAAAAAAAAAAAAAAACAGGTATCGATGGTTCGTTTCACGTCACTAAATATTGTTAAAAAATCTATGAGATTTTTGTGCGATTTTACTCTGCGATGGCTTATTTTATTTAGAAGAATACTTTCCACGAACAAATTGATTAACTGTAAAATTGGATACTGAAAAAACAAAAAATCTGTTTCAGCGGCTTTGTGAAAAATAGTATTCCGAGTAAAACGAGTCACTGTATAGAGTGAAGCGGGTCAAACCTGCTAGATTGTTGACGATTCCGAAGCTTACGATTACAATGATTTTTGATAAATACTCATAGTGCGACTACGTCCAAATAAAATGAATTCAAAAGGTATCAATGTTTGGCCGAGCGACCTCCTTGATTAAGAATACAACTGTATATTCATCACAAATGTACCTGAATTTCCGAGCGATCAGGTTTGATCGAAACCTCAAGTTGCTGTTAACTACACTGCGATAGGATGACGAATTGCGTAGAAAACGACGTAGCTGGTCGAGAGTATCAAATGATATTATAAAACAACAGCCTATTGTTGATACATTCGAACTCTACGATTGCAGGATCAAGCAGGATTGACTCGTTGATGGAAAGCCGAGGCCGATTCACACCGCGAAATAAAACATAGCAAAGAAGAAGTTATACAATGAACTAATTACCCTTGTTCAATCTCCGAGATCGCCGGCGACATGCAGACGAGATCGGTAGACATCCTGCAGCAGAGTCCGGGTATCAGCGGCGCCGCGGTGTTTAACAGTCAGCGACGTTGCCCAACGGGAGGTTGGATCGGGCGCCGCGGCGCCGACGGCATTTCGATCAGCGGAAGAAGAAGAAGAAGACTCTCCCCATAATCCGGAGCGTTTGCTTCGCCCTTCGGTCGGAGTACGTCGGAGATCAAGGCTACGGTGACTGACAAACAGGCGCCGTGCCGACGAGCAAACAAGTTCAGATCGCGTTGCAGACGAGAAACGCGGGCGGAATCCGGCCGATCGGATCGGATCGGATCGCCGCGACGCCAGCCGGGGTTATTAACACAACGCGCACACAGCTCGGCACCCGGTTCCTGCACTCTTCTCGATCGCTCTCAATCTCCTTCGGCTTCGCTCGGTTCGCGTCGACCGATCGCCGAAAGCACTCGAGACACTCTAGACTGTCCTCGAGACCAGCACTGATATGACTCGCTCTCCGCGTTTACGTTTACTGGCAGGCTCTGTGGCCACCGCTTACCCGGCTTACCTGCCAGGTAGCCTCGATCCTCCTCCCCCCCCATCGACGAAGCGAACCGCCGACCAATCAAAGCCACGCTTTAGACTCCTCGCCTACCTGTTGCGCGACACCTGCATCGCCGCTCGCGACTAACGCGCACTTCAGACTGGACGCATTTCTTGTTGCACTATTTTTTATTGGCGCGTAATAACCAGGGTTGCCAACCCCACGATTTTACGACCCGGGTTACTCTTCCGGGGATTCAAATTCTGGGTTTTTCTTTTTTGTTTTTACTCAAGATTCGAGTTCGACTTTATTGTCAGTTGGCTTGAACGGTAGTCATTAAAATATTGCCTGTGGTTGGGAAAACGTGAGAAAGGAAACTCTACGAGGAATGTATTCAAGTGTACGTATGTAACGAATTTTTTTTCAATCTGTGATGTGTTGTAGAACATGAAAAAAACGGGAGACACGTACTTTTTGACGTGCTAACTCGATCGGCTGAGAAATATATCCAAGGATTCAACCCCTGAGGGTGAAAAAACTTTGCATATTATCGTCTGTTGATATAGTGAATGCTGTCCAATTCGTTTTATCGAAAAATTTGACGCAGTGTCGAGAAATTCTGAAAAACCGATGTTTGGCGATAAATTTTAAGAGTTTCTTCTACCCTTTAAATCGGCGAATTGGCTCGTGAATGAAATCAATTTCAAATGTTTTTCGATCTACTGAACCATATTGCCGACTGCGGAAAATTGACGAGATTATACTTTTATTGTCGTTAAAGCAGCGAGGTAGAAGTCCAATTTTTGAGAAAATTTATCACTATTTAAAGTGAAGAATGGCGAGTCGAGCAGTGACTTCTACCATTCGATTCGAGTAGAATAATTTGATACCTAAATCGGGTTTTGAAAGAATTTTATAGCCAAGACCGATATCAACCTAAAATATTTGACCGTTGTCGTTTTACGAGACTGAGGTGAGTAATATCAACGTAACGAAACATAAAATAAAAAATAACTATTTCATGTCATGTCCTGTTTCATTAATTGTTAAATAGGGATTTTTCCCAAAACTACGTGGTTACCTGAACGCAACTAACTTCAACATCGTTCGTTTTTCTCCTACCTAAATGGCAGAAGCGATTTACTCACAGTAGCTTGCGTTGCTCCTGAGCGCGCAGCAGCTTGTCCCTGTGAAGAACTTCCAAAATCACAGCCTTTTCCCAGTCAGCCAGAAGAGATATTTCTTCAATGTTTTCCGACGGAGGTCTCGAGCTGCACCTGAAGTATCGATCCCTTGCCGACATGTCCATGGCGATATTTTCGCGCGAAAAATAACGAGACAGAAAATATCTTGCCTTCTATAGTCACTACCGAGTCGACGACTAATTATTACTAGCCCGCACAAACCGCGGGCAAAATGATGTACTGGCCAGTTTCTGATACCGCCGTTTCCTCTTCCCATTCATATCGCTCAGAGAAATACGCGGTGGGAGATTGCAAGCAAACTCATTAACGAACAGATGAAGACGGAAGAAATATGAGAAAGTAATGATGCATAATCAGGGCGTCAATGGTGTCGGGATCTCAGCGCCGTTTATTTAGACATAACAGAAGAAGAAGAAGCATCTTGGAATTTGTTTGATCGAAAAGTCGGTAGAAAATTTTAATAAACATCGAATTCTCCGATCAAAATAAACGCCCTGATTATTCTTTCTTGAACGTTACGACACGCTGATCCGTTTTTACCGATCACGAGGAGGAAAAGAATAAACGTGAACACTTTGGGTGTATAGAAAAAGATTCGATAATATTGACCACGAGGCGTTATACAGGTTTGTGTGTTTCTTTTTTGTTTGTTTGTTTGTTTTTTTTTTCCTTATACTAGTACTGTTTTAACCTCTTTTCCTTAGTTATTAAATACGACAGGATATTTATCTACAAATCATTCATCATGTGTATTCGTATAACCAGCCGTAGCCGAACTGAATTACCGAACAAACAACTTTCAGATTTGTATGACGATTACGTTTCAGACAGAGGCGAGATCACGATAAATTGTGATAGTAAAATTTTCTTCTTTCTGTGTATTCAATTGGTCACACGCAGGTAAAAATATCACATTTAGTATGCTAACTCATGCTTCGTCGTGCGGTTTTGAAAAAGTCAGAGGAGTGAAAGAAAGTGAGGGGTGTTTGATAACGAAAGAGTAAAAGGATCGATCACTCGTGCCGTAATCGAGGTGAGTCAAGATGCTAGCGAGAAGACATTATATCACGAGTTGGAAACTACTTTACGGTTTCGTAGCGGCGACGAGACTTTCAGAGACTTTTGGGAGCGATTCGGTTATACCTAACGATACAATAGTTATAATTTTGCACTAATTAAGTCTCCGGGGATTGTGGAGAAGGGTAAAGCTACGAAGAAATAATTATCTCGACTCCGCCTTGGTCTTCGGAGGTTTGAAGGTCTTCAGTTTCTTCGGTTTCTTTTGCTTCGTCGCAGACGACGATCCGGATCCCGACTGAAATGCTTTCCAGCTATCGACTCGCGACTGTCTGGATTCCTCGAAATTTCTCTGCCACTCCCGCTCAAGTGCCGCCTGCGCTTCCGCCGACAGTTCTTCCTCCCTTTTTCGTTTCCGTTGCTCAACGTCTCGTGTAGCCAATTCCCTCCTACGAATCGAAACGTGGATAATTAATTCTTCATGATTTTAAACCCAGATTACAATTGAAATGAATAGAACCACAGTCATCGGTAAATGATGCGAATATTTTTACTCATAGAATGATAAATTTTTGAGAATTTCAACTTTACCTCCGTCTTTCCATGTCGGCGAAGAGCTTCATCGTCATCACCCAAATTGCGTGTCTGTAACCACCGTCTGTTTCTTCATCTAACAAATTTATGGCGCCTCCCTCGCCGGTTTTACCCTCTTTTTTCAACTTCTTTTTCTTTTCTGTGATCTGAAAAAAAGTCGTGAAGAGTGGATGATAATAGACGAACAACTTAACGGTACGTAATAAGTTGTGCAACTATTTTCTGAACTCAGTGACGTACCATGTGATCCGTTCTGGCTTTCGCCTCTTCAATAACATCCATACACTTTGCCCTCGTTTCGTCATTCTCCAGTGTCTTCCAAGCCTTGTTGACGACTGAAAAAATTCGCAAAGTACGATGTGTTACTGAATTCGCAACTGAAAATCAATTCTCCATGTTTCTTACTCACTTTCGAAGGCTTGCTGTGCTCTTTCCGCATCATCTTGATTCTTGTCTGGATGTACAAGAATGGACATCTGTAAAAATAATATTCTCTGTATCGCGATACTGAAATGTGCGATAGTGAGAATACGATATCTTGACTAGCAAAAGGCACAGCCTAACGATGTCTAAAATTAAAAGAAAACCTTACTCGACGGTATTTTTTCTTCACTTCATCTATGGTAGTGGCAGGATCAATCTGAAGAACTTCGAAGGGGTTTAAATTGAAGTATGAAGATCCAGGCCGCAAGAGTCTGTCAATTTGTTGTTTGGGGGTCAAGACGGAGTCCCTTTTTTCGATTTCCTTAACCTAAAAGCAGAGGCAAGAACGTTACGATAATAGGAAGAAAGGCACACACTAGCGATTTATTCCCTCCTCGAGTATAAACAAGCAAGGGAAGATTGGCGTTTTCTGGGAGCGTGAATTTGTAGGTTAGGAGAAAGCTAATTCGTTTTCCGAAGCCCAGCCGCAGGTCAAAATCGAGGAACTTGAACATTTCCGAAGAGATATTCAAGTAATCCGGAGCAGTGCGAATCAGCATCGATTTCGAACGGCTTGTTTTCAACTGTTGGAAAATAAACACCAATGTGACGTTTCGCTGCCTACAGCTGACCGAGTGAGGTAGAAAATATGCCCGCGATTCACTGGCTTCGAGTGATGCGAAATAAACGCGTTACGGCCACGCGGCGTTGTAACTTTGGACTATTTCTGCCACTTGCACGACGCTACTCACTTCTGTGTAAAACTCGTTAAATTCATCTTCTTTCTTGGCCGGAATTTCGCTCGGTAAACTCGAGTTGGACGCCGCCATCTTGTCGCTTGTCATTTCGATGGGAGCGCCACGTAGCGGCAGAAAATCGCAACGATTTAGTTCCTCCACGGAGTCACAGGTGGCGACACAATTAAATTTTTTTCAAATTTCAGGGGCATGAGGCACGCAATACTCAACAAACTATTCAAGGCATGATCGTCGATTGTTTTTAACGGAATTCCGATTATTCGATTTTCAAGGAAAATCAAACAGGATTAAAGCTTTCAGTGGCTTTGCCCGTTATTGTCCATTGAAATAAAGTAAAAGTGGCTGTAATTGCCGGCTAAAGACCAGCGTTGTCGCGACCGTTCATCGAAACTTGACGAAACGTTTCACGAGTATTCCGCAATCACAATATGAGAATCTCATCAATCCGATTTCGCCGAATTGGCAAGGTTCGTTCGCTGTAGAAAAGTAGATATTCTAGAAAACATTACAATGATTTTATATCGCCAATGCGTAATTGTGCGCCTTTGCGAACATGCTAAACGACTGATTCTCCTAATTCCAGGTCGACGGGGAAACGATGCAAGTGTGGTCTATCGGCGAAATTTTTGTCGAACCAGGAGCAGCGGGTTCGTCGAATAAATTTTACCGCCTGCGCAAGTCCGGAACGCTAAGAGGATGACAGTTTTCCGCGCACTCACATAGGTATAAACATCTATACGTAATACGTACGTATCCCTAAAACTTTGGTTAAAACTTTGGGGTAAAAGTTTTGCGGTGAATCTCAGTCGTAACCAATTCGATCTTTCCTCACGTGTAAATTCTGCACGCGTCTGTATATGCCGCGCATTTGTGTGTTATATATAGCGGCAGAAATTCTGCACGATAAAAGTTTCTCATACTTTATACATCGCGATATATGTATAAGTATAGGTATATGTATAATCTGGGCTCGCTTCTTCACTCGCGAGTATACATGTATATATATATACAATATACATGGTGTACACCAAAACTTTTTTTATACTTACATATATTTTTACTCTCTAAAAAATGATTCCGCATTCATCGATTTGTTCGTTTTTTGCTGATTCGAGCAACGAGGGTTTGTAGCGATTCAAATTCAAATTAACGAAAGTAGAAAATCGAGTCGAAAAGCCGAAATCTAGAAAATAGTATGTTGAACAATAGAATATGGCGAAATAATTTCACCTCAACGTAACGAAAGTTCGGTTGTTTGTACAACTTCGGAAAGATCGTGTGATAATTGTTTCGTATTTCGAAACAAATTATCTCTCAATTCTAATCACTCTTAATTTTTGTTCAGACTGTACGTCTAATAGATCCTTGATTTTGGGTATCATTTAATCGATTCTCCAATAATTCGATGATTATTTTCGATTAATCGTTCACGATACAACGATTAATAAAAATCAACAATTTGTAAATCGAAGACATTTTCTCCATTTCCTCTTCAACGATTCTCTTCATCGTAGTTTGTATACTTGTAATTATTTTAGAAACCGTGTCGAAGCTTAAGGATGAGCACATCTCGCGCAATATTTTTCATAATTATATTTACACACCTGACAAAATATTTCCTCGATTTGACCCAATTTTCTTTTTCAACTACAATATCTTGGCGAATTTTAAATACGGGGCTAGCAAACGAATAAGGGATCACGTAACGGATGGTTCTGCACATTAAGCCCGCCGTGCAGGGTGTAGACTTAATGGTCAAGGGTTAGCGGACTCCGGAGCGTATCGGTTATCTAATAAATTGGCACATGAAGATAGAAGCGCGAACTCTAGCGCAGATGGAAATTCACACGATAAAATCTACACCTCGTCCGATAAACCCGATAAACCCGAACCTACGGATCCTCACGTCGATCTTCGGCGCCAATCGGCTTCGCTATGTACATATATATGTCTGCTGGAAATTTCCCCCCCAGTCGTAAGTCGATGGAGTAATTTGGTCTGCGTACGTCAGGCGTGAGAAACGGTAGGGAAAAATTTTACATCTTATACATAATATGAGGAATTTTCATAATTTTCGGGAATTATGATATGGAGTTCCGATTACTCGCGTTTGTTCATGCATACGGTATTATATATGTGGTTAATGTTACACAGCACGTGGCGCCGCATATATTATACTACTCGTATATATATACCTATATATATATATATATAGACGCACGTATAACACGGTAAATAAGAAATTGAGAAATTCGTTCGCAGTTGAAAAGCGTATATAGCTGCTGCTGGTATGTTTCGACGCTCGTTACGTTTCTCCGTTAATTAATTAATTGATCAGCACGCTCTCTTGACATGTTTGTTCTATAGACATGTGATTGTAGAAATCGCACAAACATTTGTATCTATCTGCATATTATACTATAATACTATACACGTATTTTACTCGCAATTTAGAAGCAGATTGCGTGTTGTTTAAGTCTTGCAGAGATTACGTGTTATAGGCTGATATATTAAATTATTTCTATTGCAATTCATTCATACAACATTTATAATCAATTGAGCATTATGTTGTACACACACACACACACATTTTTACCGCGTGATGAGTAGAAGTAAAGAGATCTTCATTAATTTTTCCATCCTTAATTGTTGACGTGACTTTCCGACTATGTCATTAACACTTTCATCAGGTTAATGCAATTTATACCACCCTTATTATTATATTATATACATAAACGTAATTACACATACTATGCAATATTTATGCAGGAATATGGGATTGAGATAAATTTTTATTGCCTTATTGCAAACAATTCCACCACGCGTTTGATTCAACGCGCCTCGCCTTTTATTTGTTCACACTTTTGATACGTTCTTCAACCTCAAATATACGAGTATCAGCCGGCGTAGTTTTTCCATTGTTTTTGTTGATGAAAGGAATATTAGAGTAATGTAAAATCTATGATGACTTGACATTGAATCGGAGGTCGCTTCAAAGTAGCTATATCATTATCTGCGATTCATTCAGAAACTCAGCACACGGCATTCTGATTTGTTTAATTATTCGAATCCTTTTACCCGACTTTATTCGCACATTATGCAATCTCCAAATCCAATAAAAAATCATAGAAAATCATGAGTAATAACTTCCAAGGTCATGGTTTTTTCAATCCAATTACATATATTTCCAATTTCCTTCGACGCTGAAAATGTTTTCCCTTCGATCAGGGGCGAAATCAATTCTCTCGAATCTAGCGCAATTTCTACGTGCAGCTATAGACTGTGCGAATGTACGTTCGTAATATATATATATATATATCATTAAAATGAAGCGACAATTGGAATGTATAACAGACGTGCGAACTCGAGATGGACGAGATTCCTGCGCGAAATGGGACAATTACACAAAATCTTTAATCCAATTATCCTATCCTCAGCGCCGAGAGAAGTTGCCAACTTCTCGCTTATCTCTCATCGCGTCAAGCGGTCGGGACGTGATTCAATCTGATCTTTTTCCGCGTGTAATAAAGATTTTACTCAATGATAATATAATTGGCCCGTAATATGGTGGATATCGTTGAAAAAAGCTGTATAAAAACATTGGGTAATAATAATAATAGTTAATAATATCAATTGAGTTCATAATCGTTTCATTATTAGAAACAAATCGATATGTTGCATAAGGGAAAATGAATTGGAAGAGCAAATTTCTTTGTAATAATAATGTGAAATCATAAACAATTATAGAGAACTCAAGATTGTTATCAATTCACAGAACGATGGAATAAAAAATAAATATTTATGAATCTAATGACATTACCTATCGTAGTAACTACTCGACTTTTGATAGCAAAACGAATGAGAGAAAAGCGAAAGAAAATCCAACGTTCTGCAAAAGTATTTTCCTTCGTGATCAACTATGTCTACGTATAACCCCGTGAACGTAGAAAAACTTCGAACTCCGAGAGCGGCTATTCAATTGAATACATAAAATACGGCAGGTTTATCTAGCTTCTACGAGAATTATTTCCCTTTTATAATTAGGTAGGTACAACAAGTTTTCGAGAGGTACAAAAATTTTTGAAAAAAGAAAAAAGAAAACTAGGAAAAAACAGTGTTTTTTGCTTTTGAACAGAGTGAAAGCTTTCGAAAATAGAAAAGTGAGACGCATAGGACTTTCAAAGACACAAAATATATTTTGTATAGAATTTCAAAATGTGGAAAGTTGAAATATGTAGAGCTAATTGTAAGGTATGTTTAGGCCAAAGCCAATTTTTATTATGTACCCAGAACCATATTTTTCGGTTACGAGAAAAAATGAAAATAGTTCGGTTCAGGACTGTGTGGTAACCGTAACTCAAAATTTCTCTTCGTTTGAGAATTTTCGATTTCTAGACTTTGCAATCTTTCGACATTTTGCCTTTTGCCGTACTTTTACTTTCTAAAGTTTTAAAGAATTATATGAGAAACAATATTTGCGTTATTCATCAGATGAGTGAAGGAATATCAGGTATCTTACCATTCAAATATAGCATAAATTTTAACTGTAAAAATAGTTTATTCAACTATGTCGTACAGTCGATACGACCATTCCTCAGAACGAAGTTAACTATTTTCTGTTACGGATGACATGCGTTGTTACCATTGACCTAATCGATACAACTATGTTACATATACATAGTTGTTACGGAATCTGATCGAAGTTTCCAGTAACAAAACACTCATTTCAACTAAACATCTTTCTTAGTATATTTTCTAATCCTTTCTTACAAATTTTGCAATTGTCCTAAAGAAAAAAATCCTACATGACAGGATATGTATTCCCACATTTCAATATGTTTTGAGTATCGTGTCGCGTGACGATTTTAAAACTTTCTACAAAAATCCATGTCATTCTTTCCTGAGAACATCGATTAGTTTTGAAATTTTTTCTAACGCGATCATTTTGATATTAGAAAGTTGTCTCTAGTTAGTTAGGGTCGATAAATTCAATTAAATCAAACATAAATTAGTGATCGAATAATTTGCAAAATATAATATCGAATAAATCGATAAGAAATCGGCATGATATTTATGCAGCCCTAGCACGATCATCTTACGATAAATTTCAAATAGATTTATCGATCCACGAAAGAATGAAACAGATCTCGTAATAACTCTCCGGATTTGAATATCTCGGCAATTATGCACTTTTCTAAAAAAAGTTAGATACACATTTCGTAGCGAATTGATAAAACTGTGAGTCTGTGCAGTCAGATTATCAAAAATAAAAACTTGGTCATCGAAAAACGTGCTCAAAATTGACCGCACCGCACAGCGCTATTCAAGTATTACACAAAGAAAAATTTAGTCTCAAAATGACTCCATCCGAAGACGAAGGGTTAAATCGTTCACGTGAGACCAGGTTCCAAAACACCTTAGAGTTTCAAAGTAGCACGAGGTTGAAGTTAGTAAATTAACCTACCGATGCATGTAGCGAAAAATCTTTATTCCATACCTTTACAAGATCGTAAAAAAATCCATTAAACCACAATAAACAAAACATACTGTCAAATACAAGGTATACAATCCAACAATCGATGTTTCCCAAAATCATTCCAATATCTCCGTAGATAACGAAAATTTTCCCAATATACATATGTCCTTACGTTAAAACGCTATATATATACAAACTTCAACCTCTATACTAGTAAAAAAGTTCATATACCTACTTAAAATGCATTATAAACACAACGATAACAATTAGTCGTCTACACGATTATACCTGGCGACAAAATTGCGCTCAAACCGTTCTGACGAGTAAAAACTCCAGCGATGATAACAGGCTGCCTCCTTACTTCCACCTTTCACCTTCCACCTTAGATCGGCGTGTCCGCCCCCGCCGCTGCTCGCCATTCCTCCGCACGCGGATAGAGAGAGAGCGAGAGAGGGGGAGAGAGAGAGAGAGAGAGAGAGAGAGAGGAGAGGAGAGACAGAACGCGTCGCGGAGGAGCGTAGCGCCTGCCTACCGCCTCGAGGCTTTGCACCCCGCTGATGGCAACTTCTCCTCCTCCCCCCCCCCCCCCCCCCTCTGGCCGTCGGTGCGTCCCCCCTTTCCCCTCCACTCCCTCCCACTCCAATCCGCGCCGCCGGGTGGCAGGCGCCACAATTTCGCGTCCCGATTCAGTACGCGCCGCGCCGCCTGCCTTGCCGGTACGTTGAATCAGTGTCCCTGTTCGTTCTCGTCGTTGCGAGCAGAGAGGAATAAAGAATCAGTCTACAGAGAGTGGGAGAGAGAGAGAGAGAGAGAGAGAGAGAGATATAAATAGTGTTTGGGTGTGTGTCATTCTGTTATCATCGCGTGGTATTTAACCTCTCTTTACTACTCGTTTTCGTTTTCGTTTTCTTCTTCTTTTTCTTCGCCGTCGTGTTCTTTTAAATTCATGTATACTAAAAACAATTTATTATACTATACACATCGGTGTAATTGAGTATAATATCCGATCTACAACCAGAGAGTATATGTATATATATATATATATACATACAGACATATATATATATATATATATATATATATATATATGTATATGCTTGTATGTATATTAAATAACGCGTAGATGATTATTGTCATTATTGTTATTATCGTTGTATCGAACGTGTGCATAATACGTAATACGTAACATCGATGAGCATATAACGTTGCTGCGTGGTGGAAGAATTTTTTTATTTTTGTTTCTTTTTTTTTTCTTTTTTTTTATCTCTTCTCATTCGTTTCTCTCTTTTCATTGACGGTCTTTGAAAAAGATGCGAGGCTCAAATAAAAAAGAAAATGAACTAGTTCGAGTTTTACCGCGGTATCGATCTTTTTTTTTTTTTCCTACTTTCCAACTTTTGTTTTTCATCACACATCGAATCTCGAGTTTGAAGACCAGTAATGCTCCTTTTAATATAGTTTGATGTTTACATTATACACTGTTGCTTCTTACGTTTCCTTCAAATTTCCACTAAAACTCTTCATTATTTTTATTATTATTATCAGACACTCCTTCGAAAATCACGACTATACATTTTTACGCAATTACTTTTTTTTTTTCATTACGCATTATAGTATTCGAAATACAAGACGCACGAAAATCATGGAAGGATACGGCGAACCAACGATCATAATATATCCTGTGTAGATATTTCGTAATACCTAACGTTCGATGCGAGTTTCGGAATTTTTCCGTCGCCGCGGTTTTCTGTGTAAATGTTCTTATTATTATACACAATTCCTCTACGATGTAACTTCTGATTTTTATTTTCAATACTAGTTTTAACGAGAGCTACACAGATAGATAGATAGATAGATAAGCAAGAGAGAGAGACAGAGAGAGAGAGAGAGGGACGAAACGGATCGGATCGGATCGGATAAAATCGAGTTGCATAGACGTAGCGAGGTGCGCGTAATACGGAACATTGCGTGTGTAACCGCGTCGTTTTTTGGCGGGAGAAGGGGGTTTCGTTACCCACGCGGGAATACCACGCAAGGTTATTTCGAGTGCGAGTGTGCGTTTGCGTTTACGTTTGCGTGTGCCTCTGTGTGTGTGCGGTTACAGGTTTACGTCTAGTTAAGTTAACGTGCAGGTGGACGATCCTCCTCCTTCTCGATCGCGACGCAGACTCGCTTCGTAGTAATCCCTGTCCGCAAACTAGTCTCGATGAGGTGTTGTTCCGTGGAAGGAAGAAAGGAGAGGAGAGGAGAGGAGAGGAGAGGAGAGGAGGTGGATGAAACAGGAAAGTGGCGAGATTATCTCGAAGCGCGGGAAAAACGCCTGCGTGCTGACTACCAACAGAAGACGAAAGATTACCGAATGAGGATCGAAATGCGGACCAAATAGAAATTATCAGTTATTTCAAATTTATAACGCGACGAAATCTTCCGGCGTGAAAGAAAACAAAATAGAATCAACGAGAGAAAAAAAAAAACAAAAAAAAAAAGCAAACAAACAAACAAACTAGTAATCGCTTCGGAATTTTAAAACTATTTTGAAGAAGTTTACGAGTTATTATCGAGTTTTCGAAATATGGCTATAATTTAAATAGTTTTGGAGAAATATAGATTTTTTTTTTTTTTTTTTTTTGTCTGTTTGTTTGATTTTTTAATCCTTCAAGTCTTGATATGACGACTTTTTCTGCACAATCACGCGTTGTTACAATATTAGCGATACTAAACTCGAATCTCAATCACAAATTTGTTGTGTACTTCGAACGGTTATTGTTTTTTTTTTTTTGTTTTTTTCCCTTTTAGAGTCACAATTTCCATATGATAATTTCTGGGATAATTTGTATATTAGAAAATTTTCCAGGTATATTAGTAGAGTAATTTAAACTGTAGTTGTTCGTAACTCTTTTTTTTTTTTTATTCAATTTCCACGTGTTTGAAAGTATTTGTACAACAAGTTATTCGGATACGGTGTTTTGAAGTGCATGAAGTTGGGAATAGAGCGACGTTTCGTTGTGAATAACACGGAAAATTTGATGAATTTTTGAAACTAAATTGAATCGAGGGTAATCTGTGTGGAATAGGCTGCATGTGTCATCGATAAAACGGTCAAAACATCCAATTTTAGATGAGATGAAAATCTTATTCGTAGAATTTCGTAATATAGAAGAGCAAATTAGATGTGGAGAAGAAACGTTGATATTCAGACGTGGGTTGTGGAATGAATATAATTTAAAGCCAAAATCTAGAATAGATAGAATTTTGACGATATTTTACTCATCCGCGTTTTTAATTTCTTTCAACAAAAGAGATTCTCTCGACTTTGAAATCCGATATTATGAGAGTCTTATATTTTTTCATCTTTCTACGCTTTGACCCCCGTATTCTGAACAAAACAGACGCTGCTGGTTTTTACATTTTTTTCTAGGATTGCAGGCGACTTACTCGCGTGATGTTTTCATACTTCGGCCGTGTTTTTTCGGGGCCCGGATCGTTTTTACACAAGGAGTTCTAATTCCTTCATGTTAGGATTATATCAGCGCTTTGTTATTGTTGGCTATAGGCTCGCTGCTGACGAGTAGTGCTGAATATTTTCGAACCGAGGTTATTACAATACGTTATACTCTGGAACGAATTCGCCATTTCTTCTTCTTCGTCCATAACTCTGTAATTATGAAATTTGAATTGAGCCGTATAATGTAAAGAAAATCGAATAGAAATCTGTGTAAGTGATTCTTGAAATCATTTTTCTGCAAACGTTTTCAATGTTGAGCAACAACGATCAATAGAATCACCAATTTGCTCTGAGAATTTGAAATTTTTAACAGTTTTACGAATGATTTTATACCGAATATCAGGATCTTTTAGCCTGTTTGAATAGACGGTGTAATTGGTAGAAGTATTGTTGATAACAACTGGAGAAATGAATATAAGGTACGGTTGAAACTAGTAACCTTATCGCGACGATGCATTTTTGTAAAAAGAAGAAACTAAGTATCTTTTTCGATTTATCTTCTTAATCTTGATGAAAGATAATTTTCGATCGATGACTCGGACTGTTTCAAGCATCTCCACATCCGCTAATCGTTTTGACATATCTTGCTTGATTAAAGAATTGTTCTCTCCTCTAGGAGTGAGCTGCTCCTATTTCACTGTGATAATACCAACTGCGGTGTAAATATATGGAAAGAAAACTTTCATAATGATGAAATGAATGAATTTTAAAAACTCGATTCTGTTTCCTGATTGGAATGCATTTTTTTTTTTTTTTTTTTTTTGTTTTTGTTTTTGTTTTCTGTATCTAATGAAAAATCTATATTTCATCAGCAGAAAATGAAAGCGCTTAAAATCGTTTAAAATCGATTCTGATGTCGATCTGGTTAATCGTTGAAACTTTGGAACACCACGAGAAATGTCGCGATCTTTCGACGTTGCGTTTGCAAAAATCGATGACGCTTAAGAATTGTAGATATTTTTTTTATTTTTCTTATTTTTTTCTAATTACCGTTTCATTTTCCCCATCAAGCATCGACACGTTACTGTGCGCAACACGAATCCGATCAGTCATTCAGATAGAGACGAAGGCAGGCAGATGTTAAAAGGTCACGGCAGCGTCGCGGCGACTCGCATGGATGAAGTGGAAAGAGTGGAGGGGGAAGAGCGAGCAGCGAGCCTTGATAAGAGGTGCTTTACGCTTATACGCGTTGAGTAACCTAACTGCGGAATAGAGCGAGTGAAGAGACTCTTCATACTTACTTTGGCCAACTTCCATAAGGCATGGCACCCAGTCACGGCCACCACGTGACCCGTACGCCACGGTAGCGACGCGTACTTCCCGCGGTAAACACTGTGCGTCTACTTGTAGCTCTCTTCTGAGGTTTATGCCACTTGCCCGCTTGCCACGTGTTTACGAGACAAACCGCTTGACGATGCGTCCGCCAACGAGATGGTCGGACGAATTCGAAAAACTCATCGTTGCGTGTTGGGCGAGAAAGGTCGGGGAATTTTTTTATTCTGGAACGCGGGAGAACGAAGCCTCCCACACTCTCGCACTCGTGGAAATAGTTTATTGTGTAACAAGGAAGTGATGAACTCGGTCTTTTCGAGATGAGCGTAAGTTTGCGATATGAGTCGTAGGTCAGCCGAAGACCGTTGCACTTCCTTGTCGCACACGATTTTTTATTCAATGAGTATGTTGTGCAGTTTTTCACGAAGCACGAAGCACGAAGCATGAAGTTGAGGTTAGGGTCGCGCAATGTTAGATTTGTTCGCGACGGCGCATGCGCGGAGTGCAGGAAAGACCATTTTTAAGTCCTGGGAGTTGAATGTGGTCTTTTCAGTACTCTGCGCATGCGTATTCGCGACTCACTCGACTGTCGTAGAAACGGGTACCTTGTTTACGGAAAACACCCGTGGAAAAACACGCAAAACATGCGCTCGCGTTACATAAATCATTTTTTTTCGAGAGAGTAGAATTTTTTAACATACGCAATTGGGTTCCATTTCCATCAAGAATGGATGCACGGTCGGATTGAAACAAACTGAAATACTTTCCAATTTTTCAAATGAATCGGACGAAACATGCGATTTTTTTGCGAAACGTCATAAAGTAACGTGATTTCTCTGACGGTATTGATTAAACTCGATTTTCGCAATTGGAATTCAGCAGTTGAAACTTTTTTTTATGGATTACAGAAAATTTTCTTGCATCAGATTCAACTCGAGCGGTTCTAGTCGCTCTGTCTAACATTCGTTAAGTTATGTTCTTCTTTCGAGACATTTTTTACCTGATTCTGCGTCCCACGTATTCGTAAATACATCCTATAAAAGCGTGTATCTTTTTTTCACAAGACCGATTGACTCGAAGCTTTATTTGTTAGAAATTTCACGTATTTAATTTTAGTCAAGGGAATGTAAGGGAATTTTTTCCGCTTATTGATTCAGTGGTCAGCGTAACTTTTCATGCGATTCACAACAAGTTAGCAACGTTAAATTGAGGGGAATTTAATTTTTTATATAATTGATGTAGAAAAGAAAAACGTAGTGATATTCGTATACCATTATTAATGGTTAAACTTTCAACAACACACTCGGAAATTATAATGTAAATCAAAGTAACTTGGATGACTGAAATATTCTGCTCGAAGTGTAAGTGGAAATATATAATCAATCGAGATAACTGAGATTATTTCAGATATCATTGCGATCAATCACATGAAATTTAATAATAACAGCGTTGGAGAAAAATCATGAAAATCATTGCAAGTCTGGCGTAAACGTCAAAAATGGTCTCTATAGTTGATTAACATTCTATCCAGCGATTTTCACTTTATCACGTGCTTTCGCAAATGATTTTCGATAATTTTTCAGCGTTCTAGGTAATTTCTAGTTACATATATTTTTCTAGGGTTTATTATTATATTATATAATATTATAGCCGTGATTTTGTCCAGGAAAAACCGTAACCCATTGAAAATCTTGTAGATCTCATTTAAAGTTATTGAAAACGAAGGAATTTTCTACGTGACGAGGTAGTTATCATTATTCAATGGATTTCCAAGCGAACGCAAGGCAGCTCCTCGTTTTTTTCTGTCAGTGTGTCGTTACTATTGTAAGTTCATTAACCAACTCGATTCAAATTTACGGCACTTTGTACTCTGAAGACCCGTACAGACGTAACTAAAAGCAAACCTGCAGATCCACAGCATTATTTCGATCTCTCTCTCTCTCTCTCTCTCTCTCTTTGATTTGTATGATACAAATACCATATAAGTATAATAATATTCTGACTTGCAATACTCTGACGATAAAATGAATTTTCTTTCCAACAGCGTGAAGTTTGGCACAATCGCGAGAACATGTTAAGGATATAAAAACGTAAAGAAAAGCAAAGAAGACGAGAGAATAAAAGAACGGAAATACGTAGAAGAAGAAAAAGAAATTAAAATAAAAACAAAATAGTGACAATTATATACATTGTTTATATACGTATATATGTATATACATATATATGTACGTTAAATTATACGAGTCAGCAGTTTAACGTCGAACTTTAGCGTGGAAAGTGCGAAAATAATATCAGATTCATGCATAACATATATGTCACATATATTATACATACACAGTCTATCGGCGAGAAGAACTATAAAAGTATCTCAAAGAAATAAATAAACAACCGTCGTGACACGACAAGTTTTCTAATAGTTTTGACTATATAATAATAATAATAATAATAATAATAATAATAATAACAACAGCAACAATAATAAATCGTACACACATTCAATACACATACACACACACACTCATATATATGTAGTGCTCACACTAATCGTTACATGTTAATGTTGCTATATGTACACCGCCGCATATTACTCGCTTAACAACGACGAAAAACTTCTGCAGATAGTAAACGAAAAGCACAACAAAAGATAACGAAAGTATATATGATAATTATCTATAGTAATAATAAAAATATATTAATAATAATAATAATAATAACAATAATATTGATAGTATAAAATATATCTGTGCGCGCACGCGTGTGTATATATATAAATATATATATGTATGTACATATGTGTACATATATGTATATCATTTAAATCAGGAGCACTTTTGCGTTGCTGTAATTGTATAATAATTGTTGCTAATTCTTACGGAGTACGAGAAGAGTCGGTATATGTGTATGTGTGTATGTATAATACACATTCGTAGACAAATGCAATACTAAGAACAATAATATTTAAAAGAAGTTTGAAATAAGAAAGTAAAAAAAAATAAAAATAAAATAACAACATAAACAATCGCGTTTACTCGCGAGATAATTCGTTTGTGACAGTTATATATATATATATATATATATATATGTAATCGTGTGGGACGGAATTCTTTATTTTCTTGTTTTGTTGTGTGCGTGTGTGCTGTGCGATAGTGATTATACATAATTTTTGTTTAACCTCGTTGCGCGTACACGTATACGATACTCGAAAAAACTAAAAGAATCGCACGATAATCAATATAGTAAAATCGTGATAAATAGTAGTATATATATATATATATATATATATTATATATGTGCATTGACGATAATAAATATAGAAGAGGAATAGTTTGAAGAAGGAAAGAAGGAAAGAAGGAAAGACGGCAATATAAAATTCCCCATCGGAGCTACACGAGGGGTGGAGTGATTTTTCTTCTTAACACCATCGACGACGATATGATGGATTCGGGGGCCGGTGTTCCCTTCGATTTGGAGGGAGGTTTCGAGCCGCAGACGCGCGCGAGGTCGAACACGTGGCCGCTCCCTCGGCCCGAGGGTTACGTCGACGGGCCCGTCGGGGCGGCGGGGGGCCCGGGGGGCGTCGGCATCGGAAAAGAGGGGGTGGAGGGCGGGACGCCACCGCAGCAAGGGGCGCTGGGCCCGGGGGCCGGACTGATGCCGGTAAAGAAGAACTCTTCGCGCAGAAACGCATGGGGGAATTTAAGCTACGCCGATCTCATCACCCAGGCGATTACCAGCGCGGCTGAGAAACGTCTTACGCTGTCGCAGATATACGAGTGGATGGTGCAGAATGTTCCCTACTTCAAGGACAAGGGGGACAGCAACAGCAGCGCCGGATGGAAGGTCGGTGCAAATATTGCTAAACTTAAATTTATTGACATTTTCTTATTCATCTTTTTCTCTTCGTTCGCACTCCCGTCTTTATTGTGATGGTTTCGTTTTTGCAATTTTTTTTTACGTAACGTAAACGTATTTAACGGGGAATCACATGCAAACCCAACGAACGTTTACGAACCAGACCATTTTTTATTGCGTTGAAAAATTTTCGGAGTCGATTGGGGGCGGGGGGGGGGGGGATTCGTTGACACCCTAAATAGCGTCCACCATAATTTATATACACAAATTAGTGTTATGAGCTACTGTTTACCTCGAATCAAAAAAAGAATATATTGAAAAAAAAAAAAGAAATAAATTAAACACAGTCTCGCGTTCTCCTCTTCTGATGAAGAGGACGAAAAGAGGAAGGCCAGAAGGAGGGATGTGGCAACCTGTTAGGGGTAGCGAGGTGGGTGGGTACGTTTATTTCAGTCAAGGGTTGGAGCTGAGTGAACGAGAGAGAGAGAGAGAAAGATAGAGGGAGAGAGAATTGGGGCGGCACCGCGGCACCCGTGAGCCCAAAGAGAGCGAGAGAGCGAGAGAGCGAGAGAGAGAGAGAGAGAGAGAGAGAGAGAGAGAGAGATAGCGGAGGTCACGAGGTGCAGAATGCCACAAACGCCGAACGGAACTCCGCCCATCAAATACTTCCGCGCGGCACGTGCTTTTCGTCTGCTTGTACGTTTTTGTTTGTTTCTCTCTTTATTTCGACCACGTGTGCCGAGGACGGCTAGCGATGATGCAGGTGCATCGGATTTTCCCTTTCTATTACCGCAGCAAACAGCTGATCTCTCGTGAACCGTTATCTCTTCTCTCTATGAACGCGTGGGTGCAGCCCGCGTGTGAATAGCAGTTTGTGCGTATTAATGCGATGAATTTTATCTGGTTAGTAGAATATACATATATATATATCCCATATTTGCTATTTCCGCTCCGTCAAATTGCACATTTATTTCATTTGATTAGATATTTTGAGAATTAATGTTTTTGTTATGTATAATTTATTTTTTTCGTTAGATTATTTTCCTCCTTCGAGTTGATTTTTTAATAATTTTTCGAAAAACTGCTGGACAGCAATCATCTATCATATTATGATACTTGTTTAACGTATAATGCGAAAAACGATTGCTTAAAGTCTCATTTATTCATTGAAGGATTAATTTAATGGTTCAAAAGTTTTATACAATCGAAATATTGTGAGGTTGATGTGTGGTTTTCGAATATCAGGTTGGGACGATGTGTTTTTGTTTTATAAAGATAAGTTGTTTCATTTCCCGCCATTTGCGGATTTCATGAAATTTTTTATAAACCGTACTCATTGATTTGCACAGATTTTTGTTTATTCCACTATCATTTAAAGATATATATTCTAATGCAGATCGTTACAATTAAATTGTAAGATTTTTCTTATATTGATTTTCCATTGATTATTTTATTACTTCTCTTCTCTGTCTTTACTTTTCTCATAATCTATAATCAATGTAATGCGTTCTGTCTTTGACACACTTATATTGTAATACACTTCGAAGTGAGAGCGAACATCCCTCGTAACGAGGGATGGAAACTGCGTTCATGGCGGTTAATTAGCCGACTTCGTCACGCTCACTTATACATTTTTTTCCGGAACGAAATATAGTCACGATGCAATTATCTCGCTTCAATTATTATCGAAGATGAATTCGAGAATTATGATATTGTCAGTCGTTCAATTCAGATCTCAGGTACACTGCAGTGCATAATGAATAAGAAAGCTATTGTAAATTGAGCTTGTTATATAAGTTGTATCTTCTACCCCCTTTATTTAATCGATTTCGGGTACGCAAATTAGCGCCATTTCCATCTTATTTCGGAAATTTTTGTAATGAAAGTTCGTTATCAAACTGATGTCTTTTCTCTTATTTCATATTATTTTCACAATTTTCATAGACAAAATGTGAAGTATTTGTGACAGTCACATTTGCATAATATTCTAGCGATTCTTGCGGATGTGGCTGCGAATGGGAATTCCAATAAATATGCGAATATTCTCTACGTACATTACTAATCCGTAACCGTAGCGAAAACCAAGTAGAAGTAGAGACCACTGAAAATGATTTAAAAAATAAGTCAGTAAACTCCACACAGGATACTCGGATTCCATTTATTAATTATTATTCGCTGTGGTGCCTTTTCTTCCCCTTTCTTTTATTTTATTTTTTTCACGTTTCGGTTACGGCCAACCGCAAAAATTTGATTGTACAAGCTTGCTCTGCGTGATAAAACAATAACAATGTTTTGTTGCTAGTGTACATACGTATACGTATCTCGAAAATACATTTGTGGACCGTGTGTGATCATTATTATTATTATTGGTATCCGTCGACGTGGTTTCCTCCAGCGGTGCTTTCTACGAAATGAAAAAAAAGGCCACCGACAAAAAGTAAAAAATGATTAAAGTAGAAATACAAAATTGAAGTTTTCAAGTGATTGCATATTCCATTTGACGCGTTGAACGATTGTTACGCCATACTGAACATGAAAAAGTTTTTAAAAAACGGACAAGTGCGAGTAGGACGGTTCCGTACGAACTTAATTTTTTTTTTCATGCTCTAAAACTGTAAGTAAACTATTTCGGACTTTCTTCGTTCGCGAGTTTGCGTATCTTTTGATTGCGTTGACTTAGAAGCTTGAATTTTTTACGCCTCCAATTGCAGCATGTATGATATCATGTATATGATTATTAAACGTATTGTGTTTAAGCAGAATTAGAAGAAAAAAAGATTTAGACAGTTGTTTGAAGTCAAAGGTCAAGAAAGAACCTTAAATAAGTTCCAAAAGAGTAGATTTATCGTAAAATAATGAGACCTCTTTCACAGAGTATTCAATTCCCTACAAAAATACATTCTGGTCTTATCATTACACTAATGCGTTGACGGGTTAGGAAATTCCAAAGTTTAAATAAAATTTAAGCAATTTTGTTTTTTGCTAAAAGAAAGCTGCTTCAAAGTGCAATTACATATATTTCATATTATTACTTGTAATAAAAATTACAAAATGAATTTGTACGAGTTAAAAATTAATCGAACGACATGATTTTACAACGGTTGAAATTCTTTAAAAAAAGTATCCACAAGGTTGCGTGATAAGTCTGGTATATTGTCGCTGTAAATCTGGAAAAAACAAATTTTTCCATGATTTCAACTCTAACCTTGAATAACTTTCGAAAGAGTTGAATTTTCAAAAAAATTATTACAGACCTTTTTTCCAGAACATTGAATTCCTTTCATAAATATGTATTTATTTACAATGTCTCCTTGCTTGTGAGCCACAAATTTTGTAAATAACTAAAATCCATTTCGCGCGTTAATTAAATAGAAAATTTAAAATTTCTTCAGGACTCTCTGAATACGAAAATTAAGGGCTAAATTTATTACAAACTTTTATACCCTCTTCCTACATCCGTCGAACGTGTGACTTTGTAAAAAAACGAATAGCCGATTCCTTCGGACCACCCCACATACACATGGTGGCTAAAAGCTACACCTACTCGAAACGCGTTCCTCTCATACCGTATGCCTATACGTAGTAGATAGGTAGGCACATATGTGTATCGGCGGCTAAGAGCGGAGCTTAAACGAGCCTTCCGCCTTATTTTAGCACACGCGAACCGGCCGCCCGGGCGCCGTTGCCACGTTCTCGTCATCCGCCAATCGGCCTCTTTGCTCGTAACGCTGAGAAGATCCCAAGTTATACTACACCTACGTGAATACATCGAATATACCTACTTTTGTAATGCCTACGTATGATATTCTCTTCGCCTTGCGCCTTTCCTTCTTTTTCGTATTTTTTAGTTTTTAGTTTTTAGTTTTTATTTTTTATTTTTACTTACCTTCGGTATTGTGTACCTGTAAACCACCTCAAATTCAAGCATTCCTGTGACGTATTATACGTAGGTACATGGACTAATTTTAGAAACATTTAAATTTAAGTCCGCACTCTCCGTATTTGTTACGTATTTTTATTTTACTTTATTTCTTTCAAGTTTTCTTTTTTTCCAGAATCTATTGTTATTATTGTATACGTACGTACGCACGTGCGTATTATACAAGTCCACGTACATGTTGTTTATATATTTATATATGTATATATGGGGCGTTCCACGCCAAATCGGACGTTTTGAAAAATTTTGATTTTTGATTTTCTTAATTTTATCAATATTTTTTCGTAACTCGTAAAAGAGCCTTTCTAGTAAATTTTGAGATTTTTTTGACGACTTGTTGAAAAAATATCAAGTTTTCAAAAAAATCGCACCTTTTTTTGGGGGTTTTTTTGCTCATAACTTTCTTAATAACGGTCTAAATTTAAGTTTTTTTTTCTTTCAAATTCTTTGTTTTTATATGGTCTTTACAGAAAAATACAACAAAAAATATTCAAAACATTTTTGATTGAGGTTTTCGAGTTTAAAGTTTTAAATCGCGTTTTTTAAAGTTGGTACATCTTTTGATTTTTTCGAAAATTTGATACTTCTTCAACGAGTAATCAAAAAAATCTCAAAATATACCAGAAAGGTTCTTTTGAGAGGTACTAAAATATCACGAAAAAAAAATTGAGGAAATAAAAATTTTTCAAACCGTCTGATTCGGCGTGGAACGCTCCATATATATGTATAAATTATACTCGTGTGTTTTACATGTATGTACATATATTATTCGAGCTAATCCCGAGGACCGCAGACTTGGTTTGAATTGCTAAACTCTGTGTCGAAGGAATAAATTTGTGAAAGAAAGCAAAAAAGAATGGGAGAAGAAAAAAAAGTGCGTATTAAGGGGGAAAAAAAAGTAAAAACAAAAAACGAGATACGCTCTAGGAATTATATTATATTATACGTTGTTATTACACATGTATACTGTATATATGTACAGACGAATGTCGAGTAAAAAAAGAATTTTCACTTCTCTTTGCATCCGATCTCATTCCGTCGACTGTATCTGCGGTATTCTAACCCGAAGAATTCATCATATTTCAGGGTTTTTTCATTTTTATTAAAATCTTCATCTCGCTTGATATATATATTTTTCTCCTTCTTTCCTAAACCGTTAATTTTTGTCTTTTGGTTAGTTTCTTTTTCAGTTTGTTGCCGTTTTGTGTTTTTCTTTTAAGTTTATTTTCTTTTCTTTTCATTGTATGTATGTATATATATCGTTGACGTTAGGATTTCCGTGGGATCGGGCGTTCCGCTGTGTCTGAAACTATTACGGTACGTTACACCATGCAGGTTATACGTGTATACTATACGTATTAGATATATAATATTGACCACCTTGCCTCGAGCAAGGCCGCGATTTCTTGGCCACCACAGATTACTTATTACGAAAGGCTTTAATACCTCCTCCTGCATTCATGCTACGTGCACACACATCCACATCCACACCCACACACCCACACACGCACGCAACGCTGATTTGATTATTATGATTGTTATCAATCTTGTTATTATCATCATTATCGTATAGAAACGTTGCCCGTACGTTATGCAGGCACGCGTGTATGCGTAATATGTAAATATACACGTAGAGACGGATTCACGCGTGCGCACACTTGCGTGTTATAATATCACACGCAGAAAGCGGTTCCCCGCGGTTTATTATACCTTGACCAAAGTCCGGTCGACACGACACGACCGACGCGACGGTCGCCTCCTCGCCGATCAAGAACTCCGAGTTAACGAACGAGAGAACGACGTGACCGGTCTTACCGATACCTACCTCGAGGTACTCACTCGCCTTCTCCAATCGTTTCTGCTGCTGCTGCTGTTGCTGCTGTTGTTGTTGCTGTTGCTTGTACGCTTCCAGCCAAAGTCTCGTACCTTAGCTGTACCTTTCTCCTCCGCGTGCAGGAAGAAGGAACGAATTTCTCGCCCTGAGCAATTTCGAACTTTCATCGAGAACTTTGAAGGGGAAGCCTATACCTACATTCTCATTTCTCTTTTATGTATGTACCTACACGTGCACCATAAACAGTATTATACCGTGAGTTTTTCTTGAACGGACTAACTGCTCGGGAATTGAAACCCGTACAGTTTATGGGCGTTAGACAAATTCGGAAAAATTTTACCACCGTGCCAGGCGGGGTAAGGCAGAGTGACCGATGCGTAAGCAGAGGATTCCGGTTCACGCGATGTTCTTAAGTGACGTGTCACTTGTCAACCGATCGATTCGAAGGAATTTGGTCTTGTTGGCGATGAATTTGTAGATTCAGGCTGACAAAATGAACGAAATTCAGCAATTCGAATCGCGCGCGCCACGAGCAGGTCCTTTCGAGACAAAATCTCGGTATACTTGCTTACCTCATTCGGGTTTATGTCGAAATTATATATCTATGTATATATATATATATATATATTCTGTATGTATGGAGTATTTTTAGGTAGATTTTCCATTTATATATATATATATAAAGTAGGATAAAAAGAAATAAAGAAATATTAATACGGACTAGAAAGACAAGAAAAAAAAAAATATACCGTAAATTCATCAAACGCAAAACCTTCGCCACACATGATAGCGATGACAATGATCAGCAACCGCTGATCCAGAGACGCATTGAATTGACGCGCGCGCGTATTTCTATAATAAATGAAAAACCAGCGTAGGTAGTGTTAAGGTAAGCAAGTGAGTTAGTAATTGAACAAGTGAGTAAAAGGGGTCAAGAGTCACGGGTATAGTAAGCGATGCACGGTTGTAAAAGGAAGAAAAAAATCAGAAAAAAAACTGCCTAACTCACTGCTGCTGTTGATAAAATCGTGCAGACCAATTCGCGTAGAAACACGTATATTTAATAGTATTAATAATAGAAAGACAGCTGAGGAGTTGGTTGTCAGTTGTGGTCACGAGACTTGAGGAACGAGAATATATGTGTCGGTATATGTGAATGTATGTGCATAGACTATACATTGTACATGTATATGTGGTACACGTGTGCGGTGTAACTAGTATCATAGAGTACGTACACGTGCTTCCTTCCTTCACGCATTCGGCATCTTTGTTTAATCGCGTCTTTGATGTACGATGTGTGACGTGTGCGTGTACCTAGTGTTTTTCATTTTTTCACACCATTTCACGGCAAATTGACCTGCTTGGATCGTTCAGTTTTAATCGTCGGACTATGATTATGGCACAAGTTTCATGTTTTTTTTTTTTGTTCACTTCTTGTTTATTGACGGTTACTTATATATACATGTCGAGAAGTTATTTATACTGATATTGGTTTATCGTTTTAATAAATTCATTTTTTGGGTAACCGTAACAACTTCCACAAAACTGCTTTTATCTCTTATGGCGAAAATTGATAACGATTGTGAAACGTTGAGCAACAATTGTATAACTTGAGAAATTTTTCTGTTGTTACGATTTTTGACATTACCCTTTTTTTGTTGTTGTTGTTGTTGTTATTATAGGTGCACCGGAATTTTCGTCTCTTTTTTTTATTTTTCATCCGTACGTTTCCTAAATTGATTGACACTATAGCTTCGTATTAACACCACGATGTCCGTAAGAAGATTGATAATGTACATAACAAGAAGGTCAGTGTTACATGACTCTTGTTTCAATTTATCGCTTTTCATACCGATATCTCAATCATCGAGCAGCGGTGTTCGATCTCCGATCGATTTGGTACAATCACTTTTGGCTCTGCTCTTGGTGATTAGACTTACTTAGACGCGGGTTATTTTATCTCATAACTGTGTGTATTGTACCTATTTTCGTAGTATATTTTAATGCCTCGAAGTATCCACGTTCTGCTACTTGTTGTTGTGTGTATGTCGTGTGTAACAGCGTGTTTAATATATATGTATATAGATATATGTATAATTGTATATATACACGTATATTTTAGTGTGTAGGTCGTTTGTGGCCTTGGAATTATCACGCCGCGTATAAATATTATTATTATACTTACACGCCGGCTAACCTTACCAATTCACATCGGCTCCATTATATTATAATATCAACGTATAGGTTACCTGTACATTATATCTTGGTACCACAAAGCCATTGCCCGTATGGAGAAAACTCATATGTATAAATATACATATACATGATGTTAAATTCTGCTCTTTATATATATATATATATATATATATATATATATATATATTATTATACAGTCACACGTGAGTGGTTACTCCCGTGTAAATTCGTCGTATTCTTCGCAGGTTTTCTGAAGTATTTTTCAGCCGATTGAAAGTGCCTTCTTAAAGGTACCTTGAACCTTTTCGGTTAAGTATTTCATACTATAAACAAGGTCGTTTGAACAATCAACCCAACGTCTTCGAAGTTACAGACCTGGAAAGATGTTACTCGAAGTTTTCGAAGCCTCTTTTTCAGATCACTCCTGAGTCATTCGAAATCATTTTAAGTTCTTGAAGTGATATTAGCGATTCTGGTCCAAGTCTTTCGGAGTTTCTTTTCGGTTCCCAAAGTCATACGAAGTCACTTCAACGATGTGACTCCGGAGTATTTCGAAGTTCTTTTTCGCCTTTCTGTCGTTTCAATGAGAAATCAACCAAATTAACACTTCAAGTTTTCGAATTTCATTCTATTCAATTACTTACGTACTTACATCGCGAACAAAAATCAGATCGAAACAATATAGCGAACAGCCAATCGCCTCGCGGTTTATATTGTTACATAATTTCGCGTCTGATTCGTTGTAGGTATGATACATGCATACGTACAATAATCAGAGATACCTAAAACCTTCGCGGTAGCTGCGGCAACGTAATGGAAGCATACTTGGAACCCACAAGTAATACCTGTAATGTACATTGCATTTATGTGTGAATTTCCAAGAGTACACCATATGCCTCACCTAACCTAACATCCCGGCGTGAAGTAAGTGAACGTTAGTTACAATTCCGCGGGATTTCGGTAGCTGTGTCATACACTACTGTGCATACATGGCAACAGCAACAGCAACAGCAACAGCAGCAGCAGCAGCATGTCGCAAAGACGGTAAACGGCAAAAGCGACGGTGGCGACGGCAAACGGCGGCGATCCAACAACGCGATATTCCGCGCTCTGTTCCTAAGAAGAGGCGGCGTCGGAGGAGGAGGAGGAGGAGGCGGAGGTGGTGGTGGTGGTGGTGGTGGCGGCCGATACGTATTATATGTATACACAGAGTCCAACCAACCGAGGCAATGACCTCGCGTGCCATTTATCCCCCCCTCCTGCCCCCCAATCTTCTTCATCTCTTCCTCCTCTTCATCCTCATTCTCTTTTTCTTCTTCTTCTTCTGATCTGTCCCGTTTTTTCCTGTTCTTTTTCATTCTCTTTTTTGTTGGTTTTTTTCCATTACTCTTGAAATATTTCTCTTCCACTCTCTCTCTCTCTCTCTCTCTCTTGTTCCATCTGTGGTTTTCCACCGAGGGAATCCCATCTTCGACCCCTCCCTCTCAGATCATCGCGAAGGATAGTCGTCGTTTCGTCTTCTCGCTCTTCTCTCGTTCGTTATTTCGTTCGTTCGTTCGTTCGTTCGTTCGTTCGTTCACGTATAATAAACGTTAAAGACACGATCGCCAAACTCGCTGGCTGCTGCGACGGCTCGACGAGCGGTACAGCAGCACAGCAGCACAGTTCGCATCACCCTGCAAGGCTTGATCTCTTTGTGCACACATGTATAATGATGCATGTATGCAGTACGTATTATACTAACTGTATACGTATATGCAGATGCATCAAAATATGTATATATATATATATATATTTGAGGAAAAGGACAAAACTGCGCCTCAGCTATCCTCAAGATCATCCCCCACCATTTTTAGCGCGTAATTCAAACTTTCAAAAATAATAATCATTAGTTTGTGTAAAAGTTTTTTTTTTTTATCGTAGACATATTTACAAATAAAAAATCCCCAACTAAATCTAAATGAAGCACAAAAAATGTTTTCTTTAGGAAATTAAAAAAAAAAAAACGTGCTCATCAGGTCGATCCCCAAACTTTTTTCACAATAAATATCTCCATGCGAATTGTCTGTTTTTTTTGTTTTTTGGTTTCATATTGAAATCTATTTTAAGAAGAAAGTGTTCTCGGTTCGCTCATTTCGTCTGAAAAATTAATAAAAAAATGTAAACTGTAACTCCCGCTCATTTAATCCTTTGATGTATATCCATTCAGTTCATTTCGTAATGGATGCAGAATAGAATTTTTTCCCTACTGCACGTGGAGAAGGACCTTGTGATGAAAAACTTGTTTTTAATATTTTTCCATTACATATTTCAATGGGCACAGGATGAAATTAAAAATATCGTAGGTATTGATTTATATTGAAAAAGATGTTTACGCTAAGACGGAATTATTTTTAGCCGAACGTTTTCAAAATTTTTGACTGTTCAGGGAACTTCAGGTTATCTTTCAATCAAACCTTTGGACTGAAAAGAGTGGCTATACATGGTTGTTGAACCATTCTATTATTCTGTGGATCATAAGGCTATGCGAGTGATCGAAGAATGATAATATAGTTTATGTGTCATTTTTCATAAACCCATATACTTCCTTCTTTCCTCTTGAGCAGAAGTACGTATATTCATATTTAACTACTTTGAATAAGGATACTAAAAATAGATAAGTTGAATGTCTGCAACAAAAGTTATCAGTTCTGACATAGTTTCGCGGACGGTTCGCATCTTTTTATTATTATTATTATTATTATTGTTATTATTATTCTTTTTATGGGTGAGAGTCAATCAGGAAACTGCTACTTTGTTTGTTGTATAAATTAATGTACTAAACCGTAGAAAATTTGTTTGAAATATTTATTTTGAAATAAAGTTTAGGGAATGATCTAGAAAACGAATTTTTTTTTTTTTTTTTTACAGTGATTAAGTATTTTTTAATGCTTTAATTACATTTTTTTGAATTTGGTAATTTTTTCATTGAAAAGCTGAGGATTTTTTTTTCTTTTTTCTTTTGTATTACAGAGGCAAAGTTGCATCTTCAATTCTGTAATGACGGTTCGTTCATTTTTCTAATGAAACAATTTTATCGATAACCCCCCTTAGGATCTTGAGGATCTTCTTTTTTCACCCGTAACTCTAGATTTTTCAACTCGAAGCATAAATACTGTTTTTAACGGCCACCCTAGAATATACTTCTACATATATTATACACGTATAGTGTATAATGTTTAACATTTATACAGTATACTGTATACACAATACACGTTATACACGAGTGTATGCATGAACGTATACACCTAAGCTTATATATATATATATATATACGAATAAAATCTAACGATTTCATTAGTGTACGTATATGTATATCGTTTAATATTATACATATAGGTAGGTATTTATAGGTTACATATATTTATCATACCTATGCGACGATATGTGTTTCCAGTTGTATTACGCCTTCCCCCTGCTCTTCCTCCTCGCATATCGAAATCCGTGACGCAACACCGCAGCCGTCGAATTTCTCGCGGTCCTTGGCTCTCGCTTATACATGCATACATACGTACATACATACATACATACATGCGTACGATGGACCGTGTAACTTATGCGCAAGTGCATATATATATTCATATACATATGTGTGTGTGTGTGTATGTGGGTGTGTGTACATATCATACGTATACATACATTTTCACCTGAACATACACGTATTGACATTTTGCGTACCGACTATTTCGTCGTTACAGTTGACGCGTGCGTAGAAAACCCGGGCATTAATCAGGAATAAAAATTTTTTGCCGGAGACAAAAAACCGTTTGAAACATACTCGGAATATGTATGTATATATATATATATATATTTTTTTTTTTTCTACTTCTATTCACAGATTTTATGATTTTAAATCTGTCGACTTGTTCCGAAAGTTTTTTCTCTTTCGTATAATAATGTTGTAAGAAAATCAACCACACCCGGTATAATTAATATTCTCATGAAAATTTTTTTTTAACGCTAATGGTTTTTTGGCTGTGCATGAAAAATCATAACTTATATATATATATGATGTATACCTATGCAAAAATAATATATCGTATCATGGTTATGTTTTTTGCGACAATTCGTTTTATAAATATGTATTGAAAGGTATATAATATTATAATATTGTCATTATTTTATACGAGACAAACATTTTTGAAAATTGATATTTCTCCTTATTTCCTGTCTCTTATAATTTAATAATAATATATATATATGTATATATACACACACCAATTTACCCAATTATTTTTCGTTTCTCCACACTTGTATCATACATAAATTATTATTTATTCAATTGACTCGTGCAAACTTCGACAACTAAAATAACTGTAAGACCATAAAAAGGAAATGAGAAAAAAGAGCGAAAAATGTGCGCAGATAAGACAATTTAAAACGGACGAAAAAAGGACGATAAAGAAAAAAAATTTGAATGAAGTCAAATTACGAGTCACTGTTTTACACGATTTTATCGTGTTTTGCTAATTGAGAGGGGGGCTGGCTAATAGTTCTGTTAAAGCCTCGGAGTGAAAATGCGGGCTGGTATTCCCGCGTGACATCGAGCCGAGAGAGAGAGGGAGAGGGAGAGAGAGAGAAAGAGAGAAGAACGAGCAACAGGTCCGGGCTAAACCGACCCACGTGGGTTTGCTTCTCCTCTTGCGTGAGCTGTATGAAGTTGCTGCATAAACGGAGAATTTTTATCATTTTACACTTCAACGTATGAAAGAAAATTATTTTTGGCTTCTTATAACTATGACGTGAAAACTTTTTGCACTAATATTTATATGTAGTCGTGAATTCAAAAATAATTTGTTCACGTTGCCATGAACAAGGAAGAAAAAGAAGAAACAAAAGTTTGCTCATCAGAATTATACAGAGAAACGTATGCACTTGATTTTAATGTGGACAGCGAAAAACTCTTAAAAATTAGAAGAACAAAAAACAACAAACATTTTCAAGAAAATATTTCTTAAAATTTTCGTTCGTCCGGATTATCGTGTTCATAACGAATCGCTTTGACATTCGTACGGAATTTCATTCGCAAATTATTTTTATCTCGTCATTCCCATTTTTTTTTACTTTCTTCTTTCTATTGTTTCTCTTTCTTTTTTCTTTTATCTAAACAGTATAATAATTACAAATTAAGTATGCAATATAAATATAAATTATCGCAGGGGGGTCTTAAGCAAACATTATTCTACGTCAAATTTATCGTCGACGAGTTATCTTTGCTCACAAGTTTTAGTATTTAGTATTTCGCATTGCAGTTTTTTTCTTCACGTTTCCTCTTTTTTTTCCAATGAATCAGTTTCAAAATTTTTCGAATCATTCAGTAATTGAGAAGAGAATAGAAAACAATCATAGAACAAAAAAAAAAGGACAAAAACGAACTGAAAAGAAAATATTCATGGTGCAATTACAAGATGGGCAAAACTCGTAGCCTGATTTGTTTGAAAATTAATCTATACTTATATATTATATATAACAATTATCATAGACATAATTATTATAGTCTTAGACTTCGACTGATTTTTCTTAAATATATATTCAAAATCAAAAAAGGTTTCCTACAAATCGATCCTGAAGAATATTCTCTGGATGCGGATTATAAAGAAGTTCTTGACACAGTTTGGAAGTTGAAAATTTTCAGTGACACTGCTGAAAGAGCTAGTAAATTAGTCGATGACTATAATGATTATCCGAAGAAAATTTAATAACAAAAACACTTCGTTATGCAAATTGTTTCGGAACATAGGCGAAAATATCCTGATTTCCGTAAACAAACCCTTTTCAAAAATCTGTGATCGCGTCTCTGTAATATTCAATTAATAGTCTTATTAATTTGCTTGTTTTATCATCAATAAAAGTGGATTTTTGTGCCGGAAAATATTATTTCTGGCTAGATTCGGATTGTTTATATAAAAATATAAATAATTTGCTACTAAAAATTTATTTTTCTCAATGGTTTTTGATCAATCCTGTTGGAGAATGTGATAATTCACCTAAGAATTGTTTTTTTTTTTTCTACACTGTCACATGACTGAATTGTATTTCATAATGCTAAATGACATTTTTTTCCATTAATCTCTGTCTCCCAGTGATAAGTTTGGTGGAAGATAAACAAAATTTGAAGCATGATTGTTTTTTCATTATTTAGAACCGTTTTAGGGGGCGTTTCGAATGAAATTCGTCTAAACCCCAAATAAGGATCACCCTAGTATGTATATACATACACATGTATACATGTGCACGGAAAGATAACAAAGAGAGTGAGATTAGAAGGGGGGAAAAAAACGTAACGAACCAATGACAAAATATAATATTATATACAAGAAAACAACAAGCATGATTTATATACAACACACATATGTGTAGGTATATTATATCATTTATATACGTCGACGAATTTTGGGACGTCAATAACAGTCTTATCGATCGGATCTATCGATCATCGTCGTCATCTAGCAGCGTGGTGTGTTGCTGGTGCTCCACAGCGATATGTGTATTACATGTATAACGCGTAAACAATTCCTTCTAAATAACGCGTAAACACGACTAATTTAATGTAAGTACATTTGTGAAGTTAATTATATAATGCGCACGTGTACGTACGTACGTACGTATGTATTATTTTTTACATATACGGACAGATATATATTGCGTGAACAAGTTTGAAAAGGAGAGGCAAACAATTCTTAGTATAAAGTATTCAACGCGTTGGGACGTATAAAATTTCCTCACCGACTGTACGACGACATTCGTATATACATACGTTATACACATACGTGTTTCTGTATATCTATATACTCGCACTCCACACACGCTTACGTGTAATGTATGCTGCTGCGTAGTTTTCGCCATTCGACCAATCGGCGAGCTCGCCTGAGGGGCTCGACGAGCGAATTCCTCTCTACATGTACGTAGAAAAATGTTCTAGTAGGAGAGCGCGCGCATCTATGATTCTTATATATATATATATATACACCTATACAGATATAGATATAGATAGGTGTATATCTATTCACTCTTTTCTACGCATTCATACATTATTATTGTGTAATGTATTTATTTACCGTCTAGTTGACGCCAGAAACGCTACCGCGTAGTTTATACGTTATTATGCGTTAAGGATTACGGAGATCTTTTATTATTTATAGTAATTGATATATGTTTTACATAAAATTATATTCCAGAAATTACTGTTTTTGTTTTTTTCCTATTTGTTTTCCTTTCTTTTTATCTTACCGATAGGCACGAGTCGTTGGAGTTATTTATTTATTTATTTATTTATTTATTTATTTATTTATTGATTTCTTTCTTTCTTTTTCACTGTTTCATACATTTGTTTTCAACTTTGTTGACGATACTTTTTGTACACTTATCGCGGAATAAATTATATTATATAAATTTTAAATTTATATTGACTTTATACATCTTATATATATATATATATATATATATATATATATATATATATATATATATATATATATGATCGATAATCTGTGTAATAAATTCAATATGTTTTACAGTATAGTTTTTTTGAAAACTTGTTATGAATTGCAAAAAGCAACAATCTTAGTTTCATCACTGACAGTGTTATTTGAAAGACTGTGAAAAAAAGGAAAACTAGATTTGTAGAAGAATATAATTTCAGCGGAGTTGCCTGTTGGAAAAAAGAGAAAGAAGAGAAAAAAAAATGGAAGAAAAAATTTACACACACTTTATGTGTGATATAAATTCTTCGAATGATCAAGGCGTATTTTAAATTTATTCTTACAATTGGATTTACTATATAATTCGACTTATTTATGGAAACGAGCTGACAAGCTGAATTAAAAAATACGAAAAATTAAGAATTTCCTTACGATACTGAATAAAAAAAAAAAAAAATGACACTTATATTGCCGATGCTCAAGTTTTCTATCCATGGTCTTTAATCATTGTCTTATATAAATTTTATTAGCCAATGAAACGCGGTACTTGTCTTTAATGTAAATTACGATCACAGACTTGGGGAAGCAAAAGTCTGTTGCGTTTTACTTCCCATTTATGTTTTAACTCGAAACTTTCTTATCACAAATGCTACTATACAGTGCAAAATTTATAATCGAAAAGAAACATTTTTGTTTATCCGCGTCGCGTTCTAAATTATATACATCATATTCACAAGAATAATGATAACAACAACAACAACAACACAAATACACTCTACACATATTCTCTCTATTCCAATGGAAGAATTGATTTTTTATGTACATATAATATAATGTATATATAATATCAATTATAAATATATGTATACATACATGTATAGATTTATTGCCAAACTATATATATATATATATATATATATGCGTTATAAATATCTGCGTTATCTATCTCCAACCATGTACACTGTATGTGTATGCAATATGTTACTAGGTAAATCTATTATACATAATGTACGATTATTAAATCAGAAGTCGGTTTTCCGGACTGTTATAATTATTGTTTTATTTTGTTTGCTCTAATTTCTTTGCGATAAAAATATTGAATCTTGGGAGATAAATTGCGCCTGCGTATAAAGTTCAATATTTTATGAATTATATGACATTTTATTCCAAGATATTTCTTGGCCGATTTGATTTTTCCTTATCTCCGTAGTTTTTCCACAAAGTGTTGTTTTCTTCTTTTTTTCGTTTTTACAAATCGTGCAGCGAAACTTTGGCGAAGTGTATACGAACAAATTGTTGGAAATAAGGGTTAAAATCGTGGGGAAAAAAAAAAAATCCAAAAAACCCAATAAACACAAAAGTGGAATAAATGAGTCATCGAATCTACAAGGATAAAAAATATCGGCGGATTCCGGAAAATCCCAGATTTGTACATTTATCGTACACGATGGTCAGGGTTTAAAGCGCGGTCACGCAGGTCTGTAGGTTCGGTCTTTAAAGTCGTTGCGGAATGCTCCATATAGATATGAACGTCGTGGTAACAGCAGCTGATCTTTGGACGCTCGTTCGCTAAAATTAGCCTGCACGCGGTACCCTGTATCATAGAATTCAGCTAAAGAGTAAGAGGGAGGGCGAGAGGGAGAGAGACGGAGAGAGAGAGACTTTGCCGCGAGAATGCGACATCTATATATACATATATATATTGCGCAACTCAGCGATGCGACGCGACGCCTTATTCTCAAGTTTTGCCCGATCATGCACAAACCAGCAGCAGTAACGGCTAGCAGAGATTATTGTTGGTGCAGTTTTTTTTTTTTGTGTTTTCTTTTTTTTTTCAAGTCGCCGAAAAAATCGGCAAAAATTATTTCCCTTCCTAGAGAGAAAGACAGAGAGTGAGGGAGAGAGAGAGGGTGTTCTAAAAATAAACTCGGCCCGTATATAGGTGTCTAGTAGATATGAGTCTAAGGTATCGTCGAACTAACGATCATCGCGCGCTCATCGTGTTCTGTTCCGTTACGTTACGTCACGCTGCGTTGCGTTGCGTCGGAATTGCGTCGAGCTCTCCCGACGACTTGCGTCACAACGCAATGTTCGCGTCTATATCTTTTCTTCTTCTTTTTCTTCATCTTCTTCTTCTTCTTCTTCTTCGTCGCGTTGTTATCCGAATCTGATTCTCTCTATGCGTATCTATAAATTGGGAACTGACCACTTTCGTCATGACATCTGGTGGTCAAAAAAGAAACCAGTTTCAAAACGTGCATCGAATAAAATTATTAAAGACTGAAATTCATTTATATTTTAAAATAAAAAGGCAAATAATTTTTATTTTTCTCTCATTCTATGCAAATTCAACTAATGAGTGCAAGTAATGATAGTAGGTGAACTCGTGAACTTTTTGTACATTTTTCTTGAATTTTTTATATCAAGACTTTTTCACGAACTTTACTGAAACGCGTCTCAGGATCATGGTAGAATAATAATTATTGCGATCCTTTCTTCGTTTTAAATAGCTAATTTTTTAACAGCCAAATGAGCGTGATATCATAAAATAAGTAGGTGTTGTGATATATTTTTCTTGCTAAATATTTACTCTATGGCCGATTTTTTTTCGCGAATAATTTTTTGAAACGATGGGTTTTTATGACTTGACACTCAGGCTGGTACAAATACCGATACTTTTCCTACTTACGTTTAATCATGGTGGTAAAATTTAGCACCCATTTGTTGCTAATTCGTTGTCTCATTTTTAATTTCAATGTATCACCAATTTTCGACAAAAAAAAAAAAAAATTACTACACTAAACTTGGCACAATCAAATATTAATTTTTTTTCTCTCAAATCTCTTGTTAAAGATTTTGGAAATATTAAGTTTTGTTAATCTAAACTTGAATGCGAATCTAAGAGAATTAATTTTGAAGTTTAGTATCTAGTCAGCGAAATATTCATTCTTTCAAAAATAAGCGGTACAACAAATCAGCAGCAAAAGAGCAAAAAATTTTGCCACCCTTGATTGAACAAAAGAAAAACTTAAAATTCGAGTTGTTGGTATAGCTCCATCATCGAGTCAGCACAACCACCATTTTCCAAAAAAATATATGAAGCAATAAAATCGGTAATGAAGCAACTATTTGACAATAAAAAAGAGCAAAAAATTCACAACTGCGAGATTTGAGTCTGCATCGGTGCTACTATGTCCGGGAAAAAATTCACATCATCGTACCAAGCAATCTGGACGATTTGCACACCCTGTAAGTTGAACTTTATTTTACATTCGAATATTTTTTTGTCACATTTTTACACTCACAATCAATCAAAATGGCAAAACGTCAATTTTCGGATGCAGAAGTACGTTTTTTCACGTTAAAATAAAGTTGTAAATTTCCGGTTAAAATAAACTTGTAAATCTTCTCGAAATTGTGTTGTCGATGCTCACCTCATAGAAATGAATACTTTTTTTTTACAGGTTCTTTACAGATGTTTTAAATTTGCTCAAGATTTTTATTTTTTTTATTTTTCATCAATATAAATATCAATTGGTTTTATTGTATCTATAATAAGTAATTCTTACCCAAACTCTGCGTAATCTTTTTACACGAGTGAAACAACTATATCGTATGTATATATCTTATGGACATAACTAAATCAGTTGTTTTGGATTTTTATATCCAGCAATAATATACTTTTACTAATCTGTACTGAATCGTGCTAGTTTTTTTTTTTCACTTAATTTCGAGTTTCCGTAAGAAATGTAAAACGTTTTACTTATTTTTTGCAAGATGCGTCGATGTACCTATACTTGTATAACGTATAAGATACGGGGAAACATGTTTCGTATATTGGCACATATTGGAGGGTTTGAATAAGGAAAGGCGGACGTAGGTACAGAGAAACAGGCACTATCTCATATCTGACAGCAATCACTTTGTTTTCTTCTTGCGACACGTGGCGGCATGGCATCTTCGTCCATCCATCCATCCATCCATCCATCCATCCATCCATCCAAGCATGCATGCATGCATGCACGTCTCGTATCATGTACCCCCCGCGACATACCTCGGTTACGCCTCTCTCGCCTTTGAATACCTGTGTATATATAATATATATATATCACACATACACATACACACACACACACACACACACACATGTCGTTACGTCGTTCTATTCGGAACACGCGTCCAAAAAAAAAAGGAGGAATAAAGTAAGAAAAGAGACCGAAATTTCATATGGCATCTCGTATCCATATGCCATGTGAGCGAGCGAGTCTTGCTCGAGATGCTGCAAATTGAAAATATTCAAATTTATGCAGTCTAGGTCACAGATCAGAGAAAGAGAGAGAGAGAGAGAGAGAGAGAGAGAGAGAGAGAGAGAGGGAGAGGGAGAGAAAAAGAATATCAATATCTGGACGTTATTCTGGAAAAACTCTTGCCTATTCATTTTACCAATTGTTAATATCTTCTCATTACATTATCGTAGGATTTTCTTTCTAAATACATCCGACAATTTTATGTACAGTCGTATCTATGTCTGGAAAATAAAAAAGTTTAGTGTTTGAATCCAAAGACTTAATTTGAAGAGAAGTCGTCAGTCGATGTATTATATTATGTGTAATTTAAAGAAATACTACAAATTTTCATTTACCGCGTTGAAACGGTTCATGCACGTATTATAACACGCAGTAAATATTATAATACGAATATCTATGTCTATAATTATCTTATTATAACAATTATAAGTATAGAATAAGGATTGTGTATCCACAGTCTGGATCGTATAATATAACTCGTATTGAACGCGGCAGACTTTGTTTGTTGTTGCAATTGTCCACAGCTGAAGAATCATCTCATATGTATATAAAATATGCATACATGCATGTAACTACGTACGTACGTACGCGTGTGCGTGTGTATAATAAAATTTACACTGCAACGGGTATTTAAATATTATTCTTATATATATATATATATATATATATATATATATATATATTATATACGTATAATATATTACATACATTCAGTGCGGAAGTTGCGTTCATGAAATCCATGACCTACCGCAATGAGAGAACGAGGCAAGAGAAAAGAGGAAAAAAAAAAGTACACGAAAGAAGGTGAGAGACGATGCAAAATGGAGAGGAAGAATAATTCAATTCAATTCAATTCAATTCGGATGTTATGTTAAATATTTTTGCGCACACACACACACACATGCATACACACAAATGAATTGTACACTCGTCTGGTGGAAGAAAATATTACTTTTGTAATACAAGATGAAAAAGAGAAGAAGATAGACCATAACAATAATGTCTTCTTTGGCGGCATCATTTATACATAATATACTTACGTATATAAAATACGTATATAGAGTCAAGTTTTCCGCAGCTGTGTAATGTCTGTCGAAAAGTAAAGAGAATGTTTTTTTTTTTTTAACTTTTTTTTCTTTTTATCCCGCAATATTTAGTCTAATCGTTTTTATCGCCGATTATTCCTCCCTTGGCTCTGTTTCCTCGTCTAATTTTCACCCTCGCCTCGTCGTTTCAATCGCCGTATGAAATATAATCGTCATAAACGATTAAACGAAATTATTTTATTATATTTAACATTATATATGTTTTTTTTTTCACACATTTTTTTTATTCTCATTTATTTAATTTTTTTAATATGAAACGAAAACTTCCAAATGTTAATGAAACCTTGACAATACGGAGAATTGGAAACCGAATCAAGGAATATAAAGAGACTCGCAATAATGGTCGTTTATGTACACGAGATTGGCGATTCTTAATTAATTATCTGTAAATTAGAACATGATTATGTTTCAGTTTTTTTTTTTTTCGTGGTTTTCCATTCTCCAAATGAAAATTTGTCTTGTTTACCTGGGAAAAAAGGAGATCTAAAAATTCTGCAATTGAACGAGAAAAAGAAAAAAAAAAAAAAAAGTTGAAATTTTGAGCGTCTCTTAGTCTCTCTTTTTTTTTTCTTATCTCTTTCCGAAGAGACGAAACTTTCTTTGTGTTTGCGATATCATTATTGTAGCGTGTATCGTATTAATTTGAATACTTTTATCGGACCCCCTTGGTGGGTGAGGAAATTTTTACATGGCATAATAATATACGATCACAAGACACGAGGAATTATCGCGAACCGTTATCGGAACCTTATCGCTGCGCTCTGTTTGAAATGATATTATACACCTACTTTAGATACACTGAGAGTGGATTCTGTGCATTATATGTATACCTTCGAGATCTTTGCAGAGCCGCAGGGTTGAACGGTTGAAAATAATTAATCTATGGTTATTGTATAATGAACCCGATTTGTCTACTCAGTTATTGAAATTTAAAAAATTTGAATTCACTGCTTTTTGTTATTAATTTTTACTCGAGTGAAAATCTGTTTTGTTATCAAACTTCCAGTCGCGTATACATATTTTTTTTTTTCTTATCATTTGGTAGAAAATTAGCGTCGTTGTAATTTTAAACGATACAAAGAAATTTATTGTACATCCTTTATACAATACGTCGCGTTTTATATGTACACTACGATTATTATCGTAATTATCTTGTGCTCATCTCTGATCCGCCGGCTGATTATCCATTGGTCTAATCTGTGCCGATGGTTATTCGTCGGTAAGCCTTCTCCTGCCGATCTCTAACCTAAATCATTGTAATGACGATGCTGAAATATACCTGCAGGTATAATTTATTCTTACAATTAAGCGTAAACTGATAAATTAATTTATTTATTCATTCATAAACAGGCGGGAAGACAGTTTTTTTACAAACTTGAAACGAGTCTTTAATTAATTCGCCAATAATTATTTGTATAGTTTGAATTTTAAGGTATCATCTGATGATGTTTGGAAAAAAATAATAGCGATTTTAATTTTTTTTTTATCGAAATTGTACGAACTACTCGTGGAGGTTGTTTAGTTTGAACAAAAAATAATGAATCGAATAAAACCTTGAAACTTGCTGATTTGTATTCCTGCGATGCGAGTGAGTAGATCTAAACGAGGAATCATCGATTCTTCGACGTGTGAATTATTGTCACGATCACTGTTATCATCGTTGTATCTGCTGTGCAAAGATCGTCAGCTTTCGTGTAGAGGCAGTTGAAAGTATGCATGGGGTGTACAGTCAGGTTGAAAAAGTGTTGAAACAAAAACACGATGAAGCAGAGCGTTAAAAAGAGCCACTGAAATTTAATCAAATTACATTCAATTATGATGAATGTTTCCGACTGTTCGATTGTTAAATCACAAGTTCAACGTCTGTAAATTATTACGATTTTATGAATAGCGGATTTTTATTTATTTATATATTAGAAAAATTCTAACTCTCGGAGTTTAATTTTTTTCTTGGGAATTAATTTACGAATAATATGAGCTATTTCAAATGAACAGTACAGACGTTTGAATTTTGATTTGAATTTCTTCATCAATCAGATTTAACGTGAACAGTTTCATCGTCAGTCTTTCTGTTAAAATTAACTTTCGTTCCTTAATTTTTCTTGATTCGACAAAATTTTCACAACTGCCTATACATCTCCGTCCGTCCCATCATCGTCAAGACGTGAAAAAATTTAAGGGGGGGGAAATAGTTTCGATCAATCTTTCAGACCGAAGTATGCATTATTGTGCAAGATACGTGGAAGTGAACTAATAATGATTACCGCTGGTCAAACAGAATTTTCCTATCTTTATTGTCATCGTCGTCGAATATCAGCTTGGCCGCAGTGCAGCGGTTGCTTCTTCCCCGTCTCGCAGAGATATGCATAGGCACACACACACACACACACACGGAATTGCGGCTTTCCGTCTGTCCAATACTGACCCTCCTCGACACCGCAGAGTACCTACGCTTATATAACGGATGTACATGACAAACTTACCGAGTACCCGCAGATATTGTATGCATATCAGAGTATACATGTATCATGTAACCATACGTCGAATCTGTCTATATCTCTCTCTCTCTTTCTTCATTATCGATAACTCTTCTCCGCTTCATAGTCACCAGGTTGAAGTTACGAACGTTATCGTAACGAAACATTGGGAAAGAATCACTATTTTCAATAATTTCGTAATGATTTTGAAGGAAGTAAGATTTTGAAAGATGAGTGCGTTTTATTTTACTACAGTTTACTGAATTTCAGACGATTCCAAAATCGCGGATTAACTGTTTTCTTCCCAGCATGAATCGTTAAGATAACGATACTAACTTCAATATAATTCATATTCTTGTTCTCTAATTATACTATGTAGGTACTAAATTATTAGCAGAGTTAAACAAAGTACCAGGAAATCGAATAATAATTATCACAAATTAATTTTTGCACGGTATTATCACGATCATGTGTGCAAAAGCAAGAGATTCGGCGTTACGGAGGCGATAGTCATTTTTTCTGCGTTATAAATTTTTTATTTTGAGCCAAATCGTCATTATAATGTATGAATAATTTTATCGTATTGTACAAGATTTTCGATAATAATTTTTTTTTATTTTTTTGGTAACTCAATATCATCGTCAGTTACAAAGAATACATTTTTCTATTTCGGTTTTATATGTGAAAAATTAGGCACTGCGAACATACGTTGTTATTGTTATTATTATTACAATTGCTATTATTATTCTTACTGAAAAAGACTGGAGCTTGTGTTTTTTTTTTTTAATTTTCATTATTTTCCAGCTATTGTTATTTGCCCGTCAATTTGGTGAAGAAAAAAAGTAGACAGGGAGAAAGAGAAAGAAAACAACAGAAAAGTGGTTGAAACGACTTGCAAAATATTATAAACTTGAGTATATTTAAATCTTTTTGGAAAATGTTTTTCGCTCATCTTTATGTTGTTTAAACGAAGCGTCGTCGATGATTCAATTTTGTCATTGTTACGATTATATTAAACAATTCTATATCTCACATCGGGAGATATAATAAACCGACGCCATTAGTTTAATATAACATAGAACTTCAATTTGGTTGAAATCCGGACACACTGGAATCAAAATTAAGAGTTCCTATGAAATTCAAATGTGCCAACGTGCAACAGCGTTATATACAGTGAGTTTCTCTATCTGCGAAACGATGCGTGCGCCTTAGTCAAGCAACCGGAGTTACAGCTCTCGTGTTCGAGTTGATCATCAATCATCATATTCCTCTCGCCACGGCCATCCCAAAGGTTGTTGCAACAAATGATACTCGTATAGTTGTCGAACATTTAGAACGACTGTGGCAAAATAAGATGCTCAACCTGAAGGTGAGGCTGTAAATCCGGTTGCTTGAATAAGGCGCTCGCATCGTTTCGCAGATAGAGAAACTCACTGTAGCTATATGTATACATAACGTTGTACGTATATGGAGGTATGCAGAGCGAGCAGCTAACGGTCGAATGATTCAACAACGCGCATGCGCTAAAATTTTAGAGCATCAGCAGTTGTTTTGTCAGGAAGAGAAACATTTTTTAGGTTACATACGTAGCCGCGATCTTGGATCTGAACTTGTGACGGTTGGTCAACCTGACAGAACAACTGCTTTTGTTCTATAATTTTAGAGCGCATGCGCGTTGTGTCATTCGACCGTTAGTTACTCACTCTGTGTGTATACATACACATTAGAGTGGTCCTCAAATGGTTTATTTTTTTCAATTCGATGAATCTTCAATTTCTTCACTTTTTTATTTCGAGCCCTGAGTCTCCCTGCTGGTCGTTTTTTTTTTTTTTTTTTTTTTTTTTTTCTTGCAATTCAATTCTTGAGAACTAAAATGGAATTCCTCTACAATCGAAACTAACGACGATTCGAAGTTCAGCTAAGATTAAAAAAAAAAAAGTCTGAAATACGACGTTATATGTATAGCTTGAAAAATGATTTTAAAATAATATACTAAATGAAAAAAAAGACTCACGACTCGTTTGGACCAAGGGGTGAGAATAAAAGTGTGAAAAAATTAGAGAGCAATTTTTTTTTACAATTCAAGCCGATTTATGTCCATCCAACGTTATCGTTCATATGACGACCACCCTAATACACATATATATAGAAACCTAATTTTCCTCTCATCCCTCGATTTTTTCGTCAATTTTTAAGTTCTTTTTTACATTTTTCATTTTTCTACTGTATCGACGATTTTTTAACGAAATTGTAAATAATTTTATCACGTAACAGTTCTTTTTTTGTTACGGTTTCAATAATACGATCTTTGATTGTTGTCATTCTTTGCAGGAAAGAAAACGAAATTATTTTTCTTATTTTTACAAATAAGAATAGGACGGTGAGATTTTCGATCATTTACGAATGACATGCAAACGAAGACGCGTTCGTCGCGTTTGTTTGGTTAGACGATATTGAGCTAAGGGCCGGGGGGAGCCTACCTGCAAGGCCGTTTTTCACTCCAGGCGTACCTTTCATGAATACCCACCTATCCTTACGTGAAATAACCTAACCTAACCTAACCTAATCTAACCTAACCTGGCCTGATCTAAACCGACTTGTGTGTTAAGCCAGGCACGATACGGCCACAAGGTTTTATTTCGTCAGTTTCTATATACACATACTTTTTATATCGTACACTCGCTGCACGTAGCGTTGAATAACCAAAACGTTTCTTAGGAGGGTCTCCGTAACTTAGGTGTATCCGTGTGATAATGTGTCGTGTGGTATTTGAGAATAGTACTAGAAATAGGTTTTAAAGAAAAACTAAGATATCTTTAACCGGACTTATGATTGTATGCGATTAATCAAAATGTGATGGAAAAAAAATTTTAAACATTAGATAACACAAAAAGTTTCGATAATTATAATTATTGCAGGGAGAAGTATCGGGCAGCGTTTTTCACTATGTGTAGCTGCAGAAATAAATGATAATATATTATAATACAACTAGTATTATTAAACTATCTCTGAATTCGTTTTTCTTTTTATTCTGTATCTATATTTCGTATCTATATATATATATGTATGTATGTATAGTATATCTACATACACGAAGGAATAAAATTGTCTGTAATCTAACGAGATACGTGACCGATCTAACTGTGTCAGATATTACGTCTATATAATGGTGTCCATATGTGTAGGTATAATGTATATACATTACACACACGTATGTACCGATATATATATATATATATATATATATATATATATATATATATATATATATATATATATATATACATATATACATATATTTTTTTCCACCCTCTCAAGCCCCGTGAAAATAATGAAATAAAATAATTACATTCAATCAGGTGCATAGATAAGTGAAAGATTATTTGAGATTAGGTAGCAATAGAAAATGAATAGAAAATTTTTTTCTACGAGTGAAGAATATTGATTGTAAAATTTTTTTTATAACTGTTGGCAATTTCCGCGATACATTTCCTGCACATTTCATATTACGTACGTATATTGTACAGATTTCACCATTGGTATTATATATAATAATATGTATATATGTATATTGTATATGTTATACATTATATATTATGTATATATATACATATTGTATATAATGATGATTGTGGAGAGCGGCGGAGGATTTTCTCTCTCTCTCTTTCTCTGGCTCTCTGGCACTCTGATAAGTGTTATCAACTCGAAACTCTCCAGAAGGGTTATCAACCGAGTATAATACATACTGACACCGTTGCCATGCTTTCAAAAGCTGAAAAATATTATATTTAAATATAGGTACATGTATATGAATTAACAACGTGGCTGTCGAGTATTGAATTTATACTATTATTATATTATATTTTACGTATGCACGAGGTGTATTGCTGTCCAATAAACTAATCTTTCAACGATCATTGTAATTGATTGATTGATTGATTGATTGATTGATTGATTGATTGATTGATTGATTGATTCAGCGATTGGTTATCGATTATAATCGATCAATTTTCTATACTATTTCTCTTTATAGAAGATCAAAAGTTTCTTTTTTTCCTTCCGTATGTTTCGTTTCGTTTTGTTTTTGCGCTTACCGCGAGTCTTGGTAATTTTCAATCATAAATTGTGTAATAATTGATGAAAAGCATTAAGTTTTCACTCATTTTTTATTGATTATTACACAAATATCTTTGTAACAGCTGTACAACTGTACTTTAAATTATTCCTAACTACAATTGTTATACAATTTATCAAATAAATGTGAAATGTAGCCTGTTTATTTTACAATATTGTTAAATATAATAATTTAAGATGTTGTAAGCAACGATGGAGAAAAAAAGTTCTAAAAAATCTCAGCGAATAACAATCGAAATTAGAATTTCTCTCTTTTCAACCCTCCTTGTTAATATTGTTAACATAATATGGTGACCTTATTTTTTTTAACACCTTCGTTATTTGTTCCTGGAATTCGGGCCGATTGTACATCAAGTTTGAAACGGCTATTAGCGCCTACTTCTCTCTTCTTCATACACGTACGAGTATCACTCTCGCAACGGCTGACTCGATAATGATTACATAATGCGCTACTCAAAGCCGCGTGCGTGTCGCGTACCTCGGAGGCTCGTCGAAATCTCCTCCCCCCCCGTCGTCGCCGCGCTCATCTCCTGGGACTTATTTCGTACGACATATGTATACTTGTGTATATATATATATATCTTATATTTTATCTCTTTTATACGTGGCAGAGATCGAACTTGAATCGCGAGAGCGATTTTTCTTATCTCAAGTATGAAACTCGGTTTTGCGTTTCAATTCATTCGTCGGTCAATTTTTAGTGTCGTGTAATATATATTTATATGCTTTTTTATTTATTGTTTGGAAACGATGTCTGAATTTGAAAAAGAGAGCGAAGAAGAAGAATTCTGATTTGATCCGTGTTGCTTGAATATGATTTCGACGCGACAAAAATGTAATCCCCCCACCAAAGACCTATTTCACTTTTGTCATTTCGATGAAATTAGTCGGTTATGGCGGTTACGATTGGTTGAACTAGATTAGGGTAAGGTTCTGTTTTAATAGCTCGGGTGCTGCGATCAATTGATATTCTTTCAGACTATCGTTTTCGAGTTATCGTTATCCAAATAATCGTGTTTTTTTTTTCTATCAATCGGCCTTTCAAATTAATCGTCTTTTCGACCGATCTGTCCCTTCGATTGATCATCTTTTTTATCAATCTGTTTTTCGATCGAAATAATCTTTAATTCAAATTAATCCTTTTCTCGATAAATCTGCCCATTTTTAACAGTTTTTTTTCCCATCGATCGGCCTTTTTAATTAACCTATTTTTTTCTTTTTTATACCTTTAATAATCGGTCTCTATACTCATAATTTAGTCGATTGATCTGCTCATTAAATAATCATCTTACGATTAGTCCGCCCTGGCAAAATTATCGTCATTTCGATTATTCGACCCTTAAAATTTGCTCGTTTTTGTCGATTGATTTGCATCTATTGATTTATCGGCTCTTTAAACGGATCAGTTTTTTTGATTAATCGATCCCTTCAGTCAATCATCCTTTCGATCAATTGGAAAAGTATCGATGAAATTCTAGGATCGCTTCATCAATCGTACATCCCTAGTTTCTTTACATTATAACAGAATGTTTTTTCCTCTCTTTACGTTTTTTTCTTTGAAATTTTCATTTTGCACCACCTGCGGGTATATAATATCTATATATATATGCTTGCCTTCTCTTCTATATTTCCGGAAGTGGGCACGTGTCTCATAGTCGCGGCAAAGGCAAAGTCGGGCAGTGTGCATTGGCAGGTTATTACTGTAAACACGTTCTATACTTACGCGTTGGACAAGTCTTGTCAAGCAAGCCGGATGAACGTATTCCTCACCGCAGATAACGAACGTGTACCTGCATGTATCAAGTTATACCGCAGAAAAAGCCTTCCGGGTTTCCTCCCTTTCGATTGTCGTAGTTTGGCGCTTCTGGTCTCTACGGAGATGCGGCTTTTTACCGTCTCACTCTCACGCCACTTTCTTTCCCTATCTTTCTTCCTCCCCTCCTTCCTCATTTCTTTCTTCGTCATTTATCACATGGATATTAAGTTCTTAAACAAATACTTGTATTCATATTTCTATTTTTCTACTTTATTCACTTCGTCTCTTGTTTTTTTTTTTTTTTTTTTTTCTTTCTTTTTTTCTACTATTTTATTTTACAGTTCACGCTTTCAACAGGGCCGCTTCCCCGCTGCGTGAGAAGAGAAACACCGTTTTCAAATAAAGATCGATTGTTGTACATTTTCAATTATTAATCGATATAATAATGTGGGATATAAATTATCTCAATTTCGAAATGAATTAATAATCTAAAAACAACAATTATAATAACAATAATAATAATTATAATAGTAACGATATTTTCATATTAAAATAGAATATTCTTATTATCTTATGCATGTGTGTGTGTGTGTTTTTTTTTCTCGTGCAAAATATTCTATATACGCATGTTATATATTATAATATATCAAAATGAATTTTCAAAGGAAACGAGGGACGAGGTTTTTACGAAAGTGACTGTACGTATACAGTATACTACTCATAGACGTATAATAGTAGTAATAATAACAACAACAACGCAAATTGCCAAGCAACCCCGGCAAGCGTTAGAATCGTGTGGGGTAGGCCAGGGCTTCGAATGGGCAACTTGTTGCGTTCCCTAGCTGCTAGTGTGCCTTCTCTTGTACACATTGCACAATCCGCCAGTTACGAGTACACCGCCAGGTGCGAAAAAAAAAGAACGTTTTATTCGAAGAAATACTGCTTTTTCAAGGTTCCGTAAGGAAAAAAAATTTTTTTTTCGAGACCTCCATTGAAATTCTGGGAATTTTTGCGTCCGGATCATAGATTTTCAGAGTTAGATGACCATGAAATCGGGTCTGAACTCAATTTGCTGTGTGAAACTTTGTACTAGTTTCAACAAATTAATTGTTGATTCTTACAGTTTTTTTACTCATCATATCTGAGGTAAATATTTAGTTTGTTGTAATGAGTTTTAGGGTTTGAGCAAACTGACACAAATTTCAAGCAGTTTTGTATGTAAATATATTTTAATTGAATCGCAGCGTAAATTCTTGGTTCGAATTACGAACGATGCTCGGTTTGTCTTGAATCGCAATGAAATTGAACCCTGATATTTGGATTTTTCTTTACCTTGTAAAAAACCAGAAATAAAATCAATCAAATTTTTTTTTTGTTACGTGCGGAACCTTGAAAAAAAAAACGGAATTTTTTTGAAAAAAGCGTTTTCTTCGGCTGACGCCGACAATTAATTAATAATTACAGGTCAAATTTAATTATCGATTCTGCTTTTTCTTGTTTCTCTGTTGTATGCAAAGCCTTTAATATTTTTCACTCTTCAATTTTTTATTACACACACACACATGTGCGCGCGCACGTATGTTTTTTCTCGTCCTCGTTGAAGTTTGTCATGTTTTTTTTTCTTGAACAAACTTTTGTCTACATTTTTTCCCCAACCGATCCATCTACTGTATTAATCTAATTTTCTTTCTCATTTTTTATGTTTCAGGTGAGTTGTTTTCTAAATGAATCGTTATTCTTCTCTCCACGATCATGTCGATCATCGTTTGACACACATATATCCGTATAACAATTATACGCACACATCATAACGTGAGTATATCAGTACTTTTATAACAATCAAAGAATAAGCAACTATGGGGATATATTCTTATCTTTCTTCGATGAAATTTCTGTCTTTGTAATAACATTTTACAAGGAAAAAACCGCCGTGCGAGAGGCCCCAAGGTCCGGGAAACTGTCAAAATTTGAAGAGAATTAAAAATTGAATGCGTTATACGAAGGAGAATATTGCGTTTATCTACGCACAACATATATTCAATATATTATACATATACAACATATATATATGTATATATAGAGATAGAGATGGATAGGTAATTAGAAGTTTATCATGTCTATAGCAATGTTGGCCCAGTACATAATGACAGAAAATTAATACAGGATACAGCAAATACAAAAACAGGAAAAGCAAGGCGGCAGACAGAAAAGATAATTTGAAATAGGTAACATAAAAAAAAAAAAAAAAAAAAAAAAAAACAAATAAAAGAAATTGAAGTAGATTACAGTGGAGAATACGATGGTAGTTTGAAGACAAGGGATGAGATAAAATAAATGTCAAGTTAGATATGAAAACAGGTGGAGTAAAATGAAGAGTAAAATGAAAAAAAAAGAGATAGAGAGAGAGAGATGAGGATGGAGGGGGAGACGAAAAAATGGTAGATATTGTGTAAAATTTCATCATGTAGGTATATATTATGCATTATATTTGAATGGGGATCAGAGTGAACGTGTGGAGTGGTACAGTTACGCGGTAACTATTTGATGACCTCGATATATATTGTCAACTCGCAGTCGTGTCGCAGCTTCCGCTCTACGTGTGTGTGTGTGTGTGTATATATATAAAATTTATACATATTATATATGCATATATGTGTCCATTACGCAATGCGGTTAATTGGAATATCAATTGACGCGGGGTACATGTGTTTTTATGTGTACATAGGTGACGATGATTTTTTTTTCCCCCTCTTTTTTTTCTTCTAACCTCACATACGAACGTAACGCTAATTCTTGTGATTTTTTTTTTTCCTCTTATCTCTAAGCAATTCTTACTTTGCTTATCTTCGTTCGTCGTTATAACCGATTTGAATAACAAGGATATAATAATAATAATAATAATAATAATAGCAGCGTCGATTCCGTTTATCAGACATTTCATATCAGACGGTATATTGTTTTGTTTGAATTTTTACTTTTCCATTCTTTCTTTTCGTTTTTGACTCCGGGTTGTCGAAAAAAAAAAAAAAAAAAGGGAATGGAGGACTAAAGAAATTGTATCTCGTGTGATACATTTTACCGATCATTTTGCCTTTTTAATATTGTATGTATATTCCACTCTACGTATGTATATATGCATGTATTTATGTATCCGTACGTACATTTGTACGTACCAGCGTGGCTGCGCAATTAGTGTAAAAAAACTTGTCGTTGGCAGCGAATCAAAGACGCGTCGTCGTCGTCGTCGTCGTCGTTGTTGTCGCAGTTTTGTGTTAAAATGCGCGTAGAGTGTGTATAATAAACCGAAGTATTGTATGTATATATATATGTATATGTATACGTACATAACTGCCAAAAATCCAAGACCACAGCGCTAACTTTTCGCGAGATATTTATTATTTACTTATGTGTTTAGCGGCTATTTCTTTGTTGTGATTCTTTTGGTTTTTATTACGTTTAATATGATTTTCGTCATTATTTTATAATTAAACTGAAATGTAATCGGAAGAATGGAATACGCATATGTCGAGAGAGAGAGAGAGAGAGAGTGAGATAATGTATAACGTGCGTGTGTGTGTGTGTGTGTGTGTGTGTATGTGTATGGGGCTTTCCACGCCAACTTATTGTTATTCACCGGCTGATCATGACACTTACAAAGGATTTTTCCAATGCTATAGTACGATCCCTGAAATCTGTTCTTGGTTACTGATTTTTTTTTATTTTCATTTTTTTTTATTGTTGCCCCAGTCTTAAAACATACTTTCAGTACACAACGTACAGTCTTATGCGTACATGCATAATTGTATACCTACATAGGTGAATATATTGTTTCATAAATTACCTTTCATATTTCATATTACATATATCTATATACGTACGTAATTATACGTATAACGCACATGCATGTGTGTATGTAATTATTTATTTAATTTACATGTGGATACACCGGATGTTTGAAAAGTTCAAGGTCTCCTACCTATCTAAAAAATTAAACAATAAATTTTCCTCCCTTCTACAATTCAAGGCTCTTGTCGAATTATATTAGTCGTATAATAAAATATATTATCATACGTATCCAATTGAATGTAGGTATTAAATTCTGACGTTTAAACGTATACACGTATACACGTATGTAAATTTTTTCATCTTCTTATTCTTCTTCTCTGTCTTCTTCGCCGCAAAATTACAACTCGCGTGAAGAAAAAGGAAAAACAAAACAAAAAAAAAAAAAAAAAAAACAAAAGCAAAAAAGCAAAAAAGAAAGGCGAAAATATACGAGGAATCAATCGGTCAGCGAATCAATCAGTTTCTCGCTAATTGCAAAAATAAAATACGAAACATTATCACATCATCATTGTTATTTCTATTCGTAGACTGGTTCTTGACCTAGGAATGTATACGTATGTACGTACATACGTAAACGCATGGATGCGCGCAGAGGTATCTTGGCGAACGCGGCTTGATGAATGCACATGTATGTATGTACACCTACGTCCTACATGCACATGATTGTATTATGCGCGCGTGTGAAGACGGCGGGGAAACGATTTGTGCACGACCTACGTCAACCGAAGGTGATTTCGGGTTAGGCTGCTGCTGCTGCTGCTGCTGCTGCGTTGTCATTCCCCCTCCTCTTTTTCGCTGACGCGACGTTTGCCGCCACATCGTGCAACACTTTTCCAAATTCTCGTGTAACGTAATTACCGCAGCATGCGGATGGTATTTTGCATTTATTTTGTTGCGTATCAGTAGAAGAAAAACAAAACAAAATATCTAATTGAAAAGAAGCTTAATATATATATACATATATATATATATATATACATATTATATACACACATATGTTTTTTTTTTCTTTTATTTTACTTTCATTAATTAACCTAACGAAAAGGAATTAATTATAATTAGCCCGATGGATCGTGCGTCGGATAAAATTTTTGGTAATGATTGAAAACACTTGAAATCTCAACGGATGTATGCATATATGTACATTTAATAATAACAGTAATAATAACGACGACGATGATGATTATGAACGCCTACTTGCATATTACAGCTATAATATTCACATAATTCACATTCATAGTTAATTTTTCGCGTTTTGGTTGTATAATATAAAAATGTTGTAGGTATCCAGACACCTAGAGAGAGATCTTTTACCACATCGTGTGTACCTATTGTGGTAAAATAATCTAAAGTAAAATGCAGTATTTTTTGGTACTTTTTCTTTCTTCAGATTTTACAACGCGGGCTTTTTATTACAATGTTAAACAGTCATTGATCGAGATTTTTTTCTTCTTCTTGTAAAAATAACACGAATTGATTCACGAATTGTTTTCGAGGACCTAATACATATTAGAAAAATTTCGGACTAAACAAAAAATATGAGGGTCTGACCTTGTCGAGGTTACGAGAAACGAAATTTTGGAAACGTGTTTTTTTTTTTTTTTTTTTTTTTTCTCCCCCCCCCCCGCAATATATATTTGCATACGTATTACGCGGTTTGTGCCGATCAATCTAGTTGTAAGGTGATTTTGTAAACTCTACAGAGGATTTGATGTTATGACCACCGTCGATTTTTGCGTTTCGTACGACGAGACTGGCGGGGAATTAATAAACATCGAACGCTACTGCTTTCGCAATTCACAGAAAGAGAAACAGAGAGAGAGAGAAAGAGAGACTGCGCGATGGATTATAGACGCGGGGAGAGGAGGACTAAGCGTTATCACTTCGGTGATGATTGCGGGCTGTCCTATCGACAGGTTTTGCGCGCCAAACAAACATTCGCGAGTAGTATAAAGTCTCTCTTCACCGCACTCCTCTCCTCCTCGAGTCTATAAATATGTGTACAATATAAACCACAAGTATCGTTGACTGGTGTCAATGATTTTTACCTCATACACCTAATGCAAATGCGTCTGTCCACGTGTATAATTAATAAGATCGCAAATAGAGAATATTATACACACAGATAGAGATGCATGCGTGGCAAATGTCGGTGACGAAAATAAAATTGAAAATATTATAAAATTACTCAATTGTACACGAGAATTTTTTCGCAATAATTTTCGTTATTTTACAAATATTTTCCGTTAATATGATAGATCCGAGAGAAAAAGCAAAAAGTTACGTCGAAGGGACGTTGATTTTTGTTTACTCGCAGTTTTTTTTTTTTTTTTTTTTTTCCAAGTTTGTTTTCTATTTCTATTTTTTTTTTTTTCTCACACTTTGCGTTTTGTTCCAGGAAAAATTATCACACTTCATTACTTAAGTGTGTTTTAAATTCAGGAAAGACGAACACTAGCGAAAAACGCAATTGATTTGCGTGAGGAATTGCAACATTATTGCATATCGCCGTATTATTAATATACATATATATATGTATATACACACATGCACATATACTGTGAAATATTATAAATATTATTAACTGTGAAATGTGTATGTATTGTACGCCTGCTGCAGCGCAAAAGCCGCCTGACCTTTGATCGGTCAAACTTGTATGTTTATTTTTTTTCTCCCCTACCCCCCCACCCCCACCCCCCCGCAATTCTTTTTCGTTTCGAGCTTGGTAAACGCAAAAATTTCAACCATCTTCCGCTATATGCAAATACACGTGTGTGATATATACGATGTGGATGTACGTCTCCATAAATAGATTATATTACCTACATGCAGGGTGTAGAGAGTAGAACGCAAAAATAGTTTAGAGAGTCTTACGATATACAAGTAATCCGTTCAATCGATTCATTTTCGTACAATGTCACTTTTTTTATACATACATTTTTTTAACTTATACTGATTTTGTTACGTTTTTTTCCTTCTCTCCCTAGTAGCGCGAAATCGGCGCCGAACGTTCCAAGTTTAGAAACATGACCTAACGTAACCTAATTCTGTACGGGATTCTTGGTACATTGATTACGTTTAAAATATGTGAAAATCGATGAATCACCGACTTTTTACGCTCCCATCTTCTTCAACTGTCACGCGTTTTAAACGATTTCATTATTAATTCATTGTACTCTGTGTTTATTAAGAATTAAAAAAAAAAATTATACCCTCTCCTGGGGGATGGGGGTGTCTTTTACAAATTGTATAAAAAAGTGTACAGAAATATCACTTTATGATGGCGATCGAGTCAGAATATCGCAACGCCCACTGTGCCACACAATCCGAAATCCGGATATCCAGTCGCTCTTTTTACCTCTCTCTCTCTCTCTCTCTCTCTCTCTCTCTCTCTCTCTCTCTCTCTCTCTCTCTCTCTCTCTCTCTCTCTCTCTCTCTCTCTCTCTCTCTCTCTCTCTCTCTCTCTCTCTCTCTCTCTCTCTCTCTCTCTCTCTCTCTCTCTCTCTCTCTCTCTCTCTCTCTCTCTCGTACCCGGGGGTCACTTTCAGAGTTTATTAGCTTTGCTTAGAAGCTATATTCTTATATTATATATATATATATATACACAATATGTATGTGTGTGTGGCTTATAGGTATTTCGTATGAATGTGCATCCGTAAAGTCGACTGGCGGCTAGCCGACGAGTTAGGATAATGGGATGGTATCGGTGGTAGGTGGGGATGGGGAGGGGGGGGGGGGGGGCTGGATGTATGGCTGGACGGGTGTGGGACAGACGGATCAGTGCTTACGTAACGCGGTAAGCAAAGTCTAAACTGTACCGTTTGGACGTCGCCGTCGTCGTCGCGAGGGGGCGAGGGCGGGGGGGGGGGGGCTTCCCTGGTTCATCGAGATCATCGTCGCGTTGCCGGTAATGGCGTCCCGCCTGAGTGCAATTTTTTCCCCTCTACTTCTGGTTTTTTTTTTTTTTTTTGTTTTTTTTTATGGCGGGGCGGGGGTGCGGCTGGTTTGTTTCATTTATTTACAATGATTGGTGTATATATATATATATATATATATGCATATTGTATGTAATATGAATGTGTTTGTTTGTCGTACAGCGTGTCATAGATCATTATCGATACATATATACACACACACACACACACACACTTATGAATGCATATGTGTTTACGAATTACACATATCGCAATGCAACGTATTTTATATATAGGTATGTATGTGTGTGCAACGTTTAAACCGAACGGCCACGACCTACGCCAACGAAACCCAAGGTGACAGAGCAGCGACGTCGCGAGAATCCCCTCAAACCTTCTCCTCTCTTATTTTCTAGTCCCCTCCCCCCCCCCCCAAACCCCCTCCTCCCCCCACCCTGCTCCCCACCAGCCAAATTATTCGTATAACATACGTATTCATGTGTAAACGTGTATAATATGTATACATTCGTAGTGTCTCTGTAAGCTCTAGAGTAGATTAAATAAGTAGCTCGAGTTATGGAAAAATAAAAAGAGAGGGGGATGCTAACCCGTTCATATTGTCAAACGCGCCGCAATATATATATTTTTTTTTTTTCTCTTCCATCAGGTGATTGATAATATATGTTTACTAAATATTTATTTATACTTTATTATTATAGGTATGAGTATGTGTTTGTTGTATCTATTTAACACACACACACACACACACACACTTATGCATAAAAGTATACATCGTATAATTACTTAGTTCGCGTGAATTGACGATTTTGCGGATTATTTTGTGTACTTTTTATTCTATACCGTATTAGAAGAAATTAAAATGATGCTTTTCTTCCGATTGTTAATAATTCTTTGTTAATTATTTTATTATTTATTCAGTTCAATTATGTACAGCGTCTTCTCAACTCTTCGTTTTTTATTTGTTTTTTTTTTCATTTCGTGCCCGTCAAACGGTAGGGATCGATTGCGACGAGCCAGATAGAAGGAAAAGTAAGAAAACGAAATGAGGAAGAACAGATCTTGAAACGATGAAAAAAAAAGAAGAACAGGAAATAATGACTATAGAGTCTACACGACTTTGCTAAATTTTTGCAACGCATATTTTTCCTTCGCGTGTATAAATAATCGTAAAGTTGAGACGCCGTGAGCAAACGTGTGCATGTGGATGGATCTGCCGGGTGAATTCATATGTAGGTACCGTAAATCGTTTCTCAAATTGTATATCATAAGTAAATTGATGAATATGAGTGTGGTTTTTTTTTTTTTTTTTTTTTCTCTATCTATCAACCTAGCACGGCACGGAGACGAAACGTTGCTGCATAATAAATTCAGTACGGGTCGAAGCGAGAAATTTTTTATACGCTGAAATTAGCATTCGATGATTATTCAAGTGCGTTTTTTATACACATTGCTCGATACGTATCTGTCCGTACACGTCGTCGTCGTCGTCGTCGTCTGTCATTCGCGCTTATTTCTTTCACCTAACGAAGACGACGCGACTGATTGATCCTACATATACTCATTCGTATATCGTAATGAATTTCATACTCTATTGGTCAGTTACAAGTCGCTACAGTTATACCAGTTCCATGTATTACTGGCTGTAAGGTAAGTATGTACCTTGAACGGCGATAGCGATCGACCAGACATCGGAAGCCTCCCCTGGTGGTCGCAAACGACTCTCCCACATGTACATACATACCTTCTACTTCAGGCCATTCGGTCGTTGCGTTGCGTGGCGTTGGCATAACGTACGCATGTGCGTTCATATCAGACGGGATTTTGGCGTAGTTGCAAATAATTTCTTTCTTTTTTTTTCCAATTTCCTTCTTCTCTCTTCTTCTTCCGATTATTTTTTTTTTGTTCTTCCTTTTTCACTTGTTCTCGACAATTTTTAAGCATCTTAGACGCAATTTCTTCCGACGAATTTGAACGATGAAAAATCGTTCCGACTGAAAATTTTTGTGGGAATTTTTTTTCTGTCGTTTTCGCGGATGCTCGGAAATTTCTGGACGTCCAGGTTTTTTTCTCTCTCTCTCTCTCTCTCCCTCTCTCTATCGAACAACCCGGATGTCACGCGGATTTTCCGGATCTTCCGAATGTCCTGAAATTTTCCGGATGTCCCAGGTTTTTTCCTCCTTCGCTCCTGTGAACGTGTCCCGCGATTCGTATCGATTTCGGGAAAGTTTTGAAAATTATTGAAAAATGAAATTCAATGATCAAGATTTCAATCAAGATTTTTTTCACAATGGACTTCCGTTAATGTTTCAAATCCAAATCCAAGAATGTCTAACGCATATATACGCATACCTGGATTTTTAATTAGGATATGTACCTACCTCAACACACGATTGCGTGTACAATAACTCGCGAATGTATTTCCTCAACGTGACGCATGTATCCATATACATACTTACTCACGTACGTAGTAATTTGTCCGAAGCATCTTTCGGGACTGATTGTCGTCGTTTCCACCTATACAAATAATAGCGCAGCATGCGGAAGTAAGTGGCGAGCGAGGGGCGAGGGGGTACGGGGACTGCCCAAACCGACTATTATTAATTGAAGTGACTTCTCTCCGCGCACATGCACACATATTACATACAATATACATGCAAATAATATACGTACACACATACAAACCTGAATTATAGTAATACATTGTATATATATATATATAAACATTATAGTACGACGTATAGTATTCAAGTTATATATACCCGATGATCTCACGATCTTTACCGCCAATTAGATACAAGTTATATGTATATATAGTGCGAAGCGATATCGATATTTATACACCCATCTTTTAGTGGCAGTTATAGGTATTTTGGTACGCGTAGTATGTATATAGTATGCATAGATATGTGTCGTGTGCGTGTGCGTGTACGTACATTTACGTATACTGCGCGTGTTGCTGCACTGACTGCAGACAGCCGCTCTTCGTCGCCCTCGCCCCCACCCCCACCACCCTTTCCCCTTTCCCCACCCCCCACCCCCCACCCCCCACGTGTCTCCTCGCGTCGTTACCGCCGCCCTCCCAGTCAGGACGTAACGAGGGGCGGAGGGGGGCAAACCTCGCACGTTCGCCAGCCGCGTTGTCCGAGGTCGGTGCTCAAGGTTGCGCGTGACGTCACGAGTTATTTCGCCGCCGCCGCCGCCGCCGCCGCCGCTGACTGAACGCGGGATCACCTCACCACTTCCACCTCTAAACGTGGATTTGGTGGGGCGCGGAAGGGGGAGGGGGAGGGGGAGGGGGGCAAGCCGTGGTAGCGGAACAAAAAGAGATTCCACATTCGCGGAGGCCCGTCGCGTTTCGCGGCTGATCTTTGATTCTACGTTCTTTGGATGGTTGGTTTTTTTTTTTTGCTTGCTTGTTTTTATTTCGCGCATTTAAAAAATTTTTAAGAATCTCGTAAAATCTTGAATCGTATGAATTGAATGTTATTGTACATACGCGATATTTTTATTATTTTAATTGTTTTTTTTTTTTTCTATATTTCTACTTGAGTTGTGGTGGTAAATTTTTGTATACTGCGGATAGTCGATAGGTTTATTTGTAATACCTAATTTAGTCAGTATATCGTGGAAAAGTATGGCAGAAATGTATCAGTATGATCGTGTATCGTTGAATGGGGAAATGTTGAATGAAAAACGAAAGATTGAGAACCTTATGTAAATTGAGAAACGCCGAGGAAAAATTGCGGTAAATGATCGTTTATTGGTTTACACGATAACTTCGAGGATTTTTTTTTCTCAGGTCAAACGAATGTGTAGGATATTTTTGAGAGAAATCGGTGTACTATGAAATTTCAATTTTAACATTTTGACTTTGGATACCAGAAGTTAATTTCTTTTTTTTTTTTATCATACGAGCATACGTCCTTAAATTTATTTAACGATTTGTAATTTTTTTCCCTCCCTTTAATCTCATAATTAGACGAAATAACTCGATCCATTCAATTGTTATCATCGTAATTGTTATTGCCGTTTCGCATCAGTAGCATTATTTCTCACAACAAGACGATATTATTTCGGGACCTTCAGAGTAATTTCTTTCACTTGCTTTTTTCAAAATTTTAATCTACCAATGGCTCGGCATCCATGATTTCGTTATGTATTCAAGTCCGCACTGTACATTTTACAGTGCCTGTATTTTTCATTTATTTTTCGGGAAATTCAATATTTGTCATGTCCGTTTGTCGGCTCATCGCTCGCTGGTTCGCTTGCCAGTCGTGTCCGGTCTCACCATTCGTAGAGATAATTCAACGATAAGGCTAATCGAAAGAGACCGTTTCTCTTTATGCTACTGGAATTTTCATTTAAATACTAGCCCGTTTATAATTACAGCAAGCATGCCTCGAATTTTTTTTAGAAACATTCTGGCTTTATAAATATATAGATATATGTATATTATAAATAAATTCTGGCTCTTCGTACCTACGTATTGCGCAAAATAAAAAGAAAGGAATTAAAAATGGGTTTAGGCAAATAGTAGTCTTCGAAAAATTCGCCTCTATTGTCAGAAATGCATTTTCTCTTTCAATTTTTGTTGCGTTTTTACTTAATCTACTTATAGCTTCTAACATTAAATTGCAGTTTGACTTGAATGCTTGTAAATATACGTACGCGACACTCGATGATTTAGTATCGTTATATCACATCAGCGTAAATTGAGACTGTTCGTGGCTAGAGTGAAACTCTCGATGATTGCAATGATGGTGCTGATAATAATATCATCACGGTCCTCGGCGCGTGCACTTCAATTGTTGCGCAAGAGTCAAGACCGCGAATGTCGCATGTAGACTCTGTCTGTCTGTATGTCTGTCTGTCTGTCTGTCTGCTTGCCTGCCTGCCTCTCTGTCTGTCTGTTCCTTGTATTGCCCACTGAGTGCTTGCACATATTTCGTCTTTGCACAGTGAATGAAAAATATGGTAAAAGTTATCCTCAGCCTTGATTTGAGGTCAAGATAAGTCAAAAGGAATGTCACCGTGACCATGAAAATCGTTAAAAGACTAACATATTTTGGGTAAGTCGAACCATATGTCAAGGTTCGGGCTTGCATTCTTTTGACCAATTCGACTTGTAGGAAAATTATAATCAAGATAAAACAAAAAAAGTTCCCGGAACTGTTCATCCGGGTTTGAAATTTCTTTTAAGAAAACTGTCAACTAATGGGACAGCGATTCTTTTACTTCAGTGCTCTTCGCGATCAGTTTGATCACTGGGATAAAAAAATATTTGGATACAGAATTGCAAGAACGATTCATCTAATTTCAAAGATGATAAGTAAAATTGCGATCGCTTGGTGACGTTCATCAAGAATGAATAATCATTCATCTCCGTATATTATCGTAAATGCTTCATGGACGTTTCTCACGGGGAAAATGTGTTTCTTCGCTTAGACCCATTATTATTAATATCGTAACCCTTTTCTCTAATATATCGTATAGGTAATACAATTCGAGGCGTCGTCATCTAAATGTCCCCGGGATTATGTCGGGTTGGTAATCGATCACGATCAGCGTCATTATCATTATCGCACTGTCCAAAATGCGGAACAGCTTTTGCCCCGTCTACAGGATAAGTAGAGAGTACCGGGGGGCCGCGATGACTACAAGGAACGAGGAAAGTCTGGCGGAAACGTGCAGGATTGTGTGCGTGTGTCGGTCATAATCAGTTCTTCTCCTGTGGGAATCGCCACGCTTCGTACGATCGGTTTTCCTCTTTCCATTTTTCCACGCTCCCACAGGAGTTGGCGGTGCGCGGGCGGAGGGACGAGGTCGGCTTTGAACTACTCAGTTCTGGCATTGTCACCCTGATGCCGTTCAAAGACGCCTCCTGCAATGCTCGGAAGGGTTTGCTCGCCAAGGTATATAAACCCCTAATCGCCGTTAGTCGCGTGGGACGATCCGAGTTCTCCTACTCGTTGGCCGCAGTTGGCCTCTGGCCACTTTTATACTTCGAACATCTGTCCTTTCTGGTTTCTGTCCTTCCTCGATGCAGAAGTATGCAGATTTTCAAAATCGTTCCCGATCCCTTCGGCCTATAGCCTTCCTCCTATCTCTGTCTTCATCGGTCTTTTCCAACACTCCTTACTGTACCCTTTTGTGCACCGTATTGTAGACCCCTAGATGTGGTCTCATGAGTGGTGGGTGTCTGGACAATCTTTCGAACGAGAGTCTTCTTTCTATTCTATATTTATTTTTGATCCTTGGATGTGGTTCGGTTCACTTTGCAGTTACGAATACCAGTTTTGGACAGCGATCCGTTTAAGCCTAATCTAACCTAACATGACGAAGCGTAACGTACCATCAGATGGACGTTACTTATATCGTTCTTTCGTAACCTAACCTTACTTTTACTACGCTGCAAAAGTTCGTCGCATATTGCAGCTGTGCTTCTCGCTTCTTTTCCGGATTTTAGTATAATGGTTACGACGCTTGGATTTTATTCCGTCATCTGTGGTAAACACTGCAGCTGTCCTCGAAAGGGTTGCGTAGAATTTTCTGAATGCACCCCTATGCCGTGCAATATGTATAAATAGAAACAGCCTGCGGAACTGGCCTGTGCAATTTTGCGAAATAACGCGTCACGTCGTAACTATGGACAGATGCTGTACGCCCACGATGAGTTATATATTCCACTCACGCTATACATTCACGCGAATGCTCTTTGTCGTCTCTACATTACGTGTTGTCAATCCAATGGAAAAAATCACCGTGTCTCACTCGATGCGGTTAAACGCCCCGCACTGTAATCTAACATCCGATTAGGTATTGCTCCGCAGGCTATGAATCCGCAGCAGAGACGGGTTCATTGTCGTTATTGTCTAATTCTTATGTGATTAAAAGCTTTCTTACATTCTATCATACTTTTTCCTCATTCTGAAAAATTTCATTGGTAATAATGAAATTAAATAAAAGGGTCGAAGATTCTGTGAATTTATGGAAAAAGTTTAAGGAACAAGTAACCTTGTACACTTGAATGTAAGAGAAATTTCGCATCTCTCACGGCGGTTGTTCTTCATAATTGCAGATCGATCTGAAACAATCGTCATGAGTTTCTTTTTTTTTGTCACATAAAATTTACATAGTCGTATGATAATATCGAGTACTTATATCGATCATACTTCTTCGTAGTCGTAAAACTATTTGTTAACCAAATGAAACGACCCCTGAATCAAGCGTCTGAAAAAGATACTATAAACGCAGGATGGCAGGGGGTCAGTAGTGAACCCGACGTACCACACTCGAATTCACGCGTGCATATTCGCGATGCTTTTGTTCCACTGTAAGTATATATGAGAACGCAGTGTGTTTGGTACATCGTATAGAAGTGGTGGTTGTAACGAAGGAGGAGGTGCGGCAGCCGAATCGCGGCTTCTTCGTCAGCTAAAGCAGCAGCAGCAGCAGCAGCAGCAGCAGTAAAAGCAGGTTTAAAACATATTTTTGCTAAAAACGTTTGCCGCTCGTGTTTATATAAGTGCCTGTCTCATTCGGCCTCCTCACCACCATGCATGCATGGCTTGTCTCTGTTTCTGGGTAGATGAACGTCTACGAGACTACTTTACATTGCAACGATTATTAAAATAAACTTTGGCTCATGCGTATTATGCATCGCGAGTACACTGCAAAATGCGCCATATTTTGTTGGCCGGTTGACGGTGATGCTGGGTTCTTCTTCTTCTTCTCCTCCTCCTCCTTTTCCGTCAATCAATGACCTTGCAACGTAAGCTGTAAAGCAGCAAGCGAATTCCAAACTATCAACAGTCCCGGTAGGTACTGGGTCATAAATGGTTCAGGCCAAATCGTTACAATGCCCACTACGCATTACACATTGTAATCGAGGTTTGGCACGAGTTTCTCATGCTGCCTGTGTCGCTGATGTACCTATACTCGCTCCTCGGACCTTTCAGACGCACCGAAGTGTCCGCGATTTACGAGTACTCGAGGAGGTAAAATTGGTGATAAGGAAACAAATTCAAAACTCTGCCTGACAGACAAAAAATCGAGTCCATTCTTTTTCCTGTTTCTCTCTCTCTCTCTCTCTCTTCTTCTTCTTCTTCTTCTTCATCATCATGGAAGTCCAGTTAAGTACCTTGAATGTATCACAGTACTACTAATCGGGATTCCGGAATTTTTGATTAATCGATCAACTTCCCCCTCCCCCCTGCCTCCGCGCTCTTTCTCTCTATCACTCTATCTCTCTTTACAATCATTTCTCAGTCTGCAGTCCATTCACGACGATTCGCGCACTGCGCAGCATTTGTGCAGTCTACATCATACATACATGCATACATGTATACACGTTTAAACGCTTTTCTTAATCAGCTGTACAAATCAGCCGGTAGACGATCATGTGCGAGTCTCTCTCTGATAACCTAGAGCGCCGATTCCTACAAAGGTCACCTTCGGCTTTGCACTTTGCACTTGGATGCTCTTATGCAGCAGTCATTGCAACTGTCTCGATGCGTTGCTCTGTTTAATCGAGCTCCTCTTTAATGACGGGTTACTGCTGATGACTACTACTTCAGTTAATCTCGATGCGTTTGGTACTTTGTACATTATGTTTGCATAAAACTGCCGTTGCGACGCTGCGGCACTGTTTTCAAACGGACTCGTTTATGCACTTTTGCATCGTTTAAATGTGTCTTACCACACATTCGTACAGGTATATACATATTATAATGCAAAATTCGCCAATGTCTGATCTCCTCGGCTGACCACGATTAGGGAATTATTATTCGCAGCGCAGAGGGCAAACACGGTCTTCCTTCGTCGTTGTACGTTCTCTCTCTCTCTTTTTTTTTCCTTTTTTTCCTTACTTTTTGTAACCTTTTTTTTTTTTTATTATCATTCGTCTTTTCATCTTTCTTGCTCGTTATGTCCCGTTAAATTTTAACTTTACATGTACCTCATTACTATGTTATTTCATTTTTTAACACGGGAAAATTCATAGTAAATACTCGTAAAATTCTGATTTAAACAATACAGTTTGTTTTGCTTGCAAATAAATTTCTTTGGAAAGCTTGAATTTTGGATTGAAACAAAAAAAAAAAAAAATGTATTTATTGCTGAATTTTTTTGTTCATTATTTGCAAATTGTTGTAACGGATAGTACGACATGATCGGATTTTCATTTTCTTATTACTATCTGATAAGGAGCTCAAGACAAAAATTCTTCTCAGACGATTCTTATATTTTTACAGATAATTCGTTTGCGAATAATGTGATCTCTGCTTTTCATCCTAATCGGACAAACTTTATGTGAGAATTTTTCTGCAAAAGCAAACAGATGATGTGATTTTGCAAAATATTGTTAATATTGTTATATCGGTGTTCAGAATCTATTTTAATTATCGCATTTTCGGATGACAGGGAATTTTTTACAATACGATAATTCAACTTGATTACCTAAATTTGGAATTTTTTGAACCACCGTCCCCTCTCACACCCCTTTCCCTTAATCGGCGACCCCCCTCCCCCCCGAACAAAAAATCATCCCCGATCTCGGTGAATGATTGGAAATATTAAGAATCGAATCAGGGATTCTTCTCGTTGCATTTGGCTGCGTGCACATTTGCACAAACACATTTTTGTACATGTAACTGCCGGGATACTAGGTTTTTTCTACTCTTTTTTTTTTAATCTTCTTATTTTCGCGTCACCCTGTACGCACGGATGTCTGTCGCGAACAACTTTGCAATATGCATACGGTACCCACGTTGTGTATTGTATACTTATATATATATATATGTATGTCCATATACTGTGTGTAGTGTATACATAGCGGCATGAGCAGTAAAAAAAAAAAGACCATTTTTTGAACTAACCTACGGCAAGGACCTTGAGGCCAGGATATATCGCGCGTCTATTCGACAGGCGCAAGTTGGCATGACGAGAGTGTTGAAGGGGGAGGATGAGGAGGAGAAGGAGAAGGGGAAGCAAGGGGAGGAGGAGGAGTAGAGACGCGATTTTATTCTTTGTTTAGCCGCGTTGCGGAGGCGTTTGAGGAAAGGAGTGGAGAGGAGTGGTGGGAAATCGCTATCTTACTCTATCTCTGCAGTCTCGTTTGTCAAAATAAATGCACATGCAACGTGTATACATACGCACACTTTACTTTACAGTATCCATATATACATACGTCTTTTTTACACGCACGACGATCATGAAGTGCAGCGTGCGCGCACACAGAGAGACAGAGAGAGGGAGAGAGATGGATAGAGGTAGATAGAGAGAGCAGAGTGAATCTCTCTCTGCCAAAGTCATTGCAATGTTACTCTGCAGCGGTGCTCAAATTTTTTTCAACCATTTATACACGAAATATTTCACGTTAATTATCCTACTTTGGTGGTTAATGATTGCCTATATTCCCTTCTCCACTTGCTACAGTCTAAGATATTATTGTATTTTATAGATATTTTCAAGTCTGTACTTGAATATTATGAATATTAAAACCAATTTATTGCCAATTATAGGTTTTTTTGCATTATTTTATACAGAGTGTTTTAAATACACTTTTACAGACGATAATGTTAAAATGATAATTTTGATAATTTATGTGCATATATAACGTTGTACTATAGTGTCGCGAAAATATTTTAGTAGTAAAATAAAAGTATAATATACTATATACCTATTATGTATAGATACATACCGAATTTTTAATCCGTTCGGTACTTCGGTATGTTTATAACATACATACTGGGTATATTTTTGATACAGCTTGACACATATTTTTTTCTAATCAAACATACACACGCGTACATATGCATGTGCGTGCATATATGATGATCACATGTGGGTTTTATATGTACAGCAACACGGGACTCGTGATCGGTGAATAAATTATTATCACACAACGAATATGCTGCTCGGGTATAATAATTGCGGGTTTTAACATATCGGTTATTGCTTATACTGTTCCTGGGTGTTGCTGTACATACATGCGATTATTGGATGAAGATCAAATACTTCATTTTTGTTTCTATTATCCTTTGTTTCATTATTTTTCCGTTTTTTTTTTCTCCTTTCTTTTCTCATTGCACTATAGATTTTTAGGACCGAAGTGAACTCGTCGTTAGTCTTGTTAATTAATATATCCATAATTCATGTGGCGAAAACAGCTTGGTTGCGAATTGTTTCCATGTGAATTGAATTATTTAAACGATTTTAGGATTCGTATATATGCGTTAGTCGTTATCGTCTTGGTGCGCGTACCTGGAATTAATTATATTCATATCGGGGCGATGTGTCAAAACACGGAGGTCATCACTTTTGCCCACATTTTTATGCTTTTTAAACCGTGAACGTATAATTTTTTATTTCTTTTTATTTTTTATTTTAAGAGGTAAAACTGCATATATCGTTCCGTTTCTGACATTATTGTTATTGTTGTAATTGTAGTTTTTATTATTGTTTTATTATTGGTATTTTTTTTCATCGCTTTTCTTTTTATATGCGTAATTCTTGCCTATGCATATTATCGATGTAGCTACGAAAAGAGAGCTAAATGTAGAAGAAAAACGACAAATTTGGAAAGTAGGAAGAAAAATGAAAGGACTACGATTTAAAATGCAACAAATCTTCTTACATTTCAAATTTTCTTCTTACGCAATCAGTCGGTGTTACCTGAAAATTTCCGTGGAAAAGATAACGTGCATTTGTTATCCGGTAGGATTTTCGAGGGAAGGAATGTCAGCAGAAACTTTTCAAATCAACCAAACACACATTCACATACACACACACGAAAATATGGAAGATAACGATCAATTTCTAGATCTTGATTATAGTTTACCTGAAACCACGGGATTCTGTTCACAATCAAAGGAATATATTGAAAACAAGTAGGAAAGAAAAATTGAATAGTCAAATAAAAAGGATTCCTGAGTTGGAGAGGAAGTGCTAAACAATCAAAGACGTGGTAAAATTGACCAACGTGATTAAATTTTGCAAATTCAACCGTAAGAAATTGCATTGCATTCCTACCGTAAAAACTGCACTCAAAATCCACTCGACAACGCTTGTATAACCTTTGTCAAAATTTCAGTGAAAGTAATCTTTGATTTTTTTTCCATCAAGCTTCAGCCTATTGGAAAATTCTCTATTAAATTATGATATAATTTTACCCCCTGACTTATCCCCATTTCCACCTCCACCCCTTCTTCTTTATCAAATCTAAATACGGAGAAGCTGTAAGTCGAAAAAACAACAAAAAACAAGCTGGTGTGGACTGACCATAAGCAAGCCAGCCTTTGAATCCTTCGTTTTCAAATTCCTTTTGAGCTGAAATAATAATAGTAATAATAATGACGATGACCTCATTATCTTATTCGAACTTTGCAAGCCCGACTTCAAATTCCTGATCAGCCTCGTGGAAAACTTTCGAATACCAATTTTCATCAAATTCGAAATGTTTTTAGTATTTTTTTCAGTATATTGAATAAACGAATTTTGAATTTTGTAATTTTGATTTTAGATTTAAATAATTCCAAACGTACTCTACCGATCGAAGGCAAAATCTAATCAATTCCAAGTTGGGAAAATCTGTACAGAGATGTCGTCAGACAAAAAAATTGATCACAGATGTCGATCTGAAAAACGATTCTAGGCGATTTTCCAGATTTTTTTGATTTTTTTTTCAAACGTCGAGATCTAAGGAAAACTCAACTTTTCATCATTTCGAGGTGATTACAGCAACTTTCTTCCTTCCTTCCTTTCTATGTGAAATAGAAAAACTGGTAGTGTCAGAAATCCTCCCCCCCCCCTCGCTCCTTAAGAAAAAAAAAACAATCAAAAATTGATATCGAAAAGTACAAATATCGAATCTGGACTGCCAGCAGCAGCGTGGAACCGACGCATGCCGTCAGTCCGTCACTCGATACTAATTTGTAGTTTACAACCTCGTCAGGCGGCCACCTGATCGTCCATGACACGCGGGTTCGTGCAGCGTCCGCCGGTTTCCGTCGATGAATTATTTATGCGGTAATTAACCGCTACTCCTTGTTTTCCTCCATGCGCACACGATCATGGGCGGCGTTTACCTGACCGATTGACTGTCTTCTTCTCACCCCTTTTGTCAGAGGAACTCGCACACGCGCCATGCCGCGAAACGCACACATTCGCTATTCGCGCGCGAGAATTATGCGCCATCGTCGTGATCGAGCCGAGTGATTATATCCATCCGCGTCAATGCGAACGTTAAACGCTGAAATAGCATGCGAATCTCATTGAAAATTTATAATGGCGTACAGTCGGAATAAAGAGATCAAATTTATTGCCGGCGGAAATTTGGATTCTTAGGAGAGATGACGGGAATAAAATTTAATCGTTTAATAAACGCTTGAAAATTTGTGCCCGATGTATTCTTGAATCGAATTTCCAAGGGGTGAAGGTGAAAAAGTAACGACAATCTCTTGGGAAAGTGAAAACATTGGAATTACAGTTGTAATGTAGAAAAAAGAAATTTGGAAATTTTTCCAAATATTATTCGTTGACTTGATTCTTTATTTTTATTTTCCTCAATTTTGATCTGTATTGTATTCATTGTTTTTTCTTTTTTATTTTAATATTTTACCGACGGATTTTTTTACATTATTAGAAAGTTGTGTTGGTAAATCGGGTTTTTGTACTTTTGTACATTCGGCACTGTGATTATTGCATACTTTTTTTTACATTTATCTAATTCAAGTAATATATTCTGATCATCAACAAAAATAACAACAACGATAGTTTGGAAAAAAAAAATGAAAACATTTGAAAATTACTTTGTTCAATTTTAAAAAATTTTTACGCTGCGCAACGATTTTTTTTTTCTCGGAAAATTGATATTATCTATGAATAATTATATATGATATCGAATCGTACGAGATTATAATTTTTTTACATATTTGTAGCCTGAGCGATTTTGTGCAGCAGCATTAATTTTTTTCTTCTCCTAACATCTGTTTCTTTCATTTTTACCGGACTGTACCTAAATTCGATACATGTGCTTAAAAATGTATCATTGCACACTGATTACTATGTGGAGTGGCCGGGGGCGTCTTTTTTTTTTTTTTTTTTTTTCTTCTTTATCTTTTTTTCATTTCCCTTCCTCCTCCCCATTAGCGGGCCGTTTACCGTTAGTCGTTCACCGCTCACCTTTACGATCGTTTGATAGAGCCGGATGATGAATTAACCTGTAATTACCTCACTATCGTTTCTGATTTTACCGCACATTCACATTCACATTCACATTCACATTTTATCGCCGGCGGTATCACGTGTCGCTCAAGTTTTTTTTATGCATTACACATAACATAGGTACAAGGTGTAGATATACATTTGTTTTCGCCTACCGTTTCTCCGATTCTCCATTTTTATACTCTGCACATAGGTAAACAATACTATATATATATGCGTACAATCCGTCGATTTTCATATATATGTGTATTCTGAAAACGATAGTTCATTTTTGGCTTTTTAGTTACAAGAGATTTTTTCGCTTCTGTTTTTATTTTTGAATATTTCTTGCAATCTATTTTTTTTTTTCGTTTACCATACCTTATCAACTTTTTACAGAAATCTTATTCACTCGTAAGTCACGTGATGTATGTAATGCATTTTACTGCATATGCAAAATTGTAGTTAATATGGATATAGGTATAAAAATAAAATATATTATGTAATAAAATTGTATAATCAATGTTCGTTCAATCAATTGTAAGAATGGAAAACAAAAATAGCGTTTGGAGATCGATAGGAAAGGAAGGAAAGATTAGAAAAATGTAGCTAATCGATTTTGAGGTTGAAAAATAGTTTTCTCCGTTATTCTTTCTTTTATTTTCTTCTAGTCAAAAACTTACGGGATTCAATGACATTCACCGACGTACAGAAGTGTACTGTACATGTATAGTATATAAATAGGTAAAATACAAGAGATATACTTACGTGTGACTAATTGATTCCAAGTTTTAATCTTCATCGCTGATCTATAAATTGTTCCTAGAACTCATTTCCGGGACATCGTACGATTTTTTTTGTTATTATTATTATTATTATTATTATTATTATTATTATTATTATTATTATTACTATCATTGTCATTACTATTATTATGAAAAGTGACGATGATAATGATAATCTAAAAAATAAGAGACGACATCAAGATGTAGTGTTTTAAGGAACATCTTCCTTTATACTTTGAAATAAATATATTTTCCTTTTTCTTCCTTTTCCATTTATATTGGGAGATAGATTGTTATTTGACACATTATCTAATAATATATATATCTATATATATATAATTATTATTAATTTTTTGCGGCGCGTCACATTTTTCTACATATATATATATATATGTATAGACGATTATGGGGAAAATCAATAGAGTTGAGTAGAGATTTTTCCAATCGTCGCCATTCACTCGCACGTTTAATATGCCAATGATGACGATGAGGAAGCGATACGACGTGTGCTGTTGCTGAAGGCGCGTGAAGTGAAACACCTGTCGAGTAATGTGTACCTTATACTACGCTTCGTAGGTATTTACCGTATATGTACGATACAACTTTACGTGCATGCCTTGTGTACATCTATATACAATATAGAAAGAAAAGGAAAGGAAAAAAAAAAGAAAGAAAAGATATAGGTCGTAGATATAAAAGATTCACTGCAACGATGATATTAAAATATATCATATACCGTCGATCGAACTTTCACCAAATTCTCTGGCTCTGTGTGTCAGCCTGATTTTTTTTACTTCTACGATTTGTCCCTTTTATAATTTTTTCTTTTTTTTTTCATCGTGAAAAATTATTCTAGGTTTTTGTATTCGTTTATCATATTGTACTCACTGTGTATAAATATTAGCACCTCGTTAATTATTTTCTTTTTGTTATATTCTCTTGACATATTGTTTTTTTTTTTTTTTTGTCCATCAATATCGAGTATAGTAATATATGGGGTAGTCTGAATGAACGTGAACAAGCCTTTACTCCGATCTCCACCGAATTGGTCGCCAATTTATTTCCTAATTTTACTCCACCGAATATAAAATTTATAATTTTTTATTTCATCTATTTTAGATCTCATCAAAGTTGTAGAGAAAGGAAATTGTGTGGTTTTTTTTTTATGGATTGGTAGATAATAATTTTTTCATAATTTTCTGGAAATCGTAAGTCATAGTTTTCAACGAATAACGCACGAAAATGTTTTTTCTCTAAAAAATTACGTTATCAGAATATTTGAAAGATTTTTTGATTTTTCTTTGACTGAAATGAAAACTTTTTTAACACACTTGACTAAAACTTTTTTGTGAACGCTACGCTTCTTTTTACAAGTCAATGTGCATGTTATCGGATTGTAACATTTGGCCGCAACTTTTATATAAATTTTTATTATTATTGTCGATATATATGTACGCATGTACGCGTATATCATAACAATGATGATAACAAATTCTCGTCGCGCACACTCCTCGTCATTCTGCTCGGCGATGATGGCTAATTAAAAACGGTCAGCCAACTTCGAGAAAATACGATTACGTTAGGATTTAGGACGGTTCGTTACGTCCGATTATTAGGTATGTGCAGCGGCGTAAATGCCTCTCCATGGTTTCAGAGGCTAGGCGTTCTATTAATGCCTGACCCACGGATTATACCTGTAATTTTAGTCGTTCGAGTATAGTGAACCGATATTTTGGAAGCTACTCGACTCGACGACGTCGAGATGAAGCTTATGATCGCTGACCGGGCTCGTTTTTCGCTCGAGTAATCTCAATATCTGGAACGGCGGCAATTATCGTTCTCTAGAGAATAAATTCACTGCATTTGTGGGGAGGCTTATAAATTTCATCTACACTTGCAAAGATGCCGACAATTCTGCTGTCACATGTATATATTAATTATGTGTCCCATGTGTGTGTTTTTTTTTTTCAAATTAAAATTTTTTTTTCTCATCTCTTGATTTACTGCTTCGTATTGTTTCGTTTTCCATTTTTTGCCTCTCCTTTATCCCTGTTTTTCGTCTTCTCGTTTATGTCCGTTTACATAAAATTTGTTCGTCGGTCGAGTTGAAAAACGTTTTTTCATTTCCGGAATTCTGCAGAATAACGAAAGCATAATTTGAAATTACGTCTTACACTTTCGGCAAAATTAATGAAAATTTAACCAATCAGTAGGATGCTGGAAAAATTTCTACTCATTCTATCCTCTACAATTTTTCTTCTTAATTAGTTTTTTTTTTTTTTTTTTTTGCCTCATACTTCTTTCAATTCTTTTATACATGTTGGCCACTCGTCAGGGAAAACTTGGAAATCAGTAAAGAGTTATGGGAAAAATGAGTTGGAAAATGTTGGCTGCAAACTGTTAGGTAAAGAACATATTTCTCAGCTTAAGCTTGGATTTCTGTGAATCACTTTCCGTCACCATTAAACAGATTGTGATCATATTTTTAAACACCGATCAATTAATAGCTTCATCAATTTGAATTTGGTTAGGGAAAGTCACAGAAAAGTCAGCGAAATCTTTTGTTTGATCTACAGAAAACGAAAGTGTCTTTCCGAAGTCACGAGTTGTAAGTGTGTAAAAAATATTGTAAAATTGCAACAGTTTTTCTGCTGCATGCGTTCAAAATGCATCATCGTTGTAACAACTTTTGATTATTTTATTCTTCTCTCTCTCTCTCTCTCTCTCTCTCTCTCTCTCTCTCGTCACTTTTCCTCCTTGTGGTAAGATGCCGCGCTGATTTGTTTCGCGTTATGAAACTGTTTATAAAGACCCTTCATTATATGAATATCTATAATACCGCATCACTCACCCCATATCGAGTGAGAATTTTCTCTCGGTACGCGATGGCATAATATAGGTGTGGTATACAGGCTGCCTTCTTTGCTCTATATAATCCTCCTGCCCTCCGGCTGGAGTTGAGCAGAGGTTCTCAAAGTAAGAATCATTTTCTCTTCCTGCGAATTTCTCCAGTATAATACCTCGAATTCATACCGCAATATGTAATATAAAATTACAAAAGAATAAAAATTTAATTATTAAAGTAGAAATCTTCGTCATCTAATTTTAAAATCAACGTATACGATACCTTTGTTTCATCCGATAAAAATTGCAAAAAAACAAAAAGCAAAAAAATTGACATAGATTTTAATCCGCTCCTGTATAATTTTGAATTTTTATCAGTACAACTAATACTTGTTCATTCTAGGAGGAGAGAATTTCTTTTCCCTCCAATTCTTCGTTAACCTCCAACTGTGAGAAAAAATTAATTTGTCTAAAACAAACTGCTAGAAAAAAAAAAAAAACGATCAACACATTTTTTCATTCGTATTTATAATGTTGTATGAAAATTTATTGTTTTGTATTAAAATCACGAAGACTAAAAGCTCAGGAGTAACCCTCTGCACGATAAAATGTAAATTAATGAAAAAAAAGTGAATCGCGTTTTCGCAGCAGTGAGTCTTTCTTGGGTGAAAAAATTGACCGATTATCAATAATTTTCAAGTTTTTAATAATAACGAGCTCGCGCATTGAGAAGCCCTGCTTAGCAACTGGTGTCTGTCTTTCTTTGTGTGCCGTGGAGGATACGAGGTGCTCTAGAATCTCTACTGCGTCGCGACGCCCCCTCGACCTGCGATACTTTTCCTCCTTTTCGCACTTTATGTACTTGGTTAGGTATACATGTATATTGTATACATGTTAAACAGACCGTTTGGTTCGTCTCGAGGAGCGAATTCGAACAGCTAAAGGAAACCTGGATGACTTATGTTTTTTTTTTCTTTTTTTTTTTTTTGTCGAGTTTTATGAAAAAATCTTTCCACACACACAAGTCTTCACATAGTGATAATTTCATATTCGTAAACTGTAAAAATTCACGAATCCACGCTGGTTTTGATTATTTTCGTTATTCTATCTTTACTTCAGACCGACAGAGGGGAAGAAAATACGTCGAATATTTCATGTTCAACTTAACGACGGTTTCGAATTTTTATCTGTTTTTCTTTTTTCGTACAAGTTCACTTCGATTCTATTCTCTTTATATCCTCACATCTATTTCTTCCAATCTCACTCGCCTCGTCACGTAATTTTCGTACCTGTTGGGTAAGGTACGAGCTGCGTGCTCACCTGTAGATATCGTGTTCGTACGCGAGTGTGTGTGTGCATGTATATAGTATAAGATATATCCAATTTATACAGCCGGTTGTAACAGCTCGCAACCCAGCCGCAACACTTGTTGCTCTTGGTCTCGATTCTCTCTCTGCTCCCCCCTCACTAATTTTCTTTCTTTCTCTTTCTCTCATCCGCGATCTATCATTGATGATATTTAAATTGAATCTAACATAATTTAGGTAGCTAGGGGTAATAACCTCTTAATTGTAATATGACGACAACGATATCAATTCATTATTATATACTAATTGCCATCAATTCCTGACAAATATGTGTATAACGTTTTATTTCATACTTGATCGATCATGATTTTTTTTTTTTTTTTCATTCAATGATCCTCAGTTTGGCTTGCGTTTATTCTATTCAACAAAACAAAACAAGAAAAAAAAAAGACAGGTTGGGTGGGAGAAAATACCAAAACTCTCGTCGTCTCGTGACTGACAAAATTTTCTTGTACAATTGACAAGAGGAAAAGGGTGTAAAACAAGAAACAATACTAAATCCAATATGCGAAGAAAAAAGGTAGATTATCGTGTATTTATATCAGCATGGACAAAACTTGGACTGTCATATTAGATATACATGTGTGTATGAAGTATCGACGTGTATAATGAAGAGACAGCTTTTCTGCAGTATGGAATGAAACGGGCGTCGGTGGCGGCCGATGACACCGTGTACATAAGGATATATATATTTATATAAGTTATATATATACGGGGGCACAAGGGTTGCCTAGGTAACCCCTGCTGCACACCTTGGCAACCTTACCTCTATCAATCTACCACCTGATCGCGATGCGTACAGACATACTGCTTGGATACTATATTGTGAATTCACTAGATCGGGGATTTCTCTTCATTTCTTCTTTTCGTCGTTGAAGTCTTCGAGACTTCCAGAGGCTTGGAAAAAACTGCAGAAAATGATAAGAAACGTTGTCTTCATTTGCTACAGTCGGGTTTGCACCTGTTTAATGGAAATACGTGCAGCTGCACAAGAATGTGCGAATGATCCTTACAGATATGTGGTATTCGGAAAAATGCCTCACCGGAAAATGTAGAAGGAAATCAAAGGATTTTTCGTCGCGGTCAGAAGGGTCCGGATCAATTCTCCTCCCGATGCATCCGTTTACGGATTCTCACATCTGCCGATTTTCGATCGATACCCCCAAGATTTGCCGGTCCAAAGACTGCATAAAGAATTTCCTGGGGATGATCTTGCAGTGAATGGGGTAGTTCACGACATTCTGGGGTTTCGAATTGCTTTTGCGAGGAGAGATTCGTATCGTTATACTGTGGAAAATGATGGTTCTAAAATCGAACTGAAATAATTTCCCGGTTTCCTCGAAATTTTATCCTCGAGTCGATAGTTCAAAAACCACGTAATGTTAGGTGTTGGATCGACATTAGATACAAGTAGAAAATTCACCTGGTAACGTAACCTGTCTGGAGTGTGTAGTACAGAGATTATTAAGATTCTTTCAGACAATCTTCATTCCAAACCATAGTACAACGTTCGTTAGTACACGTTCTATACGGTATACCATAAAATTATGTCTCATACCGTGACAATTTAATCTGTGACTATATATATATATATATGCGGTGTTACTATGGCGCCAAATCGTAGTCCTTAGATGTTAACACCGTGTTATTCTCACAGTGTTGTACATGTGAAAATGACTTGAGGACCTGATGCAACGGGGTCAGAGCGGCTGGTCTATGGGGTTTTGAAATGTCGGTGAAATTTCTGTCTCCGATAGCCTAAAAATTGGGAACGAACGAACGAACGAGGAGGCGGGCATGACTGGGAGCTATGGAAAGGTACTGCGGGTATGTCGGCGACTAGAGAGATCGTTATTTAACGAGCCAGCCGCTCAGCTCAGCTGCTAACGCGAACGCGAACGAGAGCGTAAATCGACGACGCGACGCGAGGATTACATGCGTGTAACGAAATCGCGCAAGCGTGTTATAACCTGGCGGTTGAGAATCTCGGTTATTTTGGTGATAACCAAAAGTGATTAGAGGCTGCCTAAGGCTGACCGGCAAATAGGAGGAGGAGGATGGCCGCTGCTCTGCTGCACTTTGCTAATGTGTTTGTCATGTAACTGGGACGGCGATGCCCACAGCGGCAGTTCCCTGGTTGACGCATCGCCGTAACTGATCGACATGCACTCGAAATTCAACGATCTATAGAAATAATCCACGAGACGAGTACGATCCGCCGTGAAAAGCCCGGCTGCACTTCTCATTCTAATTCTTCTTCTTCGTCTTCTTCTTCTTCTTGAACCCCCTCTTATCGACTTTCTCGATATTTCGAGCATCAGACAAACGTCGCCGCCGCCTTCGTTTGGCTTGCCTGACCACGACGGAAAAATTCAATTACCACACTACTCGATAACAATTATTGCCCCAATACCCCTACAGCGAAACGTACCTCGAGGGGAACTTTCCCTCGTTCCTGTCTGACCGTCGCGTCGTCGCGATTGTCCCGGCAGTAGACCAATTCCGTACACTTGTACGTTACATGTGTTCAACACTCTTGTCGCATTATCATCCACCTCTAACCGAATCGGCCAATCGTTTTGCGGCGTTCGTTACTCTGTTCAAATCACTGCCTTAATAACCTACTCGGGGTTTTCACTCATTATTAGGAAATGAGTTGATGTTATAACGGTTTAAACGACTTACCATCGAAGACACGAACGATTGTGAATGTTTCAGTTCTTCTTTATATCAGTACCAATTGCTTTGCACTCTTCTCCACTCAGCTGCACCTTTTCATTGTCATTATGTTTTAGGTCCCGGATTTCGGTTCGTCATGTTCGTTCTTTCGACGTAGTACCGCAGCGTGTCTCTTCGTCTGACCATAGATGTTTCTAATTCTGCTCAATAGTTGGAAAGAATGAAAGAGAGAGAGAGAGAGAGAGACATTCGCGGATTTGAAATTACTTGCAGTTCACTATAGCCTTCTTTCGACTTCGACACCATCTGGAAACGACTCTGACTTTATACGAGGATTCTCCACCACCGGCGTGAGTTTAGCAATGCAAAAATCGCCTCTGAAATCTGTATTACGAGGAGTGACGGGGGGAGGAATTAATTAGCACAGCTGGCGTGATTGAATCCTTATCCCATCTATTCGAGGGTTATATTGAGGTGTCGTCGAATGCTAAATCGCCTCCGGACCGTTTTACTGTCTTTGAAGCTAGTGTGTCCCTTTCATTTCCGTCACATCTTTTTCTTATTTAACCTATCTCCCCCCCTTCCCACTTCGAGATCTCAATGTAGTCGCGCTTTTTGGCTAGATTTGACCTGACCGTCTGGAGCAGAAGAACGATGACCGCGTTTGCCGACCCTAAATAGCCTTCCCATGCGTCACTGGACACACGACTATCCAGTCTTCGTGTTCCAAACTCCGATTAGCGACACAAACATAATTAATTTTTGTCCACTCATGCGTTACCGAACACACAAGTACGTGTGAACAAACGTAAGATCTCTGTGTTACGATAAGTGTACATAATACATACATTACTATCCATGTTTTTCCTACTAGTTTCCTCGTTCGATTTACAGACCACTTCCATCCACAGTCCTGGACTTTGTTTATCTTCTTTACACTTTTTCCACCCGGTTTCCACCACGACTTAGCCTGCGCGTGTCTGTGTATTTCTATTTCCAGTTTGGTTTCTTCTACTTTCTTTTTTCTTTCTTTTTTTTTTTTTTTTTTTTGTGGGTATGTGTTTTTATCAATATCACACTGATTCTTCGCTTGTTTACATATATTTTATTATACTCGATCCGCGGTTAACCATATCATCGTTGTAATAATCCATATCGCGAAGCGTTATACGTATATTATTCGTCCTGTTGACAAAAGTTCGCACGTTTCGTATATCCTGTATTTATATTATATAGGTTAAAGAACTGATAGTACGTATCGTATTGTACGTACACACATACCTACGTACGTGTATAAAAAACATGTTACAGGAATGAATGGAAATTCTGTCTGCTGTCGGGTAATAGTTTTACAATTTACAGTCTACACAGTATAATATTATTTATTCGAAATGTTTTGTCAACGGACACAAATTTCACCATCAACCCTTTACCTGCACCACATTACTGCGTCTCTATCTCTCTCTATCTCTCCCTCTTCCTCTCCCTCCCTCTCTTTCTCCTCTCGCTCGTCCGCTAATCGACGAGCTTTTTAACCATGTTTTTTGCCTTTCGGCCCCATCCCTTCCTTCTTCTCTCAGGGGTTGCAGCCTTTAAGCCGATGCGCGTTCCTCGCATGATCAGTCGATATCACTGGGCCATCAATAACCCTCGGCTACCCACCGACACCCTCCCCACTCGTCTTCTCACCCCCGTTTTACACCCTTCGTTGCCTTTATGTTTAGCTATGTGCACGATGTAGACACGTGTAGGTATATAAACGTCATGCTTTTCTAGTATATTCGTGTCTATGTGTCTATGTGTCTATGTGTCTCTGCGTGTGCGCGTCTAGATATGTGTTACACCCTCGCATCCATGGCCGATGTCAATACATAGGATATATCAGGCGCATACGACGAGAGAGAAAAAAGAAGAATACACGAAGAGAGAGGGGAAAAAATAATTTGGAAAAAAAAAAAATAGCTAAGAAAACAAACAAAAATCAGATCAAAAATATATATAAGTAATCTCATTTACCGATCGATTCAAATATTTACACATAATTTTTTTTTTCCGTTCCATTCTCACACCATTCGGGTAGATGTAAGTTGAATCGTTTTCATCATTCTGAACTTGAGTTACTTTATCATGTATTCATCAGCACGCTTATTCGTGATGATTTACAGACCGAGAGATAATCGTTATGTAAATGTAAAAATGGTCAAATTTGTGTTGTATTTAATCTAGAAGTTGGTTGGTCAAAAATGTACCCGAGTATGAAAAACGAATTATTTTAAATTAAGTTGAGGTTTTTTCCGGTATGACGGTGCTCGCAAAATCAAACTTCAGAGCATTTTCAAAAAGAAAACAAGAAAATAATCGTGAATAACGCTTGTAAACGTTGTTTCTTTCTATCCAACTGTATTACAGTCGAGTCGAGGTATCGTATAGTTCACACGTCTTATGTACATACAATATACAATTTGTATAGATATACCTATGTATATAATATTATATACATATACATATATATATTATATCGCGTCTGCTTTCTCGGATCATAACATATTTGATAACGATTGTGAGGCTTGAATAATGATCGTGTTATGAACACCTCGGTTCGTTAACAGCAGCCCCCCCCCCTTTCCCTTCCCTTCTCTTATCCCCGGGGTTTTTACCCGCGGATTAAATCGCCAGCGATCCGATCCATAATTGCGTTAAATCCTTAATGGCAAAAGGAAGGAAGGAAGGAAGGAAGGAAGGAAGGAAGGAAGGACATTACCGTCATATCCGGTGCTCATACACCTCGAAGCAAGAAATCTGTTATTACCCTGGCGAGGGAGAAACGATCGTTTGTTCGCTCGCTCGTTGCTCAGTGGCGGTGCCGGCGGTGATTCAGGCCAATTAATCAGCCGCTGCTTCATTTAATTATTGTGTAATTCCGTAACACTCTGAAACCCCCGTTTCACCCTCGTTGCTCTCGTACCGGCTGCCCTGACGTTTTCTTATTTCCCTCTATTCTGCGCATAGCATCCTACCTCGTTAGCCACGGGGCAAGATGTAATTTTTCACCAATCTAATTTTCCCCTTTCCAACTCTCTCTCTCCTTCTCTCTCTCTCTCTCTCTCTCTATTTTTCCCTATCACCGAGGTTTTTACCCTCAACTTCCCTTTTATTTTCATTTTTTCTTTCTTCTCTCATCTACATGGACGATATTTCCAAAAAATTTGGAGATAAAATACGATTTGGTTAATTATCCAGACACACGTAATTTTTCATTTTTCTTCATATCATTGTAGTTTGTGAGTGCCTAATACATGTACAGACAAGATCACGTTGTTTCACTGCAGCAGCGAATTATTTGATGAGATTCTCACAGTGCGCTAGATGGATTTTATGCACCGATCGGCATATTCGTTATATATTTAATTCTCGTGGGAACGAGGGAATAGAGGACGTGATGTCATTACCGCATTTTGATACTTCCTCGCCGCATACGTATGTACTGTATATGATGCGAATGTGTCCAACGGCAACCTGGAAAACCGACGTCATCGTTCTGTGAAGGAAAGGAAAAAAATAATAAAAAATAAGTATCGCGTGGTTCATTAATCTGCACAATTGCATGTCAGAGGTATGATATCAAGTTAACGAATTCGCTCGTCATACATACTCGTTTATGAGATAACAAATGTACAAAACGTTGACAGTAGCTGTCTCTCCAATATACAACCCTACTTGCCCAGTTCAAAAAACTTGTTGAACATGTTTTATCTTTAATTATTCTAATGATGTGCGAAGATGATTTGCCCGTCAGTTTTTCACTAACAGCAAACTAATCTTCGAACTTTCGACAGTTGATCTGCGACTGGATTTTTTTTTTTTTCTTTAACCTCCGTGATAGTAAGGGACGAAATTTTTATCCTTTAACAGTATTTCTTGCATATTCAATGATTCTGGATTTAGTATCGTTAAAGCGTCCGATGCAGTTGGTCTCTTCAAAGTTTTTCGGTGAAACTGCGTTAGGCGGCGCCACCGTATGGAAGAGGCTCGCTATCCGTACGTAGAGATTCAACAGGTGGATTTTCCCTCGCTGTCAGCACCCTCAACCCTCTCAACCCTCGACCCTCGGCTTAACCGTCTCCCTCTCGCTCTGTTCTCACGTTCGCTTACTTACACCCATTCATGCCAGCTCGCTGCCTGCAACTCCACTCGTAGTTATATATAACACGTTGTTGTATCCGCTTTCCGTGGAATTCCAGGCATCGCGTCGAGCTGAGATTTTCTTTCTCGTATAATATGATTGTTATGCACTCATCAATTCGACACGCAAATCTTGAATATCACTTTAAACTTGAATAAATTATCGGCAGTGCAAAATTACGTGACCGAACGAAGTGAATTAAAATATATAATATATATATACATACATATAAAGTTTGTCTGAAATCGAAGTGAAATCATCTCTTCTCACCCCCTCTGCACCCCAATGTTGCATTATATTTTGACCTGTCGTCGCGTCGCGTCGTCTGTTCGTCGTGATATCCGAGATTCGCAATAAATCGCGGTGATTGCGAGCGAGCGAACTACAGGGAGGGAGGAGTGGTTGGTTCGCGAAAAGCAATAAACATTCATTGCCTCTCCCCCTTCCGGCGCTGCCCCCTTAGTTCTCTGATCGCAAAACCAGTCGGTTGTCACCGGGTTGCGCGGGGTTCATTATACCGTGAAAAGTTTTCCGATTTAATTTTTAACGTCGACTGGACCCCGTCGAAGCCGACCGACCCTCTTCTCTTCATCTCCTGTCCAACTCCTGCGCAGCAGACAATCCCCTGGGAAACCGGGATTCACAGTTCTACCGAAATCTGAAACAACTTCGGTTTTCCAAACAGTTCCATTGGATTTAGTTTTCTGATTTTTATGCGTGTAATTATGCACGTCATGTTCGCTGATTATGTTATTCTAGTCTATGGTTAAGACTGAAGCGGACATTTAGTTATATCCATGAACTCGAATCATTTTCGAGTGATTTTTATCGATGAGGTACAAAAGATCTTCTCATTAAGTTCAACTTACTCAACAGACTTCAGTTAAACTTGTATTACTGCCGAGTTTAAGTTAGAGTAGTCATTTCGAATGACTTGATCAATTCGAAAGGTTGCTAACGTTTTCAAATCAATATTAAAGACCTGGATCGAGAAACTTCGTCCCTTTGAAATTCTTCAATTCAGAGTCACGTCAAGTGACGTCATGAATTTTAAAGGACTCCAAAAGTCTTGATATCAATTCAAATGACTTGGAGTAACTTCGCGGAGTCGAAAGGTTTCAAGTCAATTCGTATGACTTACTTTATCACGTGACTTCGTGTGATGTTACACTGACTCTAACCGTGTTTAGCTCCTCGGTAAGTGATAAACTTGAACGTTGGATGAAGACACCCAGTACATCTGCTTCTGTGCATACGAGGCGCAACATTACAATGTGTACAATGTAGACGCGACAGAGAAGCGAACAAACGTGGGTAGTTCAGAGGAGCTTACCGCGCGGTCGAGCCTAAGCTGAATGCGTGGGACGATCAACGGGGTTCCCGAGTGCCTAATTGAGATCAATTGCAACTCAGCCAGGGTCAACTCCGCGTTACTTGCTTGCTTGCTTGCTTGCTTGCTTGCTTGCTCGCTCGCTCTGTGACTCTCTGATCCAGCGTGTAACGCATTGTGTGTAGGTGCCCACCTCACGTGCTTCTCGTTCAGGCCCCGAATCAGCATGCGCCAATTGTTCGGTACATCCATAAGGTTGTGATGTGCAGTACGTAACGTTGGATGAAGTTAGCGACGAATGGACATTGGTAGAGGGAAGAAGAAAGCAAAACGGGCCGATGATCGTTTCGTTATTCTCTTCCAATTTCGCCTCCGGATCGAGCTAGCGTTTTAGTATCCTATACGACGGGATGACCGGAGCTTTACGAGGGCTTTACGAACTTAGAGGAAACCGGCGACTGGGCGTGGAGACAATACTGTTTCAAGAGACTGTCCATGGTTTTCTCGGTTGCTATTGCACTACGGATCGCCGACAGGATGCTTTCTTCTTCACACTTTACACTCGATGGTCGTAGGGTAATGGTGCGTTAATGTCACGTGGGTATGGCCAACCATCTTTACGTCACTCGAAACTCCTCTTACCCCAGCCCAGCCACTCGTTTTCTTCGACACCGAGTGCATTGCCATCAGCTCAGTTTCAAGTCGTACCCGCAGCGTTGGAAGTCTAAATTTCAATAAAGTTTGTACCTGGAATCAGGGTCACTTGTCGATCAATTCAATCGATGTATTCCGAGGACCTTGGATATATGACTTCGAATTCTGGATTTAATTCTCATTCATGAATACGGTTTGTCGTTCCAAACTCCCAACGGTGTACACTGATTGGAGCATAAATAATTGTCCTCGACGTTGATCCAAGCTGATGGAGATGAACCATCGTTACGATTATAGAAGTGGATTGAGGACCTATCCAACGATGACGCATACAGTGTGTTCATAGCTAGGCATTTTCTCTTATCATCGTAATTTCGGGTTTGTGAATTTATTCGCGCAGCGCTTCAAGGCTTAGCTCGTGGATCGACACTGCGCATACTGGCTAGGGATAGGATAGTTCGTACACCTATACTACTCGGTTGGCGAACGGTGTGAGTGAATTCGGGTGCGCTGGTATGGCATATCATCTGGACGAGTGTGTAGTGTAAGGGAGTGGGTGAGCCACCACCACCACCACCACCACCACCACCACCACCACCACCACCACCACCACCACCACCACCACCACCACCACCGCCGCCGCCACCGACGTTGCCGCCGCCGCGACGCCCGGCGCCGGCAGACTTTGGGTTTCAGATTAATGGATCATTTTTCTTCCCTCGAGTCGACTTGAGTCGGCGGCGGGCGCGCTCACCTACGAGACCTCACAACCACTCTCGTTCCTTCCTTCCTTCCTTCGTTCGTTCGTTCGTTCGTTCGTTCGTTCGTTGGACCCATATACAGTACTTTCTTCTCGTGACTGCTCCTTCTGCATCGACGTCTTCAAGGTATCGACCGACCCACAGCCATCCTCACCCTCCCCTTGCCTTATATCCCTCTACCCACATCTCGTCCTGTAGGTATTAATATTTTTTCCTTCTCTACACTCTTCTCGACCTCGAAGACAACCTTCAACTGTTCGGCATTATACGGTTAACCTCTTATGCACCATCCGCTTCTTGCGATGTGACCTGCTTTTTTCGCCCGACGATTACCCCATTACGCAACACCCTTAACTTACTTGTCGAAGCTCCCTTTCTACGCTACGCTATCCATTTTAAGATTATCTACTTATATCAATGACCAAAGCGAATACATATGCCAAGGGATTTTGCGGAGCTTGAAGAAATTCTCAGAGCACATCAGCCTAGATATCCTATAAGCGGCTCAACCCGGTTTGAGTGGACAGTGTATAGGAATTTAACTAACCAAACCTGGTCTTCTTCAAACAGTCGGTATCCTCAACGTCCGTGATCCGCTCAGTTTGCATAATAAAAGTTAGAAAATCGGGAAAAATGATGATTCGTTATGGCGTAATCGTTTCATTTCAGAAAGAAACTCGTCCGAAATCGAGAGTATAATTATAAGGTAAGCTTAACATCAAGTGAAAAAGTTACAGTTTCGTTTGTAATGGTTTTCATCCATTTTATGATTCGAACAGATCCGATCATTATTTTGAGACACGTCACTACTGTGTGCTACAGAAAAACCAATCATATTACCATTTTTTTTCTTCTTTATCTTTGTTCGTTCATAAATTATCATGTATGGATTAAGAAAGAGTCGTATAAACCGGGTTTCTCAAATAGCTTCATGTCCGCAACACAAACAAACCGATCCAAGCCGTATATGTCCATCTCGGATATCTACCTTGATTACTGTTTTTCCGCAAGAAGTTGGGGTGGTGGTGGTGGTGGTGGTGGTGGTGGTAGATCGACCAATGTAAATATATGAGAAACCAAATCGTAAAGCATGTTTGCTGTAGAGATGTAGATTTTAGTTGCCTAAGAATAATAATAATAATGATAACAGTAATAATAGTAATAATAATAGGAAAGTATATATATATATATATATGTGTGTATATCCATAGTAGATACGCGATAAAGTCGGTTTATACGAGAGCGATTCGAAGTAGCATGCAACCTGTCCAAAGAATACAGAACTTTCCACTCCGGTTGGGAAAGCGGTGTAGCAGGAACAGCGACAGCAGCATCGCCTAGATCATATAGGCCGAGAGGAACGTCCTCCGGGATTATCATGGAAATCGGCTCAACTTTTTCATATCCATTTCTGGGACTCGACAAGGGGGGCGGGTTTTTTCGGAAGGGGGAACCAAGCCGATGTTGTATACGACGTGTATATTGGGAGGCTTGTCTAGTTCCTGGGGTACATCCGTGAGTCTGGCTGCCGATGTGTAGAATGGAAATAAGAATACTGCGCAATTATTATGCTAATACAGCGGCGGGTGGGGGAGAATAAAACTTGGCCAATAGTCCGGGGGCTCACCACTCGAGTTTCGAAATCCACCGCGTTATTATTATTAAATGGAACCTCCAGTCTGATGCTGTCGTATACCTACTGGCCTATCGAATTTATCAAATTGAATTCTATTCCTCGTGTGTATATCTGCGCCTCCAAATATACGCTACGGGACGCGACTCGGAGTGCTTCATTCTCATGTTAATGCCGGGAGATCCTACTTCTTTGCTTCTTTCGACCAGAAGTCATGGGAAATGGAAATTGTAGTTGTCAGATCATTTTCTCAATTTTTTTTCAACGGATATTTATCGAGTCTATTCTCGACGTTGAAAGGCGGTAAAATTTGGGTACCTGAAGTTTTGATCGATCAAGCTGAAATTTATTAATCAATTTTTCCCGGATCATTAACATCCCGTCATTATTGAATTCTGTATCGATGAATGTTCGAGTCTTCACTTGATCGATCGCAACTCGAGGTCCATAAATTCCGTTGACATTGTTGCCGATTCGATATGAACGGATTATTGCGAAATTAGCGTTTGCACTCGTCCATCGTCATCTTATTCTTGTAATCTCGTTCGCCAAGACCTTCGATTACGGGTATAATATCATGACGTAATACTACGAACGGCCGACTTGCGTTATACAACCTGTATCACATTCAAATTACGATCTCCACGTCTTTCTGCTCTCTGTACAGGCTCCGTGAGTATAATATACAATTAGGGTAAAGTCGGGATAGATGCCCCAGTGGGAGAGATGGCCGGTATTTGATATTTCATAAAATAATCACCAGGTGGTGCCACTGAATTTTTTCACTGTTCTTCGTATCTGAAATGACAGAAGGCGCGCACGAACGCTCAACAAAAGACGATCATTTTCGCGATAATTGTAATTTACTGGTAAGTACTGGAAAAATTTTCGTTGCTGTAACTTTGTATATTGTTCATGGAGTAGGTCTGACTATTTAGCATTAACTAAAATGTATTATGGGCATGCGTAGACTCAGATAGGTACTTGAAGGTTATTTGGTGCCAACATCCACTTCATAACGCCTACTACGACGGAGGTGACTACAAAAAGGGCATCTCTCCCGATTCGGGAGAGATGCCCCTGATAATTGCGGGATAGATGCCCCACCAAACTTTCCGCAGTTTTTCGCTTTTCTGGTAACGTTCATTTGCGGGATGAACCGTCTTTAGGAAAATATCACTTTGTGCTTCCAGCCATGCCTCGAAAGTATACTAAGAGAAACACTGAAGCCGCTGCTACACGGGGGCAGTGGACTGAAGAGAATCTGCGGGAAGCTATAAAAAGGATAGATGCTCGTGAAATAGGTGTCAACGAGGCATCAAAATACTACAATATACCCTCACGAACTTTGCGTCGTCGAAGAAGTTCCGGCATTCTTGAAAAGCTTCCACTAGGGCCACAAGGAACACTGGGTACGCAAAACGAAAAACGTTTAGTCAGGCACATACAAAGACTCGAGTCTTGTGGATTTGCACCAGATAGACAGAGTGTTCGACGTCTTGCCTATCAATTCGCTGAGAAACTTGGCATCAGTCACAGATTCAATAAAGAAACGCAGTGTGCAGGGCGCGATTGGCTAGTTACTTTTTTGGAAAGAAATAGAGAACTGAGCATTAGACAAGCCGAGGGATTGTCTCTAGCACGTGGCCAAGGCATGTCTAGAGATGAAGTGAACGGATTTTTCGAATTGCTGTTTAAAATCTACACTGACTATGATTTTTTCGATAAGCCTGGAAGCATTTACAATATGGACGAATCTGGTTTACAACTCAATAACAAGCCTGGAAAAGTACTTGCAACCAAAGGTGCTAAAGATGTGCATGTAGTGACATCCGCTGAAAGAGGAGAAAATGTCACCGTCATTGCATGTTGCAACGCGGAAGGTACTTTCCTTCCTCCAGTGATAATTATGAAGGGCAAACGGCAGAAACCAGAATTCTCTGATGGACTACCTCCAGGATCCAAAGTTTATATGAACCAGAAATCGTCGTACATTAACTCCGAACTTTTTTTAACTTGGTTGAAAGATCATTTTTTGCCAAGAAAAGTCCCAGGAAAGGTTCTTCTGATACTGGATGGACATGTATCCCACTCCAATGCATTGGATATGCTCGAGTTTGCGGATGCTAACGACATACTCCTTCTGTGCTTACCTAGCCATACTACTCAAGCCTTACAGCCTTTAGACAGAGCTTTTTTCAAGCCACTAAAAGATTATTTTAAACAAGCAACCGCAAATTGGATGCTGCATCATCAGGACAGAAGAATAACCAGACTGCAAGCAGGATCACTTATTGGAACAGCGTGGATCAAAGCAACTTCTGTTCAGACAGGAATTTCTGGGTTTCGAGCAACGGGAATTTATCCGTTTGATAGAACAGCGATACCTGATCATTTTTTCGCAATCTCTGATGTTTCCAAACGTACCGATAATCGTCTCGAACCCGATTTTGAATCGATTTCAACAGTGGAAGAAAGTGGATCAGAGGTCGAACCTACTGCGGGACCATCCAGCATTCTTAGCCCTGTATCTGGACTGAAAGCAGCCCCCTTGGCTTTCCCTAAAGCCCAAAACGAACCAGAAACACCGACAAAACACTTGATGGAAATCCGCCCAATACCAAAAATCCCCCTGCCGTTAAATAAAAAACGCAAACAGTCCGCAGCACTCCTGACCACGCCGACTGCAATAGATAAAAAACGAATGAAGCTTCAGGAAAAAGAAAACAAAAACGCCGGAAATAAGCCTGTCAAAGAAAAAAAAGGATTGAAAATAAAAACGCGGGCAACTACAACAAGAATCACCGAACGAAATTTTTTTGTGGATGAAAGCGATTTTGATGCAGAATTGTCAGATTCTTCAAGTGACTGCAGTACCAAAATGAAGAAAATAAAAATAAATCCCGTGAAAAACGAAACTAAGGTTGCCAAAAATAAAGCCCAGAAACGGCAGAAAATATCGAAAAGTAAAGAAAGTGTGAAAAAAAAAGAAAAAATCCCACTAGACGAAAGCGATTCTGAAGAAAAATCGTCTGATTCTCTGAATTCTTATGAAGATTACTGTATCGAATGTCTTGAAAATTACCGCGATACAAAAGAGAAGGTAGACTGGTTGCAGTGCATTGGTTGTGAAAACTGGATGCATGAAAACTGTACGATGTATTTTGATAGGTGCAATAAATGTGGAAAAAAAGAAAAGCGAGCTCAAAAAGGTGTAACACGTAAATGAAACATTGTTTTTATTCATTTTTCACGTAAATTACACAAAGAGGCCATCTCTCCCTTGTGGGGCATCTCACCCACATACGTGAGGCATCTCACCCATACCCTTGGGGTGAGATGGCCAAAACATTATGTTCATTTATCGCAATTCTCATTATGATTGAGTCGAAAAAAAAAATTGTGTTCGTGTCCAAATATTACCAAAGCTTTATAAAGTAACTTTGTGCAATAAAAAGATTTTTTCATAAAATATGTGTTTTTTTAAAATACATCTCCGTTAGGTGGGGCATCTATCCCGACTTTACCCTACGAGATTTCGAACTGCGCAGCAGTAACAAATTAGCGCGTTTTGTTGGAGCTTAAACGGGCTGAAAATTGGCGCGAGCCGCACGTGGCGCTGTGCCACGTGCGCCAGCCGCTGACTCCTTCTCGTCGACTTCCTCCTCTAACCTACCTGCAGCAACATATCGCGTTACATCAACGTTATTCAACGAAAAGATACGCCTTCGTTATAAGACTTACTTCGTTCAAAACTTATGCCATTCATCGAATGATTTTCAATAATTTGCGATACTAAGACAAATTTTGGTGTTGGATGTATCGTTACAGTAAAGATGGTTAATTAACTTTCTAGTTACAAGAAAATTTTTTACAAGTCACTATTTAGTATTATTATCTGCAGTTTATGGTATTTGGTACAATAACATAATCCGTTTGTTTAGTTCATATACATTATTAAAAAAAGAATAGTATAAAACTTAGTATGTATTTTCTTATCAAAGCTACAAAAGTGATCTTCATTTTTTATCCGTGATCATATTTTTCGATTACGATCAAAAATTAAAACAATTTGAACGTTTCTACTGTAACGTGCAGAAGTTGAAATTTTTCACGGTACAGTACCGTGCAAAAAGATGTTACAAATATGTATAATTGCGTACATTTCATCCCACAAGTGCAACTTCACAATGGTGAAGATTAGGTATTTCGGGATTCTATTGTGGAATCTCCCTTACCGAATAGCGTATCGTCTGATACTTCGGGTAAATAACAACATTCCCTCTCCATTCTGTCGGGATTCATCCTCCTTCCCGCCTTTTTCTCACCAAACGGGAGGAAAGACCGCGTCATTTCGTTACACCGCGAAAGATCAACCTGTCGCGAGCCTTTATTACCCCTCAAACGATAACCCAGGGCTGTTGGTGCCGGTGCAGGGCTCGCTTGTCTGTCACCATGTAAACACGTGGTTTTTTGCGGGGGTGAAGAGCTAGGCGGTGGTGACCTGTCCGCCTCCTCGTTTCCGACGCCGCAGGCACCTCGAGAGCATAAACGCGGGTAGAAGAGAGCGGACGCTCTCAAGAGAGATAGAGAGAGATAGAGCGAGCGAGCCAGGAAAGGAAAGGAGGGGGGGGGAGGGGGGGGAGAACCGCGATGAGGTTTGATTGATAGCCACGCGGAGACATTAGTGCGCCCTGTTCGTGTGACCGCGGTCTTTTTTATTTACAACCCCTTTCCGCGTGTTCTTTTTTTCTGTCCCTCAAATTTTTTCTTTCTTTTTTTTTCTCTCTCTCTCCACTCTTTATACATTTATTTTTCTTATATTTCTTCTTTTTCCTTCATCCCTCGGAATTCCTTCGACGGTTTTTTAACCCACGTTTTTTTTTTCCCCTTCCTCTGCAGTTCGATTACCAACGACACCTCTTCGAGATTTCGTTCTCTTCACGGGGGTTTTAAACGATTGCCGGCAACTCGAGGTTTGTTCGCCAATTCGACGATATGAAAGATTTTTGTTTATCAGCTTTTTTCTGTTTGCGAGTTGAGATTGAACCATTTTTTTATTTTTTTTTCTCTACTTGTTCCTCTCCAAGACGACTTGCAGTCGCGTTTAGGTGACCGGAGAAACAGCGCTTAGATTAGACGAGGAGACGACGAAACAGCCCCTGTAATCCATTAAGCGACGCGTCACTCAGGAATTAGTGTTTTGCATCGGGAGTTACACGGCCTACTAAACGTTCAATTAGCACCCCCACACTCGGTGGAGTGGGGAAATTAATAACCTCTCTGGCTTCGCGGGTCTCTTCTCAACAGGCCGGGACGAGAGGGAGAGAGACGGAGAAGCGGCGGGTGTTTAAGATTTTTTTCACTCGAACGAGAGGAAAACATCTTTTCAGTAGGCGCTTAAAGCGGAAAACGTCCCCCCCCCCCCCCCCCCCCCCCCGCCCATCGTCTCACACGTGCGGCTCTCTTCTATACCTACGGTTCGGTTTACGGGGGATGAAGTGCAGGTCCTAACGTTATTAATTACGAGGCCACCATCAATCCAGCAGCCATCGTAAACAGGTACCATTGTATGGGGAAAAAACTACCTTCCTTCCTTCGCTGGAGAAGGAGAGGGATGGGGAGGAGGAGGAGGGGGTGATGGTAACACGCTCTCTGGGTAACGCCGCTTGCTGCTGCTGCTGCCTTTTTCCTTGAGCCATCATCACGCCGCCCCCTTCGATGCCTTTTCACCGGTCGCCTTCATCTCTTCCTTCTTTTTCACCCGAGATGAAATTCCCCGAGACAAACAATATTCTTCGAATGTTTATGCAACCCTCGGCATGTGTAACTGCTACAAGGATCCACCGGTCCACGATTATTAATCTGCTCACTTTTTTTTCTTCTTCCTCTCCCTTCCGTACAACCAACTCGTCGCTTCAATCCGAAAATCTTGCTTCTCACGTCTCGTCATCCGTCTTTTCAATCGAGGTGTTTGTACAGTTTCTTCGAACGAGATTCGAGTGTTTGTATATCTATGTATGTACCTACTGATCCATAAAATACTCTTGTCGAGTTCTTACTGTAAGGTCTGAGTCTAACCTCGATCACTTTCTAGTTTTCTTTCAAGGTTAGTGTGTTTACCCTCAATTTCAATTGGGTCAATCCTGTGATCTATCACGGTTTTGAAATCTCCTGCTCTTGGGTGTTGCCTCGAGTCTTCGAACGGTAGACGTATCTAATGTGTATGCATTGTGAGTGATGCTTGAAAGTACAAAATTAGAATCTAATGCTGAGATAAGAGAAGGTTGAAGTTAGTAACGGCAACAAAACTTAACGTTGAACGAAAAATCACTGTTTTGCAGCTTGAGAGTGACTTCGAAGAGGTTCAGCTCTCAGTTTACAGAAATATGAGCTTCTTAACAGCGTATAAAAGTTTATTTAATTTTATTGTTATATGCAGTCCCACTGTTGCAAAATGACAAATTTTCCTTTAAACACATCGTAAAATTGTAAGGTTATCAATTTCAAACTCGTAAAATAACAGCCCGTAAAATGAACTCGGTCAGTTTATATATTAGGAGACATACCTACTCATGGAAAAAAATATTTTTTCTATTGAATTTACACGTGACGCCTGAGGGTCATTATACAGGACTGAGCTTCTTTTTCCATTAGATTTTAGAAAGATTGTGCAGGTCTGAATTAAGTATCGGTTTGGTAAAGTTAAATTCAGGAATGTTTTTTCAACTTGTGAAATGTCAAAACATGCTGCCCGTATAATTACCTGCTAGTTTCAAAAATACTTCCACTCCTTCTTAACCAGTTCCTCACGAGCATCCTGACCACCGTTAATCCGAATCGGGGTGATTAATATTTCTAATTAACTTGAAGTTGTCAGATTCGTTACACGTCGAAATGTATTTGTAGAAAAGTTTTTCGGACATTGAATCACTGTGATTCTTACTATCAGTAAACGTTCGGCGAAACAAGAACGGTAGTCGAAAACGTGATTCGAGAGGGCTGTCCACGAGCGACGACACCGTGACTACAAGAAGATGTCGGAATTTACCAAGTTTGGTAACTGGAACAAGTCGAATGCACGAGTTCCCCGGACTTTTTGAAAGTTTTCAACCCGCTCTCATACCTCGGCGAAGAAGACGTCGGTGCAGACTGCTGAAGAGAAGAGGGAGGGGGGAGGGTGTCTGCATCGCTGCGCTGGTCGGAAAAGACTCGGAGTGTAAGAGCGTGGTTGCATAGATCGAGAGTAAGACCACCTAGGACCACCTAACCGAGCCGGGATGATGCCGGCCAGGCGTCGCGACGCCGCAGGGGCGTCGAGGGCATCCATCATGACCGCGCGCGTGAATTACCACCACCCCGGTCTTCTGCTAAACCTGAACTCAAGTGAAAGAGGGATCCCCACGTTGCGCGAACGATGAATCGTCCTCTTTCGCTTTCCTCTTCCTTGTACCTACTGCTTCTACTACTACTCACCCTCCGGATCTCGACACTCTTCCCTCTTTCTCTCTCTCTTTTTCTATTTCTATCTTTTGCTACCTATACCGTCGATTTCCAACACCTTCGCCGAATCATCATTTCGATAGTGAAGAGCTTGGAATATCTATCGGTTTTTGAAAAGAAAACTTGATTATTCATCTGTTAATGATACTGTCTGTTATCAGGCTTTGTCCTACTCGTTTTGGATCCTTAACTTTTAAAGGGCCCGCATTTTTCCCTTGAAATTCGACATTGCTTGTAGGTGTGATTTATGTATATAATTAGTTAACACGTCCGGTGGAGTTTCCGAGTTACTGCTGGCTCCAAAAGAGCCAAGCTGGCCCTCATAAAGGTCCTCTAAAAGAAATCATCACTCTAATAGACAAATGAGAACAAATCACAAGTTTTTCGGGAAATTGATTTGATTACGGCCGTTCTAGGTCCCAGACATGATTCCAGTAATCAGGTACCGAGTCTTGGATTGATCTTCAATTGAATTGAAGAAAGCTTTAGTTGTGAAATTGCACCGCTAAATTATCTATCTAGATGGACACAACTTTCTTTCCGAGAAATGAAGCATTCCGTGTGTAGGAATACGTACTCTATCGTCATCGTGAAGTATATACACCGAATTACGCGTCAGTAGTGTCGGTCGTCCTGGAAAATAAATCGACTTCGTTGGGGGTTCGCGTTATGAAGTAGCGTACCTCTTTCGGTGACTCGTTATTGAACGGTGGTGAGCGCACGGGGCATAAAGCAAGCTCAGATGAAGTATAACTATCGGTAGTGAGGTTGGAGGGAGCAGAGCCCGGACTCCTCGCGTTTGAGGTAAGAAATTCAGCACCGATAAATTTGGGCAATATTTTTCTAGGTGAGAACGATCGCGTGCGTACTAAACCAAACCAAACCAAACCGAACCGAACCGAAGAGAAGCGATCCTGTGTCCTCGTAACTGGGACAAATTGTGCAAAAATACTGCCAGATATAAATTGCGCTGAAGCAGCTAGCCGATAACTTGCCGGGTATATACAGGGTCTGATTTGACCGGAAGCACTCCTTCGCCGTTAGCTCTCTCCTTCTCTTCTCTCGGCAGCTACCATGACCAGTCTATAACCGGGTGGTTGGGGAGAAAATACACCACCGGCGGAAGAAGAAGGTCCTCTTTCTCTCCTCCTCTGTCATGCGATATATATTTCCCTGTACCATAGGACAGCGTATTATAGTCCAGGGTACGGGGATTCTGGTACACATTTGTCACTCCTTTTATCCTTTTATCCACCCCGCCATATCATCATGGGTTATTATCACCGGGGAAATCATTCGGGGAATCCAGAAAACACCTTGTCTTCCGTCCTGTTTGTACAATTATGCTGTAACAAGTAGGTACACCGTGAGAGACGGAATGATTCTCGTTTTCCGGAAGCTGACTCTCATCCGAAACGCACTGACGCGGTTTTTTTTCTATTATACACAGCCATGTGTCGGCCGGAGTTTCGCAATAAAACGGATAGGAGATATCGGTGGCGAGCGATCGTCTCGGACAAGCGTTATCTAAAATTGGTCGAACTATCGCTTTGAAGAGTCGAAAAACAAAACGAAGACGTAAAAGAATGGAAGAAAAGAGCGGCGAGCGAGGAGAGAGAGGAAAGAAAAAGCAAAATGGTTGGGGGTAGGAAAAACCATTGAAACTTAATCAATTACCCTAGTGAGGAGGGTGAAGTTTTCAACTTCTTTCCCATGCTCTCATCTCTCTTCTTCTCTTGTCTCTTCTATACCTATTCTATATATCCGATGCTGCTACTCCGCACACTTTTCTATTTGCCGATATTTTAGCCTCAGATAAAAGAATAGTGGACAGTGCCCGAACGATAAAGAAATCTATTACAAAGAAGGAGGAACGCGGACCGAGATGTTTGACTTTCCGGGGATTTTGCCGGCTTACTTTTCGTCACACGTAATATCACGTGTGTATAGGTATGACATATTTACGATGAGATTACACTTCGTAATTAATTTATTCCACCGACGATAATGGAACTTGGAAAATTCGAACGAACCAAGCGGAAGGATTTTATAAAGGTCGACGAGTGACGATGTCTGGATTTATTTATAGTCATCCCTACGATGCACTCTCGGTGATGATGGCTAGATACTTCATGCTTCGTTTAAATAGCGGAGGTACACATGGAGGTACGTGGATAATTGACACTCGAAAGAGACCGATTTACAGGCAGAATTTTGTCGCTATGTAGGAAGCAGAAAAAAGGAGATAAAATAAAACTCCAGTGTCATACTATGACCGAGTAAGTTCGTTTAAGTACGGTGTCATTGCGAATAATTGAGCGTCAACTGCAGCAGACGGGAACAACTCTCCGTATACAATATAGTAGTTTGAATAATTGAGCTATTACCATTAATTAGCTTCCATGTAATTATGTGGGTACGTTAAGAGTTGGGTATTACCGTACTGCCGGCTATAGATACCGTGGAAATAATGCGACGCGTCCACCATCGCCATCAATGTTTAACGATAATCTTTATTTCTGAATTATTTTATTACTGCACTCGGATCTCAAAGCCTTCTCCACAAATGCATGGGGTGCACCGATGTGTATCAAGTTTTCAAGAGTGTATAAATAATACTTGTTCCGATATCTGTGTCGGTATGATACGATATCTGACTACGTGCGCAAGTCGGCATGTCAATTTCCCACGTTACGCAACAGCCCGTTGCAAAGTCGCATTATTGCTTCTTATCTCTCTCTCTCTTTTTCTTACTCACTCTTTATCCTACCTGCAGTTGGCGTCAAGGTGTCAGGGGCTCCCGACTATGTGGTAACTCGTGTAACATCGCTGGGCGCGTACTTCTTAAGTTTTAACATCGTAAAAGTCAAGGGGGCCTGTTCCGTTCTGTGGTGCAGACGCAACCATCCTCCCCCCTCCCCCCCGATCATTATACGGGGGTGAAAGTAGCTGCCACTGAATAAATACCGCGCAAGGCTCACCCTCGGTCCTTCAGAGCGCAATGTCAATCTACTAAGGCTCCGCATATCCGGAAATCGAATCCCCGAGTGCGGAGAAGACGCGCCAGTCTACTCGAACACGCGTGCATTCGCGACCACGAGAGATAGTAATTGAATACATAAACATCGTACACACTCGAGGTAAGATAGCCGGGCTGGCATACGAATCGGCTCATTGGCATAGTCGGCTCTCATCTCGTGTACCGAGGAACCAACTCACCCAGTCGCGCCAGAGAGCAGCGCCGAACGAAACGAGAGGAGAAGAGAGTCTGGTACTCTGATTGGTACTATTAACATAAATACGCCGCCCTCCGTCGCGTCTCCTCCGCAGCTACCTTACCGTATCCGCAGGATTAGCCAAGATTGTTCCACCCTCTTCGAGTTACCCATAATTCTCGCCAAGTGCCTGCATCGAAACTCTCGCGGCCATTCGTTGGTTCATCATTGCGAATTTTCGAGAAAGTGCAGAAGGATTAGGCCATATTTAGAAATCGCTTTCTCGACTTCCTTTTGTCCGTCAAGGTCGTTATCGGCAAACGGTCTTTGTCTCCCGGTCTCGTCTCCTTCAATTTTCAGTGAGCTGCAGTTTTATCGCGATCGGTTCAAGTAGCCGAGCATTATCGTTGAGTCTACATTTGGGTCAGGTTATATCTGTCCTAATCTGTCATGACATTGCTACTATCTCATTCCTTTGTTCCCTCGGTTTATGACCACGGAAATCCCTCGCTCGTTGGCTGACTCCTCGGCATTGATTTTAGATCAATTTCAATGAATCAAGGCAATCAATCGTTGGTGTGCAAATCGGCAGTGTCACCCTTCTTTGCAAGTCTGTTTGGTTATTTTCTTCTCATGGTCTGGCACACTATACTATCCCTTCTTCTTGGTGATCATTATTGCGGCTTCTTTCTTCCCTTGTTTATTAACTAACCGTTCGGTGAATAAGTGATTTCTAATCACGGCATGTTGCACGCTCGACGTAGTCGTGCTCTGAATAATTTAAGACTCGAGGTACTCCGAGAACCGGAGGGACAACTCTACTGTTCTCTGATCTTTATAGCGGAAAACCTTTCTATCTCTATCCATGCACGTGCGTCTTCCTCGGCTCCAATTTCCCCTTACCGTTCCCCTTTCCCTTCCCCTTCTCAAATTATACCGGGCATCTCTATTACACGCAACAACGCGACTCTCCTCTTTCTGTTCCTATCCGATCCTGATCCTCAACTTATTGAACCGCAAGGTGGGAAACGGATCGGTGCTCATTGAATTGATCGCGTTGTGTGTGGGTGTGTGTGTGTGGAACGGATTTTTCGAGCATGATTACTCGTACGCGGAAAGCGGCACCCTTTCTATGCTTCATCCTTTTCTGGGAATCGCATTACCACTGTGACGGCCGTTGGGGTTATTAGGTGGGCACCCGGTACGGCGACGAGCAAGTCACCCTGTAATGCGAATGGTCGGAATTAACCCCCCGTCGACGCAATACAGAAGCTACGACCCTCTAGATCGTCGACATTGAACAAACTCTTCCAATCCTTCTCAATCTATTGCACTTGTCTTCTCATCTCGTGCAGCGATCTTGCCTCCACGTGTGCCTTGTACGCCCACCTGTGAAGAAGAGGGCATGGACTGGCACTGAAAGATGAAGAAAGCAGAAACAGAAACCCCTTGCCCATGTCGTTTGGCTTTGCACCAGTAACCGCGACAATCCGTGGTCAGCATGCTTCGGACGGTCCGCGATGAGTGCCGTTTCCTGTCGGTCAGGTTGTTGTATCGCGACGGTTATCGCTGCCGGTGGTTTTGACGAGACAAAGGCCTCGTCGTTGTCGGCTTTGGTTCGACGTGTGCGCTCGCGCTATGCTATAAATAAAAACATCACTGAAATAGCACAATGAACGACGAACGACGAACGACGAACGACGAACGACGAACGACGAACGACGAACGACGAACGACGAACGACGATGCCTATGACTCGTCTCGGCCGGATAAGTCGCGGTGTCTCGTCCTGCACACTGCGCGAATGATGTGTCCACATCGGCTTACCATGTAGTGTAATTCAATCATTTCACTAACCCGCGATCACCAGCCGTGATCGATCGTCGGCTCGATTCCCTGTCGTCAATACCGATCAGCAAACCTAATCATATGAAAATTCACTCTTCTAGAACTCCACCCTTTTCCTCTCCACAACAGCTCTTGACTTTCACTATACGTGCAACAATAAACTTTGTGTGGACATTTCGCAGGCCGGCTGGGTGCGCCCGAGGCTAAAAATCACTCGTTCGATCATTGATCATTTCGTTCGCGAAACCCCTTTTGCTTCTTTTTATTAATTTCATACATATCTGGACACCAACTGGGTCATAAAGCTCGCCCGTGTGCTTCGTGTGCTCAGTAACTACGGTCGAAGCTATCCTGGGTACTCGCCATCATCCACCCTTTCATCCTGGAATCGAATGGATTTCAATCCTGGCTGCCCCACCTAACGTAAATACACATACATCGATCAAAAAACTGTCCGCCCCACAGGTTGACGCCGTAATCATACTCCTACTCTTGCTTCTCTTCCGTTGTACGTCAATCGATAAAAATTCTCAGCATGTGCCACTTTGCAGTCAAGAAGTTGAACCTTTTCATCGTGGTCATGATACCGTTTAATGAATACTATTTATCATAATTTGTACAGTAATTTTTGTTCATTCGATGGTTGATTCACGGATTTTTATTGTCCAGAATCAATCGGACGAATGACCAGTTAGTTCTCATCCTTTTCTCCGTTAAGAATTCGCGTGTGGAGGATGAACGACTCGCGGTGTAAGCAGTAAAGCTTCTGGTGCTTCTGCTGCTGTTGGTGCCACTGGAAGAAGCAGCATATCAGGAAACGGGAGCAATAAAGAATAGCGAGGGGTATAAGGACTTATGGTCATTTTAATATCATAGATCGTATCGTGTCCGCGAGCCTGGGCATAATACACAATAGTATGCAGCGGTACCGGTGCTACTTTATCCTCTGCTTCGTCTAAGTCTTCCTTCTCTTCTTTGGTAAGAAAGTGCCCCCGCTCTTATCTCGGGCGCCATTGATAGATGTATATATACATGGAATATATATATATATATATATACATATACATATACACATATATATCCAGCACTGGGTGTACGGTGCCTTCTATCCAATAAATGCGAGTTATGTTCCCTGCAGCTTATTTCTTCTCTCCCCACTCTCTCTCCTTCTCTCTCTCTCCCTACCTACCTAGTCCCTCTTACCCATTTTCCCCTGTTTTTTGACCTCCTTGTGCCGTTTGTCTCCCACTAAACACGCTTACGTCGGCATCTTTTATATCATATGTATAACCCAACAAGTATTATAATAGAAAAAAAGTAGAAGAACACAAAATGTGTGTATATATATATATATATATATATATGGATATATGTATAGACACATTTCGTCTCGACGAAGCGACGCGGCCTCGTCGTATAATAACAGGGAAAAGGAATCAATTCTCATAGCCGATCCCCAATTTCAGTTTTCGTCACTTCTTTTCTTTTCTTTTCTATCCTTTTTTTTCATCGCCCACAGTTTTTCACTGCACGAATTCCCATCCCATCCTCGTTAATGACATATTGGATGAAAATCCCCCCCATCTCCGCTTGTTATCCCTCATAATAACCTAAGTAGCCACCGTGAACGCGTCTCCTCTTTCTCATACAACGCTGCAGCGGTGACAGTATCCATTCGGACAAGTTTTAACTACGAACAACCAACCCCAATCCCAATCAAAGTAAAAGTTCCCTGCAGTAGTCACACACATACGCACACACACAAGCCGCAAAACTTTTTTTTTTGTCTCCTCACTTCCAGTTATTACACCTACTTTATACTTATACTTATTCTTCGTCTTCTTTTCCTTCTTCTTCTTCGTCTTCGTCTTCCATTTGAAACATAGATGTACAAAGAGTAAGACGTACATGTATAATCTATCCATCACAAAATCGTCGTCAAATTTTATTGCTTACGCCGCAGCATTGCTAAAAATGCTCCCCTTTCCGATCTTCAATTTTTTCTCCTTTCTGTTATGGAACGAAAATTATTCTATCAATATCAGTGATCTAGAAAAATGATCATCAAGTATCATTGTTGTGAAACAGAAGTAAGAATACCTCTATTCTATGCTACGCTGGATCTTCTCAAGCAAAAAGTCAAGAAAATAAGGCAAAAACTATGAAAAATTTGATTAAACGAAGCGACGGGGCAATTTTTTCGATTGAAATTCTCGAATCTCGATACATGGAGTGAGCGTAATACGGATACATCCACATGCAGGAGGGAGAGGGCGGGGGGGGGGGGGGGGGTATAGGTTGGAAAAAAAAGTTTGCGAAAAGTCGTATTTGCAGAAGCTCGCTTTGGGCTGGTTATATTCTGCTCGCGCGTCGGGTCGCCCGACTGTCTCCCAAAACTAGACTCTGAACGACGATATAACTGTTCTCGTAAAGCCGTGCACGACCCTGCCGAGGAGTCGTTTTCTAGGTACCTATCCATCCACCTCTTTGTGCCTGCCTATGGCAGAGAAAACCGAAAAAGAAAGAAGACTGACTGACTCACTGACTCACATAATATCTCTGATCGTAGTACTCGCTTTTTCCTTTTCCGCTGTAGATCATCTATGTTCCTTCTTTTGATCACACATCTATTACGCAGATTTTAGATTTGCTCACATTTTACCTGCATCCGATGATCGTAAGGTTTCTAAAAAAAAAAAATGTTTAAACTGTACTTTGTTGGTTTGATAGTCGAGGGATAAATCAATTTGAAAATTATTTTTAAATCCGTCAGCGAAAAAAATTGTCAGTCGGTCTTATTGTACAGTTCTTCATTATTTCCATTCTTCACCGTAATCTGAAAATGCGGATGTGGGTAAAGAGTTGAAGTTAGTATCGTAGCTGTTGGTCATAAAATATAGTTCGTGTTACTATTTATACTATATTTTCTAATATCTTGTTACTGTTGCGGTAATTCGATGTCGAGGCAACAATCAAGTGACGTTGAATCCTTATTTAATTGAAAATACGTGATAAACCAAACAAATACGTTAATTTTTCAGTTACCAGAAAATTTAGTATCGATTACTGTAATTTCATGTCAGATACTTCTTCTTTCCAATTAATTCGATACTAATTTCGCTATGATTTCTTAGTAACTGTACCGAAACTAAATCTCTTTCAGCGTCGTAAATCAGGTACACGTGAAATGTTTCGAAATCGTTTGAAACCTTCGATCTTCCATGAAATGACTAACATGACGTCATATATCTCTAGAAATCCCGGACGAAATCTTTTGCAATCCTGCAGTGAAATTATCAAGAATATCATGATTGAAATCTCGTAAATCTTTCGATGCATTGCGAAATCGCTGAAGTTTCGAGAAATGAGAGGTGAAAAATCCATTCAACATCTAGAACCGCTTGAAACCTGTTTCGTTGTTTTAAGTTTACGTGAAACTTTTTTATAAAATTTTTGGAAATCAAACGAAATTCCGAGTCTTGAATCAATCCGTTCTGCGAAGGAAGAAAGATGAATTGTATGGATAAAAAGGGAAACCAAATGTAGGATAGCCGTGGTCGTAACCTTTCGTCGTCGATTAAATTGACGGGGCTTAAGGGGGGATCGAGGCCCTATATTCGGGGGTAAGCATTCCGGAGTTGAGTTTGCGAGGTGTTCTCACCCTGCTGCTACTGCTACCGCTGCTGCTGCTGCTGCCGCCACGTTGCGTTACCGCAGATATTTTTTTACGATAGTTGTAAAGTGCGTTGGCGCGTAATGCGTTTGGCGCGTACATTACGCGCCAAGTTTTGTGCCGAGGCGCCCCACGTCGGCCTAGTTATGCTATGTATTATATATACACATCACGAGTATTTCCTGAAGTCGTATCACTTTAAATTTTCTACAGTAAATTTGAGGAAAAATGTGCGTGTAGATATAGATACACGGTATAGAACCGCCGTCGCGCCTCTTCGTCGTCGTCGTCGTCGTCTTGATCCAATTCAATCCAGTTTCACTTGTTCATCATCATCTATCTGCAGCGCATGCTGCGTTGTTCTTAATTGCGGAACGATTGCATGTAGACTTGTTATACAATGAAGAGTTTGAATTGTATCGGGTAAAAATCGCTGCTTTATTGCTGGTCTTCTATTTCACTCTTTAGTTTGATCGAATTGGAAAGAAAATTTGTATTTTGTTTTTGTTATTAAAAGTTATAAACAATTACGTTAGAATGGTCGAAAAATTTTCTCGTTTTAAAAGACAGCTTAAAACATTTTTTTAAGTTTTATAATTTATTGCGTTTTAGTACCGATTCTCTTCCTCTGAGTTATCGCGAGAGTATTCAATACTACGTCTCGGTGATTTAGGGCGTCTTTTCCGATATTCAAATTTCGTTTTCAACCCCCTTATTCGAATAGTTACGAATATCCAGCGCTCCTCTCGTCTAAAAATAGGGGAACGAATTATCACCGCGAGTTTCTCATACGGCTCCGCAGTTGCGTCAAACCTTGAATTCATTATTTCTCACTTGCTGCATCTGCCGTCGGTCAATATAAGTTAAATAAAAAATAAGATTAAACATTTTTCATATTATGAATCGACGAATCACTTTGCTGCAATATGCATGTACTAAACTAGCTGTATCGACTATTTCCAAATGTCTCCGATGCCTCGGGGAAAGTCCAGACTCTCAGATATTCATATATATATATATATTTATATAGATATAACATGGTCGTTGTAGGTATATAAAAATGAATTACCATTCGTATACTCTCGTATACCGGGCAAATCAAACTCGCATGACGTTGTAAAAATTTGCCGGGTGTATAAAACTGCTCTGGGAGTCTTGAATGAAATGAAACGTGAATCACTCTTATTCGACGAATATTATATTATATTGTACCACATCATATATATCGGACGCGACGAAGGAAGATGGTCGTTCAAGAAGAAATTTTTTTTTCTCAACTACGTACCAACGGTATTTTCAAACGCCCGGGTCATTTCACCGGTAGTCGAAAAGAAGTTAGCCCTAGATAATAAATATATTTGGAAGAGGCAATGGGGTTACGATTTCTCCCCTTTTTCTTCAGTAGCAAAAGTCACAGCCAAATAGTTATTATCGTTATTGTTTCGTCCCCCTCTGGTATTATATACCTACAAGTGTGGCGAAAACTTTTTCTCTTTCTTTTATTCCTCTCTTTTTCTTCTTCTCTTCATTCGTGAGAAAACCATCCGATTCAAAAGCTGAGTGTGGAAAAGCCTTGCGCATCCCCTGAAGAATATTATCAGAAGTATGCGATAAAGAGATTGAAGCAATAATAACAACAATAATAATAGAAACCGATGAACAGGTATAAAACAAAACTTGGGGGCAGGGGCGTGACGGACAGTTAACGAATCGAGATATTCCCGGATTCTTCTCCTCTGCCGAAAATCGGAGACGCAGTTATCGGTGACCGAATAGCGACGAACGAGTCTCATTTTGGGATTTCCAATTCGAGTCAGGGGTTCGGTCTCTTTTAAAACCCTCAGAACGACCTTGTCCCCCTGCATTACTGACTGCGCCGCCGGGCTGAAAGGGGGGTGAAGAAAGAGTGACTGGGGTGGCGCCAAAAATGTCTTCATCTGCCGGTGGCAGCATCGATAAAGGCGACGGGGTATACTGTGGCTGTAAACTCGACTATAGTCTGTCTGGTGGCCGTCGTCGTTGCCTCTCCTGCCTCTCCTCTCAGTTGTCTCGATCACTATTTCCCTCCTCGTCGAGGGCCGTTCGCTGGGCTTTGGACGTGAGGAACGGTCGCGGGGTGGGTCGGGAAACAGGGGAAAAGGAAATGATACCGTAAGTCGTCCGTGAAGGCGTTCGACCGGCATTGTCTTGCTTCCTTCATCCTTTGGTAGCGACTCAAGGATCGAGAATTTGCAGCCGATTTACACACACGTCGCGTGTCGTGTTATAATCCTGCGTTTTCTATCCTTCGGCTATCCTTAACGAGTACCGGGATAAATCTCCCTTTACTGGAAGACCTCGTTTCGCATTCGGTATTAAATTCCAGACGATAGTACATGAAGACCAACGAATCGAGGCTATCGCGTTGCTTGAGGTATATACAGCAGAGGGGTAGAATGATCTCAAAGATTTCTTAGATTGGTCAGGATCGTTTTAATCTAAAAGAAAGATGTGTGTGTGTGTGTGTGTGTGTGTGTGTATTCATTTATATATATTTATATACGTATGTATATACATGTACATATAAGGCAGCGTCGTTGAATCAGTGTAGAAGCTTTTGAATTTACAAATAAACTGAAAACGTACGATTGTGAACGCAGTGGGTACGACTAGTTCAATTTGCCTAATGAAGAACCGAGGATATACTGCCAGCGCTGTTCCCCCCGAAGACCGACTTTATAGCGTCTGAAACGCTCGCTACTCCTTACTTTGACGCATGTGCTACCACTACTACACATACGCGATCAAGCAGAGCCATGCATTGGTAACCCAAGTTTTATGGAAAGAAAAATTAAAGCTCACGTGCTTATCGTAGGATCATCATTCTCATCCTCACAGCCTGCTCGCAGCAACCGATTTTTTATAATAGTACAGTCCGACTGACCACCATGCTTCCAATTCCTGTTTCAGAATTCGATAAGGCACAATTTGTCGCTGCACAACAGATTCATGCGGGTGCAGAATGAAGGGACTGGCAAGAGTTCATGGTGGATGATAAACCCGGACGCAAAGCCAGGGAAATCGGCACGACGACGGTGAGTTAAACATGCACATTATTTTCATTCAATGTTTTAAAAAAAAGGTCAGCGTGCCAGACTGAATATAGGTACTGGATATATGGAATGGATGGAGAAAAAGAGAGATTCAGTCGAAGCCAGATCACTTACTTCTTTATTCGACGTTGAAAAGTAGTCATAGGAAAAGTTCATTGATCCGTTAGTTCAATATTTCATTGGATTTCCAATGTATCTTGGTATTTTTTAAAGCGTATTATCAAGCTTATTCAACCACGAAGAAAAACCAGCTGTGCACAATGTCGAAGAGTACTTCTTTCTGGCTGGATTTCGTCCCTCTTCGCGTGTTTCCGCACCCCCAACACTCGTCGTGATGATGATAACTGTACAGAAATTCCAGTTCCATGAGTGAAATCGCGTCGATGGTCGCGGCACATGTAATGACATTGCTTCTTTTTTTCTTTCACGCATAACAGTGCGACGTCGATGGAGACGAGTAAGTTCGAGAAGCGTCGAGGTCGCGTAAAGAAGAAGGTCGAGGCGCTTAGAAACGGTGGACTTCAGGCCGACGCAACACCGAGTCCCAGCAGCAGCGTCAGCGAGGGCCTCGACCTGTTTCCGGACAGTCCTCTCCACTCGGCAAGCGGTTTTCAGCTTTCGCCGGACTTTCGGTGAGTCTCTTGAACCTACAACTTAATCGTCAGGTTGAAATTTTTAACGGCAATAGGGTATATAAACCCTTTTTGGCTACTTCAGTATCGTGTGTGACCATCAAATTGATCTATTTGTGCGTACCATATCCATTATACGTAAATGAAGGCCAAACCACAAATGGTACAAGAGTGCACTGTGGCTGGTTTTGATTACTGCAAAATTTGATTTTCATACGTGATTTCGAGAAGTGGAACGATCCGCTTGTATGATTATTTCTATAATTGAATAGATTTTTAATGTGCTTTATATGGTCTGGCTAAATATGACGGAGTAAAGGCTAAAAACGGTGCTTATATCTTGATGAAAATATAAAAATAACGGTTTAGAGCGTGTTGAAAAATGGTGAGCATAAATATTATAATTGTTCAAATATAGGTAATTTATTCTCTACGCCATTATTTATCGTATCCTTTGAACCATCAATAATCGAAGTAACTGAATTTTATGATAAAGTTTTGTTAAATTGTACGGTGGCCCGTGATCAGAGAAAACCGGAAGGTCCGAGAATTTTTCATTAGTTCAGGCATCTTGTAGCGATGAGAAACGAGAGAAAATGAAGATTTTCACACCAAGTATCATATTATAAAGGCGTTTTTGAATCATACAATGCAAAAAATTGTGAGGTTCAAATTTTTCAAAGTTAAATACCGATGTGGAATAATTTTTCTGGCTAGTTAGAAAATTCAATAAAATTCAATGTCAGATATCGTTAAATAAACGTAAGATCGTGCTACATTGGCAGGAAACAGTGTCAGATTGACACCAATATGTAATGTATTTAAAAGGTCATATCATGGCGTTTTACTTATAGCTTCATTTGTTATATAGTCGAATTGGCACCGTCAGTTCGAATTTTAGTCAGGGTAGGTCAAGGGTGAGTCGTGAGAAGAAATGTTCCGACTTTTTTCGTCGCCACCATGAATTCCACGTTAATACACGCACTCGACGTTCGTTATACTTGATCTGTGATTCGACATTCCATTTGCTCATGTTTCATGCTCCGTAGACCTCGGGCCTCCAGCAACGCCTCGTCCTGCGGCAGGCTGAGTCCCATTCCCGCCGTCTTCGGAGAGCCCGACTGGACACCATCCTACGCGCCATCCTACAGCCCCGATCAGCTGGGTGAGTAGCAAAGGCCGATTCACGTCGCGCGGCGCTCGATGTCGGTAGCGATTTCGACGGCCATAGGACGTGTGTAAAGAGAAATAATAACCGTTTCAGCTGGCAGCTTAGCCGAGTCCATGAAGCTGGAATCATACCAAATGTACCAAACCTCACCGCCGAACCACCAGCAGACCGGACCTCCGCCCTCTTACTACGAGGCTCAGTACCAGCGAAACAATTCCTTGCGCACCGGGTCCTCATCCTACGGCTTACCACCGACGCCTCAGTCCGCCAACCAGCAGAGATGTCCTCACCACCGCCTCCAGCCCTGCGCCTGTCAAATGGTTAGCATAGCGAATGGGACTTTCATCATTCAGATCTACGCGACTCACGATATCCGTAAACACCACTCGGTCAAACCTTTTAACAATGTGCTGGACGCAAGTTTAAGTCGAAGTAGTGTTGAAACAAAAACCTGATAAATCAGAGATTGAAAAAGTCACACCGTCGAGCTAACCTAGTCATAGATCTAACGCAGGAATACGTTTGACAAAATCGAAGCTCAACTGTCAACACCTCGTTATAGATTGACAACAACAGTGAAGTCATATTTTCGTTCTTATCGGAAAATCCATGTTGATTGACCGATACTTATGATCAAGACAAAAATTTTTCACGGACTATTCATTCGTGCATAGTGGATGAGATATTTTTTATTGGAAAAGTTTTTCCTGTATCACTTGTTTGTCCAGTGATTAATTTAACTTCTCGAAACTTTGTTTTGATACATTTTTGACGCCCCAGTGTACATTCCACCCATTATTGAGCAGGTTAAAATCCGTTGAATTAATTCTGGGATTCCACGATTCGTTGTTGAGATCTAATTATCGATGACAAACGTGATTTGATTATTTTTTAACAGAACCTAAGTCCAGTCTCTGGCATGTCACCGTCCTATTCGCAAAGTGAACCTAGCCCATCGTCCTTGGGAGGAAGCCAACAGCAACAGCAACCACCGCAGTACCTAATGCAGAACCAGCAACAGAAACAGCGTCAACAACAACAAGCGCAAACGAGGCCTGCGGGTCCAAGTCCGCCGCACACGCCATCGCCCTGCACGCCGACACCGAGCACAATGATGGGCCAGTTGATGGGGGCCCTGAACAACGCGACGCTACTAGACGACCTGAACATCAATATCGAGTCGCTGCACGGCGGCTTCGACTGCAACGTAGACGAGGTAAGAGAGTTGGAGGTAAGATGATGAAGAGAATTCCGAGGAACGTGGAGTGTGACCTCTAGGATTTTCCCATTTGGCACAGGTGATAAAGCACGAGCTGTCGATGGAAGGCTCCCTCGACTTCAACTTCCAGCAGGGCGTGATGGGCGTTGCGTCCGTGCAAGTCAGCGACGCTGGTGCCGTTGGTCAGGGCGGTGTCTCCCAGAGCAATCAGGGTACCGCCAACAACGCCTCGGTCGTTTACGCTAACGCGGCGACACCCTCAGCGCCTTCCTGGGTCCACTAGCGACCAAAGACTTCAGCCCTCCTCGTCACCGCACACGAACCGTTCTTGCAATATCTTGATATGACGACGACATCTGATCCGACTCGAGGCGCGCTGCACGGGTGAGTCGAATTAGCTTTTCCAACTACTCGTATGCTACCTGAAACTCTGAATATTCCTTTCCTGGTTATGTTTCGATCGAAAGATTTCACTTGCTCCGAGGTCTGGTTATGATTATGTGATATGTAGCATCAAGTCTATCAGTTCGTGCTTTTGGGTAGCTTCCCAAGTTTCATTCAGAAATATCAAAAATCACTAGACATTCATGTCGCTAAACTTGAGAAGAAGAAGAAGTAATGAATACAAATTTTGGGATAAAAAGACTATATTCATGCATTTTTCTGTGTGAAAACTTCGTTCAAGACACCAAGTATCTGCAGATATCTTCCAGTTTTTTTTCTTCTACCACGCCATCAGTTACTGATCAATGACCGTGTGTTCCAAGGATTGCTACCTTGTCTTCCATTTCACCATTTCTTCTATCAAACTAAGCTGAGTGAAGAAATTATGCTTTGTAACAGTCCGAAAGAGCCCGAACTAACTGAATAAATTATATATCGAGGTAAACAAAACGGTACCTATATACATGCGCATGCGCTTTTTGACGACGGGTGGATTCCATCCTTTTATCGTTCCTGGAATCTTAGTATTATGTACAAAATAGTAATAAAATCTGATTACAAAGCTGTGCGGGATTATGTGTTGAGTATAATATGTTAGGTATGTACATGTATACACGATGTTGTGTTATGTATTATATTTATGCAGTGCGACAGGCAGCGTTATTTTCCGTCATTAAAGTCGAAACGTCGGTAATACCTGCAATAATTGTGTATGCATGCACGCATATATATATATATATACATAGTACATACACACATATCGCGTGTTTACATAGTTGAAAATTGCCGCGTAAAATACAAAGAATAACATATACACGCAAGCATGTCGCATTGAATTTTAGACCACAGACGCATACATCATCATCCGTTAACCAACTTTCTGAAGATTCTATGAGTCGGTCGATCGGATCTCCGTAATATTGCGAATCGGGATAAACCCGCGTGACTTATTGTTAGTAATGAATTGATAGTTTGATAACGAGGAGGCGGAGGAGGGAGCGGGGGGGGGGGAGATGCCGACGATGGCGAGTTAGTTGTAACCCAGGGTACCGCGTACGCGAGCTTCCGAGCGGTCACATACATAAGACTTGCGTAACCGGTCGGTGTCGTGCGTGACGTCATACGAATGTACGTCTTGAACGGAATCCACTGGCGTTTTTTTCTCGCGGTATAGGGGGAGAAGAGCGATACGTAGATTGTGCGTCGGGTCAAGTTAACGCTCATCAGCGATACATAGATAGATATATAATACGAAGACTGCTCTATGCGCATAATACTTTTACATACATGACACATACAGCCGCGAGTGTATGTGTGTGTGTGTGTGTGTGTGTGTGTGTGTGTGTAAAATACTCGAGAGCTTTGTACGACGTTTCTTATTTTATATGGATATTGTAACGGGGTAACCACGTTCGTTCGGATAACTAAAGCCTATCGTAAAGGTGCAAACTTGTGTTTATCAAGCATGCAAGCATTATTTAACCAAGCCAGCGATCTGTAGTTCAGTGTTACAATTATAGTGTTGTTTTTTTTTGTTTTTGTTTTTGTCGCAGACGTATTATTATTATCATCTTGACAAATTCTGTTCTACGTACGCATGAATCTGTGTACACACGTATACGTATTCATACATCACTGTCGATTTATTTAACATTTTTTTCAAACCCGTATGTAACTTGTGCATTATACATACATATATGTGTACGTATATAACCTACTCGATTATACCTCGGTGAATGTTACATTTGTAATCCAAAGTTCCTCGTCGTTACTTATAAGACTTTCAAATTTTCCCGCGGCAATGTAAACGTATATTCTTTTACTCAGAGAGACGGGGAGAGAGATTACTAGAACGGATACGTCAGGAACAGAAATAAGAATAACGAAAAAAGATGAAGATTGAGGTACAATACCAGTTATCGGAACGATTTCCTTCAAAGCCATCCGTCCTGAACGCAAAGTTAAATCGATTATGCTAATTCCGATTTTCGGTTTCTATCATCACTTGTATGTTCGTGGAAAAAAGCAAAAAAAGATATGTACACACCTAGTTTTTTCAGTTTAAATGCTGTATTTTTGTCACAACTACTCACATAACTGACAATGAAACGTGGTACGTTTCGATGTATAAAAATACTTGTATTTTCGCGGTAAAAGAGAACAAATGAAAAAACGCTAACGTTTGTTTCTTCGTCCATTGAGTGCATAAAATCTGTAGATCTGATTTTCGTTTTTACCACAAACCGGAAGTGGAATAAGTTGAGAAATCTTACGCTACTGGAATGAAAAAACAAAAAACAAAAAACAACAACAGATGCAATTCAAACGGTACGGATGAAGAATTTCCTTCGATTCTTCTTCCCTCTCATCTTCTCTCCTGTGCCCCAATATGGCGGCACTCTTCTATCAGTTTTGGGCAAAATAGAAGAGAAAAGAATTCATACGAAGGGGGCGGCGGCGGAAGTAAGAGACGCTGACTAGTCGAGCGGGTGCCGTTCTTGAATCTCTGCACAGTTTCTGCTCATACCAAGCTTTTCCATCCGCTGATGCCGCGACGCGACGCGACTCGACGCGCCACTTCTTCGCGTTCCGCGAACTTTATAATTCTTGCGACGCTTCTGGAGAACGGTAAGTGGGATGGGAAAGAGTGTGTCGGGGGGGTTGAAAACAGCCTGCAGGGTGATTCTGGGGTGGGTCGGCCCTTGCTGGCGCCACCGGCGTCTAGCAGAGTAGCTGCTGCTGACTTCTAGTCAAAGTTCGAGTTTATGGCGTAAAGGTTTAAAGGCCCGCAAACCGAGGGCTCAACCCTTTATTTCACACCGAAACCACTCTGAGTACTTACTTCTTAATTGTTCTTTCCGCCCTCTCTTCGTTCTTCAGCGACACTGTTTGTGTATAATCAATTAAACACAGAGAATCGATTCAGTCAATTCGAAAAATACAGCGAAAGAAACATTGTTTTTTTTTTTTTTTTTTTTTTTTTTGAGTTCGAAAAAAAAGAAGAATAAAAAAAAATTGACCGTTTAGTGAAACCTGCGTATTTATTTGATTTATTTCATTCAGATTTCAGAGCTTTGCTATGCACTCCGAACTATTCAATCCTAATATTACGAAGAAATATTTTCAAAGTTCCCCAAACATGTCGAAGGTAGACGGATGCGCATAATTGAAAGAAAAAGAAAAAAAATTGTTACCACCGCCTTTAAAAAGTAAGAAAATCTCTAAAGATTTTTCAGTCTCGAAAAAAAAGGAAGGAGAGAAACGAAGGAAGAAGAAAAGATTGAAGGAAGAGGCAGCGGGAAAGGGTCTGACAAAGATTGACGTAAAAATATGCAGACTTAATTTAACCGTAAAACTTGTTGGTAGGGGGGAAAACTTGAGCGATCGGGGACTGAACTCAGTTACAGGAAACTAATAAGTAATTACATTACCTAGTTAATTTTCTAAATCTTTCAAGCTCTTTGTTCATCCGTATCTCTTTCCTTTACTCCGCAGTGGCGTTATAGTTTTAAAAATTCGTTCGAATCCACGGAAATTCGTTTTTCCTTCATTACCTTTGAATGATTCATCCAATTATTTTCAGTGATTTTTTTAATTACTATTTTGAATATTCAAAAATAATTTGCTTGAATAGTCTTCTTCTTCAATGACGTAAAGGCAAACCGAGAGAAAATGTTGCGATTGTGGCGCAGGAAACGAGAGGAATCTTTGCAGTATCGGCCTGGGCGAAAGATCCGTTCATAAATCTGCGAAACTATAACGATGATGATAATAACGCGCTATTCCACGTGTCTGCTTCGGTTTCCTCGCATTTTATTATCGATATTTATATGCCTATCGCCGCAGACTTCATGCCTTAAACCAGGCAAACGAACTATGACAAATTTTCGAAGCATCCGATTATGGGGTGCGGGAATATACGTGTCTGTGTATATATGTATACACGTCCATACACATATATTTATACATATACAAGCTCGCGATTCTTCTCAACCCTCCCTAGTCATCGGCTACGCAGTTATCAATGATTTTCCTGTTCAACGTATCGGGCAATCAAACTTAATGCATGTATTTTTTTCTGTTCTTAGAGACATTTTTCCTTTACTTTCTCAAATCAAATATCAAGTCGGATTTTTTCTGTGAACCAAAATCAAGTTTGAATTTAATCAAAATAATATATACGCAAAATTGTAACGAATCAGAAAACCTGAAATTTAAATTTAAAAAGCTCGATTTGTAATGATTCTAGACTCCAGCAGTTACGTTACATTATTTGGTCAATTTTTATGGTGTCCAGAGAGTAACAATCAATTTTTTTTTTTAATAAAAACTGACAATTTTCATTTTTACCCTCCGCATCAAACCGTGATTCTTTTGATCAATTCTAACTCACGCATGATTTTTTGAAGCCTGATGTCACACCGTATCTATTTTATTCGTTGTTTTATCCGAATTGAACATCGCAGCCTCTGTTGCATACATATTGCCTGATTCGATAATTTCATAATGGAAACCGGGAGATTTTCGGAATGAAGTTTACCCGAAAAAAAGAAGAGTAAGAGTAAGAGGAAGAGGAAGAGGAAGAAGGTTATTCCGTTGTCTCAGTATAATGCCTTATACGCGGCAGCGACGTCTCTAGCCCTTCGTCGTCGAGAGAACGATTTTCTTCCCTATTTCCATGAGCCCATCAAAAGGGAAAAGTAGGTCGTGTAATTTACGTCCGTCGCATGGATAAGCGAGAATATACATATAGTACCGTGTCCATATGCACATAGGCAGCAGAATTATTGCGGAGATACTGCAGCGGCAGCAGTCAGCTTATTTCACTCGAATGAAAAATGATGTAATCAGCTGTGTCTTCTTCTACTTCTTCTTCTTCTTCTTCGAAATCTCGTAGAATACGCGCGTACGTCGTGTATTATACATATGTATATATGTATACATATATCGCTTTATGTAGTAATATAATAATAAAGTTGTGTAGGTATTTAGTATCTCTCCGCAGAAATGTTTTGAAAAAATGTTCAATTTTTTCCCTCCTCTTCTCTCGTATTTATTTATGTATTTATTTATTCATTTGTCAATTCTTTTATTTTTATTCCACTTACACAATTTTTGTACACGCTGCTGATGATAATCACTCGCTGTTTATTACACGTATATATAATATACACACACATACATGTGTGCATTCGAGATAGAAACTCAAACCACACGCGTTAACTGCGAAATATATACGCGGCAAGCAGTTGCGAAACTAAGAGTCTATTACATCCGCAATATCTACTCCAGCCGTCGCTGCATGCGGTATTAGGTGTCATCTCGCGAAATTTATCATGCATATACGCATATATATATATATATATATATAAATAAATAAATAATGTCGGAGATTCGAATAGCGAAACAGAGTGCACGTTTGAATGGATATCCCGCTGTCGTCTCGAAGATTTTTTTTTTGTCAAATACATCATATACGCGACAATTTATTTCTTCGGATATACTAGAATAAATCTATTTCAAGGGTTTAGTAGAGTCCTATGATTGGAAAATATTGAAAATATTCTCATAGCTTTGTGAAAGGTGGGATGATTTTACGTGTTGAAAATTCACGCGCAGCTTTTAATACTCCGCTTTCATGTTTGCACGGGAATATTGAGTTGTAGCCGCGAGTTTGCGTTATGTATCTATAACACAAGCTGTTAATTGCAAGTTTGCAGCGATGCGCTCCTGTTTGTACCGTGCGAAATATTATCATTATTTCTACGCCTGTGTTTGCGAGATATTTCTAGAATATCCGATACCCGTAAGGTGTTTCAAATTAAACACATTAACGTCACGCCACGTAGTGCAAAACTATCTGTCTCTTCTCTTCTGTGTATACGAGGCTTCTGATCTTGGCTAATCGACACTGTCTCTCGAAGTATGAAATTGGTACAAACCAAACATTCTGCGAAACGAGGAAAAAATTTTCATTCATAATACATACACCAAATAGGAAATAGTAAAATGAATTGTACGTGTAGGTTGAATCCTTTTGAAAATCTGAAATTTGAAAATAAAAACGAGGGATTTATCGACTACGCGAGTAAAGAAAATTTCTTAAAGTTCGAACACTGGTACATCTTGAACGAAGGATTCCGACGGATTTTAAAAATAATTATTCTCATTAAGTGAAGAATTTGCGATCGAAAAAAAAAGAGTAAAGATGCAAAGAAAAGAGGGAAAAAAAATTCTTGAAAGATTAAAGAAAATGAGAAAGGAGAGAAAGGAGGTGAAGAATTAGGGAAGAATTAGGATCAAGAGAGAGGATTCTCTCCATCGGCGTTGAGTGATGTCCGGTACAAACTATTCGCAAAACGACGACGGCTAGAGGATCCGGGGAAGAAGGGGACGCAGTCGAGGAAGTATGTGGGGAGGAGGAGGAGGAGGAGGAGGGAGGGGGGGGGGGATAAGCGAAGCGGAAATGAAAGATAGTCAGAATCTTTTCAAAGTCTCGTAATGGCGAGGGAATGAGGAGAGAGAGAAAAAGAGAGAGAGAGGGAGAGAGAGAAACGGACGGGACTCGCTTGAAGAAAATCTTGCTCATGAATCAAAACTGGACGTAGTCGTTTCAAATGTTTTCCTGCGTATCAGAATATTGCCATGTATATATATATATATGGGGACGATATTACGTTTAAAGATGTAAGGCTCCCCGCGGATCGAGGGTAGCGTACTGCTAGAGTTGAAAGACACATGTTTATAAAAAGTATAAATTGATCATTTTAATGTAAAGATATATTTTAATGAGAATTAAACGTCAAACTTGGAATTATACTCGCTATTTGGTATTATGAAAAACAACTTATCGGAACCTTGACCCCCTTGACCATATTTCCAATTTTCACTGTCAACCTTACGACCCTGCAGATTGAACTGTCGATTATGTACCTACTTGTTGTTTTTCTGATTTGAGCATCTCGTTGTCATTCTTTACAGTGATTAATTATTCATCGCTATATTATATGAACCCATTTAATTATAGTCGAATCGATTTATGGTCAAGTAAAAAACATTTAATCTTCGAGGCGGTCAAATTACAGACAATCTCTTACGCTCGTGATTATATCACAGTTTTATTCTAATCTCCTTTTGTTAAATTCTCGTATAATTTTGTGCGTGATTAAATAAATTCGCACAATATTGTTGGCAAAATTTCTTTCCTTTTCTACATTTTATTGTGTGGTGTATGAAATATATATAAATCACGTAAATTGTAAAATTGGGGTTCATTTAAAACATATGATTCGTTTAAAATTTATACTATATAAGAATGTCATATACTGATGAAAGATTTGATCTGCTTCGAGGCGCAAGAAATATATGTATACAAGGAAGCCTGAAAAGCGTCAGAGGAGGGTTAATTCACACGTTCAATTACCGGTCAGGGTTTGGCGCGCTGAACACAGCCTGCAAAGTCCCATATCTGGCTTCGCGAATTATTGTTACCCGCGTTTCTGCGCCAAAGAAAACTCGTTCGATTCTGTTTCCAAAGCAACAAAGCCTGCCAAAATGAAATGGCGAAAAATTCGCGTTGCTTTACCACAAACGAGTCCGGATGAAATTAGATTCGATTTGATTTTCTGCGTTGTTTCTATTTCATTTTCCCCTTGACCATGAAAATTCTCCGGGGTGTGTATTTCTTTTAAAAACATAGATTTTTAATCGCGATCGCGCGAATCGTAATAGTCGTGACAAAAAATCAAATTTGCGAAATGGCCAATGTACGAGTTGCGACGGGTTTTCCGTAGCGAGTAAAAAGTTGAAGGGAACCGTGACTGGGAGCTGATACACCTTATATACTTGGTTAATAAATATGCTAATTACTCAACCCCTACGACGGCACGAAAGTTGCGCGCAAAGTTTGCGCCTCTGCTGAGCAGCAACCGGTATATAAGCAACCCGAGCGGGAGTCAGTCAGTCAGGCCGCGTAATTAACGGGCTGTTAACGTCGTCGACGTCGCCGTCGCTTCTTGCTTCGGAAAATCCGATAATCATCGACGCGGACATCTGCAGCGTGTCTTATATGTATATTATATATATATATATATATATATACATGCGTACACCTTAATCAACATTAAACGCAATTACTCGCAACTGCTACCAATTTGTTTCTCTAATTTCGAAATTGTTCGAAACAGACTTGAGGAGGCTACCTGGCTGGAAGTCGATACTTTTTAGTCATTTTATTATCATATTATATTGCATTGCGTATCTCTAAAATTATGATATTCTTAAGCTGTTAAGCTGAGATCTTCAACGGTAACATATTGTGAATATCGAAAAAAAAATGTCAATAAAAATTCGAAAGCAAAGGGGACATTCAAAATATTAAATATACCGATATCAGTTGGTTTGCGTATTTCGATAATTTCTCGGAAATGTGAAAAATCACAGCGAACAGATGAAGAAATACGTGGAATAAATGTATTATCACTTTGTTTCTCCCACCGTCTGTTTTGTCTGCTCCTTTTTGTACGTTTTCTTTTTCACGTAGCACGGAATTGCACGAGCGGCTGATCGGCGGAGCGAATTATCATAGAAACATAATAAATATCAATCTTTTTTTTCTCCTCGTATAATTATCATCATTCTAGTTGCGGAACAGGCCTTGCTTAGACGGTATCAAGGTGACGGATTATTATAGTAGCAGACACGTGTCGAACAGGCTGAACTGGAAATACGGAGTTATTTTATGGAAAGCTGTGCAGGAAATGTCTGGAGATTTGTAAAGTTTTCAAATTCGACTCTTAGAATTTTCAAGTGTTTTCTACCAAGTTACCGAAAAACGGGTTAAAGCATAACCCAAGAACTTTCGTTGGTTTTTGGATTTACGTCATACGATTCGAAATATGTGGTAAAAATCTGTGCAAAATATGTTTCGATGGCGTACGGTGTTGGGGAAAAAAAATCAGATCAAAATAAATGCAAGCTAATTATTGTCTGGGAAACTGATTGAAATTTGGAGAATAATGCATTAATGAAAAGGTATCGTGTGACATTCGTGCGTGAAAAATTTTTAGTCTAGATCTGTACTAAAATTTTGAATAAATTCTCGGCAAGAAAAAAGTTTCCACTCATTCCATTGATTCTGTACTGACAATGAGAAGAAATAAAAGCCATAAGAGTAATGTCGAACTTTGGACCGGAGCGTGGTGGAAAAATTTACACAAAAGATAAAAGAAGGAAGTTGCGACGAAACAAAAAAAAAAAAAAAAAAAACAATTAAAATAAAGATAAAGAAAAAGAAAAATAAAATGAAAGAAAAGAAACGGAGAGCCGCATAATTGCATGCATGTTTTCATAGCGGTTTTACTTCTTCGTTGCGGTATCGCATTATAAAGTTTCCGTATAAATCGCGTCTAGATACACATGCATATAGGCGTGCATGCATGTACGAGAAGTGCCAAAACGTGGGAGTGGTACGCGAACCAGACAACCTTGGCGGATTCAATCTCTGCAGTCAGTCCGCCTCACAGCCGCCTAGGTATATATGAAAAGTCTCGCGCTTTAGAACTGCACGAGAAATCGTCAATGACGCAGTTCGTCTCACTGAAAATGTGCGAGTTGCTATTCACGATTTGCTATTTCCTTCATTTGCGCAATTCTTGTTTCATTCCGATTTTCACACCGAGTTAGTGAAATTTTTTTTTTTTTTTTTTTTTTTTTAGTTTTCTCAGGCTAGGAAATTGTACGCCAAATTCAAGGTCGTTGTTTGTATAGAATTATGGTATAATACCGTTTCTCATTATCGCGATAAATCTTAGTGTAGAGAAATAGTATTGTATTGTATTTTAATTTCGTTTTTCTCGTGTAACAATTGCAGAGCTGATGGTTATTTTATAATCCATTTTTTGTAACATGGTAGAGAATGAAATTAGTTACAATAACTTTACTGCAATAACGATTACAAGTAAAATTACTTGTTTCGATTTAATTTGTAGGAATAAAAGAATCTAAATATAAGAAGTGGTTGGCAAAAGTCGCTGTTTCGGGTAAAAAGCGACGAGGCCGGGGAGATGAGGAAAAGAATGAAGCAAAGAATTATAATAAAAGTATATAAACGCTTTCTCTGTGATATTGTGAGAGAAGACGTTTTAATATTGTCCATTCAATTTCGCGATGGTTTATGGTGAGGTTTAAACGAAAGTTTGACCGAAATTACATTGAAATGAATTTGTTGCTGTTATCAAGGGGGGCACAAGTCTCACCTTTTTGCGCGCCCCATTATCTTCGAAATTCCATTAAGAAAACCCCAGTGTATTCAGACTGCGGTCGTATACGACAGAAATTTGAAACTGGTTTTCCAAATAAAATCCCGCATTCTGTGGTGAAATCTGCGCTGGTATAGTTGTTGCAGAAAAATAAGAAGAGTGACGGACGAAAAGAAGAGGAGAAATAGTTTAAGAAATTTTAAAGCTGAGAAATTTAAGGAAATGGTCAATTCACGTTTCTTGGAGACGCCTGAACAAGAAAGTAAAAAAAAAGACTGCTGAAGACGAAGGAAAGTAAGAATTAAAGCGTTAGAGGGTGATTGGAAGATACATTGAAATTTGGAAGTTGAAGTGAAAAGAAAGCGGAGCGATCTCGCACAGCGATGGAATCTATTAATGCAGGGAGTGTATTTGTCGCTTCTTATAATCGATATATTGACCTCAATTGACACGGGGCTTCAATCCTTCATCGCATATTCTAACTGTAAATATATTGCAATGGCATTCAGAGGAAGGACAGGTGAAGAAAGTTCAATACAGATGGCTTTGATTTTGATCAACTTTTTTAAACAAAATTTCAAGGATTTTCTAACGAGTTTTAATAATTTTTTTTTACAATTTTGATTTTCTTCCTGCCTCCCTGCATTTTTCTTATTGCATCTTGTACGTGCGCAGAAAATCTAAAATAGGAATTCGGTATTGTTAGGGTATCGTAACACCCATAATAGAAATTACGCGTCTAGCTGAAAACTGAATACGTGGCTCTAGCCGTGAGTATATCGACAGATTTATGCCTCTGGGTAGGCTAATTCTGTGCTCTGGAGTTCCGAAGAAAGAACGGTGGGAAGGAGAAAGGAAAGAAAGAAAAGTTTCACCCTCGGCTCTAGACAATTTAAAAACTAAGGCGAATCCCTCCTCCTCCTGCTCCTCGTTCACCCCCCACCTCTACAAGCAGCGTTGCGAAATTAGGTAGAAAATTATTTAAATTATTCTTTTCCAATGAGCCAGAGAAAAGAGCGAAAAAAAGAGAGAGAGAGAGAGAGAGAGAAGAGCTGGAGAGGTGTGGTTGCAGGTGCCACGCAAGAGAGGGCGAGAAGCGCGAAGGCCACTTAATAAGGAGCCGCTGACAGCGTGACAGTAAAGTAACTTCGTTCACCGGAATTTAAAATTAGATTCATAAAAATTATTCTAATAGATTCTCCGGCTGCGGGGTGGGAAGTCACTGTGCTTCGGGGCAAATGAGGCAAATTCGATTTGACACGGGGGTGGCCGCAGAGTAAGGAAGTAAAGAAATAAAGAAAGAAAGGAAGGAAGGTGAGAGAGGGCAGGATGGCTGCTGGAGTTATGCAAATGGACAATAACCGAACGTCAATCAAGAGGAAAGTTGACTCGGTCGGCACCCCAACTTATCGATGGTGAATCCCACATTTCCTGGACCAAAACTCCCTCTCGTACAGCGGGGCTTAAAACTCCCCGTGTAGAAATAAAGAAGAAATCGAGGAGGAGAACGCCGAGGCTTCCGAACGCAATTTAAACTTGGCGAATATCCATACAGATGCGAGACTGCCACCCGTCTCCGGATTTGACGAGACAGTCCAGAAACCATTCAACCTCAAACCAACTAGTTCACCATTCTTGATTAAATTGTCACCCCCCAACAATTCTCGGTGGGAAAGTTAATGGCTCGTATCACTTACAAGACTATCTCTTCTGGACTCAGTAATGGAAAGACCAAAAACCCTTCAACCTGTCTTCTTCTGTGAATGCGACTCTCCTATGTTCACTGGGAGAAGTTCATATGATTCTGGTTTCCACAATAACTTGACTGACTGACTTACCTCCATGGCTTAGTAATAGAATGTGGAAAAATCCTGTATTCTTCGGGGTGTCAACCGAACCCACTTCCCAAGGTTCAGTGTTGGTTGAGCTGTTACAGTTCCGAAATAAAATTACTTCTGATTTCATGTATAATCGTCATCGATGATCACTATAAGATACCGGTCTCCTAAATTGATTCTGATCCGCCTCTATGGTTCAGGATCGAAACCTGAACAACCCTTCAGCCTGTCTTCTTTGAGAAATCAACCGAACCTACTTCCCAAGGTTCGGTGTAAAGTACGTCATTACAGTAATAAAACCAAGTAATTTCTGACTTTACGAGTATGACCATCATCGATGCTCACTACACAGGAGAAGTTCAACTGATAATAGTCCTCTCAATAAATTCTCACTCACCTCGATGACTCCGTGGTGAAAACGGCTTCCTTCGATATCGAGAAAGCCAGCTACTGTAGAGCGACCTGCAGAAAGAAATCCAGAACCCTTGACCCGGGTTAAGAGGACTGGTGTAAGCCGTCGAACAACTGATAAGACGAGGTCTACCGTCGTTGCCAGAGCGAGGAGCAAAGTAGGTATAAAGCGGAAGAGGGCAGAGAGCGAGCGAATCACCCGCTCCCACCCCTCGCCCCGACAGCCATCCAGCCAGCCAGCCAGCCAGCCAGCCAAAGAGCACTTGTTGCTCTCCTGGCAAGCCTCGTAAGTGTTTACAAGCTAAACAACCGGCACACACGGCAAGGAATTCCATTTACCATCCCTCGCCTTGCCTTGTTGTATCCTCTCGCTCCTCGCCCCTCGCCCCTCGCCCCTAACCACCATTGGATACAGCACGTTGTCAGGGCTACAGTACCGCTGCCAACGATCTTGGTGTTCGGCACGGAAGCCAGAGCGGCTTGTGGGCGGTTTGCACATCTACTTAACACACACCCGGTGTTTCTGTGACGGGATCCGATGTCCGTTGGATCGATTGAAACGCGGCGCAACAAGCAGCCATGTGGTAAATGGTGTCCAGTTTTCCCTTATGTATTTCGCTACATGTGTGTCTACAATTACTTGTGAATCCAAGATCCCAGCTGCGGAGGAATTCACGGAAGACGCTTTTTTCCGCAGTCCCCGGATATTTGTGGATGTTATAATTCAGGCAGGTCTACCCGTCTCGTCTGGCACTTTTGACTTACGATTAACGACGAAGCCTGAAAATCTTTGGTTGAGTGATCACTGCCTAGGTAGCGATGTGGGATTGTCACTGCCTTTTGCCTTGGAACATTATATAACCGGACGACACCGGATTAGCCTGTCCTCAGAATCAACCAACCAAGATGATGCGATACGAGAGCTTTCTTGATCGCAAATTCATTGGTCTCGAAATAATTACGTTTAACCTTCCTCCCTCTTTCTCTCTCTCGCTCTCGCTCTCTCTTTCGCATTGATATCGCCGTCGTCAGACAAAGGCCAAAGCGGACGCCATGCCAGGTTATAATACCCGGAAAAATATTACGCGTTTGTACCAATTATAACAAACTAAATTGCGATGCTAGTTTTTAATCAGTGGCAGCATATAATGGCAATCTGTTTGAAGACAAGAGTTAAAGAGTTAGCTGATCCGTTGTCAGCAAACTCTGGAAACCAAAAAAAATCGTGTTGCATTCAATGGTTGACGTTCCTTTTCGATCTGAAATGACTGCGCAAAAGAGTTTCGAGCAACTGCGAATGTGGCAAGCAATGTACGAGCACGTGGTCGACCAAGGTTGATATTGCGACATTGACATTGTGCCGTGAACCCGAGCTACGTGACGCGGAAGGGTGGATGGGAGGCAGAGAATAACAATCGAATACATTGCTCCGGTAAACCAGATTCCGAAGGGGTAAACAACCTCCGGTGTTTGTTTACCTAGTTGGTGCAGCCTTTAAAGCTCACCCTTCAATCGCAACCGTGCATTCAAGCTCACCGATCCTTCCGCGGTTTTCAGATCAGTTCAAGATGTTTCGAGAAACAATTACCGGGGTCAAAGACTCGGCTAAACGTTTGCCCCAGTTCATCTGACGACCCATTCACCTGAATGTAGGGAACCATTAGACGGATGAAAATATTATATGTGGGTTATTCAGAAGCGAGAAAGAGAGCACGTAAAAAGAAAAAGAGAGAGAAGGAGCGTGGTACGTACGTAGGGAGTGTCATGGCAACAACGATCCATCCATCCATCCCACTTCTGATACATTTTCCCGCCGTTTTTCGCCCCTTTCGCGCTGTGCACTTTCGTCCCTCTTCCCCCCCTCTTGGGTGTCGAATTTGCTCGTTCTCTGTTCGAGTGCCGGCTAGCCGCAAAGAGTTCATGGATCTCAAACCAGGCGAGAGAGTGCCTCGAAAGGTAAGGACGAGAACCGATCGTCGGGGTGAACTTCGCGAGGGGATTGCGCAGAGCCAAATAGACGGATAGATGGATGGATGGATGGATAGATGGATCCATCCCTGCCTGTGGAATTTCGCCCCTTCGTTTCCATCCCGAGATCAAACGCAAAGTGGGGCTGCCTCGCTCGGCGTAACCACACTTGTTATGGATTGGAAGACGCGTTTAATCATGGATCGACCGGGGCTGATCATCGAGGCTGGATCAGTGCACCGTGAACATTATCTGGAGGTCGAAAAAACTCTTTTGTCAACCGGACACTGCTCTCGTAATTTGACCCGAACCTTTCAAGAGTTCCCCAGAAAACCCGGAACGAATGTAATTCGTGCGGCTTGGTCGATTGGAAACGGTCATGATCGAGGCAGGGCAACTACTAATCGCCTTAAGCAATCTTCAACCTTGACCTAAACAGGAGAAACAGTTCTGTCGAACTATTTGAACATGGTATGAAAATAACAATAGAAAACAAGAACGACAGAGAAAGAGAGAAGGCGTGGGCAGCGATTAGGGGAAGTGTTTTTTCGGAGTTATGAGGACCCGTCGCTGAGCCACCCGAAGCGTTTAAACAGATTACGTTGCTGGATGACTGCGGGGCCGCCTTAAAATCACGACAAACGACCCTGTAATCACCGCGGGGAATGATAAATCTCGGAAACTGTTCGCAGCCCAAGTCTCTCCCCTAAATACATCCGTTACAATTAGCAGCGACTAAGCTTGGATCAGGCTGACTCAGAATTGCAAGCTCGAGGCAAGCTCTATGAGCATTGAATAACTCTCGCCATTCCTTTAGCCCGTCAGTTATCATACTGCAGTTGCGGATTCGCTATCCAGGTTGAAAATTCACGTTGCCGGTTCGATGAGGGAAAAGTTGATATTTTGATACAACGAGGCTAGCTGCATAGTTTACTGATCTGAATTCCCAACGACGATCGTTCATCCAAGATGCTTCTTATCGTGTCTGATACAGGGCGTAATGCGGGGGTGCTTCTGGACTGTCCGTCCAATAATCTTTACGGATTCCACACGATATATCGGACTCCCGAGGCAGTCGTCGCACTGTGTAAACTGTATAGCTTTTGCGGGGGCGAAATGCGAGGGTGAATCCGGGAGAGAGAACTTCAGGGGCGAGTGCTGAGCCCGACGTCTTCATCACCCTACCAACCAGGAAACAACCCTCAAATGGGGTCGGATACTCGTAGAGGTTTTTCCCTCTTCTCCGTCCTCGGCGACAGAGAAGAAACTCGTCGGTCGCACGTCGATGCCTGAATTTACCCCAAGATATTCAGAAGGTAGCTAAGAGAAGATTCTCGCGCGGTTCTGGGTAATTGGCTAATTGAACCCCTCAGACGGTCGTCGAGCGCTGTTTATATTCTCATCGTTTATTGCCTGTTAATGCTTCTACTGTCCCCTCTTTGCTCCTGACACGCGTGTCTTTCCGGCAGGAAATAGAAGCTTTATTCAAACCAAACTTGGTGGAGAGTGGTTTGAAAATCGGGAACCGAAAATAGAATGGAATAAAGGATGTGGACAAGAGGGGGAGTGGGGATGGGCAACTTCGTAATGGAGCGTCTTAACAGGATGTTAAATATGACAGAAGGAAGGAGAACTTCCCTCTTTCGAGCTCGCTACGAATAAAAGTAATGTTTCATAAACTCCTCGGATATATTCGCATCTAATTTAACAGTCTGTCCCCCAAGCGTAGGTGGATAGGATTCCTTGCTAGAGCCATTTTCGTTTCGCCCCCTCCCTCCCCGAGGCTCACACGCAACATTATTTCCATTTTTATATCATTTCACGGCAAATTTCATCTCTCCTCAACCTCAACTTCTTCTATATTATATAAATGCGGGAGTTTCGCATATCCAGCAAATTTCCGCCCAACAACGGTATATTCAAGGCGAAAGGGGTGAAGAAAAAAGTTGAATGAGAGTAACACCTCTTGAAATATTCCAAAAGCTAAGCTGATTATAAGTCAAAAGCGTCAAACAGTGAGGGAACGAGTTTCTAATTTCAAAATTTACGTAGTTCTAAGTCGTTCACGATAAATTTTAATAATGCATCGAAGGAAACGTTTCGAATGGTCAAAACCTGGACTCAGAATGATTTCAACTGAATGGCGTATTTGAAAATTCCTATTAATCACGTTTTCCATACTTCTCATTGAATTCCGCAATTTTTCCCTCGTCTTCTTTTACATCCTAGTCCCTAGTTCGATTTTCGGTTTCCTTATCCTCTCCCTCTAGGTTCTCCTGTTCAGTATCCTTTATGGGTTTGTCGCCACTAAAACTGAACCACTAAAGAACGGTTGATGCCGCTATTAGTTGGCATGACATAGGGTTATGTGGCCCGCGATGGCTGGGGACAATTCAATGTTAAATCGTCTGCTGTACCAAACTACAGTCAGATCCTTCGGCCTTGGCTCGTATAAGAATCCGCCGGATATCAGCCTACAAATGCTCGACCGGCGAACGCGGCATGCCACACGACACGAAAACGCGGATTTTTATGGTCGGTGTTTATCACAATAAAAATATTTTATATATACAACTCGTTGACGTGTGCATTGGATGGCCCACTTCCCTAAATCTATTCTGCGAACTCTGTTCTGCACCGTCCGCTTTCCCATCTCGAACATCTATACCTATCCTCGGCCTTTCAGCGCGTTCTTCATTATCTTCATGGATAACGATTCGCCATTCCTAAACACACGCATCCATAATCCCGGACGAAAAAATTACTCATGTCACTTTTCCCTGTTCAAATAAAAAAAAGTTCTTCCGTCTCTCTATTTGCAGAAGTCCCAGAATCATTAATACTTGACACTAATTAACCGTGTCTGCAGAAATAAACTTTGTCGAGACTGTAGAATCTTATCTCTGGTTACTGATATTATCCTGGAAATATGGCAACAACGAAACAGGCGACACTCATCATATCATGACCGTAAGGTTGTAATTTATTTCTCTCTCTTTCTTTTTCTACCAAAAACAAGAAAGAAACATTGAGGGACCAATGGAACTGGATAGAACAGTGCATAGAAAAAAATCTGTCTAGTGTCACTGCAAAATCTACATTACAACTTTTTTTGCTGAAATCGGGGTTTTTTTGCCGGTTTTGACGTACGGGAAAATCGGCCAATCGCGGCTACCCGCCGAATGGAAAGAAAAATTCAAAATAATTTACCATCTGGTGGAGGAACAAATGGAAAGAAAAAAAGAGTAGAAAAAAATCGGCAATTGACGATCAGCGCGCGACAGGCGCTAACGCCTCGACTGGACTGCTTCGGAATCAGTTTATCACGGGACCGACAAGTGTAAGGGCCTTGGAGGCCTTTAAGGGCTGCAAAGCCGGTTTAACTGCCGTTCTAACGTTCGGTTTAAGGGTCAATGATATTTATGGGGACCGATAGACAGATAGGTTGGCGCTTGCTCGCGAACCTTTGTCCGCGAATCCTTTCCGTCTTAACTCACCTCCTTCCTTTCCCTCTCCGCCTCTCTTCCGCTACTCGCCCGGTTTACCGATATTTCCAACCCCGCTTCTCTCTCATTCTTCTGCCTCTTGGCGGCTCGTTTTTCCCCCCCGTTTCCTTCCTGTATTCAAAACTGCCAACTACAAGAGGGTGCTTCTGGGTGACGAGACCTTTCCGTCCTTATACCGCGACGGATCAATTCTCCACGAGCCAGAAATTGGGACTGCACGGGCAAGGATCATCCGATCCGCTCACCATTAACCTTCCCGTTTTCGAGGTTCGAACCACCGTAATACCTGGATTACATCACTACATCGTACAGGTTCATTTCTACAAGAGACGGTCAAATGTTTTAAATTAAATTATATTAGATTGAATTGCATTAATTCAAAATGTACGAAATCGACAATTAAATGTATGAGAAACGAACTTGTAGAAACAAACTTGTAAAAACGAACTTCTCGGTCGTAACGTAACTTGTAGAAATGAAGTTGTAGGATCGCTACTTGTAGAAACGAACTTCTAGGTATCGGCACTTGTAAAAACGAACTTGAAGAAGTGAACTTGTAGAAACGATAGCCTCTCGTTAACGCTCTTCGAAACGTGCCTCAAGTGCCTCAATCATTGTTCCAGAAGTTTTGTGAAGCCGCAAAAGGTCAAGATTAGGACTCTGCACGAATCATAACTCATCAATAGCTAAAATAATTTCACGCTGATTTTAAAAGGACTGCGAAGAACACCGACTGTAATGATTAACCTCTTGATAAAAGTGCCGACTGATCTGTATTACAGTAGCTAAAACTGTAATTTATATTGTTGTGCTTGAGGTGAGGTGTTTAGGGTCTAGCCGAGTTCTTCTTGAATTTAGTTTAAGGAGGAACGAGAAGGGAGTAACAAAGCCCGGGTCTTGTTGGGAGTAGAAGAAGGACCCTGGAGGATCTGGAAGAGAAGAAGGCGACTGAGTAGTTGGCGCCGATTAAGCAAATCGCATTATAAGTTGGTAGATGGTATAGGTGGGTAAGACGACTGGCTGCTGCACCAAACTCCTCGTTCACTTTATATACATTAAGACGAACTCGTTCGAGAGCATCCAGTCAGCCAGCCAGTCTGCTGCTCAGTTCAGCAGCACCACTTGAGACATTGGGATGCGAAAACTGTAACAAACTTCTGAAATCACTCATCCCCAGCTCTTTTCCACGGATGATAATTGTTTAATTGAATTTATCCAACAATGGCACCAGATTTGTCAAGTGTCACGATAATTCCAGCGTGGCCGGATGGGGAGAAGCTTTCTAGCTCTCTTTACTGTCTTAACGGCAGCGTCTGTCTCTCCTGTACGAATCGAAAAAGTTGGCAAGTTTTAAGGAACTGTTGGAGGGGGCAGGGTCGGGGAAAAATGTAATTACTTGGCTCGTTCCTCCCCTCATTTCTCTCCCCGGCATCGGATCGGCGACGCCGAGTGACGTCCGCGCGACGTCGCGGATTAAGGAGCCTGCTCGGCGTCGCGACGTTTACTTTTTCGTCTCTATTCGGGAATTAGCCGGGCGTAAAAGTAACTCGATTCCATGGGTAGTTAGCGACGGGAATCGCGTACCTAATGCGGCCGAGTCATAAGTTGGAAAGTTCTTCTTCTCCTTCTTCTCCTTCTTCTTTCACCTCTCTCTCCTCCCCTCTTATAACGCAGGGCCAGGGGTGACGCCCCCCGTCCTCGAACTACGCGAATATGCGACTGCAAGAAAGAGTCGTCCAATATTTCAACCCGTCCCACTTCCCACCCATCCACAACCCCGTCGACGATTCCGCACCGACTATCGCTACCGACCACTTGAAATATCTTGTCGCGGTAACGAAACTTTTCAACTACGGTACGTGCACCCGCCTTCCCTTATACATACGTGCTCGGTTGGAAACATGCTGACGTTTACTTCCAAGCCGTTCGACATTCCTCCAACTCTTTCACCAGAGATAACGCCACGCAGTCTCCCGACGGGGTGTCAAACAGTAATTCCAATCTTCAAACGTATAACCGCTTTGGTGGACTGAAGAAAGTGCAGCGGGAGGATTTTACAATACTTTTTTCCTCTCATTCACCAAGAGAAAGTTCTATTCGTCTCCCTTGACTTCCTTCAAATGATACTTGGGTTTGAAAAGCTGGAAAGAAAAATCATAGCTATATATTTTTTCCCACTGAAATTTAGCAAATTTTTAACAAATTACGAGAAAACTCACTTACCACTTCTATGCCAAGCCTTTTGATGTGCGAACCTCGTGCAGACTTTACTCAAAATGTTAGGTTAGGTTTGACTTCAATACAATTGGGTTCAGTTACGAATGAAATCGGCTTCATTTCTGACAAGCAAGAAATCATAATATCTATGCTGGAATTCACTGTTTACGGTATTAGACAATTGTGTTCAAATATCTGTGACGAAAACGATAATGTGCAAAGAATGTATCACGTATGTTTGAAGATACAGTATCGCTGGCAGCTTTTTAATACCATTTGTTATTTTCGAGCCAGCTTAAATCCGCGGTTGTGTAAATTAACCCTGAGGACGAGGAACAGTTCTTGACAGTCGTATCGTCGATCTCTTTCTCGGCAGCACCCTGTGAGTATAAGCTTAGGTACCGAGCCGAGTCCTTTGTCACTCTGACCTCTAAATTACCGCCAACCCGTTCACTCCACTCGAATGCCGCGACTGCTGGCCTGTGAGAATAAGGGGCGCAAGAGAGGGCGGGGGTGCTAAACGCTCACCGCCAGGACTAGACCGACCATCCCTTGAATCGCGGGGGTGGGACGAAGCTCAACCGAAGCCGCGGGCCGCTGGCGCCAACTCGGCGCGTCGCGGCGCCACGTGGCCACCCCTCGAACCCACCTCTCCTCCCCTCCCCTCCCAACCCGACGTTTCTTCCGCCTCCCTTATTCCCATGACCCTAAGGGACTCCGACGCCACTCACACTCTCGGCCTCCTTACCTACGTCTTCGATGTCTGATGTCATTCAGAGGGTGCGCATCTTGCATCCTTCACAACGACTGACCGTTATCAGGCAAAGTACACATCACACAAGTTATTGCTTCGCATGACTTCAGGTGTATTCGTCGTATCTTCTAACATGATTGGCCTGTTTCTGAGCTAGTCTAGGGGACTATTTAGTCGAAATAATATAGACTTTTTGGTGAACTACAACGGATCAACTAACAAGTGAACTGGACTGACTTCTCTTGATTTTGCCTGACTGCAATAGACTGTTACTCCAGTTTTGCGGACATGTATCTGAGACACAAAAAGTGGCATTCAGTTTACTTGGTACTCATTAAGTGACAAGTGAAATTTGAATGACTTCAAAAAACTTTGTTATTCGAGTTTTAGGGACTAGTACACTTTATTGGCATACATAGTGACTTTCAGGTGAACTGCAATGATGACGGATTACTTCGCTGACTCGATAAGACTTCGCATTACTTCAACTGAACAAGTGACTAGTGAAAGTCACGTAACCTTATGACTTTGAGTGAACTGAAATAGCTTCCCTTGATATGAAAATACTTCATATAAGTCTTCGTGCCAATTGTACTACACAGGAACTCAATAATCGTTAACTAATCCCTCTTTTATCATAGCCACGAGAAACGAAACAACAATTATGATTTCGTATACAGGTATATGCATAAGTATAACATAGGATATGACGAAACCGAGCATTAAACGAATTCCCGTTGTTTCTTTTATTCAACAGTTTTTACTTCTGACCATTATTCATTTACGAATATTTGTACTTCGTTTTGCTCCCTTTCTTTTCCATGGAAAAAGAGGCGGAGAGTTTTCGGAGGTTTCTGTGCAGTTTGAATTACTTGAAAACCAATCCGTCTACACTGGGGAAAAAATATAGGAATCGAATTATAACGGAGGGGGAGATAGAGGGTCGACAATAATTTACGGTAGTGTCAATTTTTCAGAAATTAACCGCGTTACCCTTGCACCGAAAAGTACGTGCTGCTATAAATTTCCGGACGGTGGGAGCTTCGGTGCCGATCTAGAGAGGAATTGCCCGGTCGCGGGTAACAAACGCGTAACAACGTAACCGTAACGTAACGTAACGTCGCGTAATTCAATCGGTGGGGAATTTCCGCTAACGCGAATCTGAAATCTGATGTATTGATGCGAGTGGAAAATTTTCCCTCCATCCATCCATCTATCTATCGTATCGTATCGTTACATATTTGCAGATGATCTATACAGATGCATGGCTGCACCGACAATGCATGTGAATAAAATATCAGTGACGTAGGTACCTGTTCTTAAAATGGAAAACCTCGGAATCGACGTTGAAAATAATTTTGTAGCATCCTTTGTTTATTGATGTTCGAGTCTGATTTGCGGTAGGATTTGATCACCAGTCCTGAAAAAAGACCCAGGTAAAACGGCGAAAGGAGAGGGGAAAACGCGATTGAAAAATTGAGACAAGCTGCGAAGAGAGACGCCAGGGGAGCGTCAAGCGTCGCGGAAGGTGGACGGAGGGGGTATGAGGGAAAGAGAGGGGGCGGAAAATCTATTTTTAAGATTTAGCTACTCGGCGGCGCCCGACTCGACCACACGCGAACTTTGCAGCTCTGCAGCGACACGCTTGTACCGCGAATCGCGGTTCCGAACCTCGTAAATATGCCCGCCAAACTCCTTCTCCAACCCCTCTGTTTACGGGTCGACACTTGTGTGCGTACGCTTATGTACTGCAGAATTGCGAAAAGCGAAATCCGGTGACGGGAGAATTCTTATTATAAATTTTATTCCGTTTTCCATTTGCGCGGGGCTCCGGCCACTCCGTCTTGGGATACGCCACTGCATCCGTTCCGTAAGGCGAGATGAGATAAGAATAGGAAAGAAAGGAAACTGCGGGGGCTGTAGTCGCCCCCGTCATCTGCCTAGCAACCCTCGACCCCTTCGCGGTGCAGCTCGCTGATAGAAAATCCATGGTGTATCGTGTATTTTCAGCGGTTCAAAGCGCTCGAGCATTAGTGATATCCGTTTCAAATATAATCCTCGGTGCTTGTACACTGAGGGAAATTTTATGTATTATGGTTAGTTGGGAATTATAGTAAAGTCGGTACTGTTACAATAACGGTTTGAACTATATTTAATATGATTATACTTGTCGATTTATTAAATTTCCTGGTTATCGTCATCTTAAATCTGTTTGGTTCGCTACATTTTTTTCTATTGAATATGGTCGTTAAAAAGAATTTATTGTTTCGCTAACATCAAATTATACCAATAGTTGAAAGAAAATATTGTACGAGTGACCATAATGGTCACGGTTACAAAACTTGTGTCTCATTTTTTACCCAGAACTGTATTTTTCAACTATGGTAAAGAGTGAAAATAATTGAGGCCTGTGTAATAACAAAAACTCGAAATTTCTCTTGGTGCTTATAGGGTATGTCTTGCCAACTCGCGCAGCAATTATGGGACTCGATTGATGCACCGTATATAATTTTTTAGTCAAAATATCGACGAAAACGTAAAAACTTGGTAAAATTGAAAAACAAACATTTCCCATTGCATAAACGAATCCTGCAGCCAAATCTAAAAATCCTAGATAAAGCCCGCAGCTTTAGCATTAATTGGCGCTCTGAATTGGGAGAAGTGCAAAAACCGATTGCGAAATCTGAATCCATTAGTCGGGTGCTTCCACTTTTCCTGCGTTTTTCTTCCGGTACCCCCCCCCCCCCCCCCCCTGCTGCTAACGCCTCTTCACTCATATATGTATGTATATAGATTTGCAGACGCGTGAACGAACTCGTTCGTTCTTCCGTGACGTGGCGATCTTTCATCCCGAATTCACAGGCAGACGTGCTACTCGTGTGATTTTTTTTTTTTTTTTTGCCTTTTTTTCTCATTCGCTGCGCACTTGAACGCCTGAGTGACGATATTACGTGCGAATGGTTGGCCAAATCGCTCAATGTTAATTGTTTGAACTCTAAATTGAAAATTAAGAAACAAAACATCGGATTCTTGTTGAACTCCGTATTATGCAAATTACCCTGAGAAAAAATCGAAGGTTGAAATTTCCAAAATCCCGGGTTAAATTCATGGAAACTGTGCAGCGTTTCTTTTTCTCCGACGACCACTTCTAATAATCCCGCAGACAGCGATAATCAGCGGCGTCGCTGTTCACTGCTAACAGCATCGTTTATCAGCCATTGACATCAGCGTCGACACGTGACGTCACATAATGCCGGTCCGTCAGCAGTGAATGCCTCTTGCCTATCCCCATTTCGACTTTGAATCCACCTCGGTATACCTATACGTGTGTATAGTTATACGTAGCGTTGGAATCAAGTCATTCGAATTCGAGGCGAAACGTTCGCCCTTCGTTCTCTTCTACTCCTTAGACACTGTACACTGTACGTTGTGTGTGATTTTCATGTAACGGAAATCAACCCCTTCGTTCCTTTGTTCTCACAGGAAAAGAGAAAGTGGCAGGGGATTATGAAAGCTAGACATTTTTATGATAAATTTGCAAATCGAATTCAAAGTTCTACTAAGGAATGCTTTTCAACCTCGAAACAATGCCGCCCCTCGTATAGTGCGATTAAGGGCACTGTTGTCCTGACACAGAACGCGCTGGATCCGAAAAAAAGAAGAGATCAAAAAAAAGAAAAGGAGATAAAGTATAAACCTGCAAACGTAAGCGAATTCCCCTATGGCGAAACTTTTTAATATTCCAAATGAACAAGTCGCGGATTGTATTCCCGCGCCGCGGAGACGAGGGTAACTTTTTTTCGTATTGTTTTTTTGTTCTATTCCCGATAAATAGCTTGCCGAATCAAACCCTATATCGAATCAAAGTGTCGTTTATTGATACGAGCGGTCCTAAACGTCGGTCGAACTACGATCGTCGACGTGGTTATGGGGTTGGGGTTTGGTAAGAGTTTGTTCGTCGGTGGGCCGCGGATTACTTTTAGAAAAATTTTTCTGTACGTCTAAGCAGAGATCCAAGATTTAGATTAAGTTGAAATAAAAGTTTCCCTCTTAACCCCGAATCCCTATCAGTCCGCGAAATAGTTCCCTCGATCCAGTCTATAATACGCCGTTTCATACTGGCCGATAGGTTTCGTCTTAATTGCATCGCTTCCTTGATAGCCGTCGACCGATTCTCTCCGAATAATAACGCCGGAGATATCCTAAGTATCGGAAGACGCCATCTGCCGGCGGAAAACACGCGGCTAATCAGAACTCTCCGTATTTAGTTATGAAAATCGCTTTTCAAACCGCATTCAGACTTTGCCTTTTTTCGCAGCGATAAAATAAGGTGCTAACAGCTTGCCGAGAATCATTCGGCCTCTCTATACACGTGCAATTTGCTCCACACAATCAGCTGATCCTTCGGCCTGACGCCATCTTGTCCCGCCTCACGCAATCAATGCTATTTATTCCTGCTTACTCTGAGGGTTTGGAATATTTATACCAATCCTTGTGTCAGAATAATATTGATATTTATTTATCGATACTCATCAACACATTTTACCTAACAATTACGATAATAGAGCCGTAAATGCGTGATAATAATAATGAAGAATTGGTGTTATTTTTTCAGTTTCAGATGTACGCGGAGGGCTGCAGTGTAAGATCGTGGGAGGATTGGTTTGTGATAAAGTACAGTAGGTTATTTTAATTTTTTCTTCCATCGTCCGTTTTTGTTAATTTTTTTCAACATTTTTTTCCCCGACAACGATATAACCGCTGTATACGTACTTCAAAAGGAAATATAAATCAGCTTAAAATGCAGAAAAAAAGATGCCAGTCTACACACATACACCTATAAATAAATAAATACATATATGTATCTTATATATTCGATTAATTAGTGCAATTGGTGCAAAGATAACAGAGAAAAAGGAGAAAAGAAACCAACAACAACAACAATGACGAAAAATATTTAACTATACGTTAAATGTAATTTAGGATTCTTTTTTATAGGTGCTCAAATGGTAGTGGAATTAAATAATATAATGATAAAAAAACAACAACAACAACAACTAAACAAATAAAATAATATTTAATGTTAATGAAAATAGACGTAAGTGAATAAGAAACTAAGGAACTAAGTAAGTAAGTAGAATGAAGGATTGAGGGGGGCGGGAGGGGGGTGAAATTCGAAAAAAAAATAGAATAAAATAAAAAAAGTGACGCAATGTGAATTTCTTTCAACGCTACGTTAGATCCACTGCACGTCGGAATTTCAAATTCCCGATAATTTTATCTCCTCGAACTTCAATATCCGTTGATACTTCGTACCTCAAAAAGAGAAACCGTCGCAATGGATATTCTCGTAATCCCCGCGTTGAGCGTTTGAATATTGTTTGCAAATAAATATATCCGCTTGCACTATTGAGATTACCTAAACACGTTGCATACAATAAATTACACATGCACGCGTCGTATGATGTGTGAAACGTACGTATACTTGTGAAACCTGTCGTTCCATTCGTGACTCGTTTGTGTTTTTATTTTTATTTTACATCGTTGGCCTGACAAATTTCTAAACATACAATTAACAAGCGTACAACGAGACGTTATTACTTTTTATTTTTTTCAAATTTTTTTTTGCTTTTTTCTCCTCATTTTTATTGTCACCGATGACGACGAACGGTTTTCAAAACTTTACGTGTTACGGTTACTATACTATACATACGTACATACAATTTAGCGTTAGAAGAAAAGAAATTGAATATATATGTATATATATATACCTATATCATTTAGCATAATATACGTAACTACTGCCTATGTGTACCTGATGCGTACGTATGGGTTTACACGTTCGTTAGTGTTTTATTACCTATTTTTTCTTATTCCGATTTGGAGGGGGGTTGAGGGACGGACGCGAAGCTCCAAGTTTAACTGTCTTCTTCCGTCGACGAAAAGATTTATCGTGGAGAAAATTATCTTATAAGGAAATACTCTGCCATATGTTAAATATTATGCACATGCTCATATATATGTATATAAAATATATACATATGTATGCGATTGTACCTATATTGTATATTATGTTTTGAATATAAGAGACGGTGCGAATATCGAATCGCCCCTTAATTTACGAAAGGTTCAGCGATCGTGTAAACTGTAGTGAAAAAAGGAAGTGATTTCGATATAGTATATATACATATAAATATATAATATATTACTAATGTATATTATCATTATTTTTAGTTTTCTGTTGTTTTTTTTTTTTTGCTTTTTTTTTCATTAATGATCGTTCATTTATTCGTACGGGTACACAAATCAAGTCAATAATTTTAACTTTTAGACGCTCATTTTTATATAATACATACGTAAATACATATGCGCATGCATAGAAACATATACGTTAATACACGTTACACTTGCAATTATATTATCGTTATTCATGATGCTTCCCTGTGTATATTTTTACGGGAAACTGTGGTTTAACTCTAGTTATGCATTTTACATTTGTTTTTTCTTTTATCATCTTTGTTTTTATCAAATCCCCCCGACGGTTTATAAATACTGACGACGCAACAGGTATCGGTGAAAATCGGAAAGATCGACGATCTTTTGAAAAATCATTGCAGTCGATCGCTGAGAAGTATATTATTTCATTTTTATTCTTCAATTTATTTTTTCCATAGCATTGATGAATCTCGTGCGCGACAAAAAGAAAGAAAAAAAAAAAAAAAAAAAGTGAAGAAAACCAAACGAAGAACTAAGGAAACCATATAAAAATGAACAGATTACAATTACTGAAGTATCATTGCAATTATGTATTTTGTGAAATTCGATTATTGTACGCTTATTTTTCACGATGAAGATGTAGAACTCGGAACCTGCAGGCGATAGATTATAGGGAGAGAAAAAAACCGAAGGGGGGAAGGGAGGAAATAATTGGTGTCGCAATCAAAGCGTTTAACGTTGGCAAAATTGCAAAGTATATGCAAAGAAGAGTGACGATGATGATGATGACGACGTTGATGATGATTATACCTGTAGCGTAAAAATATTATACATAGAAAATTTTTTGCGGCATTCGCGTCAATGCAGCATTTAATGCGATATTCAATGTTATGCATACACACATACCTGTATAGAGTGATTGAGAAGTGGTAGAACAACGACGATGAAGATGGAAAGGGAGGATGAAAAATAAACAATAGAACGGAGGAAATGCCAATAGTTAGACAGAAATTATTTTACCCAATCAACAATGCAAGCGACCTCTTAGAATGGGAATATCGATTTTGATGCCCCATCTCACCCTGATGTTACATACGTACATGCATACAACGATCTCTGTTGTCCGAAACTAACCTCATATATACTAAGCTGTCGTGTGTATATGTATGTATTTACATTAGTCAGTTGAATTATACACATGTCTATACACATATATACATACGTATTATAAGTAGCCTAGAATTAAACGCTGTAATAGATAAATGAATAGTTATGATTCTGTATGATAAAAAAAATACGGGAGTATGTATATTATATATGTACACATATGTATATAGATATATATGTGTGTGTATGTGTATATATATATGTGTGGCGTACCATTATACATATAGGTGAAAGTGATAGGCACATTATTATTATTATTATTATTATTATTATTATTATTGTTGTTGTTATGACTACTACTACTACTACATCTACTACTATTATTATTATCATCATAAGTATATAATGAAATGTTAGACGTAATTGAATATTATAATTATATTAATATTAAAAAAAAAATCGATATAATTTTCAATATATACATACACGCATATACATAATAATATAATATACCTTAATTAAAATTATGATATATGATAAATAATTGTGGTGATCACGATTGTAACGTGTGGTGCAGGTGTTATTTTTGACAGTTAATAAAAACAATTTAAAAACGAAGAAAAGTAAGAAAACAAAACAATACAACACTGTTCACGATAGTGATCATTGAACGAGTAACAAAGTAATGTTAATTTTTTTCCTCCATCAACATTCATTTACTTACTTTAAATTTTCACTTCTTTCTCTCCCCCCCTTTATCTCTCTATCTATCTGTCTATGTCTCTCTTTCACTACCCTTTTTTTCTAACTTTTTTCAACCTGATGTACAAATACTGCATACACAACGTTATATCCAACACATACATATATATACATATATATACATATATATATATATATATATCAGATAATATATAGTATACGCTATATACATATATTATCTAAGGCTTGTGGTAGCTTAGGTTCCTTGTTACAGCCTGTTCAATATGTAGGAGAAGCATTGAATTTGAGCTTTAATGTTGTCCCGCACCTCCAAACTTGGCAATGAAAAAAAAATCTGACTGTGCGTTAACAGCGACGGTGAATTTTTGCCGCAAAAATTGGATGAAACGAAGAGCTAAAAATAAGTGATTGAATAAATGTTCCACAAGTTTTGCTGAATTAAAATAAATGGGGTATCTGTATAATACGTAAAAATTCATGATATGAAATATGGTGTATACACAGTATACATCAATTTCATCAAGTAATACGATCTAGCGTGGTTATTGATATTATTGCAAACTGAAACGATAATAATTATTATTATTGTTATTGTCGCGCGAGAACCCGTTTAATATGTTCTTTTGAAGAAAATTTACAGACAAAACGTTCCTTCATTTCCCGTTTCTGCTCGATCTCTTTCCATCGTAGTTGATGAGATCATATGCAATTTCAGTTGTACAAATATAAATATAGATATGTTTTTCACATGCGCAAACTAGCATGAGTATAACAATACGGATGACTTTAGACTGTACGTATTGAAATGGATTCTAACAAACTAGTTGAAAAACACGAAAAATGAATATACAAATTAGAGAGACAAAAACAACAATTTCAATAATGTAGAAGAATATTTTTTAAAGTGTTAAAAATCATTGCATATATATACATATATATATATATATAAAACTACCAAATACCTCGTAGCTATAAATTGAGACAGGAATAGCTTGTCGGTTGTCAGTAATACAATTACACGCGAACAATAATGCGTTCGCGCATAATTTCGGTAGTTATAATATTATTACTACATCATGTTATATCAAGAAAAAGTAATTGTTCTTGAGTTCTTACACGCAGCGTAGTTACGGAGGGAAGAGGGAAGGATGAAATTGAATAGAACGATCGCACATTTGAAAAAATATAAATATAAATGATCCGTCGGAGTATGTAATGTAATATCGGACAATGTAATGAAATTATATTGAATATACGTATTCTGACGTACGTTCGCTGCATTGACGTGGATTACATTCCATATTTAGTCACGTACTTTTTAATTTCCCTCAAATGTGTTCAATTAGTTTATTGTTATCTTGTTTTTCAGACTTTGTCTACATCTTCAACGGTTAGGACCCGCAGAATCTTAGGCAAGCTAGGCATGATCGATCCTTAGAATCTGGGTGAAAATTCGAGACGGCCGCATCTTTGAATTTCACGCAGCGTTGAACATAAGAATATATGAATGAATAACTATATATACATAGTACGGTTTAGTGAAATGTTAGCTGAAATTTAAAAAAATGTGATGTAAAAAAATACCTGTATATCATGTATATCATTATCACATTATTCTGCGTGTGATCAATGAATATAAATGCAAAACAAGAACAAAAGTGAGGAAAGAAACATCGTACATACGTCACACGAGATATTGATAATAAGAGAGTTGAGAAAAGGAAAAAACGAATCACAAATAAGTCAACGGCAAACGAAAAGCGAATATTGTGAAGAATTATTAAATATAATATATATATGTATGCATGTATGTATGTATGTATGTATGTATGTATATATGTATGTATTTATTTACATTATGTGTGTCTGTGCGCGCGTGTGTGTACATACCTATGATTTTATTCGCTTTTGTTTTGGCGATATGGGAATAGAAAAAAAAATAATAATAATTAAATAAAATACGTTTTACTTCACCGAGCCTCTCACGTTTCACGTGTCACGAATCGACTTTTCTTTTGGTGATGAACGAAAAAGGAATTTTTCATTGCACTATTCAGTATTGTGGATACTCGAATTGATTTATTTTATTGTTAGCGGCGAAGTTCATTTAGCAAATATCGTGGTACTTGAACGTGTATTACTTCATCGTATGACAAACAGCATATGGATTATGTACATGTGTACTAACCGAGGTACATTACGAAGAGAGGGAAATTATTACGATGGAGCAAGAGAAAAAAGGGGTGAGAGGAAAAAAGGCAGTAGATAGATGCAGTTTGGAAATATCTTTCCCTGCGTGCGAATCATTAGTCAATGTCGACGAGAAGAATGGCGCATCCTAGCATCTTCCGCGCCCGGCGGGGAGGTTCGCAGGGCTCTGGAAGGGTCGGGCTGCCGAGGTTGAATCGGACAGGAAGGAACAGCCTTAAAATAGAACTAAGTGCAAGGGTAGAAAGCAGCTCTCTTGCTCTCTCTCTCTTTCTCTCTTTCTCTCTCTCGTCTCTCGTTGTACGACGCGTACAATATTTGCACATCGTGAGAAAGGATTGGTGCAGGTTGACTTGACAATGATTTCTATGATTTGATGAAACCTCTCAGGACCGCAACCTGTACCAAGTGGCCCGAGTCCCTACCGAACTTCTTGACAAAATAGCCCGGTTGTTGTACGTTTTTGTACGAAGCAGTCCGAGGATACTCAGTATCAGGTGCAGGTAGGTATCGGAAGGTAAGTACATCAAAAGTGGGAAATGGTCTCGAGAGTTTCATGGAGGGTGAAAATCGCTCAGTAGTTCGGGAATCAAGAGGGGGGGGGGGGGGGGGCGAGACGGCGGATGAAGTGAAAAGATTTCTTTCCGTGTAACAACAAGGAGCCAAAATTAATATGCAACACGATTGATTAATGCGCCGAGGATGAACGAGCGGTTGTTCACGAATTATGTGAGAAGAGGGAGCGCAGGATGGAGGAGCGCAGTTATGCAGTTCCCCAGGATCTGATATCCTGCAGGAAGCGCGGGGCGGCGGTGTGATTGTTTCACGTTTGTATCAGAACCTAGTGCAGGAAAATAATCGTCATTTAGGGAAAAAGAGGTGAGCAAGCTTATACGCAGATTCGGATTGCAGCGGCTGATGCCTCGTGACAAACTTGGGGACGCAGCCGCGCTCCGTCGTACTTAAAATGCAAATTTCTTTCTCATAAGAACTTCTCAATACACTAGAAAGGGGCTTCCCTGGCGGTGGGCGAGGGAAGGGATTTCTTCCAATTTAATTAGGGCTTCTGCTGGTTCGCCGCGGCGCTGACGTGTGTGCCAGTGCAATGCGGCGCCGTCGGCTCATGGAAATTCTTAATTAAATTCTCACCGTTGCTTTCTCGCCCGGTCCGTATACGTATACATATACCGTTGAAAAGAGAAGATCGCCGAGTTTTTTCATTCGCGAGTTAACCCTATGGACCTGCGGCAACGCCCGTGAGCTCCAACTCCGCTGTCGGGAACTTTGAATTGGGTCTTGTCCACCTTCGAGAACTTCACCGCTGTTTTTTTTTTTTTTTTTTTTTAATATTACTGAGTTAGAAGCGCCTTTGCTGAAATAGTGCATTGCATATACACAGCGTTGTCTACACCGCAATTCACGAAGAAAAACTTTGTTTCAAACTGATTCTTGGCTTCGTCGTAGGTGTCGTTTCTCTATTACCGACTATCCGAGCGCACTTTCTGGCGGCAAAATGTATGCGGGACTTCAGGAGGGTCCCATTTGTTGATTAAGGCTGATTTGTATCATATTTTTTGTACAGATCTGTTTGATGTATATTAAACTAGAGGCCTGGATATCTTGTACTCTCAGTTTCTATATCTTCATATCTGCATTACATATCTGCTGATTATACTTATCAACGCCATGTTGCCTATTCAAATTCAATGAATAAATATACAGTATCCTATGAAAAAAAGGGTTGCATTCGCAGTTTGTACATATGAAAAACAGTGAGTAGAGTGTGATCTCTATGATCAACATCTGTAACATATTTTGACTTAGTGTTGATTATAATTCACAAGTTGAACCAAAAATTTATACATTTGTTATTGATTTCAATACAACTTCCTCGTAAATTTATTTCACCCGTCGAAAAGCCTATTCTTGATTCGGAAAGTATTATATATAATTTATAGTATTCTCCGTGAGAACGAAAAAGAATCTGACCACCTTGATAGCGCTCTAAATCTTAATACTCTTTATGATAATAGTGAAAATAAAATAGTAACATTTACGGAATCAAAGAAATGTGCAGATGGTGGGAACTATAAAATCACAGGGTTCGGCGGACTACTATTATTATGTTTATTTTCAGTGACGTTATTTAGGTCTGCAAGGATGTTATTATCGCTACATGTGACTTAAACAATGTCGAGTTACTAATTATCGTATGCGCGATACGTGCAACGCCGATTATGCTTTAAAAATTGAAGGCTCATTCAATGGTGACCGAAAAAAGTTTTTATCTCTCAGAATATTGCGCCAGCGAGAGAGAGAATCTACGCTCGCATTTTTCACATTTCCGATTTAGAAGCGCCCTCTGAGACGAAATAGATTTTGGAACTAATTTCTGAGGTACCTGGACGGTGAATTCATGTCGGTAACCGACTCATATCTTGCCGTATTGAGATTCACGAAACAGTGGATAATACAGTGCACATTTACCATATCTAAGTGTCACGGGAGTGATCGAAACTGAACGAATCACAAACATGGACTAATGATATTACTGAATCATATTGTCTATCAATTACTAGTATATCTTTATCAGAATTAACCATTTTCAATCAACACAATCGAAAAAGAAAATGATGTTTTTATATGGATTATTGTAGACTTCCGTTTGGGAGAGTCTGGCAAACGATACTCTATATAGTGGTGTACAGATGCGTAACCGGTAAAATTATCTCATGGTTTCAATTTTATATTCATACATTATGGAAAGACAAGGCTTGAGATTCGTCTCTTAACTTTTGTTGATTTTTGCGTCTATTTCATTGTACCGAAAGCTGTTGCGCATTCAAATTGACGCCTGACGGTGCAAGTAATGGCAATTCTCTACACATGGGTCATATTCTGCGCATTTGCCGCGCGCAGCTCGTCATATCCCTTCGACCAGTCGAGACTTAGTTTCAATTAACGGCAAGCATTGCGCGGAGCGTGAATATTCACTTTTGAACAGCTGGAGCGTAGCGACGCGGGACGTACGTCGACACTCCAGACTTCAGACCGTACTATTAATTCTGTACAACTTGATTTGGCAGAGTTTACTGGTAAACTGACATTTGATAATTGATAGGAAAATCTTGGACGTGTCGCTGAAGGAAAAAATGAGTTATTGAGGTAAGATCAGCTTGCGAATATTGAAGATGAGATACGTGTCTGGAATCTGTATTGTTTTGTACGACTTTCTCGCTTCTCTGCGTGAAATATCTTCTTTATTATTGCTTATTCATTTTCGGTATATGCAATGTTGCATTGACAAACATTTGCTTACACAAAATGGATTCCCGTAAATATACATCTGAATAAAGAAAATATGGAATGCGAGGATGGCTGCCAAGTACAAAAATTGCTTTACAATAGAAAGACATGAAAAACTGATCAGTAATCTGTATACTGAGATCTGAAAGGAATGCCGAGTACTTGTTACGATCTCTTAGCAGGTAGCTTATTTTCTGGGAAATAGTCTCAAAGACATTACGATTACATTAGAAGTGGTTTGCCATAAATTTGGAGCTACGTAGAGTTTTCTTGCATATTTATACATGCTACGATGACCTCATTCCTTCACGATTGTGGTTTGATCAGTTTCATCTTCTGAAGTAGCACCTCGAGGGAGTAAATATAATGCGGGTCAGCTATCGTTGACAATAAGACTCAGTAGAATGATGTTTATAAATTATTCCGCGTTAGCAAGCGCTGCTGAATAACAGACACATATCGATCGAAAGCGTTTGCCACAGTCCTCTGTGGAAATTTCAGAACAACATGGATTTTTCGGTAGTAGTGAACCGCTTCCTCTTATGTCTAAGAGAAGCATAGTTACACTCGTGCTGAGATTTCTGTTGCGATATGGAAAATTACAAAAAATGCTGAGAATAACTCATTGAAGTATTTATAGATCTACAAAATTGTGCAAGAAATAGTTTCATGAGTCTGTTTTGCGTTCCCAGTGGTTCTATTACTCTAGGAAGAGGCATTTGAATCAAATTTGAAACTGAATGTTTTCCGCTCCGGGAAAAATAAAAGGTTAAACACTCTGAAGTTTTTCGTTTAGCATAAGGCTGTTTTAAAAACTAGTTGGATTGAATCTTTGATGCCGTATATCGCCCACTTTTTGCGTGAGTGATCGATTGCACTAGGTCGAATTGTCCTGGGTGGAACAAATCAAAAGCCGTAGCCGTGGAACCAAGAAAATTCCTTCGCACATTTGCTGCTATTGGTTCGACCCACTTGCTCATGTCATTTCTGCAGTCCTGAGGATCCTATGACTATCACAAGCGTCAGACGTATCAATTCCCAGACATGAGATTTTTCAGCCACGAAAAATTCCAAGGCCCTTTGAATTAGCGAAAAATTCCCTTTGCATTTTAGCGAAAAGTTCGACGACTTTGAAAAGTGCTGCGATTGGTTCTCTAGCGCACTATTCCGACGTAATTTTGCGAGAGAAATCGATTTAGCGCAGTCCCAATACGCTGCGAGCAGCGGATCAAAAGTTACAGCCAAAAAACTGCAGATTTCCATCGTCATTTCTCTGCTGTTGGTCCTACGCTCTTTTTAATGTGTTTTTTGAGTTCCTGGGGTTCCGATTGACCAAGAAACGGTCATACAAATCAATTCGGAGACTAGAAATTTTCGAATCCAAAAATCGCAAAAAAAGTAAGGCTAACCCCTTTGGATTTTTGGCGAAAATTTCGACGACTTTGAAAAGTGCTGCAATTAATTCTTTGGGGCACTATTCCGACGTAATTTTGCGAGAGAAATCGATTGGGCGCAGTCCCAATACGCTGCGAGCAGCGGATCGAAAGTTACAGCCAAAAACTGCAGATTTCCATCGTCATTTCTCTGCTGTTGGTCCTACGCTCTTTTTAATGTGTTTTTTGAGTTCCTGGGGTTCCGATTGACCAAGAAACGGTCATACAAATCAATTCGGAGACTAGAAATTTTCGGCTCCAAAAATCGCAAAAAAAGTAAGGCTAACCCCTTTGGATTTTTGGCAAAAATTTTGACGACTTTAAAAAAAGCTGCAATTAATTCTTTGGGCCACTATTCCGACGTAATTTTGGGAGAAATCGATTGAGCGCAGTCCCAATACGCTGCGAGCAGCGGATCAAAAGTTACAGCCAAAAAACTGCAAATTTCCATTGTCATTTCTCTGCTGTTGGTCCTACGCTCTTTTTAATGTGTTTTTTGAGTTCCTGGGGTTCCGATTGACCAAGAAACGGTCATACAAATCGATTCGGAGACTAGAAATTTTCGGCTCCAAAAATCGCAAAAAAAGTAAGGCTAACCCCTTTGGATTTTTGGCGAAAATTTCGACGACTTTGAAAAGTGCTGCAATTATTTCTTTGGGGCACTATTCCGACGTAATTTTGCGTGAGAAATCGATTGGGCGCAGTCCCAATACGCTGCGAGCAGCGGATCAAAAGTTACAGCCAAAAAACTGCAGATTTCCATCGTCATTTCTCTGCTGTTGGTCCTACGCTCTTTTTAATGTGTTTTTTGAGTTCCTGGGGTTCCGATTGACCAAGAAACGGTCATACAAATCAATTCGGAGACTAGAAATTTTCAGCTCCAAAAATCGCAAAAAAAGTAAGGCTAACCCCTTTGGATTTTTGGCGAAAATTTCGACGACTTTGAAAAGTGCTGCAATTATTTCTTTGGGGCACTATTCCGACGTAATTTTGCGAGAGAAATCGATTGGGCGCAGTCCCAATACGCTGCGAGCAGCGGATCAAAAGTTACAGCCAAAAAACTGCAGATTTCCATCGTCATTTCTCTGCTGTTGGTCCTACGCTCTTTTTAATGTGTTTTTTGAGTTCCTGGGGTTCCGATTGACCAAGAAACGGTCATACAAATCAATTCGGAGACTAGAAATTTTCGGCTCCAAAAATCGCAAAAAAAGTAAGGCTAACCCCTTTGGATTTTTGGCGAAAATTTTGACGACTTTGAAAAGTGCTGCAATTAATTCTTCAGGGCACTATTCCGACGTAATTTTGCGAGAGAAATCGATTGAGCGCAGTCCCAATACGCTTCGAGCAGCGGATCAAAAGTTACAGCCAAAAAACTGCAGATTTCCATCGTCATTTCTCTGCTGTTGGTCCTACGCTCTTTTTAATGTGTTTTTTGAGTTCCTGGGGTTCCGATTGACCAAGAAACGGTCATACAAATCAATTCGGAGACTAGAAATTTTCGGCTCCGAAAATCGCAAAAAAAGTAAGGCTAACCCCTTTGGATTTTTGGCGAAAATTTCGACGACTTTGAAAAGTGCTGCAATTAATTCTTTGGGGCACTATTCCGACGTAATTTTGCAAGAGAAATCGATTGGGCGCAGTCCCAATACGCTGCGAGCAGCGGATCAAAAGTTACAGCCAGAAAACTGCAAATTTCCATTGTCATTTCTCTGCTGTTGGTCCTACGCTCTTTTTAATGTGTTTTTTGAGTTCCTGGGGTTCCGATTAACCAAGAAACGGTCATACAAATCGATTCGGAGACTAGAAATTTTCGGCTCCAAAAATCGCAAAAAAAGTAAGGCTAACCCCTTTGGATTTTTGGCGAAAATTTCGACGACTTTGAAAAGTGCTGCAATTATTTCTTTGGGGCACTATTCCGACGTAATTTTGCGTGAGAAATCGATTGGGCGCAGTCCCAATACGCTGCGAGCAGCGGATCAAAAGTTACAGCCAAAAAACTGCAGATTTCCATCGTCATTTCTCTGCTGTTGGTCCTACGCTCTTTTTAATGTGTTTTTTGAGTTCCTGGGGTTCCGATTGACCAAGAAACGGTCATACAAATCAATTCGGAGACTAGAAATTTTCGGCTCCGAAAATCGCAAAAAAAGTAAGGCTAACCCCTTTGGATTTTTGGCGAAAATTTCGACGACTTTGAAAAGTGCTGCAATTAATTCTTTGGGGCACTATTCCGACGTAATTTTGCAAGAGAAATCGATTAAGCGCAGTCCCAATACGCTGCGAGCAGCGGATCAAAAGTTACAGCCAAAAAACTGCAAATTTCCATGGTCATTTCTCTGCTGTTGGTCCTACGCTCTTTTTAATGTGTTTTTTGAGTTCCTGGGGTTCCGATTGACCAAGAAACGGTCATACAAATCGATTCGGAGACTAGAAATTTTCGGCTCCAAAAATCGCAAAAAAAGTAAGGCTAACCCCTTTGGATTTTTGGCGAAAATTTCGACGACTTTGAAAAGTGCTGCAATTATTTCTTTGGGGCACTATTCCGACGTAATTTTGCGAGAGAAATCGATTGGGCGCAGTCCCAATACGCTGCGAGCAGCGGATCAAAAGTTACAGCCAGAAAACTGCAAATTTCCATTGTCATTTCTCTGCTGTTGGTCCTACGCTCTTTTTAATGTGTTTTTTGAGTTCCTGGGGTTCCGATTGACCAAGAAACGGTCATACAAATCGATTCGGAGACTAGAAATTTTCGGCTCCAAAAATCGCAAAAAAAGTAAGGCTAACCCCTTTGGATTTTTGGCGAAAATTTTGACGACTTTGAAAAGTGCTGCAATTCATTCTTCAGGGCACTATTCCGACGTAATTTCGCAAGAGAAATCGATTGGGCGCAGTCCCAATACGCTGCGAGCAGCGGATCAAAAGTTACAGCCAGAAAACTGCAAATTTCCATTGTCATTTCTCTGCTGTTGGTCCTACGCTCTTTTTAATGTGTTTTTTGAGTTCCTGGGGTTCCGATTGACCAAGAAACGGTCATACAAATCGATTCGGAGACTAGAAATTTTCGGCTCCAAAAATCGCAAAAAAAGTAAGGCTAACCCCTTTGGATTTTTGGCGAAAATTTCGACGGCTTTGAAAAGTGCTGCAATTATTTCTTTGGGGCACTATTCCGACGTAATTTTGCGTGAGAAATCGATTGGGCGTAGTCCCAATACGCTGCGAGCAGCGGATCAAAAGTTACAGCCAAAAAACTGCAGATTTCCATCGTCATTTCTCTGCTGTTGGTCCTACGCTCTTTTTAATGTGTTTTTTGAGTTCCTGGGGTTCCGATTGACCAAGAAACGGTCATACAAATCAATTCGGAGACTAGAAATTTTCGGCTCCGAAAATCGCAAAAAAAGTAAGGCTAACCCCTTTGGATTTTTGGCAAAAATTTCGACGACTTTGAAAAGTGCTGCAATTAATTCTTTGGGGCACTATTCCGACGTAATTTTGCGAGAGAAATCGATTGGGCGCAGTCCCAATACGCTGCGAGCAGCGGATCAAAAGTTACAGCCAAAAAACTGCAAATTTCCATGGTCATTTCTCTGCTGTTGGTCCTACGCTCTTTTTAATGTGTTTTTTGAGTTCCTGGGGTTCCGATTGACCAAGAAACGGTCATACAAATCGATTCAGAGACTAGAAATTTTCGGCTCCAAAAATCGCAAAAAAAGTAAGGCTAACCCCTTTGGATTTTTGGCGAAAATTTCGACGACTTTGAAAAGTGCTGCAATTATTTCTTTGGGGCACTATTCCGAGGTAATTTTGCGAGAGAAATCGATTAGGCGCAGTCCCAATACGCTGCGAGCAGCGGATCAAAAGTGACAGCCAGAAAACTGCAAATTTCCATTGTCATTTCTCTGCTGTTGGTCCTACGCTCTTTTTAATGTGTTTTTTGAGTTCCTGGGTTTCCGATTGACCAAGAAACGGTCATACAAATCAATTCGGAGACTAGAAATTTTCGGCTCCAAAAATCGCAAAAAAAGTAAGGCTAACCCCTTTGGATTTTTGGCGAAAATTTCGACGACTTTGAAAAGTGCTGCAATTATTTCTTTGGGGCACTATTCCGACGTAATTTTGCGAGAGAAATCGATTGGGCGCAGTCCCAATACGCTGCGAGCAGCGGATCAAAAGTTACAGCCAAAAAACTGCAGATTTCCATCGTCATTTCTCTGCTGTTGGTCCTACGCTCTTTTTAATGTGTTTTTTGAGTTCCTGGGGTTCCGATTGACCAAGAAACGGTCATACAAATCAATTCGGAGACTAGAAATTTTCGGCTCCGAAAATCGCAAAAAAAGTAAGGCTAACCCCTTCGGATTTTTGGCGAAAATTTCGACGACTTTGAAAAGTGCTGCAAATAATTCTTTGGGGCACTATTCCGACGTAATTTTGCAAGAGAAATCGATTGGGCGCAGTCCCAATACGCTGCGAGCAGCGGATCAAAAGTTACAGCCAAAAAACTGCAAATTTCCATTGTCATTTCTCTGCTGTTGGTCCTACGCTCTTTTTATGTGTTTTTTGAGTTCCTGGGGTTCCGATTGACCAAGAAACGGTCATACAAATCGATTCGGAGACTAGAAATTTTCGGCTCCTAAAATCGCAAAAAAAGTAAGGCTAACCCCTTTGGATTTTTGGCGAAAATTTCGACGACTTTGGAAAGTGCTGCAATTATTTCTTTGGGGCACTCTTCCGACGTAATTTCGCGAGAGAAATCGATTGGGCGCAGTCCCAATACGCTGCGAGCAGCGGATCGAAAGTTACAGCCAAAAAACTGCAGATTTCCATCGTCATTTCTCTGCTGTTGGTCCTACGCTCTTTTTAATGTGTTTTTTGAGTTCCTGGGGTTCCGATTGACCAAGAAACGGTCATACAAATCAATTCGGAGACTAGAAATTTTCAGCTCCAAAAATCGCAAAAAAAGTAAGGCTAACCCCTTTGGATTTTTGGCGAAAATTTTGACGACTTTGAAAAGTGCTGCAATTAATTCTTTAGGGCACTAGTCCGACGTAATTTTGCGAGAGAAATCGATTAGGCTCAGTCCCAATACGCTGCGAGCAGCGGATCGAAAGTTACAGCCAAAAAACTGCAGATTTCCATCGTCATTTCTCTGCTGTTGGTCCTACGCTCTTTTTAATGTGTTTTTTGAGTTCCTGGGGTTCCGATTGACCAAGAAACGGTCATACAAATCAATTCGGAGACTAGAAATTTTCGGCTCCAAAAATCGCAAAAAAAGTAAGGCTAACCCCTTTGGATTTTTGGCGAAAATTTTGACGACTTTGAAAAGTGCTGGAATTAATTCTTTAGGCCACTATTCCGACGTAATTTTGCGAGAGAAATCGATTGAGCGCAGTCCCAATACGCTGCGAGCAGCGGATCAAAAGTTACAGCCAAAAAACTGCAGATTTCCATCGTCATTTCTCTGCTGTTGGTCCTACGCTCTTTTTAATGTGTTTTTTGAGTTCCTGGGGTTCCGATTGACCAAGAAACGGTCATACAAATCAATTCGGAGACTAGAAATTTTCGGCTCCAAAAATCGCAAAAAAAGTAAGGCTAACCCCTTTGGATTTTTGGCGAAAATTTTGACGACTTTGAAAAGTGCTGCAATTAATTCTTAAGGGCACTATTCCGACGTAATTTTGCGAGAGAAATCGATTAAGCGCAGTCCCAATACGCTTCGAGCAGCGGATCAAAAGTTACAGCCAAAAAACTGCAGATTTCCATCGTCATTTCTCTGCTGTTGGTCTTACGCTCTTTTTAATGTGTTTTTTGAGTTCCTGGGGTTCCGATTGACCAAGAAACGGTCATACAAATCAATTCGGAGACTGGAAATTTTCGGCTCCGAAAATCGCAAAAAAAGTAAGGCTAACCCCTTTGGATTTTTGGCGAAAATTTCGACGACTTTGAAAAGTGCTGCAATTAATTCTTTGGGGCACTATTCCGACGTAATTTCGCAAGAGAAATCGATTGGGCGCAGTCCCAATACGCTGCGAGCAGCGGATCAAAAGTTACAGCCAAAAAACTGCAGATTTCCATCGTCATTTCTCTGCTGTTGGTCCTACGCTCTTTTTAATGTGTTTTTTGAGTTCCTGGGGTTCCGATTGACCAAGAAACGGTCATACAAATCAATTCGGAGACTAGAAATTTTCGGCTCCAAAAATCGCAAAAAAAGTAAGGCTAACCCCTTTGGATTTTTGGCGAAAATTTTGACGACTTTGAGAAGTGCTGCAATTAATTCTTTAGGGCTCTATTCCGACGTAATTTTGCGAGAGAAATCGATTGAGCGCAGTCCCAATACGCTGCGAGCAGCGGATCAAAAGTTACAGCCAAAAAACTGCAGATTTCCATCGTCATTTCTCTGCTGTTGGTCCTACGCTCTTTTTAATGTGTTTTTTGAGTTCCTGGGGTTCCGATTGACCAAGAAACGGTCATACAAATCAATTCGGAGACTAGAAATTTTCGGCTCCAAAAATCGCAAAAAAAGTAAGGCTAACCCCTTTGGATTTTTGGCGAAAATTTCGACGACTTTGAAAAGTGCTGCAATTAATTCTTTAGGGCACTATTCCGACGTAATTTTGCGAGAGAAATCGATTGGGCGCAGTCCCAATACGCTGCGAGCAGCGGATCAAAAGTTACAGCCAAAAAACTGCAGATTTCCATCGTCATTTCTCTGCTGTTGGTCCTACGCTCTCTTTAATGTGTTTTTTGAGTTCCTGGGGTTCCGATTGACCAAGAAACGGTCATACAAATCGATTCGGAGACTAGAAATTTTCGGCTCCAAAAATCGCAAAAAAAGTAAGGCTAACCCCTTTGGATTTTTGGCGAAAATTTCGACGACTTTGAAAAGTGCTGCAATTATTTCTTTGGGGCACTATTCCGACGTAATTTTGCGAGAGAAATCGATTGGGCGCAGTCCCAATACGCTGCGAGCAGCGGATCAAAAGTTACAGCCAAAAAACTGCAGATTTCCATCGTCATTTCTCTGCTGTTGGTCCTACGCTCTTTTTAATGTGTTTCTTGAGTTCCTGGGGTTCCGATTGACCAAGAAACGGTCATACAAATCAATTCGGAGACTAGAAATTTTCGGCTCCGAAAATCGTAAAAAAAGTAAGGCTAACCCCTTTGGATTTTTAGCGAAAATTTCGACGACTTTGAAAAGTGCTGCAATTAATTCTTTGGGGCACTATTCCGACGTAATTTTGCAAGAGAAATCGATTGGGCGCTGTCCCAATACGCTGCGAGCAGCGGATCAAAAGTTACAGCCAAAAAACTGCAGATTTCCATTGTCATTTCTCTGCTGTTGGTCCTACGCTCTTTTTAATGTGTTTTTTGAGTTCCTGGGGTTCCGATTGACCAAGAAACGGTCATACAAATCGATTCGGAGACTAGAAATTTTCGGCTCCAAAAATCGCAAAAAAAGTAAGGCTAACCCCTTTGGATTTTTGGCGAAAATTTCGAGGACTTTGGAAAGTGCTGCAATTATTTCTTTGGGGCACTATTCCGACGTAATTTTGCGAGAGAAATCGATTGGGCGCAGTCCCAATACGCTGCGAGCAGCGGATCAATAGTTACAGCCAAAAAACTGCAGATTTCCATCGTCATTTCGCTGCTGTTGGTCCTACGCTCTTTTTAATGTGTTTTTTGAGTTCCTGGGGTTCCGATTGACCAAGAAACGGTCATACAAATCAATTCGGAGACTAGAAATTTTCGGCTCCGAAAATCGCAAAAAAAGTAAGGCTAACCCCTTTGGATTTTTGGCGAAAATTTCGACGACTTTGAAAAGTGCTGCAATTAATTCTTTGGGGCACTATTCCGACGTAATTTCGCAAGAGAAATCGATTGGGCGCAGTCCCAATACGCTGCGAGCAGCGGATCAAAAGTTACAGCCAAAAAACTGCAGATTTCCATCGTCATTTCTCTGCTGTTGGTCCTACGCTCTTTTTAATGTGTTTTTTGAGTTCCTGGGGTTCCGATTGACCAAGAAACGGTCATACAAATCAATTCGGAGACTAGAAATTTTCGGCTCCAAAAATCGCAAAAAAAGTAAGGCTAACCCCTTTGGATTTTTGGCGAAAATTTTGACGACTTTGAGAAGTGCTGCAATTAATTCTTTAGGGCTCTATTCCGACGTAATTTTGCGAGAGAAATCGATTGAGCGCAGTCCCAATACGCTGCGAGCAGCGGATCAAAAGTTACAGCCAAAAAACTGCAGATTTCCATCGTCATTTCTCTGCTGTTGGTCCTACGCTCTTTTTAATGTGTTTTTTGAGTTCCTGGGGTTCCGATTGACCAAGAAACGGTCATACAAATCAATTCGGAGACTAGAAATTTTCGGCTCCAAAAATCGCAAAAAAAGTAAGGCTAACCCCTTTGGATTTTTGGCGAAAATTTCGACGACTTTGAAAAGTGCTGCAATTAATTCTTTAGGGCACTATTCCGACGTAATTTTGCGAGAGAAATCGATTGGGCGCAGTCCCAATACGCTGCGAGCAGCGGATCAAAAGTTACAGCCAAAAAACTGCAGATTTCCATCGTCATTTCTCTGCTGTTGGTCCTACGCTCTCTTTAATGTGTTTTTTGAGTTCCTGGGGTTCCGATTGACCAAGAAACGGTCATACAAATCGATTCGGAGACTAGAAATTTTCGGCTCCAAAAATCGCAAAAAAAGTAAGGCTAACCCCTTTGGATTTTTGGCGAAAATTTCGACGACTTTGAAAAGTGCTGCAATTATTTCTTTGGGGCACTATTCCGACGTAATTTTGCGAGAGAAATCGATTGGGCGCAGTCCCAATACGCTGCGAGCAGCGGATCAAAAGTTACAGCCAAAAAACTGCAGATTTCCATCGTCATTTCTCTGCTGTTGGTCCTACGCTCTTTTTAATGTGTTTCTTGAGTTCCTGGGGTTCCGATTGACCAAGAAACGGTCATACAAATCAATTCGGAGACTAGAAATTTTCGGCTCCGAAAATCGTAAAAAAAGTGAGGCTAACCCCTTTGGATTTTTAGCGAAAATTTCGACGACTTTGAAAAGTGCTGCAATTAATTCTTTGGGGCGCTATTCCGACGTAATTTTGCAAGAGAAATCGATTGGGCGCTGTCCCAATACGCTGCGAGCAGCGGATCAAAAGTTACAGCCAAAAAACTGCAGATTTCCATTGTCATTTCTCTGCTGTTGGTCCTACGCTCTTTTTAATGTGTTTTTTGAGTTCCTGGGGTTCCGATTGACCAAGAAACGGTCATACAAATCGATTCGGAGACTAGAAATTTTCGGCTCCAAAAATCGCAAAAAAAGTAAGGCTAACCCCTTTGGATTTTTGGCGAAAATTTCGAGGACTTTGGAAAGTGCTGCAATTATTTCTTTGGGGCACTATTCCGACGTAATTTTGCGAGAGAAATCGATTGGGCGCAGTCCCAATACGCTGCGAGCAGCGGATCAATAGTTACAGCCAAAAAACTGCAGATTTCCATCGTCATTTCTCTGCTGTTGGTCCTACGCTCTTTTTAATGTGTTTTTTGAGTTCCTGGGGTTCCGATTGACCAAGAAACGGTCATACAAATCAATTCGGAGACTAGAAATTTTCGGCTCCGAAAATCGCAAAAAAAGTAAGGCTAACCCCTTTGGATTTTTGGCGAAAATTTCGACGACTTTGAAAAGTGCTGCAATTAATTCTTTGGGGCACTATTCCGACGTAATTTTGCAAGAGAAATCGATTGGGCGCAGTCCCAATACGCTGCGAGCAGCGAATCAAAAGTTACAGCCAAAAAACTGCAGATTTCCATCGTCATTTCTCTGCTGTTGGTCCTACGCTCTTTTTGATGTGTTTTTTGAGTTCCTCGGGTTCCGACTGACCAAGAAACGGTCATACAAATCGATTCGGAGACTAGAAATTTTCGGCTCCAAAAATCGCAAAAAAAGTAAGGCTAACCCCTTTGGATTTTTGGCGAAAATTTCGACGACTTTGGAAAATGCTGCAATCATTTCTTTGGGGCACTATTCCGACGTAATTTTGCGAGAGAAATCGTTTGGGCGCAGTCCCAATACGCTGCGAGCAGCGGATCAAAAGTTACAGCCAAAAAACTGCAGATTTCCATCGTCATTTCTCTGCTGTTGGTCCTACGCTCTTTTTAATGTGTTTTTTGAGTTCCTGGGGTTCCGATTGACCAAGAAACGGTCATACAAATCAATTCGGAGACTAGAAATTTTCAGCTCCAAAAATCGCAAAAAAAGTAAGGCTAACCCCTTTGGATTTTTGGCGAAAATTTTTGACGACTTTGAAAAGTGCTGCAATTAATTCTTTAGGGCTCTATTCCGACGTAATTTTGCGAGAGAAATCGATTGAGCGCAGTCCCAATACGCTGCGAGCAGCGGATCAAAAGTTACAGCCAAAAAACTGCAGATTTCCATCGTCATTTCTCTGCTGTTGGTCCTACGCTCTTTTTAATGTGTTTTTTGAGTTCCTGGGGTTCCGATTGACCAAGAAACGGTCATACAAATCAATTCGGAGACTAGAAATTTTCGGCTCCAAAAATCGCAAAAAAAGTAAGGCTAACCCCTTTGGATTTTTGGCGAAAATTTCGACGACTTTGAAAAGTGCTGCAATTAATTCTTTAGGGCACTATTCCGACGTAATTTTGCGAGAGAAATCGATTGGGCGCAGTCCCAATACGCTGCGAGCAGCGGATCAAAAGTTACAGCCAAAAAACTGCAGATTTCCATCGTCATTTCTCTGCTGTTGGTCCTACGCTCTCTTTAATGTGTTTTTTGAGTTCCTGGGGTTCCGATTGACCAAGAAACGGTCATACAAATCGATTCGGAGACTAGAAATTTTCGGCTCCAAAAATCGCAAAAAAAGTAAGGCTAACCCCTTTGGATTTTTGGCGAAAATTTCGACGACTTTGAAAAGTGCTGCAATTATTTCTTTGGGGCACTATTCCGACGTAATTTTGCGAGAGAAATCGATTGGGCGCAGTCCCAATACGCTGCGAGCAGCGGATCAAAAGTTACAGCCAAAAAACTGCAGATTTCCATCGTCATTTCTCTGCTGTTGGTCCTACGCTCTTTTTAATGTGTTTCTTGAGTTCCTGGGGTTCCGATTGACCAAGAAACGGTCATACAAATCAATTCGGAGACTAGAAATTTTCGGCTCCGAAAATCGTAAAAAAAGTAAGGCTAACCCCTTTGGATTTTTAGCGAAAATTTCGACGACTTTGAAAAGTGCTGCAATTAATTCTTTAGGGCACTATTCCGACGTAATTTTGCGAGAGAAATCGATTGGGCGCAGTCCCAATACGCTGCGAGCAGCGGATCAAAAGTTACAGCCAAAAAACTGCAGATTTCCATCGTCATTTCTCTGCTGTTGGTCCTACGCTCTTTTTAATGTGTTTTTTGAGTTCCTGGGGTTCCGATTGACCAAGAAACGGTCATACAAATCAATTCGGAGACTAGAAATTTTCGGCTCCGAAAATCGCAAAAAAAGTAAGGCTAACCCCTTTGGATTTTTGGCGAAAATTTCGACGACTTTGAAAAGTGCTGCAATTAATTCTTTGGGGCACTATTCCGACGTAATTTTGCAAGAGAAATCGATTGGGCGCAGTCCCAATACGCTGCGAGCAGCGAATCAAAAGTTACAGCCAAAAAACTGCAGATTTCCATCGTCATTTCTCTGCTGTTGGTCCTACGCTCTTTTTGATGTGTTTTTTGAGTTCCTCGGGTTCCGACTGACCAAGAAACGGTCATACAAATCGATTCGGAGACTAGAAATTTTCGGCTCCAAAAATCGCAAAAAAAGTAAGGCTAACCCCTTTGGATTTTTGGCGAAAATTTCGACGACTTTGGAAAATGCTGCAATCATTTCTTTGGGGCACTATTCCGACGTAATTTTGCGAGAGAAATCGTTTGGGCGCAGTCCAAATACGCTGCGAGCAGCGGATCAAAAGTTACAGCCAAAAAACTGCAGATTTCCATCGTCATTTCTCTGCTGTTGGTCCTACGCTCTTTTTAATGTGTTTTTTGAGTTCCTGGGGTTCCGATTGACCAAGAAACGGTCATACAAATCAATTCGGAGACTAGAAATTTTCAGCTCTAAAAATCGCAAAAAAAGTAAGGCTAACCCCTTTGGATTTTTGGCGAAAATTTTTGACGACTTTGAAAAGTGCTGCAATTAATTCTTTAGGGCACTATTCCGACGTAATTTCGCGAGAGAAATCGATTGAGCGCAGTCCCAATACGCTTCGAGCAGCGGATCAAAAGTTACAGCCAAAAAACTGCAGATTTCCATCGTCATTTCTCTGCTGTTGGTCCTACGCTCTTTTTAATGTGTTTTTTGAGTTCCTGGGGTTCCGATTGACCAAGAAACGGTCATACAAATCAATTCGGAGACTAGAAATTTTCGGCTCCGAAAATCGCAAAAAAAGTAAGGCTAACCCCTTTGGATTTTTGGCGAAAATTTCGACGACTTTGAAAAGTGCTGCAATTAATTCTTTGGGGCACTATTCTGACGTAATTTTGCAAGAGAAATCGATTGGGCGCAGTCCCAATACGCTGCGAGCAGCGGATCAAAAGTTACAGCCAAAAAACTGCAAATTTCCATTGTCATTTCTCTGCTGTTGGTCCTACGCTCTTTTTAATGTGTTTTTTGAGTTTCTGGGGTTCCGATTGACCAAGAAACGGTCATACAAATCGATTCGGAGACCAGAAATTTTCGGCTCCAAAAATCGCAAAAAAAATAAGGCTAACCCCTTTGGATTTTTGGCGAAAATTTCGACGACTTTGGAAAGTGCTGCAATTATTTCTTTGGGGCACTGTTCCGACGTAATTTCGCGAGAGAAATCGATTGGGCGCAGTCCCAATACGCTGCGAGCAGCGGATCAAAAGTTACAGCCAAAAAACTGCAGATTTCCATCGTCATTTCTCTGCTGTTGGTCCTACGCTCTTTTAAATGTGTTTTTTGGGTTCCTTGGGTTCCGATTGACCAAGAAACGGTCATACAAATCAATTCGGAGACTAGAAATCTTCGGCTCTAAAAATCGCAAAAAAAGTAAGGCTACCTTACCTTACCTGGAGGTACACATCGTAGATTATAAGTTAATTCTCACGCAGACAGAAATAGAAAAAAAAAAAAAAAAAAAAAAAAAAAAAAAAAAAAAAAAAACACTGTATAAACTTACAAGTATAACTATGTAGCGTATTTAAAAAAAAAAAAAATGTATTGTGTTCACCGAAATGGGAGATATCCAATAAACTAAACTAAACTAAACTAACCCCTTTGGATTTTTGGCGAAAATTTCGACGACTTTGAAAAGTGCTGCAATTAATTCTTTGGGGCACTATTCCGACGTAAATTTGCGAGAGAAATTGATTGAGCGCAGTCCCAATACGCTGCGAGCAGCGGATCAAAAGTTACAGCCAAAAAACTGCAGATTTCCATCGTCATTTCTCTGCTGTTGGTCCTTCGCTCTTTTTAATGTGTTTTTTGAGTTCCTGGGGTTCCGATTGACCAAAAAACGGTCATACAAATCAATTCGGAGACTAGAAATTTTCAGCTCCAAAAATCGCAAAAAAAGTAAGGCTAACCCCTTTGGATTTTTGGCGAAAATTTTGACGACTTTGAAAAGTGCTGCAATTAATTCTTTAGGGCACTATTGCGACGTAGCTTTGCGAGAGAAATCGATTGAGCGCAGTCCCAATACGCTGCGAGCAGCGGATCAAAAGTTACAGCCAAAAAACTGCAGATTTTTATCGTCATTTCTCTGCTGTTGGTCCTACGCTCTTTTTAATGTGTTTTTTGAGTTCCTGGGGTTCCGATTGACCAAGAAACGGTCATACAAATCAATTCGGCGACTAGAAATTTTCGGCTCCAAAAATCGCAAAAAAAGTAAGGCTAACCCCTTTGGATTTTTGGCGAAAATTTTGACGACTTTGAGAAGTGCTGCAATTAATTCTTTAGGGCTCTATTCCGACGTAATTTTGCGAGAGAAATCGATTGAGCGCAGTCCCAATACGCTGCGAGCAGCGGATCAAAAGTTACAGCCAAAAAACTGCAGATTTCCATCGTCATTTCTCTGCTGTTGGTCCTACGCTCTTTTTAATGTGTTTTTTGAGTTCCTGGGGTTCCGATTGACCAAGAAACGGTCATACAAATCAATTCGGAGACTAGAAATTTTCGGCTCCAAAAATCGCAAAAAAAGTAAGGCTAACCCCTTTGGATTTTTGGCGAAAATTTCGACGACTTTGAAAAGTGCTGCAATTAATTCTTTAGGGCACTATTCCGACGTAATTTTGCGAGAGAAATCGATTGGGCGCAGTCCCAATACGCTGCGAGCAGCGGATCAAAAGTTACAGCCAAAAAACTGCAGATTTCCATCGTCATTTCTCTGCTGTTGGTCCTACGCTCTCTTTAATGTGTTTTTTGAGTTCCTGGGGTTCCGATCGACCAAGAAACGGTCATACAAATCAATTCGGAGACTAGAAATTTTCGGCTCCAAAAATCGCAAAAAAAGTAAGGCTAACCCCTTTGGATTTTTGGCGAAAATTTTGACGACTTTGAAAAGTGCTGCAATTAATTCTTTGGGGCACTATTTCGACGTAATTTTGCGAGAGAAATCGATTGGGCGCAGTCCCAATACGCTGCGAGCAGCGGATCAAAAGTTACAGCCAAAAAACTGCAGATTTCCATCGTCATTTCTCTGCTGTTGGTCCTGCGCTCTTTTTAATGTGTTTTTTGAGTTCCTGGGGTTCCGATTGACCAAGAAACGGTCATACAAATCAATTCGGAGACTAGAAATTTTCGGCTCCAAAAATCGCAAAAAAAGTAAGGCTAACCCCTTTGGATTTTTGGCGAAAATTTTGACGACTTTGAAAAGTGCTGCAATTAATTCTTTGGGGCACTATTTCGACGTAATTTTGCGAGAGAAATCGATTGGGCGCAGTCCCAATACGCTGCGAGCAGCGGATCAAAAGTTTTAGCCAAAAAACTGCAGATTTTTATCGTCATTTCTCTGCTGTTGGTCCTACGCTCTTTTTAATGTGTTTTTTGAGTTCCTGGGGTTCCGATTAACCAAGAAACGGTCATACAAATCAATCCAGAAACTATAAATTTTCAGCTCAAAAAATCGCAAAAAAAGTAAGGCTAACCCATCTGGATTTTTGGCGAAAATTTTGACGACTTTGAAAAGTGCTGCAATTATTTCTTCAGGCTACTATTCCGACGTAATTTTGCTAGAGAAATCGATTGGGCGCAGTCCCAATACGCTGCGAGCAGCGGATCAAAAGTTACAGCCAAAAAACTGCAGATTTCCATCGTCATTTCTCTGCTGTTGGTCCTACGCTCTTTTTAATGTGTTTTTTGAGTTCCTGGGGTTCCGATTGACCAAGAAACGGTCATACAAATCAATTCGGAGACTAGAAATTTTCGGCTCCGAAAATCGCAAAAAAAGTAAGGCTAACCCCTTTGGATTTTTGGCGAAAATTTCGACGACTTTGAAAAGTGCTGCAATTATTTCTTTGGGGCACTATTCCAACGTAATTTTGCGAGAGAAATCGTTTGGGCGCAGTCCCAATACGCTGCGAGCAGCGGATCAAAAGTTACAGCCAAAAAACTGCAGATTTCCATCGTCATTTCTCTGCTGTTGGTCCTACGCTCTTTTTAATGTGTTTTTTGAGTTCCTGGGGTTCCGATTGACCAAGAAACGGTCATACAAATCAATTCGGAGACTAGAAATTTTCGGCTCCAAAAATCGCAAAAAAAGTAAGGCTAACCTCTTTGGATTTTTGGCGAAAATTTTGACGACTTTGAAAAGTGCTGCAATTATTTCTTTAGGCCGATATTCCGACGTAATTTTGCGAGAGAAATCGATTGAGCGCAGTCCCAATACGCTGCGAGCAGCGGATCAAAAGTGACAGCCAAACAACTGCAGATTTCCATCGTCATTTCTCTGCTGTTGGTCCTACGCTCTTTTAAATGTGTTTTTTGGGTTCCTTGGGTTCCGATTGACCAAGAAACGGTCATACGAATCAATTCGGAGACTAGAAATCTTCGGCTCTAAAAATCGCAAAAAAAGTAAGGCTAACCCCTTTGGATTTTTGGCGAAAATTTCGACGACTTTGAAAAGTGCTGCAATTAATTCTTTGGGGCACTATTCCGACGTAAATTTGCGAGAGAAATTGATTGAGCGCAGTCCCAATACGCTGCGAGCAGCGGATCAAAAGTTACAGCCAAAAAACTGCAGATTTCCATCGTCATTTCTCTGCTGTTGGTCCTTCGCTCTTTTTAATGTGTTTTTTGAGTTCCTGGGGTTCCGATTGACCAAAAAACGGTCATACAAATCAATTCGGAGACTAGAAATTTTCAGCTCCAAAAATCGCAAAAAAAGTAAGGCTAACCCCTTTGGATTTTTGGCGAAAATTTTGACGACTTTGAAAAGTGCTGCAATTAATTCTTTAGGGCACTATTGCGACGTAGCTTTGCGAGAGAAATCGATTGAGCGCAGTCCCAATACGCTGCGAGCAGCGGATCAAAAGTTACAGCCAAAAAACTGCAGATTTTTATCGTCATTTCTCTGCTGTTGGTCCTACGCTCTTTTTAATGTGTTTTTTGAGTTCCTGGGGTTCCGATTGACCAAGAAACGGTCATACAAATCAATTCGGCGACTAGAAATTTTCGGCTCCAAAAATCGCAAAAAAAGTAAGGCTAACCCCTTTGGATTTTTGGCGAAAATTTTGACGACTTTGAAAAGTGCTGCAATTAATTCTTTAGGGCTCTATTCCGACGTAATTTTGCGAGAGAAATCGATTGAGCGCAGTCCCAATACGCTGCGAGCAGCGGATCAAAAGTTACAGCCAAAAAACTGCAGATTTCCATCGTCATTTCTCTGCTGTTGGTCCTACGCTCTTTTTAATGTGTTTTTTGAGTTCCTGGGGTTCCGATTGACCAAGAAACGGTCATACAAATCAATTCGGAGACTAGAAATTTTCGGCTCCAAAAATCGCAAAAAAAGTAAGGCTAACCCCTTTGGATTTTTGGCGAAAATTTCGACGACTTTGAAAAGTGCTGCAATTAATTCTTTAGGGCACTATTCCGACGTAATTTTGCGAGAGAAATCGATTGGGCGCAGTCCCAATACGCTGCGAGCAGCGGATCAAAAGTTACAGCCAAAAAACTGCAGATTTCCATCGTCATTTCTCTGCTGTTGGTCCTACGCTCTCTTTAATGTGTTTTTTGAGTTCCTGGGGTTCCGATTGACCAAGAAACGGTCATACAAATCAATTCGGAGACTAGAAATTTTCGGCTCCAAAAATCGCAAAAAAAGTAAGGCTAACCCCTTTGGATTTTTGGCGAAAATTTTGACGACTTTGAAAAGTGCTGCAATTAATTCTTTGGGGCACTATTTCGACGTAATTTTGCGAGAGAAATCGATTGGGCGCAGTCCCAATACGCTGCGAGCAGCGGATCAAAAGTTACAGCCAAAAAACTGCAGATTTCCATCGTCATTTCTCTGCTGTTGGTAGTGCGCTCTTTTTAATGTGTTTTTTGAGTTCCTGGGGTTCCGATTGACCAAGAAACGGTCATACAAATCAATTCGGAGACTAGAAATTTTCGGCTCCAAAAATCGCAAAAAAAGTAAGGCTAACCCCTTTGGATTTTTGGCGAAAATTTCGACGACTTTGAAAAGTGCTGCAATTATTTCTTTGGGGCACTATTCCGACGTAATTTTGCGAGAGAAATCGAATGAGCGCAGTCCCAATACGCTGCGAGCAGCGGATCAAAAGTTACAGCCAAAAAACTGCAGATTTCCATCGTCATTTCTCTGCTGTTGGTCCTACGCTCTTTTTGATGTGTTTTTTGAGTTCCTGGGGTTCCGACTGACCAAGAAACGGTCATACAAATCGATTCGGAGACTAGAAATTTTCGGCTCCAAAAATCGCAAAAAAAGTAAGGCTAACCCCTTTGGATTTTTGGCGAAAATTTCGACGACTTTGGAAAGTGCTGCAATTATTTCTTTGGGGCACTATTCCGACGTAATTTTGCGAGAGAAATCGTTTGGGCGCAGTCCCAATACGCTGCGAGCAGCGGATCAAAAGTTACAGCCAAAAAACTGCAGATTTCCATCGTCATTTCTCTGCTGTTGGTCCTACGCTCTTTTTAATGTGTTTTTTGAGTTCCTGGGGTTCCGATTGACCAAGAAACGGTCATACAAATCAATTCGGAGACTAGAAATTTTCGGCTCCAAAAATCGCAAAAAAAGTAAGGCTAACCTCTTTGGATTTTTGGCGAAAATTTTGACGACTTTGAAAATTGCTGCAATTATTTCTTTAGGCCGATATTCCGACGTAATTTTGCGAGAGAAATCGATTGAGCGCAGTCCCAATACGCTGCGAGCAGCGGATCAAAAGTGACAGCCAAAAAACTGCAGATTTCCATCGTCATTTCTCTGCTGTTGGTCCTACGCTCTTTTAAATGTGTTTTTTGGGTTCCTTGGGTTCCGATTGACCAAGAAACGGTCATACACATCAATTCGGAGACTAGAAATCTTCGGCTCTAAAAATCGCAAAAAAAGTAAGGCTAACCCCTTTGGATTTTTGGCGAAAATTTCGACGACTTTGAAAAGTGCTGCAATTAATTCTTTGGGGCACTATTCCGACGTAAATTTGCGAGAGAAATTGATTGAGCGCAGTCCCAATACGCTGCGAGCAGCGGATCAAAAGTTACAGCCAAAAAACTGCAGATTTCCATCGTCATTTCTCTGCTGTTGGTCCTTCGCTCTTTTTAATGTGTTTTTTGAGTTCCTGGGGTTCCGATTGACCAAAAAACGGTCATACAAATCAATTCGGAGACTAGAAATTTTCAGCTCCAAAAATCGCAAAAAAAGTAAGGCTAACCCCTTTGGATTTTTGGCGAAAATTTTGACGACTTTGAAAAGTGCTGCAATTAATTCTTTAGGGCACTATTGCGACGTAGCTTTGCGAGAGAAATCGATTGAGCGCAGTCCCAATACGCTGCGAGCAGCGGATCAAAAGTTACAGCCAAAAAACTGCAGATTTTTATCGTCATTTCTCTGCTGTTGGTCCTACGCTCTTTTTAATGTGTTTTTTGAGTTCCTGGGGTTCCGATTGACCAAGAAACGGTCATACAAATCAATTCGGCGACTAGAAATTTTCGGCTCCAAAAATCGCAAAAAAAGTAAGGCTAACCCCTTTGGATTTTTGGCGAAAATTTTGACGACTTTGAGAAGTGCTGCAATTAATTCTTTAGGGCTCTATTCCGACGTAATTTTGCGAGAGAAATCGATTGAGCGCAGTCCCAATACGCTGCGAGCAGCGGATCAAAAGTTACAGCCAAAAAACTGCAGATTTCCATCGTCATTTCTCTGCTGTTGGTCCTACGCTCTTTTTAATGTGTTTTTTGAGTTCCTGGGGTTCCGATTGACCAAGAAACGGTCATACAAATCAATTCGGAGACTAGAAATTTTCGGCTCCAAAAATCGCAAAAAAAGTAAGGCTAACCCCTTTGGATTTTTAGCGAAAATTTCGACGACTTTGAAAAGTGCTGCAATTAATTCTTTAGGGCACTATTCCGACGTAATTTCGCGAGAGAAATCGATTGGGCGCAGTCCCAATACGCTGCGAGCAGCGGATCAAAAGTTACAGCCAAAAAACTGCAGATTTCCATCGTCATTTCTCTGCTGTTGGTCCTACGCTCTCTTTAATGTGTTTTTTGAGTTCCTGGGGTTCCGATTGACCAAGAAACGGTCATACAAATCAATTGGGAGACTAGAAATTTTCGGCTCCAAAAATCGCAAAAAAAGTAAGGCTAACCCCTTTGGATTTTTGGCGAAAATTTTGACGACTTTGAAAAGTGCTGCAATTAATTCTTTGGGGCACTATTTCGACGTAATTTTGCGAGAGAAATCGATTGGGCGCAGTCCCAATACGCTGCGAGCAGCGGATCAAAAGTTACAGCCAAAAAACTGCAGATTTCCATCGTCATTTCTCTGCTGTTGGTCCTGCGCTCTTTTTAATGTGTTTTTTGAGTTCCTGGGGTTCCGATTGACCAAGAAACGGTCATACAAATCAATTCGGAGACTAGAAATTTTCGGCTCCAAAAATCGCAAAAAAAGTAAGGCTAACCCCTTTGGATTTTTGGCGAAAATTTTGACGACTTTGAAAAGTGCTGCAATTAATTCTTTGGGGCACTATTTCGACGTAATTTTGCGAGAGAAATCGATTGGGCGCAGTCCCAATACGCTGCGAGCAGCGGATCAAAAGTTTTAGCCAAAAAACTGCAGATTTTTATCGTCATTTCTCTGCTGTTGGTCCTACGCTCTTTTTAATGTGTTTTTTGAGTTCCTGGGGTTCCGATTAACCAAGAAACGGTCATACAAATCAATCCAGAAACTATAAATTTTCAGCTCAAAAAATCGCAAAAAAAGTAAGGCTAACCCATCTGGATTTTTGGCGAAAATTTTGACGACTTTGAAAAGTGCTGCAATTATTTCTTCAGGCTACTATTCCGACGTAATTTTGCTAGAGAAATCGATTGGGCGCAGTCCCAATACGCTGCGAGCAGCGGATCAAAAGTTACAGCCAAAAAACTGCAGATTTCCATCGTCATTTCTCTGCTGTTGGTCCTACGCTCTTTTTAATGTGTTTTTTGAGTTCCTGGGGTTCCGATTGACCAAGAAACGGTCATACAAATCAATTCGGAGACTAGAAATTTTCGGCTCCGAAAATCGCAAAAAAAGTAAGGCTAACCCCTTTGGATTTTTGGCGAAAATTTCGACGACTTTGAAAAGTGCTGCAATTATTTCTTTGGGGCACTATTCCGACGTAATTTTGCGAGAGAAATCGTTTGGGCGCAGTCCCAATACGCTGCGAGCAGCGGATCAAAAGTTACAGCCAAAAAACTGCAGATTTCCATCGTCATTTCTCTGCTGTTGGTCCTACGCTCTTTTTAATGTGTTTTTTGAGTTCCTGGGGTTCCGATTGACCAAGAAACGGTCATACAAATCAATTCGGAGACTAGAAATTTTCGGCTCCAAAAATCGCAAAAAAAGTAAGGCTAACCCCTTTGGATTTTTGGCGAAAATTTCGACGACTTTGAAAAGTGCTGCAATTAATTCTTTGGGGCACTATTTCGACGTAATTTTGCGAGAGAAATCGATTGGGCGCAGTCCCAATACGCTGCGAGCAGCGGATCAAAAGTTTTAGCCAAAAAACTGCAGATTTTTATCGTCATTTCTCTGCTGTTGGTCCTACGCTCTTTTTAATGTGTTTTTTGAGTTCCTGGGGTTCCGATTAACCAAGAAACGGTCATACAAATCAATCCAGAAACTATAAATTTTCAGCTCAAAAAATCGCAAAAAAAGTAAGGCTAACCCATCTGGATTTTTGGCGAAAATTTTGACGACTTTGAAAAGTGCTGCAATTATTTCTTCAGGCTACTATTCCGACGTAATTTTGCTAGAGGAATCGATTGGGCGCAGTCCCAATACGCTGCGAGCAGCGGATCAAAAGTTACAGCCAAAAAACTGCAGATTTCCATCGTCATTTCTCTGCTGTTGGTCCTACGCTCTTTTTAATGTGTTTTTTGAGTTCCTGGGGTTCCGATTGACCAAGAAACGGTCATACAAATCAATTCGGAGACTAGAAATTTTCCGCTCCGAAAATCGCAAAAAAAGTAAGGCTAACCCCTTTGGATTTTTGGCGAAAATTTTGACGACTTTGAAGAGTGCTGCAATTAATTCTTTAGGGCACTATTCCGACGTAATTTTGCGAGAGAAATCGATTGAGCGCAGTCCCAATACGCTGCGAGCAGCGGATCAAAAGTTACAGCCAAAAAACTGCAGATTTTGATCGTCATTTCTCTGCTGTTGGTCCTACGCTCTTTTTAATGTGTTTTTTGAGTTCCTGGGGTTCCGATTGACCAAGAAACGGTCATACAAATCAATTCGGAGACTAGAAATTTTCGGCTCCAAAAATCGCAAAAAAAGTAAGGCTAACCCCTTTGGATTTTTGGCAAAAATTTTGACGACTTTGAGAAGTGCTGCAATTAATTCTTTAGGGCTCTATTCCGACGTAATTTTGCGAGAGAAATCGATTGAGCGCAGTCCCAATACGCTGCGAGCAGCGGATCAAAAGTTACAGCCAAAAAACTGCAGATTTCCATCGTCATTTCTCTGCTGTTGGTCCTACGCTCTTTTTAATGTGTTTTTTGAGTTCCTGGGGTTCCGATTGACCAAGAAACGGTCATACAAATCAATTCGGAGACTAGAAATTTTCGGCTCCAAAAATCGCAAAAAAAGTAAGGCTAACCCCTTTGGATTTTTGGCGAAAATTTCGACGACTTTGAAAAGTGATGCAATTAATTCTTTAGGGCACTATTCCGACGTAATTTCGCGAGAGAAATCGATTGGGCGCAGTCCCAATACGCTGCGAGCAGCGGATCAAAAGTTACAGCCAAAAAACTGCAGATTTCCATCGTCATTTCTCTGCTGTTGGTCCTACGCTCTCTTTAATGTGTTTTTTGAGTTCCTGGGGTTCCGATTGACCAAGAAACGGTCATACAAATCAATTCGGAGACTAGAAATTTTCGGCTCCAAAAATCGCAAAAAAAGTAAGGCTAACCCCTTTGGATTTTTGGCGAAAATTTCGACGACTTTGAAAAGTGCTGCAATTAATTCTTTAGGGCACTATTCCGACGTAATTTCGCGAGAGAAATCGATTGGGCGCAGTCCCAATACGCTGCGAGCAGCGGATCAAAAGTTTTAGCCAAAAAACTGCAGATTTTTATCGTCATTTCTCTGCTGTTGGTCCTACGCTCTTTTCAATGTGTTTTTTGAGTTTCTGGGGTTCCGATTAACCAAGAAACGGTCATACAAATCAATCCGGAGACTAGAAATTTTCAGCTTAAAAAATCGCAAAAAAAGTGAGGCTAACCCCTCTGGATTTTTGGCGAAAATTTTGACGACTTTAAAAAGTGCTGCAATTATTTCTTCAGGCTACTATTCCGACGTAATTTTGCTAAAGAAATCGATTGAGCGCAGTCCCAATACGCTGCGAGCAGCGGATCAAAAGTTACAGTCAATAAACTGCAGATTTCCATCGTCATTTCTCTGCTGTTGGTCCTACGCTCTTTTTAATGTGTTTTTTGAGTTCCTGGGGTTCCGATTGACCAAGAAACGGTCATACAAATCAATTCGGAGACTAGAAATTTTCAGCTCCAAAAATCGCAAAAAAAGTAAGGCTAACCCCTTTGGATTTTTGGCGAAAATTTTGACGACTTTGAGAAGTGCTGCAATTAATTCTTTAGGGCTCTATTCCGACGTAATTACGCGAGAGAAATCGATTGAGCGCAGTCCCAATATGCTGCGAGCAGCGGATCAAAAGTTACAGCCAAAAAACTGCAGATTTCCATCGTCATTTCTCTGCTGTTGGTCCTACGCTCTTTTTAATGTGTTTTTTGAGTTCCTGGGGTTCCGATTGACCAAGAAACGGTCATACAAATCAATTCGGAGACTAGAAATTTCCGGCTTCAAACATCGCAAAAAAAAGTAAGGCTAACCCCTTTGGATTTTTGGCGAAAATTTCGACGACTTTGAAAAGTGCTGCAATTATTTCTTTAGGGCACTATTCCGACGTAATTTTGCGAGAGAAATCGAATGAGCGCAGTCCCAATACGCTGCGAGCAGCGGATCAAAAGTTACAGCCAAAAAACTGCAGATTTCCATCGTCATTTCTCTGCTGTTGGTCCTACGCTCTTTTTAATGTGTTTTTTGAGTTCCTGGGGTTCCGATTGACCAAGAAACGGTCATACAAATCAATTCGGAGACTAGAAATTTTCGGCTCCAAAAATCGCAAAAAAAGTAAGGCTAACCCCTTTGGATTTTTGGCGAAAATTTCGACGACTTTGAAAAGTGCTGCAATTAATTCTTTAGGGCACTATTCCGACGTAATTTTGCGAGAGAAATCGATTGGGCGCAGTCCCAATACGCTGCGAGCAGCGGATCAAAAGTTACAGCCAAAAAACTGCAGATTTCCATCGTCATTTCTCTGCTGTTGGTCCTACGCTCTCTTTAATGTGTTTTTTGAGTTCCTGGGGTTCCGATTGACCAAGAAACGGTCATACAAATCAATTCGGAGACTAGAAATTTTCGGCTCCAAAAATCGCAAAAAAAGTAAGGCTAACCCCTTTGGATTTTTGGCGAAAATTTTGACGACTTTGAAAAGTGCTGCAATTAATTCTTTGGGGCGCTATTTCGACGTAATTTTGCGAGAGAAATCGATTGGGCGCAGTCCCAATACGCTGCGAGCAGCGGATCAAAAGTTACAGCCAAAAAACTGCAGATTTCCATCGTCATTTCTCTGCTGTTGGTCCTGCGCTCTTTTTAATGTGTTTTTTGAGTTCCTGGGGTTCCGATTGACCAAGAAACGGTCATACAAATCAATTCGGAGACTAGAAATTTTCAGCTCCAAAAATCGCAAAAAAAGTAAGGCTAACCCCTTTGGATTTTTGGCGAAAATTGTGACGACTTTGAAAAGTGCTGCAATTAATTCTTTGGGGCACTATTTCGACGTAATTTTGCGAGAGAAATCGATTGGGCGCAGTCCCAATACGCTGCGAGCAGCGGATCAAAAGTTTTAGCCAAAAATCTGCAGATTTTTATCGTCATTTCTCTGTGTTGGTCCTACGCTCTTTTTAATGTGTTTTTTGAGTTCCTGGGGTTCCGATTAACCAAGAAACGGTCATACAAATCAATCCAGAAACTATAAATTTTCAGCTCAAAAAATCGCAAAAAAAGTAAGGCTAACCCATCTGGATTTTTGGCGAAAATTTTGACGACTTTGAAAAGTGCTGCAATTATTTCTTCAGGCTACTATTCCGACGTAATTTTGCTAGAGAAATCGATTGGGCGCAGTCCCAATACGCTGCGAGCAGCGGATCAAAAGTTACAGCCAAAAAACTGCAGATTTCCATCGTCATTTCTCTGCTGTTGGTCCTACGCTCTTTTTAATGTGTTTTTTGAGTTCCTGGGGTTCCGATTGACCAAGAAACGGTCATACAAATCAATTCGGAGACTAGAAATTTTCGGCTCCGAAAATCGCAAAAAAAGTAAGGCTAACCCCTTTGGATTTTTGGCGAAAATTTCGACGACTTTGAAAAGTGCTGCAATTATTTCTTTAGGGCACTATTCCGACGTAATTTTGCGAGAGAAATCGAATGAGCGCAGTCCCAATACGCTGCGAGCAGCGGATCAAAAGTTACAGCCAAAAAACTGCAGATTCCCATCGTCATTTCTCTGCTGTTGGTCCTACGCTCTTTTTAATGTGTTTTTTGAGTTTCTGGGGTTCCGATTGACCAAGAAACGGTCATACAAATCAATTCGGAGACTAGAAATTTTCGGCTCCAAAAATCGCAAAAAAAGTAAGGCTAACCCCTTTGGATTTTTGGCGAAAATTTCGACGACTTTGAAAAGTGCTGCAATTGATTCTTTAGGGCACTAGTCCGACGTAATTTTGCGAGAGAAATCGATTAGGCGCAGTCCCAATACGCTGCGAGCAGCGGATCGAAAGTTACAGCCGAAATACTGCAGATTTTTATCGTCATTTCTCTGCTGTTGGTCCTACGCTCTTTTTAATGTGTTTTTTGAGTTCCTGGGGTTCCGATTGACCAAGAAACGGTCATACAAATCAATTCGGAGACTAGAAATTTTCAGCTCCAAAAATCGCAAAAAAAGTAAGGCTAACCCCTTTGGATTTTTGGCGAAAATTTTGACGACTTTGAAAAGTGCTGCAATTAATTCTTCAGGGCACTATTCCGACGTAATTTTGCTAGAGAAATCGATTGAGCGCAGTCCCAATACGCTGCGAGCAGCGGATCAAAAGTTACAGCCAAAGAACTGCAGATTTTGATCGTCATTTCTCTGCTGTTGGTCCTACGCTCTTTTTAATGTGTTTTTTGAGTTCCTGGGGTTCCGATTGACCAAGAAACGGTCATACAAATCAATTCGGCGACTAGAAATTTTCGGCTCCAAAAATCGCAAAAAAAGTAAGGCTAACCCCTTTGGATTTTTGGCGAAAATTTTGACGACTTTGAGAAGTGCTGCAATTAATTCTTTAGGGCTCTATTCCGACGTAATTTTGCGAGAGAAATCGATTGAGCGCAGTCCCAATACGCTGCGAGCAGCGGATCAAAAGTTACAGCCAAAAAACTGCAGATTTCCATCGTCATTTCTCTGCTGTTGGTCCTACGCTCTTTTTAATGTGTTTTTTGAGTTCCTGGGGTTCCGATTGACCAAGAAACGGTCATACAAATCAATTCGGAGACTAGAAATTTTCGGCTCCAAAAATCGCAAAAAAAGTAAGGCTAACCCCTTTGGATTTTTAGCGAAAATTTCGACGACTTTGAAAAGTGCTGCAATTAATTCTTTAGGGCACTATTCCGACGTAATTTCGCGAGAGAAATCGATTGGGCGCAGTCCCAATACGCTGCGAGCAGCGGATCAAAAGTTACAGCCAAAAAACTGCAGATTTCCATCGTCATTTCTCTGCTGTTGGTCCTACGCTCTCTTTAATGTGTTTTTTGAGTTCCTGGGGTTCCGATTGACCAAGAAACGGTCATACAAATCAATTCGGAGACTAGAAATTTTCGGCTCCAAAAATCGCAAAAAAAGTAAGGCTAACCCCTTTGGATTTTTGGCGAAAATTTTGACGACTTTGAAAAGTGCTGCAATTAATTCTTTGGGGCACTATTTCGACGTAATTTTGCGAGAGAAATCGATTGGGCGCAGTCCCAATACGCTGCGAGCAGCGGATCAAAAGTTACAGCCAAAAAACTGCAGATTTCCATCGTCATTTCTCTGCTGTTGGTCCTGCGCTCTTTTTAATGTGTTTTTTGAGTTCCTGGGGTTCCGATTGACCAAGAAACGGTCATACAAATCAATTCGGAGACTAGAAATTTTCGGCTCCAAAAATCGCAAAAAAAGTAAGGCTAACCCCTTTGGATTTTTGGCGAAAATTTTGACGACTTTGAAAAGTGCTGCAATTAATTCTTTGGGGCACTATTTCGACGTAATTTTGCGAGAGAAATCGATTGGGCGCAGTCCCAATACGCTGCGAGCAGCGGATCAAAAGTTTTAGCCAAAAAACTGCAGATTTTTATCGTCATTTCTCTGCTGTTGGTCCTACGCTCTTTTTAATGTGTTTTTTGAGTTCCTGGGGTTCCGATTAACCAAGAAACGGTCATACAAATCAATCCAGAAACTATAAATTTTCAGCTCAAAAAATCGCAAAAAAAGTAAGGCTAACCCATCTGGATTTTTGGCGAAAATTTTGACGACTTTGAAAAGTGCTGCAATTATTTCTTCAGGCTACTATTCCGACGTAATTTTGCTAGAGAAATCGATTGGGCGCAGTCCCAATACGCTGCGAGCAGCGGATCAAAAGTTACAGCCAAAAAACTGCAGATTTCCATCGTCATTTCTCTGCTGTTGGTCCTACGCTCTTTTTAATGTGTTTTTTGAGTTCCTGGGGTTCCGATTGACCAAGAAACGGTCATACAAATCAATTCGGAGACTAGAAATTTTCGGCTCCGAAAATCGCAAAAAAAGTAAGGCTAACCCCTTTGGATTTTTGGCGAAAATTTCGACGACTTTGAAAAGTGCTGCAATTATTTCTTTGGGGCACTATTCCGACGTAATTTTGCGAGAGAAATCGTTTGGGCGCAGTCCCAATACGCTGCGAGCAGCGGATCAAAAGTTACAGCCAAAAAACTGCAGATTTCCATCGTCATTTCTCTGCTGTTGGTCCTACGCTCTTTTTAATGTGTTTTTTGAGTTCCTGGGGTTCCGATTGACCAAGAAACGGTCATACAAATCAATTCGGAGACTAGAAATTTTCGGCTCCAAAAATCGCAAAAAAAGTAAGGCTAACCCCTTTGGATTTTTGGCGAAAATTTCGACGACTTTGAAAAGTGCTGCAATTAATTCTTTGGGGCACTATTTCGACGTAATTTTGCGAGAGAAATCGATTGGGCGCAGTCCCAATACGCTGCGAGCAGCGGATCAAAAGTTTTAGCCAAAAAACTGCAGATTTTTATCGTCATTTCTCTGCTGTTGGTCCTACGCTCTTTTTAATGTGTTTTTTGAGTTCCTGGGGTTCCGATTAACCAAGAAACGGTCATACAAATCAATCCAGGAACTATAAATTTTCAGCTCAAAAAATCGCAAAAAAAGTAAGGCTAACCCATCTGGATTTTTGGCGAAAATTTTGACGACTTTGAAAAGTGCTGCAATTATTTCTTCAGGCTACTATTCCGACGTAATTTTGCTAGAGGAATCGATTGGGCGCAGTCCCAATACGCTGCGAGCAGCGGATCAAAAGTTACAGCCAAAAAACTGCAGATTTCCATCGTCATTTCTCTGCTGTTGGTCCTACGCTCTTTTTAATGTGTTTTTTGAGTTCCTGGGGTTCCGATTGACCAAGAAACGGTCATACAAATCAATTCGGAGACTAGAAATTTTCCGCTCCGAAAATCGCAAAAAAAGTAAGGCTAACCCCTTTGGATTTTTGGCGAAAATTTTGACGACTTTGAAGAGTGCTGCAATTAATTCTTTAGGGCACTATTCCGACGTAATTTTGCGAGAGAAATCGATTGAGCGCAGTCCCAATACGCTGCGAGCAGCGGATCAAAAGTTACAGCCAAAAAACTGCAGATTTTGATCGTCATTTCTCTGCTGTTGGTCCTACGCTCTTTTTAATGTGTTTTTTGAGTTCCTGGGGTTCCGATTGACCAAGAAACGGTCATACAAATCAATTCGGAGACTAGAAATTTTCGGCTCCAAAAATCGCAAAAAAAGTAAGGCTAACCCCTTTGGATTTTTGGCAAAAATTTTGACGACTTTGAGAAGTGCTGCAATTAATTCTTTAGGGCTCTATTCCGACGTAATTTTGCGAGAGAAATCGATTGAGCGCAGTCCCAATACGCTGCGAGCAGCGGATCAAAAGTTACAGCCAAAAAACTGCAGATTTCCATCGTCATTTCTCTGCTGTTGGTCCTACGCTCTTTTTAATGTGTTTTTTGAGTTCCTGGGGTTCCGATTGACCAAGAAACGGTCATACAAATCAATTCGGAGACTAGAAATTTTCGGCTCCAAAAATCGCAAAAAAAGTAAGGCTAACCCCTTTGGATTTTTGGCGAAAATTTCGACGACTTTGAAAAGTGCTGCAATTAATTCTTTAGGGCACTATTCCGACGTAATTTCGCGAGAGAAATCGATTGGGCGCAGTCCCAATACGCTGCGAGCAGCGGATCAAAAGTTACAGCCAAAAAACTGCAGATTTCCATCGTCATTTCTCTGCTGTTGGTCCTACGCTCTCTTTAATGTGTTTTTTGAGTTCCTGGGGTTCCGATTGACCAAGAAACGGTCATACAAATCAATTCGGAGACTAGAAATTTTCGGCTCCAAAAATCGCAAAAAAAGTAAGGCTAACCCCTTTGGATTTTTGGCGAAAATTTCGACGACTTTGAAAAGTGCTGCAATTAATTCTTTAGGGCACTATTCCGACGTAATTTCGCGAGAGAAATCGATTGGGCGCAGTCCCAATACGCTGCGAGCAGCGGATCAAAAGTTTTAGCCAAAAAACTGCAGATTTTTATCGTCATTTCTCTGCTGTTGGTCCTACGCTCTTTTCAATGTGTTTTTTGAGTTTCTGGGGTTCCGATTAACCAAGAAACGGTCATACAAATCAATCCGGAGACTAGAAATTTTCAGCTTAAAAAATCGCAAAAAAAGTGAGGCTAACCCCTCTGGATTTTTGGCGAAAATTTTGACGACTTTAAAAAGTGCTGCAATTATTTCTTCAGGCTACTATTCCGACGTAATTTTGCTAAAGAAATCGATTGAGCGCAGTCCCAATACGCTGCGAGCAGCGGATCAAAAGTTACAGTCAATAAACTGCAGATTTCCATCGTCATTTCTCTGCTGTTGGTCCTACGCTCTTTTTAATGTGTTTTTTGAGTTCCTGGGGTTCCGATTGACCAAGAAACGGTCATACAAATCAATTCGGAGACTAGAAATTTTCAGCTCCAAAAATCGCAAAAAAAGTAAGGCTAACCCCTTTGGATTTTTGGCGAAAATTTTGACGACTTTGAGAAGTGCTGCAATTAATTCTTTAGGGCTCTATTCCGACGTAATTACGCGAGAGAAATCGATTGAGCGCAGTCCCAATATGCTGCGAGCAGCGGATCAAAAGTTACAGCCAAAAAACTGCAGATTTCCATCGTCATTTCTCTGCTGTTGGTCCTACGCTCTTTTTAATGTGTTTTTTGAGTTCCTGGGGTTCCGATTGACCAAGAAACGGTCATACAAATCAATTCGGAGACTAGAAATTTCCGGCTTCAAACATCGCAAAAAAAAGTAAGGCTAACCCCTTTGGATTTTTGGCGAAAATTTCGACGACTTTGAAAAGTGCTGCAATTATTTCTTTAGGGCACTATTCCGACGTAATTTTGCGAGAGAAATCGAATGAGCGCAGTCCCAATACGCTGCGAGCAGCGGATCAAAAGTTACAGCCAAAAAACTGCAGATTTCCATCGTCATTTCTCTGCTGTTGGTCCTACGCTCTTTTTAATGTGTTTTTTGAGTTCCTGGGGTTCCGATTGACCAAGAAACGGTCATACAAATCAATTCGGAGACTAGAAATTTTCGGCTCCAAAAATCGCAAAAAAAGTAAGGCTAACCCCTTTGGATTTTTGGCGAAAATTTCGACGACTTTGAAAAGTGCTGCAATTAATTCTTTAGGGCACTATTCCGACGTAATTTTGCGAGAGAAATCGATTGGGCGCAGTCCCAATACGCTGCGAGCAGCGGATCAAAAGTTACAGCCAAAAAACTGCAGATTTCCATCGTCATTTCTCTGCTGTTGGTCCTACGCTCTCTTTAATGTGTTTTTTGAGTTCCTGGGGTTCCGATTGACCAAGAAACGGTCATACAAATCAATTCGGAGACTAGAAATTTTCGGCTCCAAAAATCGCAAAAAAAGTAAGGCTAACCCCTTTGGATTTTTGGCGAAAATTTTGACGACTTTGAAAAGTGCTGCAATTAATTCTTTGGGGCGCTATTTCGACGTAATTTTGCGAGAGAAATCGATTGGGCGCAGTCCCAATACGCTGCGAGCAGCGGATCAAAAGTTACAGCCAAAAAACTGCAGATTTCCATCGTCATTTCTCTGCTGTTGGTCCTGCGCTCTTTTTAATGTGTTTTTTGAGTTCCTGGGGTTCCGATTGACCAAGAAACGGTCATACAAATCAATTCGGAGACTAGAAATTTTCGGCTCCAAAAATCGCAAAAAAAGTAAGGCTAACCCCTTTGGATTTTTGGCGAAAATTGTGACGACTTTGAAAAGTGCTGCAATTAATTCTTTGGGGCACTATTTCGACGTAATTTTGCGAGAGAAATCGATTGGGCGCAGTCCCAATACGCTGCGAGCAGCGGATCAAAAGTTTTAGCCAAAAATCTGCAGATTTTTATCGTCATTTCTCTGTGTTGGTCCTACGCTCTTTTTAATGTGTTTTTTGAGTTCCTGGGGTTCCGATTAACCAAGAAACGGTCATACAAATCAATCCAGAAACTATAAATTTTCAGCTCAAAAAATCGCAAAAAAAGTAAGGCTAACCCATCTGGATTTTTGGCGAAAATTTTGACGACTTTGAAAAGTGCTGCAATTATTTCTTCAGGCTACTATTCCGACGTAATTTTGCTAGAGAAATCGATTGGGCGCAGTCCCAATACGCTGCGAGCAGCGGATCAAAAGTTACAGCCAAAAAACTGCAGATTTCCATCGTCATTTCTCTGCTGTTGGTCCTACGCTCTTTTTAATGTGTTTTTTGAGTTCCTGGGGTTCCGATTGACCAAGAAACGGTCATACAAATCAATTCGGAGACTAGAAATTTTCGGCTCCGAAAATCGCAAAAAAAGTAAGGCTAACCCCTTTGGATTTTTGGCGAAAATTTCGACGACTTTGAAAAGTGCTGCAATTATTTCTTTAGGGCACTATTCCGACGTAATTTTGCGAGAGAAATCGAATGAGCGCAGTCCCAATACGCTGCGAGCAGCGGATCAAAAGTTACAGCCAAAAAACTGCAGATTCCCATCGTCATTTCTCTGCTGTTGGTCCTACGCTCTTTTTAATGTGTTTTTTGAGTTTCTGGGGTTCCGATTGACCAAGAAACGGTCATACAAATCAATTCGGAGACTAGAAATTTTCGGCTCCAAAAATCGCAAAAAAAGTAAGGCTAACCCCTTTGGATTTTTGGCGAAAATTTCGACGACTTTGAAAAGTGCTGCAATTGATTCTTTAGGGCACTAGTCCGACGTAATTTTGCGAGAGAAATCGATTAGGCGCAGTCCCAATACGCTGCGAGCAGCGGATCGAAAGTTACAGCCGAAATACTGCAGATTTTTATCGTCATTTCTCTGCTGTTGGTCCTACGCTCTTTTTAATGTGTTTTTTGAGTTCCTGGGGTTCCGATTGACCAAGAAACGGTCATACAAATCAATTCGGAGACTAGAAATTTTCAGCTCCAAAAATCGCAAAAAAAGTAAGGCTAACCCCTTTGGATTTTTGGCGAAAATTTTGACGACTTTGAAAAGTGCTGCAATTAATTCTTCAGGGCACTATTCCGACGTAATTTTGCTAGAGAAATCGATTGAGCGCAGTCCCAATACGCTGCGAGCAGCGGATCAAAAGTTACAGCCAAAGAACTGCAGATTTTGATCGTCATTTCTCTGCTGTTGGTCCTACGCTCTTTTTAATGTGTTTTTTGAGTTCCTGGGGTTCCGATTGACCAAGAAACGGTCATACAAATCAATTCGGAGACTAGAAATTTTCGGCTCCAAAAATCGCAAAAAAAGTAAGGCTAACCCCTTTGGATTTTTGGCAAAAATTTTGACGACTTTGAGAAGTGCTGCAATTAATTCTTTAGGGCTCTATTCCGACGTAATTTTGCGAGAGAAATCGATTGAGCGCAGTCCCAATACGCTGCGAGCAGCGGATCAAAAGTTACAGCCAAAAAACTGCAGATTTCCATCGTCATTTCTCTGCTGTTGGTCCTACGCTCTTTTTAATGTGTTTTTTGAGTTCCTGGGGTTCCGATTGACCAAGAAACGGTCATACAAATCAATTCGGAGACTAGAAATTTTCGGCTCCAAAAATCGCAAAAAAAGTAAGGCTAACCCCTTTGGATTTTTGGCGAAAATTTCGACGACTTTGAAAAGTGCTGCAATTAATTCTTTAGGGCACTATTCCGACGTAATTTCGCGAGAGAAATCGATTGGGCGCAGTCCCAATACGCTGCGAGCAGCGGATCAAAAGTTACAGCCAAAAAACTGCAGATTTCCATCGTCATTTCTCTGCTGTTGGTCCTACGCTCTCTTTAATGTGTTTTTTGAGTTCCTGGGGTTCCGATTGACCAAGAAACGGTCATACAAATCAATTCGGAGACTAGAAATTTTCGGCTCCAAAAATCGCAAAAAAAGTAAGGCTAACCCCTTTGGATTTTTAGCGAAAATTTTGACGACTTTGAAAAGTGCTGCAATTAATTCTTTGGGGCGCTATTTCGACGTAATTTTGCGAGAGAAATCGATTGGGCGCAGTCCCAATACGCTGCGAGCAGCGGATCAAAAGTTACAGCCAAAAAACTGCAGATTTCCATCGTCATTTCTCTGCTGTTGGTCCTGCGCTCTTTTTAATGTGTTTTTTGAGTTCCTGGGGTTCCGATTGACCAAGAAACGGTCATACAAATCAATTCGGAGACTAGAAATTTTCGGCTCCAAAAATCGCAAAAAAAGTAAGGCTAACCCCTTTGGATTTTTGGCGAAAATTGTGACGACTTTGAAAAGTGCTGCAATTAATTCTTTGGGGCACTATTTCGACGTAATTTTGCGAGAGAAATCGATTGGGCGCAGTCCCAATACGCTGCGAGCAGCGGATCAAAAGTTTTAGCCAAAAAACTGCAGATTTTTATCGTCATTTCTCTGCTGTTGGTCCTACGCTCTTTTTAATGTGTTTTTTGAGTTCCTGGGGTTCCGATTAACCAAGTAACGGTCATACAAATCAATCCAGAAACTATAAATTTTCAGCTCAAAAAATCGCAAAAAAAGTAAGGCTAACCCATCTGGATTTTTGGCGAAAATTTTGACGACTTTGAAAAGTGCTGCAATTATTTCTTCAGGCTACTATTCCGACGTAATTTTGCTAGAGAAATCGATTGGGCGCAGTCCCAATACGCTGCGAGCAGCGGATCAAAAGTTACAGCCAAAAAACTGCAGATTTCCATCGTCATTTCTCTGCTGTTGGTCCTACGCTCTTTTTAATGTGTTTTTTGAGTTCCTGGGGTTCCGATTGACCAAGAAACGGTCATACAAATCAATTCGGAGACTAGAAATTTTCGGCTCCGAAAATCGCAAAAAAAGTAAGGCTAACCCCTTTGGATTTTTGGCGAAAATTTCGACGACTTTGAAAAGTGCTGCAATTATTTCTTTAGGGCACTATTCCGACGTAATTTTGCGAGAGAAATCGAATGAGCGCAGTCCCAATACGCTGCGAGCAGCGGATCAAAAGTTACAGCCAAAAAACTGCAGATTCCCATCGTCATTTCTCTGCTGTTGGTCCTACGCTCTTTTTAATGTGTTTTTTGAGTTTCTGGGGTTCCGATTGACCAAGAAACGGTCATACAAATCAATTCGGAGACTAGAAATTTTCGGCTCCAAAAATCGCAAAAAAAGTAAGGCTAACCCCTTTGGATTTTTGGCGAAAATTTCGACGACTTTGAAAAGTGCTGCAATTGATTCTTTAGGGCACTAGTCCGACGTAATTTTGCGAGAGAAATCGATTAGGCGCAGTCCCAATACGCTGCGAGCAGCGGATCGAAAGTTACAGCCGAAATACTGCAGATTTTTATCGTCATTTCTCTGCTGTTGGTCCTACGCTCTTTTTAATGTGTTTTTTGAGTTCCTGGGGTTCCGATTGACCAAGAAACGGTCATACAAATCAATTCGGAGACTAGAAATTTTCAGCTCCAAAAATCGCAAAAAAAGTAAGGCTAACCCCTTTGGATTTTTGGCGAAAATTTTGACGACTTTGAAAAGTGCTGCAATTAATTCTTCAGGGCACTATTCCGACGTAATTTTGCTAGAGAAATCGATTGAGCGCAGTCCCAATACGCTGCGAGCAGCGGATCAAAAGTTACAGCCAAAGAACTGCAGATTTTGATCGTCATTTCTCTGCTGTTGGTCCTACGCTCTTTTTAATGTGTTTTTTGAGTTCCTGGGGTTCCGATTGACCAAGAAACGGTCATACAAATCAATTCGGAGACTAGAAATTTTCGGCTCCAAAAATCGCAAAAAAAGTAAGGCTAACCCCTTTGGATTTTTGGCAAAAATTTTGACGACTTTGAGAAGTGCTGCAATTAATTCTTTAGGGCTCTATTCCGACGTAATTTTGCGAGAGAAATCGATTGAGCGCAGTCCCAATACGCTGCGAGCAGCGGATCAAAAGTTACAGCCAAAAAACTGCAGATTTCCATCGTCATTTCTCTGCTGTTGGTCCTACGCTCTTTTTAATGTGTTTTTTGAGTTCCTGGGGTTCCGATTGACCAAGAAACGGTCATACAAATCAATTCGGAGACTAGAAATTTTCGGCTCCAAAAATCGCAAAAAAAGTAAGGCTAACCCCTTTGGATTTTTGGCGAAAATTTCGACGACTTTGAAAAGTGCTGCAATTAATTCTTTAGGGCACTATTCCGACGTAATTTCGCGAGAGAAATCGATTGGGCGCAGTCCCAATACGCTGCGAGCAGCGGATCAAAAGTTACAGCCAAAAAACTGCAGATTTCCATCGTCATTTCTCTGCTGTTGGTCCTACGCTCTCTTTAATGTGTTTTTTGAGTTCCTGGGGTTCCGATTGACCAAGAAACGGTCATACAAATCAATACGGAGACTAGAAATTTTCGGGTCCAAGAATCGCAAAAAAAGTAAGGCTAACCCCTTTGGATTTTTGGCGAAAATTTTGACGACTTTGAAAAGTGCTGCAATTAATTCTTTGGGGCACTATTTCGACGTAATTTTGCGAGAGAAATCGATTGGGCGCAGTCCCAATACGCTGCGAGCAGCGGATCAAAAGTTTTAGCCAAAAAACTGCAGATTTTTATCGTCATTTCTCTGCTGTTGGTCCTACGCTCTTTTCAATGTGTTTTTTGAGTTTCTGGGGTTCCGATTAACCAAGAAACGGTCATACAAATCAATCCGGAGACTAGAAATTTTCAGCTCAAAAAATCGCGAAAAAAGTAAGGCTAACCCCTCTGGATTTTTGGCGAAAATTTTGACGACTTTGAAAAGTGCTGCAATTATTTCTTCAGGCTACTATTCCGACGTAATTTTGCTAGAGAAATCGATTGAGCGCAGTCCCAATACGCTGCGAGCAGCGGATCAAAAGTTACAGTCAATAAACTGCAGATTTCCATCGTCATTTCTCTGCTGTTGGTCCTACGCTCTTTTTAATGTGTTTTTTGAGTTCCTGGGGTTCCGATTGACCAAGAAACGGTCATACAAATCAATTCGGAGACTAGAAATTTTCGGCTCCAAAAATCGCAAAAAAAGTAAGGCTAACCCCTTTGGATTTTTGGCGAAAATTTTGACGACTTTGAGAAGTGCTGCAATTAATTCTTTAGGGCTCTATTTCGACGTAATTACGCGAGAGAAATCGATTGAGCGCAGTCCCAATACGCTGCGAGCAGCGGATCAAAAGTTACAGCCAAAAAACTGCAGATTCCCATCGTCATTTCTCTGCTGTTGGTCCTACGCTCTTTTTAATGTGTTTTTTGAGTTCCTGGGGTTCCGATTGACCGAGAAACGGTCATACAAATCAATTCGGTGACTAGAAATTTTCGGCTCCAAAAATCGCAAAAAAAGTAAGGCTAACCCCTTTGGATTTTTGGCGAAAATTTCGACGACTTTGAAAAGTGCTGCAATTGATTCTTTAGGGCACTAGTCCGACGTAATTTTGCGAGAGAAATCGATTAGGCGCAGTCCCAATACGCTGCGAGCAGCGGATCGAAAGTTACAGCCGAAATACTGCAGATTTTTATCGTCATTTCTCTGCTGTTGGTCCTACGCTCTTTTTAATGTGTTTTTTGAGTTCCTGGGGTTCCGATTGACCAAGAAACGGTCATACAAATCAATTCGGAGACTAGAAATTTTCGGCTCCAAAAATCGCAAGAAAAGTAAGGCTAACCCCTTTGGATTTTTGGCGAAAATTTTGACGACTTCGAAAAGTGCTGCAATTATTTCTTTAGGCCACTATTCCGACGTAATTTTGCGAGAGAAATCGATTGAGCGCAGTCCCAATACGCTGCGAGCAGCGGATCAAAAGTTACAGCCAAAAAACTGCAGATTTCCATCGTCATTTCTCTGCTGTTGGTCCTACGCTCTTTTTAATGTGTTTTTTGAGTTCCTGGGGTTCCGATTGACCAAGAAATAGTCATACAAATCAATTCGGAGACTAGAAATTTTCGGCATCAAAAATCGCAAAAAAAGTAAGGCTAACCCCTTTGGATTTTTGGCAAAAATTTCGACGACTTTGCAAAGTGCTGCAATTAATTCTCTGGGGCACTATTCCGACGTAATTTTGAGAGAGAAATCGATTGGGCGCAGTCCTAATACGCTGCGAGCAGCGGATCAAAAGTTACAGCCAAAAAACTGCAGATTTTCATCGTGATTTCTCTGCTGTTGGTCCTACGCTCTTTTAAATGTGTTTTTTGAGTTCCTGGGGTTCCGATTGACCAAGAAACGGTCATACAAATCAATTCGGAGACTAGAAATTTTCGGCTCCAAAAATCGCAAAAAAAGTAAGGCTAACCCCTTTGGATTTTTGGCGAAAATTTCGACGACTTTGAAAAGTGCTGCAATTAATTCTTTAGGGCACTATTCCGACGTAATTTTGCGAGAGAAATCGATTGGGTGCAGTCCCAATACGCTGCGAGCAGCGGATCAAAAGTTACAGCCAATAAACTGCAGATTTCCATCGTCATTCCTCTGCTGTTGGTCCTACGCTCTTTTTAATGTGTTTTTTGAGTCCCTGGGGTTCCGATTGACCAAGAAACGGTCATACAAATCAATTCGGAGACTAGAAATTTTCGGCTCCAAAAATCGCAAGAAAAGTAAGGCTAACCCCTTTGGATTTTTGGCGAAAATTTCGACGACTTTGAAAAGTGCTGCAATCAATTCTTTGGGGCACTATTCCGACGTAATTTTGCGAGAGAAATCGATTGGGCGCAGTCCCAATACGCTGCGAGCAGCGGATCAAAAGTTACAGCCAAAAAACTGCAGATTTCCATCGTCATTTCTCTGCTGTTGGTCCTACGCTCTTTCTAATGTGTTTTTTGAGTTCCTGGGGTTCCGATTGACCAAGAAACGGTTATAAAAATCAATTCGGAGACTAGAAATTTTCGGTTTCAAAAATCGCAAAAAAAGTAAGGCTAACCCCTTTGGATTTTTGGCGAAAATTTCGACGACTTTGAAAAGTGCTGCAATTAATTCTTTAGGGCACTATTCCGACGTAATTTTGCGAGAGAAATCGATTAAGCGCAGTCCCAATACGCTGCGAGCAGCGGATCAAAAGTTACAGCCGAAATACTGCAGATTTTCATCGTCATTTCTCTGCTGTTGGTCCTACGCTCTTTTTAATGTGTTTTTCGAGTTCCTGGGGTTCCGATTGACCAAGAAACGGTCATACAAATCAATTCGGAGACTAGAAATTTTCGGCTCTAAAAATCGCAAAAAAAGTAAGGCTAACCCCTTTGGATTTTTGGCGAAAATTTTGACGACTTTGAAAAGTGCTGCAATTAATTCTTTAGGGCACTATTTCGACGTAATTTTGCGAGAGAAATCGAATGAGCGCAGTCCCAATACGCTGCGAGCAGCGGATCAAAAGTTACAGCCAAAAAACTGCAGATTTTCATCGTCATTTCTCTGCTGTTGGTCCTACGCTCTTTTTAATGTGTTTTTTGAGTTCCTGGGGTTCCGATTGACCAAGAAACGGTTATACAAATCAATTCGGAGACTAGAAATTTTTGGCTCCAAAAATCGCAAAAAAAGTAAGGCTAACCCCTTTGGATTTTTGGCGAAAATTTTGACGACTTTGAAAAGTGCTGCAATTAATTCTTTAGGGCACTATTCCGACGTAATTTTGCGAGAGAAATCGATTGGGCGCAGTCCCAATACGCTGCGAGCAGCGGATCAAAAGTTACAGCCAAAAAACTGCAGATTTCCATAGTCATTTCTCTGCTGTTGGTCCTACGCTCTTTTCAATGTGTTTTTCGAGTTCCTGGGGTTCCGATTGACCAAGAAACGGTCATACAAATCAATTCGGAGACTAGAAATTTTCGGCTCCAAAAATCGCAAAAAAAGTAAGGCTAACCCCTTCGGATTTTTGGCGAAAATTTTGACGACTTTGAAAAGTGCTGCAATTAATTTTTTAGGGCACTATTCCGACGTAGTTTTGCGAGAGAAATTAATTTAGCGCAGTCCCAATACGCTGCGAGCAGCGGATCAAAAGTTACAGCCAAAAAACTGCAGATTTCCATCGTCATTTCTCTGCTGTTGGTCCTACGCTCTTTCGAATGTGTTTTTTGAGTTCCTGGGGTTCCGATCGACCAAGAAACGTTCATACATATCAATTCGGAGACTAGAAATTTTCAGCTCTAAAAATCGCAGAAAAAGTAAGGCTAACCCCTTTGGATTTTCGGCGAAAATTTTGACGACTTTGAAAAGTGCTGCAATTATTTCACTAGGGCACTATTCCGACGTAATTTTGCGAGAGAAATCGATTGAGCGCAGTCCCAATACGCTGCGAGCAGCGGATCAAAAGTTAAAGCTGAAAAACTGCAGATTTTCATCGTCATTTCTCTGCTGTTGGTCCCACGCTCTATTCATTGTGTTTTCTGAGTTCCTAGGGTTTCAATTAACCAAGAAACGGTCACACGTATCAATTTGGAGACCAGAAATTTTCAGCTCCAAAAATCGCAGAAAAAGTAAGGCTAACCCCTTTGGATTTTTGGCGAAAATTTTGACGACTTTGAAAAGTGCTGCAATTATTTCTCTAGGGCACTATTCCGACGTAATTTTGCGAGAGAAATCGATTGAGCGCAGTTTCAATACGCTGCGAGCAGCGGATCAAAAGTTTCAGCCAATAAACTGCAGATTTCCATCGTCATTTCTCTGCTGTTGGTCCTATGCTCTTTTTAATGTGTTTTTTGAGTTCCTGGGGTTCCAATTAACCAAGAAACGGTCATACAAATCGATTCGGAGACTAGAAATTTTCGGCTCCAAAAATCGCAAAAAAAAGTAAGGCTAACCTCATCGGATTTTTGGCAAAAATTTTGACGACTTCGAAAAGTGCTGGGATTCATTCTTTAGGGCACTTATGCGACGTACTTTTGCGAGAGAAGTCGATTGATCGCAGTCCCGATACCCTGCGAGCAACGGATCGAAAGTGACGTCTGAATCACGTCATATCTGCACAGATATCTTCCTGAGGTAAGGAAAAAACTCAATTATTTGTAGGTTTCAGTTCCAGACTTTGCCCAGAACAGTTTATTTAATATGCCCTAATTCTAGTACAAGTATTCCGGTGTCAGTGTGTCATAATTCTCGAAGTCGACGACAAGACATAAAATAACATACAAAACAATGTGCTACATATGATCAAATGTTACCTAAGAAATTTTATTGACATATGAGAAAATACGTGCACACTATAGATTGTCCTCAGCAAAATGTGGAAAATCCTACATCAGATAGTGATCACGGTCAAATTTAGCCTCAGCTCTAGCCTTCGTACTGGTGGAACACATCTCTGCGGGGTACAACATATGATGTATGATATTATTTTCTCACTTTTACATGTAACCTTTATAATAACGAACAAAAAATGAATATTTCCCATATTTTCTTTGTATTTCCATAGCCCTCGCTTTATTACTGTTTGAGATGTTTTCTCCGCATCCCGAGGGTCCTAATAGTCCTGAAAGCGTCAAGCAAATCGATCCTGAGACAAAAAAATCTTCCATTTCAAAGTGATAATAATAGTAATAGTAACAGACTACACTCATTACAATTGTGTTTATCATGTACGGAGTGAGGAAGGGAGTCAAAACCAGGTTGGCAGTTGCAAATAGAAACACCAGCCTTCGCACGAGGGAAGAGGGAATCTACTGAAAACCATGTCCGGGCGTAGCCCGGTAATGTTAGCGTAAAGCTAACGCCCTTTTGCCTTCACCCTGCAACCTTCAGGATTTCCGGTAAAAATTGTGATTATTTTGAAAAATGCTGTAATCAATATTTTGATGCACTTCTTCGACGTAATTTTGCCCGAGGAATCAATCGCGCGCAGTCCGAATACGCTGCGAGCGACTGATCAAGAGTTACAGTTAGAAAACGAAAGATTATCTTCGTAATTTTTCTGCACCTGGTCCCACGCTCTTTTTGATATCTCTTTCGTATTCTTGAGGGTCCAATTAGCGGAGAAAGCGTGCTGTAAAACGTTTCTGAGACAAAAAATTTCCGATCTCTGAAAATCGCCAAAAAGCATGGCCAACCCCTTCGGATTTTATCAGTCAAATTTTGGCTTTGAAATTAATTTGAAAGACGGGGTGTACAACTCCTTAAGGCGCTATAATGTTCTCATTTACGAAAGGAATCGATTGCGTACAACGGATCAAGAGTTACAGCCGAAAATGGAAATTATTTTCCGGATTTTATTCGTATGCCCACAGCTGTTGGTTCTGCGATGTTTTCAATGCATTTTTGGAATTCCTTCAGGTTCAATCGACTGAGGAAAGGTCATTTTAATTACAATCGGACGAACATAGTTTTTACTCTAAAGTCGCGGAAAAAAAGAAGACCACCTTTCGTTTTCGACTTAATTTCGCGTAAGAAAACTGAGATTCCACCACCAGGCGCCTTCGCTACATATAGGGACATTATTCAAGCCGAATAATGTCAAAATACCGTATTCAAATAGAGCCAACTAAAATTACCACAGCTGACGACAATTCAACGTACGAGTTGAATATCGAACTTTCTTTACGGAACGCCAACTTCGCCGTTTTCTACCAGAACTGGAAAGTAAGAAAACGAACTCTTTATGCTAAACAGCAACAATTTTTCACCTTTAATCATCATTATATTACTGTACACGTCAAAGATTTATATAAAGGAATCTGCAATTGTTCCTCGGTTGAACGATCGACTAAAATGTTTTATTACCGATATATGAAACTGTTATTAATGTATTTGTATTACTCATTATACTTTAGACTGGCTATATCCATAATAACCAAACTATAGCATACAATGAACTCAGAAAAATAATTATTTATATACACATATCGAATATTCTCTGTACAATATTTAATTAACTATGGAAGCTTGGTACCGCCATTTATCATTTTATATTGTCCAATTGTCATATACGTATATGTATATGTATAATCTTGTATGTGACCTGCGCAGTATCTGTTTTTTCTCTTTTTCTTTTAACCGTACAATTAATAGCAATAATAATGAGAATAGTGACATAGTTGTATCGAGCTGCGCTTGCCGAAAAAATATTAATTTGCGATTTAACGTAGTTATAAGAGCTTATAATGTATTCTTTACATTTATATTTCAATACAATATGTACGTCTCTATATATTAATTATATAAATATTACAACACTCGTCTTTTTCTTAAAACCTTAGAAAAATGTGTATTAAGTTTCTTTAAATATTTTTTCTTCCCATCCTTATGTTTCGTTTTTCCAGTTTTGTATTCGTTACTGAGATGTATAATGTCATCGTTTTAGGACCCGCCCGTGTCGATGATTTTACGGTAAGTACAGCGATGCATATATCTACAGAGATTTAGGTGTAGTAATAATAGCCTAATTCGAAAAGTTTACAACATTCTATAACTGTTATTTACACGATCAATTAGTGCCGTTTCTGTCATAGACAGAAGAATAATTATTCAATTATGTTACCGTCCGACTAATCAGCAGTACAACGAAGTCATATAATTGATTTAATTGTTCTTCTCTTCTCGCATCGCGGTTTCATAACAGCCTAGTTTTTAATATTTTTTTCCCGTTCCATGTCATGCTTAGAAAGAATGAAGAAACGAAAAACTAACAACAAAAAATGTACTTATTTAATTTTTTCAGCACCGTGTTTAACAGATATTATAGTCGGCCGAATTATATTTATATATAGGATAGCCCATTTTAGATAATCATAATGTATTATTTATAAATAGTCGTTAAAAAGCGTAACGATTGCGTGTATCGATAATATGTTACGATTAATTCAACGCATTTGTGTACTGACTATTGATTACTTTACAAGTGCAGTGTTTGGATTAGGCAGTTTTTTTTTGTCATTTACGTATAGTTAGAATATTACGCAGCTAAATATTTTCAATAGGCACCCCGTAAAATATGATACTCACACACGCAGACATACTTTTAGAGTTTTCCATACAATGAAAAGAAAAAATGCGGGTAAAGGAGAAAGCGGTATATATGTTTAAGCATATACCGATCGATGACAAGGAGGCAACGAAATAACGAATGAATGAATGAAAAAAGAAAGCTTTTCTCCAAACAGTCATGCACACCAAAGAAGGAAGCGTCGAAATTAAGCCTTCAGTCTTTTCAATGAATCGAAAGATCCAATATACATACGTTTATACACGCTAAGTTTTATAATATTGTTATTAAATATTTCAACAGGACTTTAATCACTCTATACCTACATTTTATTATAACTTTACTATATAACTGGCAACATTTTATCGGTCAGCAGGCTCTTCACAGTTTATTATAAATATACGAAGTAACTACTTTACATGAATGCAACAGACGGAAATTAAGGTTTATTTCACTAAGGAGGTTCTAAGGCTACTTTGTAATCTCTACTGTGACAGTCAGTAAATTACTAGCAAGCATATAATTCGATATGGTTCTATTTTAATATGCATTATTGCGTATACTGGACTCTTCGAGAGATTCGATATAATATCTATGTATAAATCCCTATGTGTATGTGTATCTAGAATCTGTTATTTATCGAAAAGTAATCGCGTGTGTATCAATCGTATTATAGTCTATATTACATAGTAAATAAACATCCCTATGCCAAGAGGTGAATCGTGCCACGTATTTTCCATCGATTTTCGATCATCGTTACATTATATTGGTATATCATGTACACATCGTTGTAGACAATATTTAAACTATTATATTTACACGTGCACAATGGTGATCGTGGCAAAAATAAGAATCTCAATACAATTCTCCAATTAAATAGTAATTAAGCCGAGATAATCGAATTGAATTCGTTGATTTTGTCTTGTTCAACTCAGGTCTCAACTTTCAATACCGTAATAACAACATTAAATATGTACAGGTCGCAATTAAAAAGTGTATCAGTCAGTCATTCTGCTTCTATTTCACTCATTTTCTTTCACTGATTGAGTCCATTTACGTGGCTCTCATTGTATCTTTTCCCACATCACATTCGCTCATATCTAGAGCTAGGAATTGGCACAGTTTCGAAACCCTCGAACCGCAACCGACTCGATCGCTTTACTGCAGATTTACTACACTCAACGAACTCCGTAGCCTCAACGCAACAGACGTTCGCCGATTTAAATCTGCACCGATCTACAAGTCGATGTACGGAACGAAGGTTGGCCTGGCTCAGGATGGCTGATTGTGCGGTCTCGCCCCCTTTTTGCTGCTGCCGAAGGTGAACCAGGTCCCAACTTTCCGTCCCAAAGAGTTCGTTCCCGCCCCTTGTTGTCCCGGAAGCATCGCAACTTCGTACGCCGAATTCCGCTTGTAAGTTTTATCTGCGTGATTGATTTAAGTTGAAATTAGTTGATTTTCAATGAAGAGTTTAGGATTATTTGAAACATCGTAAAACGAGTACAAAAAAATGATTGAACTGGGGTTTGAAACGTGAATTTAATTGAGACAAAAAGAATCTTTTGTAAAGTTTGAACGCGTAAAAACTCCGAGTTCGAACAGTCAACTTCCGTTTGTAACTAATTTACAGTTTGAAAGTACGTCGGATTGTATAAGTTTTAATTTTGATGCTTTGTTCGTTTGTGATATGTTTTTCTACCAATAGCTAAAAATCAATTTTCAGTAACCTTGGTATGTCTCTTGATAAAGTATCGGTTCATTCATTATGCTGGATAGTGTTCCGGTATTCAACATTTTTGTGATTTGCTATAAGGAAGTTGAAGAACCAATTCACCTTAGAAAACTCATCTACCAAAAAAATGATCGCTGTAATTCGTGAAAATTGGACGATCTATATCAAAGAAAATTATATATCATCTAACTACTATCCTTCAGTCTGTATTAGTAAGTTTCTAACTTTGTGACGTGAAGACAATACCGTAATCTTGAATTTCAATTTGATTCAATTAAGTCACTGGCTTAAAGCCTCTGTTAAATAATATTATTATCATTTCGTCATTTTGTCGTATAGAATACTCGCAATTCATTTTACTCGAGTTGCTGGTATTTCACTTACTGCTGGGCTTGCTGGGTGGTCGGCACCTTTCCCTAGTGGCAGCTATTTTGGCGAGTTGCCTAGCCGCGGGTGGAAAATCAAGACCATCGGTTCGATCCTGCTGGACAAGCCGTCGCTCCTCCGCCATAGCAGCGAGCCACTGTCTCTTCTCATCGGCAGTTCGGCAACAGAAGAGAAGCCATTTGTCACGAACGCAGCTATACACCTTCAGGCAGTGTCTCACGGTCACCCCGAGTTGCGGATCTATCGATTTGGAACATTAGAATTGATTAGTATGCATTTTTTAGTTCCTAATCGGTCAGAGCTTAAGTGTTAAGCCTTGAAATAAATAGTCAACAAGCCCAGAATCCGTTCGGTGACTCCAAAACGAATGGTGACTTTACAAAATGGATTTACACATCACGATTTCTGACTTTTAAGTTTCTGATTTTGGTGAAACAAGCCCATCGAGCCTCGTACTCACCCTTGCCGTCTGGAACGTCGATCACTTCGCTGGTATCGAGGTAAATCCGACCCTTGTAGACGTAGGTGTTGCGTTTTAATATATCCTTCTTGCAGTAGACGAGCTGATGATCGAAAAGGAAAAGAGTTATGTTGTTGGTCCACATACCACTGGTAACTCTGATAACTTCACCCTGATGAATGAGCTGTGAGGACACCTCGATAAGGTCCTCAGCCTGGAATTATATAACAAGAGAACGAAATTAGTCGTTACGAAAAGGCGGTGTTTATACAGCAACTAAGAAGTTACTCGCCTCCCATCCTTCGACCCTTTGCTGCCAGGCGGCGAGTTTCTCGAGACTTTCCATCCGTCGTTTTCTCTCGTTTATCAAAACTGCGACACCCCTCATCGCCTCGAGAGCCTCTTTTATCTTTTCGAAATCCGGGTGATCAGCTTTCGTGTATTTCAACAGCTCAGCGAGCTGCAGTGGATACTTGCAAATCCTCTGAACAGGCGTCAGCAGGTAACCGTCCAGCGGTATCTCGATGAGTCCCCTCATCAGCCGACAACCCTCGAAGAATTTGCTGTAGCGATTGTGCTGATAGAGCTCCTGCAGCGTCGCCATCGCCATCGGGTGGCTGTTACAGTACTCGGAATACATCCTGAACCCGGATCTCTGTAATGCGGAAAAAACACGAGGTGTCACCGAATCTCTCGCATCCGAAATCGACGTATCCTTTACAAAAACCCACTCACGTGGTTCAAGAAGCACTCTCCTACACAGCTTTTGTGCGGGGCATTCCAGTCTATGACGGATTCGAGTTCTTTGAGAAAATCCGATTGGAAATCGAGCAGCTCTTCGATGTTTATGAAAATTGCCTCAATCTGGTCCTCGGTGAACATGTCGCTCCGTCTTCTGCACTCGGCTACGTAACCCTCGGCAACGTCTCGCAAAATCTTTACAAAGTCTCGCTCGGTTTGCACCAGTTCTCGTACAACACTCGACCTCACCTGCTCGTTCGAAAGCAACGAAACGCTAGTCCGCCTTCTGAGCTGGGAATTCATCGATACGCCCGAAGCCATCGCCGCTAGGCAGTCCTCCACTGTGTCTTCTTGGCTGACCCGCAGCTGAAAGTGGAGTTTAATGATCAGCTCAAGGGGTTCGGACATGAGATGGATTAAATGCGAGGTGATGACCACTTTCGAAGTTAGGTTTACGCTTTAATTTAAGACTTCAAGACTTCAAAAGATTTTAAGTGATTTCTTGACTTCAAGTACTTTAAAGCGACTTTACAGGACTTTTTCTTACCGTTTACACCTGATTTCAAGAGTGCAGGTTACTCCCTTTATTTAGTGTTTGAATGGGCTGATCGACGGTCCACTTACCCTGACGAATGCAGCCGGGAACCAGCCGTGTTCATTTCTACAGCTTCCCCACCACCAGTCCCTGTCGATTGTGTCCAGAACGTCGATCACGTCTCCGGCTCTGAAGGCGAGCTCTTCTGGCTCCATAGCGACGTGATCCCAAACCGCCTCGGCCAGGATGGCGACATCCTCATCCATCGTTTGCTCGAAGGATGACTTCTTCCTATCCGACAGTGACGCGACCGAGGATTCCGAGTCCGACATCATCTCGTCGTCTGACGTACCGCCTCCACATCTGGCGTCCTGTTCATCCTCCGACAGCACGTTTCCACCGGGCAACCTCGCACCTGGAGCATTAAGGATCTCGGTACAGACTCCAGCGAACCACGATATAATCATAACACGAACAACAACCTAACTAATTTTTGGGCAATCTTAAAATTCAATCTTTCTTTTCATATCCTTCAATTTATTCAATGAATGTGAAACCATATATCAATCAACCATTCAATTGTTTATTATTTTAAAGCACTGGAATTGTATTTTGCTTGAATTATTATTCAAGCAACTTTTCCCCACGAAAGAGTTTCAAAATTCAGTGAATCACCGCTTGCAGCGATAACAGCATCATATTTTACTTCAAAAGTTTTCCTCTTGCTGGAAATTCACTTCAAGTCGATCTAATTTAACAGAACGACTGTACGGCTGTTTGGATGAGCATCTTTCTGTGTTTATGTTATCAAAGTTTGCCAACAACGATCAGCTGTTTTCGCAGTACGATGCCATATTGGTTTAGTCGCGCTCATACTCTGGATATCCTTGTATTTTAAGATGAATCTTAAAGAGATGTCAAGTGATTTTCGCTACTTGTATAAGTTTTTCGAGGATGTTTTTTCACTGAGGAACTTATTCGTGCTCACCTGCAGTTTTGGCGCGCATCAAAGGCGAGAGTTGATTTATGCCAAGTGGTTGACTGAGGGAGCGTCTTAAATTTGTCCTGGTATTCCTCCCTTTCGAGTTACTAGCATGAAATTTGAAAAATGGAACCATTCAATAACGGGGGGGCTTAAAGTTCCTGGACATGGAATTACGCGCAATGGTTGTACAATATAATGTATAATATAATGTAATAACTAGTGAAACTCGACATATGTATATACACACTATTGATATACCATTCAACAACAAATTAACTTACATAACGTGTAACATCGCTACAGATAAATTATGACAAATCATTACTCAATCATGTCTCATGTTTTTTTCTTTCGTTATTTTTTTTTTCTTGTATAGGACGAACAAAAGCAAGTACAAATTAGATACCCTTGTAATTCCACCTACCACTATTGTCCCTCGATTTACTGGAAAAGTTTGAACAAAAACAAAAAATTTATATTTACATCTATGAGTAAAATGGATACCTAAACGGTACCCGAGCGCTATTTATCAAAGAAGAACGGATTGCTTCTTTTACATTCGATGCATGAGCAATCGTTCCAACTAAAGTTTCGTAACTGTTGAGTTTTCCATTTAATTTTTACTTATGTCAAAAGATATTAACTGGGGATATTCTGCACATTAGAACAGCGATAGAACCAAATCCGTATTCAACGATTACTCTTACCTCCAACTCTAAATATATACAAATGACGGTGCATAGTATATTTGGACAGTTTCGAAAAATTGCCAATCGTAAAATTGCTATCCATAATTTGCAGAGTAGTGAATTAAGTTACATTTCTCTCGGCGAAAACTGGGAAAGGTTATGATAATTGGAAAAGATCCGATTCTTCGATGATATTATTTTTCACCGCCCGAGAGTACCTATAAACCAGACGAGAACCAATCTGTGCTCGTGTAAATAAACTAACGGTGCATTATACGTACTTCATTGTGTCTGAGAAAACAAAAATGAGACAAAAATTGAAGAATTGTATAGAATTAAAAAAAAAAAGTGCTGCCGATAAGATTTTGCGTCCATTTGGCGATTACTCACCTTCTGAGCGTTACTATGTCGTTGGAGGAATGTCTCGGACTCAATCTCGGGGGACGCGTCTTGATGGGCGAAGGGGTCGACAGCATTCTGCGATAATTGTGAGCGTGGCTGTATCCGGACCTCGTGTCCCATTGTAAGAGTCTCTGACCCCCAAGATCACTGTTCGTTCTACGAACGTGGTGATTGCGGCTTGTCCTGCTCTGAAGATCGGCCTGAAGCAGAACAGTAGCGATATTAAAAGTGGTCAAATATTTCGCACAGCAGATAAGTGAATAAAAAATTTCAAATTTCCCGCCATTTCGTTGAAATTCGCTGGGCATTCGCAGAACTATAATAACCGTTTCCTGGAACAACGGATGACAACGCAAAACGATAGTAGCAAGTAACGGTGACCGTAGCTGTTCCCTTTAATTTGCATCACATCTGAGATCACGTGCCACGTTTTGTTGCACGGTCACGGGACGTTTTCTGTTTGTTTGTATGTTTTTTTTTTTTTGTTTTCACCTGGATGACATCGAGTGATCGGCTGTTCCTCCGCACGCTGGCTCTGGACAATTCAGAGTTCTCGATAAAGCACCCGCACATTTTGGCGAACATTTTGAACCGGTTTTAATCATTCGGAAATCACGGTGGAAATCGCTAAATCCTACATTTCCGACTTCAAAAATCTGGGAAATCTGGGAAATCGCGGGTCGAGAATACAGCAAATGACACAAGGCACTTGCGGGGTTTAATGGTGGGTGTGTATAATAATGCAACAGACCAGTTCACAGTGGCTGCTTAGTCAACCTCGCGATATCAACTGAACAAAAGTGTCTCGTTTCCTTTCCACGCATCCTGGCAGCCTGGAGACCCGTTGATACGTGATACGTTGTAAGCATTATAGCGTTATATATGCGTACAAGCAGATATACATACGTCACATCTACATATACTGCTTTGACTTCAACTTGCTATGGGATAAACGCTCTGTGATTGTACAACATGTAACTCATAACAAAACTGAGAATTGACAATCCGTCCGAAAACCGCACGCGAGTATTTTAGTTCAGTCAAAAATCAATTCCTGAGAAAAGAGACCCATTTATATGTGCCGGAAAAAGATGCGGGAAGAAAATGGGTGGAAGAAATGTCCATATGTATACATTATTCAAAACGGAAAACAACGAATTGCCCATTTTTATTATTTCCAACTCTTAATTCGAACTCCTACTCCACTTATCTTTGAAGGATATACCTTATACAATTTCCGTACCGAATTTCGTGTGACAAATTTTTTATCACAAGTAAGAATAATATTGTACAATGCATTCCTATCGACTTTTGACCATTGAAATCAGAAGAACAATTGACCGGGTAATTTTGCTCAAAATTGTTATCATCTTTCTCATTTCCGTTATCAGTTCCTGATGCGATTTCGTTTGACTAATGTATCAGGTTTAGCGGAAATGAGTAAGTTTATCATTCGGAAGAATTATTTTTCCTGGGTGATCCTATCACGGTATTTTTATTCCCCTTTTTGTAACTGAACAAGAATCATGAAACCATTGCTCTCTACAGTATCGCAACAGCATCCGTTTGACCAAAGGATATGACGGCATTGCGGCGTGTACGGTTCTCCCAGCTTCGTTCGTTGCACCGTTTTTATGAATACGTAGTACGATTACTCGATAGTGTAGGCATTTCCAGAATAATGATAATAATTGTGGTGATAAATAAATAACGAGTATTAATAATTATGTCCATGTTAAAGATTTAAATGACACCTGATAAAACATTTATTGATAAAGTGCGTGTAGGTGTTATTGACACGATTAGACTCAATTATTGAACCTTTTGTTTTCCAAAATAATAAAATGACGGTACAAATTATGAATTTCTCAGTGTCAAAACCAATTGCTATAGGGTTAGACACTACAAATTTATTTTTTATATTCCTATAAAAAAAGTGAAGAAGAAGTGCAATTTAGGACAACCAAATGCTGTTTACATCGTTAATTTCCATTAAAAAAAAAAACGGAAGAAATTGAATTTACTTTTCGTACACAAAACTGTTTTACCGTATGAGAAATGCAATAATTGTAGTGACCATCAGAGCAAGATTGTTTCAGGCAATGCAACGATGCAGTAAATTCGTATCTACCTTAAACTTTTCGATTAGTATCTGGTTGATGAGTTCGGACTGGGGTCGCGATTTGTCGGTAACTCGCCTCCGGAGGGCAGGTGGACTGTCCATCTCGTCGGGTGCGTCGGTGTCGTGTGACTCGGAACTGTCGCCAGCTCCCGTCACTCCACCCCCGCTGCCCCCGCCGCCCCCAGTCGTCGTTCCACCAGATGCCATCTTGCACAGAGTGGAGAATGTATCTCTTACTTTTCGCATTGTGCTGGGAGTTTTCTGTGAGACTGCCTCTCAACGCCGGTAGATAGGCAACCGGAGTTGATCTTGAACGCACAGCCATTCAAAATGTTTCTTTGGTTGCCTATCTGCTGGCGTGCAATGGCGAGTTTCACAGAAAACTCTCACGGTTGATTACACCTACCCTCAGTTATTTGATTACATATTCAAAAGAATGCTTCAGAGTCAATTTTCTTTTCCTTTTTTCAAACTCGTTTTTCTATTTATTTATACACATTTTAATGTATGGAACAGTAATTCTTACCTCGATTTGTATGCCGCTGTCACCGCTATTGCATTTTGCGTTTCGCGCGGCTTTGCTGCTTTTCTTTCGCTCCTTGCTCGTCCTCCATACCAGGGGACCGAACCTTAGGGAAAAAGGAAAACCGGTTCTGTCACTAGGTTGACGCAGTTTATTTAACCCAGCATTGCAAAAATAATTGAACATGTTTTCAGAAAAATTGATCCATGCACAAATGGACGAATTTTCACTCTTTACTTCCTCTCTTTGTAATTTGATAATTTCTAGCTTTATTCATAATTGTGGAAAATGAGACACGCGGAATTAACGATTTCTCTCAAAAAGAAGGAAAAACTAAAAATCCTCACAAACTGTAAGTATACTATGTATGTTATTTCGTGAAAATATTACACGAGCAATTTGACGTGGGATGAATTCGCCTGTATCTATACAATTCGTGGTACATATTACCAGGATTCGCCTGAATTCCGGCAACGGAGAGTACACATTTTACCGATTCCCATTTGTCTCATGATCAACGATTAGAGAAGTGAGTGAGTTAGTTAGCCAATCGTGAACAAATGCCGATATGTAAAATGTACGCTAAGTTGCCGAAATTCAGGCGTATCTCGTTGACATGTACGATGAATTGCCTAAATGCCGGCGGATTCGCCTTCAACATTTCGACTAAATAACCCGGTATAATTCTATTCAAGGAACATCCTAACCCAACAGATTAAAAAATGATGCTTGATTGTCGTTGTAAGTCACGCACATTTGTAAAAAAGTGTTCCCACTTAAAAAATAGAGTCAAGATCGAAGCTCACTCACCGGAACTTCTGGTCATTCGTCGGATCTTCCTTGTGCTGCATGGCTATCTGGGTTTGCTGTTGAGGGGCGGGAGGCGGGGGTGGTTCCCTGTCCTCATCCTCGTCGAGGGGGAGAGCGTTCAAGTCTTCCGAAGGGCCGTCGCCACCTTCGGAGCTCTCCTTGCTGCCCTTCTTGTGGAATCTGAGGGAGAAGCTCTTCCGGAATTTCTTGAGGACGCTCTCCTGGTTCTGGGCAGCGTGTCGCTGTTGCTGTTGCTGAGTCTGCGAGCCGCCCCCCAAAATCGGCCCCGCATTCCCGGGGGCTCCCGTATCCTGGAGCCGGACGTGGCCCACCAGAGGTATCGTCGCCTCCACTATCGGATGCTCCGTCGAGCCTTGCACCACACCTGCGCCCCCCTCTTCGGCCGACCACTGAGGCCTGAAATTTGAGAGGTTCTTTTTCTTTACGACGGAAACAGCTGCGTGTTGTTATTTTGCTGTCGCCGATTTTTGAGCCTGAATTTGATAGTCAGTATATCTCGATTTCAGTTGCACAAGATCGATCTATGATCGTATACGAAAAATAGAAATTACACTAACCGAGTTGAATAACTAAATAGACCGGGACTTTTCTGTGAAACACAACCAACGCTACACTTTTAATTACTGCTTATAATAAATATTCAACCACGTAGTTTTGGCTGCCGAGACGGAGATTTTTACGGAAAACTCACGGTATCAATATACTTATATTGTAATCGAATTCAGCTTTTTTTTCAGTTCTGTGACGACTGTCTTATCTGAACATTCTCTAGAAAGTTATAGAAAAAATTATTTCACTTTCAGTTTATTTTCGTATTATTTCTGAAAGTGAAATAATTTTCAGCTATGAATTACTGGTCAAAGAAGGAAAAAAAGGTACGAAAGATAGACTGAATGTCGTTATTGCGTAATGATTTACCTGTATTCTATTTAACTGCGGCAGATTATACTTTCGTAAATTAAACGATTTCCGGCCAGAAAGATGCAGCCGTGAAGAATGATAAACAGTGTGATTTCAGGAATTGTTTGGAAGCCGAAACGCCTTTATCGTTGGTTTAATAGCCACCAAAGGTATTATCGATAACCACACCGCCATACGCGAACCGTACATCTGTGATAATGAGAAATTCCGAGCGCTTCCTAAGGAAACTTGAACAATGTCGTTATATGCGCAATACGCAATATCTGCACACATATGCAGGAATTCACTGTTTTTTACACGAAACACACTCGAGTGTATACGTGATTATTTCTGCAAAGGAAAAAAAAATTTCGAAATTCCGAAAAACAAACTGAATTAAATCTCGGCCAAGAAAGGCAAAAATGTAAATTCTGAATGAAGAAGATAGAGAAAATTCGATGAGCGCAATTAGAGCACAAACGAAACGCTTGTAGCGGCTCTGGAATCCGAACTCGACTGACAAAACCTGCTGTTTGGACTACGTGTGTGTCGCAGGAAAACCAACACACATCGAGAACTGAGGAGGAAGCCCCACTTCCGAGAACAGATTTTCAAGGGTCACTATACTTCAGGTATATAGAGTTCCAGGGTCGCGGTTTGGGATTCGACAGTCGGTCTAGTCTCGCATACAGTAGAGCCCTAGCGATTTTCTGATTTTGAATCTTCAACTTTCGTTTCCTTTTTTTTTGTTTCGTTTAAAAGTTAAGGTACAACTTTCAAATTTTTCGTCACTTCTATACTTGAGAATATTTCAATTATATCTCTATAATACAAGAATTTAGAGTTAAAAAACGGAAACAGAATTCTTTACGGTAGAAAAATTGTTCGAAAGAAAAAAATTAATCGACTGCAAAAAAAAAAAAATGTAGACACGATTCAACTGAATTTAATATTTCTTTTTCCGAAGAACAATCTCTTCGAGATCGAAAACCGTGTATTTAAATATAAGGAAAATTTCAGCAAAATGCAGAGTAAAATAAGCATTTTTGGTTGTTCCCAAAACCAGTCCTCAACTATAATCTATTGGTTTGACCGACCTTAAATAAATATTTTATAAATATTTAATAAAGTAAATACTTTCAGCTATTACTATTCTTATTGGTTAGAATTTTTAATCATCCATAATCTTGATATTAAGTGAAGAAAATCCAAGAGAATATTCACAATATTTTTACCCTCTAGGAGAATTTCCGTCTCTCTAACTCCAGTGACAACCTGATCTCGTTGTAATTTATAACACAGCAATTACTCCTTGCAGTAATTTAACTTACCCGTCTTGCAGATCTGTGTCGAGTAAAGCCGGGGTACTAGAGGCCTTGGCACGTCGTTGGGCCTTATTTAGGGTCGGGGCCCGCCTCCGATCCTTCAGCCCGTGACCACCCGGCTGCTGTTCGTGCAGAGGCTGAAAAGAGGTTGAAAGATGCTTAAAGACAGTCGGAGTAAGATGGATAGGACCTACCTAAATTTTTGCCAAACTTTTACGGCAGCTCATAAAGCTTTTTCGGCGGAAAAGGCCGCGAGTAAAGCCGATTACATATGCAGAGGATATTTACAAGCTGAATATGGACAGGCAGGCAAAGGCAGAGGAAATCTGTTTTTCTTTTTTTTTCTTTTTTTAGCCAACGAATTTCAAGCAGACACGTCAGTGTGAAGGTCTAAACTTTTTTATGCGGACATGAAATTTTAATTGTTAGTAAAGTTTCATGAACAAAGTATTTGCCGGCAGTTTGTCTGATAGATTTTATTCATGAATAAGTTTGTAGGTATTCGTTCAGATCATCTGAAAAATTGATATTGCGATGGCAACAAAAATTGGCGTCTAATTTGTGAACTGATGATTAACTATCAAAGTATGCGAGTTGCTTGCGACAAAAATTGTAACGATAAAAAGAAGTCACATAATAAACATGTTCAAATTCAACATTTAATTTCTTCCTGCAAGTTTTTCTAGATGAAAATCTATCTAAATATTATTAATCACATACATAAGTGGCGTAATGTTGATGTCAAATTTTGTGGTCAACTTTTTTTCTCTGTGCTACTTGCCGAAAAGATGGCAGAACGCGTTTTAAAGAAAACCCATTTTCGATGTGATTTAAACCAACATATGTAGAAGCGTATTGAATACGATAAATCGAAATAGGTAGAAATGAATAACTATAGATTGATAAAACATTATTTACAGTTAAAAATTCGTTGAATTGAAAAACTTTCAACGATGTTCCCTGGCTGAAGAATGAATGTTGAGATATTCGCTTGAGATTTCTAAAAAAATTACAACACTTGTAAGTATCGGCGATTGGGAAAGGGCGCTGATCGATGAAACGTGTTATTTCGAGTCTCCGGAGGCGTCGGGACGACATGCAGGGCATACCGGGGTTGAAGAATAATGGATCAGGAAATTGAATACCCGAGTAGGAACGGCATTTAAATTTAATTTCCTGTCTAGCAGGCGTCATCTCAGTGGGCCTGGAGCTAATTTATAATGCAAACGAACACAGGACGACTCGGTGTAATCCTGCACATATCCAGAGAGGAGAGAGACGTCTGCCAATTCTCTTCCTCTCTGCCCGCTTCAATATTAACCGGCTAATAAAGACACTGACGAAAATTTCTGCCGCACGTGTTTCCGATAATAAACTTTCCCACCAACGCGAATGCTGCAGCGGTGGCGTGAATAATAAATAACCGATAAAAAGTAATTATACAGTAGAAATTATTTCGCGCTGTATTTAGGAATCTCACGGTAGGTATTTGCAGGAGGAAAATTTGTTACGGTTCTCCTGAAAACTTTGCCAATTCCGGCGGCTCCTTCACCCATCGATTAGGCTCTGGAGATAAATTTCAATCACTTCGCTTACAAGCGCACTCTCAATCCTTGTGTATCGTTGCCACGCGAGGGGATGTTATCTTATCTTGATGTCGCTGGCGAGCCGCGTTTCCGCTTTGTTGACGATCACTTAAGTTAAATTCTTGCTAACTTCGAATTCAACAGGGATCTGCGGGATCCGGGATTTGCTCGAAAACGGGGTCGACACAAAATTTGGAATTATATCGGAAAATAGAATGGTTATAATATCGAATTTTTAAAAAATTGAAAATCCATTTCATGGGATATCAAAATCTAGAAAGTCAAAATGTAGAAAGCTGCAAAAGTATTGAAAGCCAAGTATAAAATAGTTTAAATAGTAAAAATTGTACCAAAATACAAAATCAATAAAAAAAAAAGCGTATAACAGAATTCTAACAATTTAATAGGTATTTTCGGTTATTTTACTTCACCTTCTTAGATTTTGCTTTGCTATAGTTCTATTTTCTGAATTCCAAAATCCTGCCAAGGAAATAAAGCCACATTTCATTGAAAGAAGTGACTGAGATTGAATCTATTGACCACCTGTATCGAAAGTTAGTAAAGGAGGAATAATCTTTCGAAAAGTATCTGAAAATTTTATTTGCGCTAATGATTTTGACGAGGAATGAAGCAACATCCCTTATACTATGGTAGCAAAAACGAATTTGAGCGACTTGGGAATATTTGTGATAATAATGATTTGAGAAAAACTTTTATACTTTAAGCGTTGAAAACGATTGAATTCTAGTGTCTTTAGCTCATTTTGTTCATTTCTAGATCTTTATCCATTGTTTCAAAACCATAATTCGAAAAATTTTACAATATATTACCGTTATACTACGAACATGTAATTTTCTATGAATATTCGAATATTCGAACGAAATCTATTGTAGGGTTCTTTCACAAATCCATTTTGATCGTGAGCAAAATGAGCCCAAGAACATTAGAACCAAATTAAGAAAATCAAAATTCAATCACTCGAAGCGTTCTAATGATATAAAACCTTTTCTCAAATTGTCGATACTCCAACTTATGTTATCCGAAATTGCTTAAAAACATTTTAAATATATTGCTTAGTTCATGGTCACCATCAATCACCTCAAAAATTGGGAATAAATTTTTCCGCGTTAAAGTAGCCACACGAAGTGAGTGTAATTGTCTGAGGCTTAAATCGTGGCCCTCGTCATCGTACGCTCGAAGTTTGGTTCTAATTCGATTATACGGCGAAAATTGGGCGAGCCCAAGAGCGTGGCAGTAACAAGATTTGACGGGATCGTGCGGATGTGGGTGAAAGTGGAGGTATACGTATAACACAAACCCATCTGCGGAACTGAATCAAGGGATTAGACTCGACCGATCGGAGCAGTTTAGTTAATCGTGCGAAGGAATCGGGGAATAGGGGAAAAATCTTAGCACTAGAGTCTAACTCCAGCCGTGAATTGTGGAAGATTATACTTACGGAAGCAGGCGCTGTGTGAGGCGCCGGAATTTCCGGCTCCGCGATCAAACTCCGGTTTGGACTCGGCGATGAACGCTGAGAGTCAAGACCTGATCGGTGCCAAGGTGTCGAACCTGCGTTGCTGCTGCTGTTGCAAGTGCTGGAAAAACGAAATCATCTTTGCATTACGATAAAAATAAAGCAATAGGCACTCTTGATTCGGATTATTCTCCTCGTTTTTGATACCGAGCTTTGTTCGAGATTTTCAAAATTAAGACCATGACTTTTCTACATCGTTTTCTTTGATCCAAATTCGAATACTTTCCGTCTTTTTCTATTGTACTATCATACAGATTTTTGCATTTTTGATTTTTCAAAAGTATTGATTTTTGGCAAAAAAATCTCCTTCAAATCTTCTCTCCACCTAAATTAATTCTTTACTTAATCTTGACCCCCATCGCCAACGCGTGATTAGAGAAGCGAGCAAGCAAGATCGTCCGATCGACGATCGGCCCACGTTCCGGATGACATTCGATATTCGTGTGGCCCTTTCCGTCTCCGCAGGCAAAAGGAGTGCCGAGCTGTGTGTAGTAATGGCGCGTCGTGCAGTATGGGAGAAACGCACACGGAGCAAGAGAACCAGTTCTGTCTCTTATAGTCTTATGCCACCTAATACCTGCAGACGGTTATTACAGGCACGATGCGAAGGCGGCTGGTGCTGCAGGGCAAGGCGAGAAACATTGCACAGTGTAATAACGGTACCGTTACGAGATTCTTATGGTATATCTGAACGGCACAATGTCACTGGGTACTTTCGCCTCCGTCGATCGTCAACCTTCGCACCCTTATCTGCAGAACTTGCGAATATGATGAGCAGAAGATCCGCGCTGAATGATTTAGTTCACGGAAATCAAACGAGTACTTGACAGTTTAATTCTGCATATTTTTCGGCCGATTTTATTTGACAAACGCTGATATTTCGTGCAGATTTTTAATTCGTTATTCCTGTTATACAGAAAAACTTTTTTTCCACTCCGAACGAATCGGAGTTCATAATTCTTCGAACGAGAATTTAGCAAGGCTGTTTCCCTTGAAAATTACGCATCAAGAGTTTGAGCTTGTTTATGACTAAGGTCCGTAATTTTTGGTATGAAATTGCTTAAGGATTGCAAAAAGTTTTAGTCGGATCGTTGACGAGCTACCTACGAAGCTTTCTATAGACACTGTGTACAAGTCCATTAATACATCGATGAGGAGCTCTTCTTAAACTGCTATAGAACAAGTTGTTGATTTAATTTATTCGTAAACGAGCTTTCGAAAGTTCATTAATCAAGTTGTAACGACTAATTGGTGACACGAAAACTGATCAACTACTGAACAACTAATCTTTGTTCAAGAGACTCATATGCAAAGGCGTTCAATACAATCGATTCAAATTAATCGCAACAAATTTGGACGAAGCAATGAAACCATTAATCTTAGAAGTTTGTAAAAATTACGGGCACTTGGAGTTTTGATCGTTCGAAAATTCGTATCAAGATAAATTTATACGAGTTGTGGTTATACTATAACATAGTCTTCAAATATTTTCATTGATTGACATGTCAACTATACCCAATCGCGCAGGATACGAACTAATTGTACAAAATTTTAAGTTTTTCTTCTTATTGCAGTGATCGCATTAGAAACTTTCCCAGTGCCAATCCGCAGTCACGTGTCGCGAATGCTTCAGGATCGGCGGCGACGCGTCAGGTGCGACGATATCGGTGTTCGCCTCCTGTTCTCTGCTCCAAGTAGAAACGATAAATCACGTCGAAATTCGGCGTCTGACGTAATAGTGTCGGCTCGAATTCGCGGTTGGCATTCGATCGCGTAGGACTGTCGTGAATTAATTACCTTAGAGTTGAGCCGTGTAGTAACGTGGGCGAAAAAGAACTGGCCTGCACTTCTTCCTCCAGGGTATCGATCTTCGGCCCTCCCGTCGAAGGCGGAAGGTGAGCGAGGGTCGACCGATGGAGGCTGGCGGTTTAAAAATTCGCGTGCGAATCGCGCAGCTCGATGCAAACTTAATCGCGTCGCCCTGACCGTTCGTTGGATGAGAAATTGGCAAACTACGCGGATTCCTGACTGACGTCGTCGGCGTCTTGTTCTCTCTTTCCCGCACGTACACAGCCGCGAATGTTGTTGCAGGAATTAGCACGCGCGTCATAGAACGCGAGTCACGTGACCGCTCTCGGCCAGGTCACGTGGGACACTCACCCACTCACTAGTCACTATGAGCAGCTCGAGGAGGAGGGGGTGGAAGTATTTCACCTGTATAGGTATACCAACACCTGTGCTTTACAGGCGAATTCCGCCGCTTCGCGAGGTCCGAGTCGATTTCGATAACGGACCCTTGCAGGGGGGATGAAAGGGGCGAAAAGTAATTGCTTGCGCCGAGGGTGCACTGTACATTTCTCCGGGGGGAATGAATTTGAACGCTGATCAAAGTTTTTTACCAAGAAAATCTACTTTTTGATGAACACCCATGTCATTTATATACCTATACCTATACCTATACCTATACCTATACCTATACCTAACAAGAATTGCAAAATATATCCACACTAACATTGTACACTGTATCAAAAGTGTGCTCTGGACTTCTGTTGGCCATAACTTAGTGTCGATCTAACACTGTTGGATGTCATCCTAACGATACCTGACGCCAATCTAACATTATTTGATGCTCATTTGCCGAATCAACGACACAAATTGTTCTGAGATAGTATTTGGTTAATTTAAAAATCACCATTTTGTTACAGTGTACCTGTACCTCCTCAACTCAGTGTAACCATGTAGCCACTATTTAACCTACACATGTCGATTTCCATGTTTTACTGATCGTCTGCGGATTGTAATTCCGTGATCGATCGCAGATGAAGGTATACCCTATACATCAGTTATTTTAATGCTGCGCTAGGTCAATGAGCTCTGCTAAAAGTAAATTGCGGTGATGGCTTGTATGCGAAACGTGTCATGTGCGTTTTATACACGTAGGCGGGTATAAGATTGTTGTTCTTTCCTTATATTCGTGTACGTGCATAAAAAGAATTCAAACCGTTTGAACAACGTCCCATGTTGAAGACGTGGGAGCCGATTTAACATGGAATGAGTGAATTGAAGTACAACGGACACCGTCGTTGCTTGCATTACATCATTTCTCATTGTTAGCCAGGAAATAAATGCGTCAAGGGAAACTTTTACGGATTACTGCATCGTTTTACAACGTCTGGGGTCCAAAGTCCCGCGCTTGCATTACATCCAACTGTGAACCGCATTTTTGCGGTCTCTTCTCACTATAACGTGTCATACTAACCCATGTTGTTATTGCATAGTGTTATGAAAATGTATACAAAATGTCGAAATATCTGCTGACAGTTTGTATACACAGTACAAAAAATAAAACTATGAATGAACATATTAATTATTTTCTTTACATTTATTACACAACCCTATTGCTCATTAACGATCGTTCAATGATGTGAAGTTAATTCACGCCTGTTAATGATTCAGTTTTTATTTCTTCATCCTAGTTTCATTCAGGACCACTTTGTTTTTTCTCTGAAGAATAGAGAATCGATAGTAACCAGAGTAAGTGAATTCAACATGTACTCGTTCGACTTTGGACAAAAGAATGAAAGACTAAGAAATAAGTAGCACAACGAATTCGAAATGGTAACTGACCAGACAGAGAAGCAACAGAAGAAACCCATTCCAAAATTGAATTTAAAAGTATGCTCACCTTTCGACGACATTGTGGGTGAGGAAGGACTTGGGCAGCGAGAGGGATCGCTGATGTTGATCAAGAGGCGATTTACCGGGGTTCGAGTCTTCGCGTTGCGCAGGCGCACTTCCGGGTCTGGTGATGACATTGTCACCCGAGTGTTCAGGGAGAGTAACAAAGGATCCGATCATGGCGTCCTCCATGGGTGTGGAGGCTCCAGAGCTTTTGGCGTTCCTTGGGCTTTTCGTGACGGTTCTATCGGAAGTGGTCACCCAGATATCGCTGCTGGACGAGGAAGTGGACGAGGCACCAGGCGGTGACGGCTTACTCTGAAGAACAGCCTCCGCGTTCTTGTGGACACCGAACTCTCTGCACTCCGATGACCCGTTGCTGGAAGCAGCCTGCAGCGCCGGCGAGCGCCTGGCGGCCTTGACCAAAAAGCTCTTCGGCGTCCTTTCGCGGTCCAGAAGCTTCGGCTGGACTTCGTCCCTGAGCTCTCGGCGGCTGGACCGCTTCTTGGTCTGCGCCTCGCGCTCATCCATCTGCTCGAGAGACCCAGGAGAGGAGGAGGCGCTGTTCCTGCCACTGGGGTCAACAGTCAGCCGGCTCCGAGAGGCCGGGTAGCTCTGGGACATCTTCATGCTGCCGGGGAAGGAGCCGACGGTTTGTCCGGGTGAGTAGAGCTGGGAAGAATCGCGCTGCGAACAGTACGGCCAGAAGTTGCAGGTACTGCTGTTGCACCTCGAAGAAGACTGCTGCTGCTGGGTCTCTGGACTCATTCGGCACACTTCCGGGTGATGATGATCTTCCGGGGATATTTCACCCGATATCTGGCCACTGCCTCCTCGCTGCAGCGTTCGTGGTCGGTGGTTGTGCTTTCCTGGTTTTGACGTTGGCTGCTGTTGCTGCTTCGAAGTCGAGGGTACGAAGTACACCTCGTAGGTGCCGGTCGTTCCGCCTCCGCGTCTCTGATCACTCTCGTCCCGTCGGTCACCGTGATGTCGGTTTGATATCACGCTTCTGGTCATTGGTCTGCTTCGTGTACCATACAGAAATTCGGTGACTACTTCAGCCTCCCGGAGAAGTTCGTCGTTCAATGCACTATCCGTAGATTGGGCCTTTCCTGATAAGCATTGCCAAGAGTGAGAGAGTTATTTGGTAGGAGTCGATTTCGATTATTTGATACTAATGAACCACTGTTACTTAGAAGGAAAAAATCTAGAGGGTCATAAGGTTGTTCAACTCAGGTGATTATATGTAGTCAATGGGCGTCGTTGGTAAAAAAAAAAAGAACTGTTGGAAAATATAATTCAAAACTCTTATATGTTGCTGCATTTTTGCGTAATACAACAGTATATGCTTCCTATGAATGAAAAAATGATACATTCTACGTAAAGTTGTATTCTGACGATTTGGGATAATCGTGAGTATTTCGCGTTCAAGAGGAAATTTTTGGCCTGGCTTACGGGTCAAAATTATTGAAGATGGTCACATGAAGTATGAAAAACACTATCACCATCAACTGCCTATTGGTATACGATAAAGAATATTTGCATGCTGTTGAGCTGGTCGAAAATTGTTTATCATGTGATTGATATATGTGTAGATCCTGTGGAAGGTTAACCAAGTTATCGTGTTACCTTAACATCATGATAAATGATAAATAAAAAAAGCTACTCACGACTGGGCAGAACATGGCGCTTGGACCGATCCTGAGACCGATGATCAGCATTAGCGATCTTGACAAGAACCCTGTGAGCTTCATTGACCTCTCTAAAGTGATCCCGAGAAGGATGAGGAGTTGGCGGTGAAATGGCGGAGCCCGGCGATCTCCTTTCTGGTAACTGTAAGCTTCTAGAACGCCTAACGCGGGTCTGAAGCGAGTCGGGAGAGGACGAAGCGTTGAGTCGCCTCGTCGCGGCGTTGTTGCCCTTTCGGAAAGGGTTGGGAGTCGGAGACCTGCCCTGCCTGTCGGCGCTGCTCGATGAGGACGAAGAGGGCGATCCGAAGGTGAGCTGCTTCGCGGGTTCCGTGGAACTTGGCGAACGGCGGGGAACTTGTCGCCCGCAGTGGTACTGTGAACCGCGTGCGGCGGTCCTTCCGGGTGGCGAAACCCTCTCGCCATTCGTCCTGAAGGAGTCGGGCGAAGAATTGAGGGTCACCGAGGCAGGTGAAACAGCGCTGAGGTTGATGGAGGAGCTAGGATTATCGTCCTCGTCGCCATCCTCGTAGCCCTCGATGGAGGAGTCGGTGTTCTCGGCGAGCCTAGGCATGGCGACGCCGCGGTTAACGCAGCTGTCCAAGCTCCGGAAGCCCAAAGACGACGAGGAAGACGACGATGAATCCTTGTACCGCTGCACGAACTGCGACCTCCGCGAGCCGCTCTGGTCCTCCAGCGACTTGGCGGAGGCCAGGCGATGCTGCTGGTGGATGCGAGCCGGGTTCGACCGCGTTGGCGAGGTCGGTGGCGATGGCGTCGGCGGAGGACTGATGACGTCGCTGTCAACGATGGCGTTTGAGCGAGGAAGGAACGGCGGCTTTCCGAAGGCATGCCGCGACCTGGAGGACCGCTTCGTCGCCGCGTCCTGGAAGGCTGGGGGCGGGGATATTATCGGGGTTATCGAGGGCGGCGAGAAGGACTCTGGGATCTGGTGCGGCGGCGTCGTGGGACCCGGAGACTCGTACCCGGGACCCTGGAGCGCCAGGAAGTCCGGCCGCGAGGAGGCGAAGAGGTCCGGACAGTTCCCGGGCTCGCTGTTGCTGCAGTGATAGTCCGCCAACTTGATCGTCGCTCGTCGCGGCAGCGGCAGCGTTCCTGTCCCAGGAACCGCCGTCTCGTAACTCGTCTTCCGGTTCTCGTCCAGCGATCGCTGCTGCACTTGCACCCATCCTGACCGTCCCAGGTACACGCCATCGACCTCGCGGTCGCACCAACGAACCGGTGACAAATCTCGGCTGCAATTCCCGCTCGCGAACAGCTCGCCCGACGTCCCGCCACTGCCCGAGAGGAAGCTGTCTTCACGTCGACGACCCCCGTTGCCGCCGCCACCTGCGACGACGCTCGTTTCCGGAGCGCCACGTCCCCCCTTCAGTGACGACGGTGCCGTGCCTCGTCCGTACAAACCTCGGGCTCCTGAAGTCCCCTTGCCGGGGGGCCTCATGCCCCCTAGTCCCTTACCACCCCCTGGCACTGGACTACTGTAAGTCGACGTCGTCGTTGGCGTGGATTCCCGTGGATCTGGGCTGCCCCGCAGGTGTAGTACTGATATGTTTGGACCCCTGGAATTTTAAGTGCCGCAGGATATGTTATGGGTCAAAAAACTCGTGAGATTTTCTTTGAAAGCATCGTGGGGCGATGTATGTACGTAAGAACTTCGCTACCAATTTAGCGTGCTTTCGGATAGAATTCAAAAAGTTACTCTTTAGAACAAAAACAATTTTATGCACTCAAATTGAGGGACTATTCATTTACAGATCAAGTGATACACGACTGCGAACGAATTAAAACTGTTCGAAATAATTCCAACCTATTTCTAAGACCTAATTCAATTGAGTCTGAAAATGATTACAACTACTTTCATCGAGTATCAAAATTATTACGAAAGGTTTCAAACTAGTTTCAGGAAGTTTCAAACGATCTTCAAGTAATTTCAAGCTGCTTCAACGATATTAAAAATGTTTCTAAACAATCTCCAATTGGTTGATTTGAAATGAATTCAACCGATTTCATATCAAAAGTGGTTAACAATTTTGATGTTTTCAGAGGCAATTAAAAAATTTCCGCACTTGGAATTAGAAAGGATTTTTTAAATAATCGAATAATTGTGTAGCTAAAACTTGGTCTGATTTCACTGCATTGAATCCGTTGCGATAAAACACACGTAGGTACATATCGCTACAAAATTGTTGGTTGCACATAACTAGGTAGATAAGACACCTATACACTTATCTTGTCTTACAACTGAGGTATTTCAATCGTTATTTTTTCAAAATGCTCAGGTATTATTAGGCCAGAGTCAGCGAAGTCAATGAGTTGTGCCTTCCGGAGCCCACGAGTTATCTTATATACACATGTATAGATATATTATGATCGAGATCAGAGAACTGGAAGTAAAAGCAGTTGTTCTAAGGCGTAACGATCATAACCGCGTGTCGACGTCCGTAGAAGACATTTTACTCCGACAGTATTGCGGCGTGTCGCTATGATATTGACATTTAACTGATCGCGCATATAAAAAAGGGGGAGGTAGCAATAAATTGCTGCAATTCAGAATGAAATACCCTGAAGAAAGCTATTATTTTTCAAATTTAATCAGCAACGAGCAGTACCTTCATAATGCAATGAAAAATGGTCACATTTATTCTTCATTTCAAAACGATAATTAGAAACCGATATAATTATAATTTCTGATGTCTGAACCGTAATTATTAATAAGATTGATTAAAAAAAAATTAATTATCAAATAACATACTTGAACTTCTCCAAAAACTGCTAATGACAACTTGACTGGCAATGAATTTGTATTCCACAAGATTGATCAGGTTAATTATAAGACCGGTACCCTCGAAGCGGCGGCGTGTGGTGTGCAGAAATCCGGATAAGGAAAGTAGAATGGATTAAAATATCTGTTACACTATCTCTCCGAAGGATCTTGACATTAATAAAAACAACTAAAAGGCTACAACGACCACTACACGAGCCTTGTATCCTTAGAAGCATTGATATCCCACCGACATCGGTGGGGATAATTATTTCACGAATAATTGAGGTACCAAAAATTTCAGAGCCGAAGACCCTGGCAAGGTCGTCATAGGTGGGGATCGACGACACAGCTAACCAACTCCAAATATAGTTGTGGCCTGGCCGAAGGCGGCCGCCTTCATTCCTGCGCTCAAGGCGGCCACACAACTGACGCGACGCTTCGGTCATCCCATCTGATCGCCGATCCGAGAGAAAAATCGGTATGAAGAAGCGAAAGAAAACAATTTTTTTTCAGGAATTTTAAGGAGTTTTAAGAAACTTTTACGGAAGTACGTTGGATTTGAATTGGGAAAAAATTTATTGGGACGGAGAAAAGAATGTTTCATCAACACCCTGAAGATGAGCGTAAAATAGGTAATTTACCTCCTCGATGACATTTTGTAAATATTCCAGAAACAGAAGGGTTTTATAAAACTGGCAAGCAGCAGACTGCAAGCATCAATCCATGATTCCGGGGCCAGAGTGATGCACGCCCCATTTCTTTCACAATAACATTATCCAGCACGAAGCATTTCTTGCTGATAATTTCATCGAATTTCCTTTCACACAGACGCACTGCACTCGAGATTGCGCCCCGAGAAAAAACCGCTGTTTTTCAACAGAAACGAAAACGACGCGAATCTTGATCGGTCGCGTTTACCTGTCCGAGGAACGCGGTGCGGTTGCTGGAGCCGAATGCTCGGCGGGGTCCACGGAGGGACTGAGACGCCGAGGGGCCTTAGCAGGCCCACCACTCTCCCCCCGACCCGCCCCCTCGAGATCCGAAGATAACTGCCAAGCCGGCTGAGCCGCCTGGTTCTGAAGCCACCGCCGGTCCCCGTTGGGTCCTCGAGGTGGGTTTGAGGTGCCGGAGGTCGGAGGCTGCCTGGCGCTTCCGGCGTTCCCGGCGTCATCGAGGGATGAACTCTGGAACCGGAAATATCGGGAATATTAAGGATGAACGGGACTCGCAATCTAAATCGAAAGTCAGGATGGGGATGAAAATGTGACGCTGTCTCTCACATCTGGAGGCAAAAAATGCATTACCCTGACAGGGCCTTATTTCATTTCAAAGGACATGTTTCACCAGATTTTTTGCATTGCATTGACTCAATATGCCAGAAATAAAGCCTAGAACAACTTACACCAATTAACTTTGTTAATGATTCTTCAACCAGTTTCTTTAGATCTCTATGATAAACGAAATGACATCAAAAACATTAGAATCTGATCACAAATACCAGAATTAATTAAATTTCAATATTCTAATGATAAAACCTTTTCTCAAATCGTTGATATCTTAGTTTGTGCTTTTCGAATTAGTTCGGACTCATTTTTATTGCATAAAATCCCTTGCGGAAAAAACCCTCAACTGAGGGGTAAATTCGTACCCCCAATTCATGGATAATGTTAAATTCGCAGAAGAAAAAAGTTGAAGCTACGAATCCACGTTCAAGTTGAGTTGATTCCGTAAAAGATGGTGCTAAAGATTCGCGGTCATCGGTGCGGATAACGCTATTGGAGAATTTTCGAACGTTGTTTTCTTTCTCTCCTCCCATTCGTCCTCAAGCCCGAAAACAGGTGTTGCAGTTTTGAGACTTACATGATTCACTTGGTTCTTGCGAGTAGCCAGGTTCGAATCCTGCGAGGACCCACGGGCATAATGACGTACAAAAACCTCCGCCAATCGTGACATGCCCGAGGAAGATTGGCCGCCCTTTGGCTTGGAGGGTGGAGAGCCACCCGGGACCAGATTCGGGTTGCTGTTCTTCCGCTCAGGGAAAACGAGGTGCTCTATGTTTGACGTGTAGCCTGGATCGCTCCTGACGATGTCTTGCAGCGTGACTCTACCTCCTCCGCCACCATTGCTGAAAAGGCGGAGAGATCCGGTTACGGACGACTGATCTCCGCAACTTCCTACCGGCTTACTTCTCGCGTTTACTCATCTCTCCACCACTGATCGCGTTCCAACGCTAGTCCCTATCGATCTCTAAGCTGTTCCCTGATCGCGGCAGCAAGCTATGATCAAGTACTCAAGATAGACACAATGATTAGCCAACCTGGGACTCGAACCCTGGACGCCTCGCTGACCGCGACGCTTTCCGTTTCCGCGGCCTGGTCTGATGTTCGTCACCTCGACCAGTTGCATCAGGCGACTCCGATGCTGACGCAGGGCCGGGTCTTCTCGACGATTCATTTTACTCATCAAGATCGACGATATCCGATCGGTACCGCTTTCTGGAAAATCCAGGGGATTTTATGAAACCCAGAACATGAGATCCGAGCTTTATGGAGACAGTCACAACATTGCAAAACCAGTTCCAGATCAAGTCTCTACAAAAATGATCTTTAGCAATGTTAAAATAATCAAAGGCTAGTATTTTTTTTTTTTTATTCCAAAGCGTTTCCCTTTGTGCGTCGGGAAATTCGTATTTCTATTCGTCTACTGCTCGAATTTCACAGTGTCCAGCTGCGTTCGGTCTTGGACCAACGTTTTTCGGTGAAAAATTCCACCCCAACCACGGTGAACCACCGCATTATAAAAGTCCGGAAAATGATAACCGAGACGAAGAGTGACAGTTTGCCTTGATACGCGGTACAAAATAGTCATGAAAAACTATAATAATGTGTATAGATATACGTACCCGGTGGAGTTTGAAGTATTATAAACTGCCGCTCGCATCGAGGCGCGTGTAGATTCCGTGAATTCCGGTATCTGTGATGGCGACAACGACCCAGAAGCGTGCAAGTGGTCAATCATCGAGGGTACGGTTTTAGTGCTGCAGGGGTAGAGACGGCACCTGACCAAATATTTTATCATCGTGCCACACTGGCAGTTCACCATGTTACCCCAACGGCTCCACCATATCTGAGCCATTTTAAAAGCAACGTTCAAGACCTGGACAATCTGGTGCATCGAGCCATGTGCGATACACTGAAAAAACATGACGTGGGATCGAATTTTACATTATCGTTCTGCAGTTTCAGTGAGTGGTTGAATCGGCGATGGTCAATTTGCAATGCGCAGAAATCGGGCAATTGATGATTGACGTTTTGCTCTAACGAGTTTAACGAAAGGTCAGGCTGCTCGTGCATTCAGCTGACCAGTTAATATGCCAGACGCGAACCTTTCCAATGCCTCTAATATCGAACCCAGTTTGATGCTGAACTCCCCGTAGTACCAGGGCTAAGAATACAGTCAAAGTGGAACTTATTGACTTTCGATAACCCGTTAGACGGAAATAGATCCATTACTTGGCTGTCCCAGTTGCCGAAACTCATTTTTTTTCTGCTCATCCACTCCTCCACTCGGTTACAATCCCAAAAACAATACAACCCAGTGTTGGAATCAGCATTGTTCGGAGGAATGAGATATATATAATGATGGATGGAGTCAACTGCCATTCGATTTTGAACCTCAGATGTGTCGTTACAAAAGGTATCAAATTTATTTAAATTAATGAAATTTGATACACTGATAAAATCGAACGAAACGAGATCCGGTGCTTTGATATCGAGGGTTCAAAAGTATAAACACGTATTCAAGCGTAAAAGGGCTGTTGACCTCACTTTTAACATGTGGGAGGATATTAGGGTAGGCAGGGTAGAAGGGTTCTAGGTACGATGTACCGGGTGTAGCCGATAAACCAGCCGACGTATAGACCGACGTAATATCCAAGACCCCGGAAGTGAAGGAGCTAGGCGAGCGTCCCTATGGTTGCTGTAGCCTCGTTGACCATGCTAAGTCGTCGAATGGTGTTTGGCGGTCGATTACTCTTCCCGCAGGGTCCTTTGCATCGTGCGGTTTCGCCGGAGGGCCTCGCAGGTCACCCCAAGTTTCATGTCTTTTTTCTCTCCCTCGAGTTCCACCTTTGAGGACATTTTTGCATTCAGCGCCGTCGGTGTACAACCACCCCTTCTCTCGCTTCGTCATTCCATTCAAATTTTTCTTTATTCTTTATTCCCCCTCCCCCGCAGCGTTCCCTCTTTGTAATTTTTATCTTTCATTTTTGTTCACCCTGCATTCATCGGCTCCTTCCCCCAGCTCCATTGGTGAACACTGAGCACTCTGTATAGCCGATAATAATTCATGACCCGATCCCCGCGACCCGGCTTCTCGACAGGGTTAGATCACAGCGCGTTGCGTTCTGCGCAGACAAAGAGCGCGGCGTATAACCGTGCAATATCCATACCCACCTGAAGGCAGCGGAGCTCCTGTCCCCGTCCGGCAAATTCTGATATTTCGATACGCATCTGCTCCCGCCGACATGGTGGTGGGGCAGTAATAATGATAATGGTAATGATAACGCTTCGCGAACCTCGCGAGATGACCAGAAGTACCGTCGAGTACCTTTCACAAGGGAAAGGTCAATTTAAAAAGCTCGGTATTCACCGCGTACACAAAGCTTCTCTCACCCTGCAGGACTCGGCAGTGCTCTAGATGTAAGTGATTCGAGTGGCAGCTGGGGTGCCGAGTACCTTTCTCAGTCTTAACTGGACCCTTTGCGGATTGTTACGCCTGTGATGTTTCTTATGGGTAACTGGAGCTGCCCACTTGGGCTGACTCGAAAAGCTGTGACAATTTACTTTGCATCATTCTTGATCCGAAATGGCAGATTGCTTTGCAATGTTGGTATAAACGATACGCGGGATTTACTAGATTTCAAAAATTTCGAGTTACGGAGAGGAATGTTCACCATGAGTGCCAGGTCTGACTAAGCATCAACCTTTTCCACTCGTTAAGTAATCGTTGAATTTCGCAACCTCAATCCTAATGGCTCTCAGACTTTGATTGATGACGCAATCATGATGTGCCGTTCTTGCCTTCGTCAAGATTTTTCCCAAATATAGCCTAGCAATTTTTTTACCCTAGAAATGGTTCAAGAGCGAAAATCACAATCGAAGCGAGTAAACGGCGGCCATAGCGATAACGTTAAAGCCATTTTGAAGCTTGTGTCAAATATCGTCATCTTTCACCTCCACATTTTTCTTGGATTTGCTACTGCCGAAATGAGCGAATTAATGCAGAAAGGTATTATGTTACACAACGTGCGCGGTTTTTCACTGGCTAAAAAGCTCTGGGATTTGATATAATTGCAAAAAAGGGAACGCTACATTTTTTTCCAGCCTTGTACACAGATCGTTTGATATACTCTGCAATGCGGCCTCCGGGGATCGCATTTATGGACGTTCGAAGGTCCCCTCAAACTTCCTTTCATTCATTTCCTTTACCGTCGCCGCAGTGCTCAAGTGCTCTCTCGCACCTAGGTACATAAAACACGTCGGATTAAGAGCGGCCTACTTCCCGCCGTCCCCCCTACTCGACTAATTCCCTAACCTTAGGCGTGTATCCGAGATTAAGTATACGTTTTTGCCGAAAATGGGGATAAAAGAGGAAAAACCACGCGAAGTGAAGACCAAGTATTTAAATATCCGCGGGATTTACATTTATCCGGAGAAGGTGTACATTTATCTTATCTCGTTCCTCTCAAACTTCCGTCAACAAGTCCCGGGTATCCAGTCTTCCTCTTACTAAGACTCCCGTCACGCGTCGTGTCTTCTTTTTTCTTTCAGTTTTTCTTTCTCACTTACAACTTCGTCATTTTCAATATTTCATACCCATCTCACATATGTACAGGTGTAACATATCCTTATAACTGTGTTGTTCCCTGCGGTTCAATGAAACGCAAACATGAAGGGACATGAAAAATATTGGCGAAAAAAACAGCATGGAAGAAAAAGTTAACGCGTCGAAGCAGCGTGAGGGTTATGGATTTGTTACGGAATTTTGCTCGCAGTTTTATGTGTACATACGTATATACGTACAGGTGTAGAGAGAGTGTAAGTACAAGTGTACATATTACGTCTGCGTACAGGTAGAGAGCGTATACTTGTGTAGAGCAGAGTAACACGACAAATCGCGTTAAACGGCGTAGCCCCTAGGCCGAATTAAAAATCAGGGAAGGGTTCAAGCAAGCGTGAGACCGATTAAAGTTACATGAATACAGTGAAAACTCTTCTTTTCCTCCCCATTTTTTCTCTCCCTGTTCCTCTTTCAGTTGTTGCCGTCTCGCACCAAAGGGATAATGTATTATCTGATACCATACGCGGCAATTTTCCGGACTGAGAGTCACAGACGACAAAAACGGGGAGAAGAAAAATAAGAGAAACGAACTTAAATCAAACACCCAGTGGAAAACGAATCAAATTTTAGGTGGCTTTGCAAGGTTCAATGGAGAGCGCGACAGAAATAGAAACCAAGAGAGAGAGGGAGAGACAGAGAGAGGTGAGAGAAAAGCAGACAGCGAGAGAAGGAAATGCGCAGATATCTTACCTCAGTGGTCTGACTCTGTTTCTCCCACACTTCCATCGGTCCTGCAGACCTGACCACGTTCATCACTTTAAGGGCCCCACATTTGGGTAGAGTGATGACAGAAATTTGTTGATGAAATTTATTTTCTATTTTTTATTGTTCGCTTCTTTTACACTCGGAAATCGTTTTCATTGTACTCCGCGTCCCACAAATTTGTCGGAATGATTTTATTAATCATATTCATCATGCGTGCTTAAAATTTTTCAAATTTCAATTCACTAGTCAACCATTTCTCACCTACCAACTGATTCCTCGATCTCCTGTTCATTTATTGCACTGGATTTGTAACTATGTAAACTAGAATAATAAGAATTAGCTGCACTCTACGGGGCCCGTGAACGAGATGAAAAATTTACTTCTACGCGGCACGATGTACACGCGATGAGCTAAGATCTGAAAACGTGTCGTAGTTTTGATGAATAATTCATATCGCGGTGCAAAGATGGTTGGACACGCGGTTTAAAGAAAATAAAATTCCGTATGTGTGAGTCGCATCCAACGGGTACGCGATTATCCGCGGATCAGCATAATTCGCCAGACCAAATTCCGATCCCCTCTTCGCCGTTGCCGCCACCACCGCGCACTTAGGCAATTCCATCTCCTCGACTCGACGACTCTACTATTATCCGGCACGTTCCATTAAATTACCCACTGTACACCGTGCGCACAGTTGTGTATGCAAAGTCGCATACACACAGGCGCAGGGCGCCTGCACGCAGACAAGCGCATACTCACGTTTGCAGCGCGTTGCGCAAACTTTCAGGAGAAGCAGAAAAAATACGCTCTCAAGTATGATCCTCGGAAAACAGTTCGCTCAATGGATGATTACGAGCTTCCGGTACCGTTCAAAATCCGCACAAAGCCTGTCATGGGGCATCAAATACGTCGTACTAACTACAGAATTCACAGCCGAGATCGATTGTGTTGTTTCCCTTTACCGAAGACATTCACTGGTGGTTAACATCCGCTTAGCGCATCGCCAGTTTGGGGTGACGGGAAAATATAATCATAAAGAATTGCGCGCGTAGCCGAAATTCGAAATGCCCGCCTCTGGGCCGAACGGGGACGCGAAACGCGGTGTGTTTCGGGCACCGGTTCGATGGTGACTGTTTCACCCGCCACCCGCAGCCGCGGCTTGGGCCGTACAGTCTTGGTTTCTCCGTATCGATTTTTCCGCGCAGCCTCACCGGCTGCTGGACCATTGCACGAGAGAACCGCGCGTCTTCCGTTTACGCTACGCGACGCGACGGTGTCTACGGCCAGGAAAAATACACGGATCCTTTTTGCTCCTTCCGTTTTCCTCCCCTCTCCACCACCCTTCCTCTCTTTCTCTCTCTCTCTCTCTCTCTTTCTCCCACTTCTGCCTCCGGGCTTATAATCCGCTTCCTTCTTTCTCTACTTCTCAGGAAATAATACGTCTCAGCCTGGAACGCTGGTCCTGGTTCCGTGCTCGATGACAAGGGTGCTCCGACCCGCGTACACCCATCCACTCGCTGCTTCCAGGGTCATCCGATGAAAGTAACACACGAAAACAAATTTTCCGAACGTGGCCGCAATATTTTTCAACAAAATTTATAGCGTTCCTTGTTTTGACTAGCCTCACCTCGCCTCGCCCTTACGTCCTTCCAGGACGCGGAACCGTGTTACGTAGCATATAGTTACAGATTTTCAACTCAACAGGAAAACAGGTCTTTGGATACAATGAGATAATCAGGATAACACAAATACTATTTATATTAGTAGTATAAGCCCACCAATCTTTTAGACAAGTGTTCATTTATCCACAGTGATATTAGACTGTAGATTTGGTAATTTTGACACTTCCCATTTGCACATACTCAACCGATCATTCAGGAGCATTCTCCGTTGATCTTTTTTTTTGGTTGACAAAGTTTGATGCTCTTCAAAAAGGTTCAGAATGTCAAAAATATTTATCAACCGTCGTAATTTTGATCCTTACGACATGGACGAAAAATTGATAATATACTGCGATATTGTCGAGAAGACTTGTCTAACACATGTTTACCAAAGGTATTGAGCCTTTTTCAAATACGGATGTAGCCTCTTCAAGAGGTTTATTATGAACAGTATCGATGTTGCGCAAGAACTTCTTAAGGAAATCAGTTATACAGAATGACCTCTTGAAAAGTTGGCGAAATGGTATAACATTAATCTTGCAAGTATTGATGCTTGTGAGATGAGTTTCGTTCAGCAGAGCGCATTTGCAAGCCGATTTATCTCTTCTCTTTATAACAACGTCGTTATCATTATTATTATTATTATTGTTGTTGTTATTGTTATTATGTATTATACCCACATAGCGATATCGGTTCCCGTTAATCCTTATCCGAATTCGTACAGGGCTCAACTAATTTTCCGATGTCGATATGTGATTTGTTACAATATTTTTTTTTCGACGCGAAAATCCTGTGCGATAAATGTCGTTTCAATTACTTTTATTTTGAGTAGTGAAGTGAGTTAGTGGGGGCTATTAGCATAGTGACAGTTATGCATACAAAATGCAATAGGAACTACTTGCAATGAACTGTCGCTGTAGTCACGTATCTAATCAGTGACAACGGAAGTTATTGTCTTTCAGAGAGAACAAATATTGGCAGAAAATGCACTTCAAGCTGCCATGCTGGTCATCCTGCGCGTCCCGTATTGACGTTTTTCCGTGATTAAAATCGCACTCACAATCGGATAGTTTCTATTGTTCAATGTCGAATGAAAACAGTCAATAAATAATGAAGAGCCTAATGTTTCGAACATGTGTTTCATGTCATTTCAAATTGTGCAAAAATAATCATTAATGTCATTATTTTTCTAATCTTTACCTACACTGAACTGCGTTTTTAATTTCATTCCGCTTAGGTTGAATAACTATTAACAATTAGGTCAATGACGGAGGAAAAGCAATTAGTGTAATGCGTTAGTCATTTGAAAGCAATAGGTTTTATTACTAGATGTATTTACTTTCAATTCCACAATTTAAATATTTGATCATTCACAGCGAAAGAATGCATCGAAAGTCTGTTTTACAGCCTTGAGGACAAGTACTTGATCGTAGAAATCATTTATTCTATTTATTTAGTCAAGTATCTGATCTCATACCGACCAAGATAATTTACCATGTTCATGATCCACGTTGAAAACTTTTATGAAGAATGGCAATTTGGCTTCCTATCTACGTGGGCCCATCATATCACTTCGATCACAAAGAGATGATGAAAGTATGATAAGTGGTTCGAGTGTAATTGGGTCGCACTAGTTTGTAGTGCATCCGCAAGTAGGGCTACCTGATCATGCGTAGCAACCATGGCCGTTCACCTAGTATGTGTTCACACGAAGGTCTATCGCAACGATAACAGCATTTGATAAAAATGATAATTACTGTAAAAAAAAATAGTTGACTACTTCAATGGCAATGCTTCTGAGTGTATATATATATAAGCTGCACTGCCTTTCCTTCAAGATGACACAATTGCGCATGGCAGTAAGGACAAAATGTGGAGAACGGTTCTGCTCGTATGTCTGCTGTCAGGTATGTTTTTAATTCACACTCTTTCACACAAACCTGTTCAATATTATGTATCATATTCAACACGTAAGCTTTGCTTCTTTAGCACTGCAACAACCATCGTTCTGCGATGACTTGAAATTTCGAGAATGTTCTCCAAGGATGCCGACCAGGGTGTCAAACTGGAGCAGCACCTATTGCGTGTGCAATTCGACGTACTGTGACGATGCACCACGAATATCAAGGCCCTCTGGTAGTTTCAGATCGTATGTACTAATTTCGACGAGCAAAGACGGTCTGAGATTCAGCATTTCGTCGGGGCGCTTCAGAAGGTCTGACGCTGCTCCGGGTAAGTCGATACTCTATTGTGCGGGTGTAAGGCATGTCCAGACCTGACTGAATCTTTCGTTTAGGTATCAAACCTGACGCAAGTATCACAGTCGATCCCTCTGTGACATATCAAGATATTTTTGGCTTTGGTGCTGCTGCAACAGACGCTACTGGAATAAACGTAAATTCCTTGCCCAAAGCGGCTCAAAACGAGTTTATGAGGTACTTTGAAGACTCCGAGCGATTCCTTGGATCGACAGCTGATCGTCAATTATTTTGATCAGGTCATACTTTTCCGAGGATGGGCTGGAGTACACGATAATCCGGGTTCCAATGGCGGGCACTGACTTTTCCACCAGGCCTTACAGCTACGCAATGGTCGAGAATGACACCCTTCTCGAGTACTTTGCACTCGCTGAGGAAGACTACCGCTACAAGGTACAATCAGTTTCTCTTAAGAAGATACTACATCTTGGTCGGATGAATCCTAAGATTGTTTGAATAAAAATCTCAGATCCCGTTTATCCGGAGAGCAATGGGGCTCAGCAAGCGCCCCATCAACCTGCTCGCTTCGCCTTGGAGCCCATCGCCATGGATGAAAGTACGGCCAACATGGATAGGCTCTAATAGTCTGAAACGTAAATACTGGTACACGTGGGCCTTCTATTTCGCAAAGTAAGTTTTTCCCTGAAACTTCTGTCGATGCCGGGTAAATGCGACACCTCGACTTCCGCAGGTTCTTCAAGGAATACCAAGACCAGGGTCTCAACTTCTGGGCCTTGACCCCTCAGAATGAACCGTTGAATGCTTTTGGTGCCCTTCCCATAAACTCAATGGAATGGACGGCGGAGGAGCAGCGTGATTGGGTAGTCAATTTCCTCGTGCCTGTACTCAAGAAGACTGGCTTCGATAACATCGATATTATATTGGTTGACGGGATGAGGCACCTGCTTCCTGAATGGCCACAGGTTTTCATGAACGACTCTGCGACGCGAAAACTATTCGCAGGAACAGGCGTGCATTGGTATCTGGACCACTCTTACTCGGCGGACAGACTGGACGACACCCATCATATGTTTCCGGAGAAATTTATCATTTACACCGAGTCGTGTCCAGGTATGTTCCTTTCTCCCTTGTTTCTCTCAGATATTGTCACTCGTTTTCGTACCTCACAGACTACGATGAAGATTTGGGCTCTTGGTACAGAGCCGAGCAGTTCGCACTCAGCATCATCGACACATTAAATCGCTGGGTTGTCTCATGGCTGGATTGGAACATGGCGTTGGATGAGCGCGGCGGTCCCAACTGGAATCGAAATTTTATGGGAGCTGGTGTGATCGTGAATGCTTCAGCGGGAGAATTCTACAAGCAGCCCACCTTCTATACACTAGGCCATTTTTCAAAGTGAGTTCAATCAAGCGTTTTTCAAGCCACCCTCAGGCGGCTGCTACATATATAAGTATGCGCAGTTCCGTACGGATAATAAGACCCAGCATTCGTTGTCGATCAGATACGTCCCTCCCGGCAGCGTAAGAATTGGTACATCAAACGAGGGACCATTTGAAATAAAAACGGTGGCTTTTCGGAGACCCGACAACTCAACGGCGATTGTATTTTTGAATACGTAAGTTTGAACCAATCGGACGTCCGTTTGACTCTTCGCTACACGCAGTTCTTTCTCAAAGGAATATTTGTCAGGCTTATGATCATCCCTGCATGCTCTGTCTCCTTACTTTTCTACTTGTTTTTCACTGATTTCATCTCTCTTTCTCTATTCCCAACAGGCATGATTCCGAGAGGATTATTTCCGTGTCGGATATCACGAAGGGGGCGATTGAGTTCAGTATTCCCGGTAAATCGATACACACTCTAATTTACTGGTAGATTGGCGAGTGGAATATGGTTTCGCAACCGCAAGTCGTTTTAAACCGGAAATAACCGAAAACAAGATTGTTATACACCTCGTGTTGTGAATTGAGAAAAAAAAATCAATAAACGTAATTGTAAATTGCATTTCAACCATGCGCAGAACAATTGATTGCGATGATCATTCAACGTAGTAATAGTAATACATAGTAATTGCGTTTACGTAAATGATCATACGTGTAAATTCCGATTATTGAGGACATAAATAAACAAACAATCCAAGTGTAACAGCTACTAAATGGGATTATCGAGTGAACGGAGAACGCGTCTAGCTCTTTTACTATCCTTGGAACGGACGGATTTATCTCGCCTGTGCCGTAACTCACCACTCCTCATTGCCTTGGTCGAATAATTATATAGTTGTATACAAAAGTTGAAAAGATACGCTTCTACAAAAACATATATGTATAAGAAATAAGTACGCCTACGATCGTGTATCATGTGCATATCTCTTTGTATAATGTGTAATAAATGGTTGTGTTCGAGTTTCAAGTATAATCTCTAACTCTGTAATTTACAAAATAAAATGACACTATAAACCCGTAAAAAAATGTTGTTCATTCCTTATTAAGTTCCAATTATTCCCATTAGTCCGGACTCGTGTTAGAAGGCAGCGCTGTAAGCGCAGAACTGAATAAAAATGTCTGTGAACCATCTCCCGGTATATGAAAGCGAATATGAGAAGCCGCATTTTTATCTATACTCTTCAGTGCCCGGTTCACTAAAGCTCCTATGATTTAATGCTCAGCCTTTGAACTGGTCCTAAGTTTATTTTAATGATATTTCGCTTCACGATCGTACTGGTATGATAACCTCCCCACCTTACAGTCCCACGTTCACATGAGAGCGGTTTTCGCCCCACTTCAATGTCTCAGGAAATGTTCACAAAGGAAATCGAGTCTCAAACTTGTTCACGTTTTGTATCCAACGTGTTCTGTGGTAGTGGCTATAGTGCAGTATCAAAATTTGTCATATTTTTTTCCTGAAACGGCGGATAAGGCATCGAGATGAATTCCATTGTGATTGGGCTGATATTCTTTCCCACGTTCTTCGGTTTCTATGACTTTGTTGCATGTGACCCGGAAGTTAGGCTTTTACACGTGGTAATTATTAATCGACGACGGCGTAACTTTTCTCCCGAATCACTAATATACTGCAATGTTCGTTACAGCTATTCAGACACGGGGATAAAGTGCCTGACAAAGAGTATCAAAATTATCCATTAGACCCGTATGGAAACCATTCGTATTACCCGATCGGGAGCGGTGGTCTGACGAATGTAAGTATAATAGATTTCTTTCTAAAGTAATTAATCCTAGAATGACAAACTTATTTTTTTAACCCTCATACTGCAAACTGGGGTAAATTACTCCACGCGTTTCTTGTTCGGAAAATCGTCCCCAGAGCAATAATAGGACTAGTAAGTAGATGATTTTTTTCGTTTTTTGATTAGGAAGAGAATGGCGCATAGTAAAATCAGTTTCATTGAAGTTTCATTGGTGAAAGATCCATTCGAAGATAAACAAAATTATGAAAATCAGCGAAAACCTCATTTTTCAAGGTTCGTCTAGGGTGGATATCCACCCCAGTCTGGCGTTTTAGGATCGTAACATCAAAAGTGTGTGGATACGTGTGCATTGAAAAAAAATGAACCTGCTAAGTAGCAGAATCTCGCTATCGGATCTGTGACCGGCTAAAAATACTCTGCGGAATGTAAATGATTTCGGACGGTATAACTCGTGCTTAGCCCTAGGATTTGTTTTATCGGCTGTGTAAACGAAGTTAATCATGGAAATGAGATATACGTCTTTACTTCGGGCGTAACTCATTTTAAACAAGAAGATCGCAAATACGTGACGAGTCCGAGGAGTTCAAACTATATCGGTCAGGCAAATATTAGTCACTCAAGATTTCTGGATAAATTTACGATGCTGAAAATGACATGTAAAATCTTTGCAATCAAACGTGCCTCACTAGACTAGTTGAATATTTTCCAAATTGAAATTTTATAACGATTAATCGTTTTCCTGATGCAATTAGGCAATTTAATTTTATGTTTTTAATCAGTACAAGTGTATAAATTCTGAATATTGACAAGCAGATTAATGTATCGATTCTATTTGAAGTACCTAATGAGGAATAAAAGCTGTGAAAGCGACTATGTTAATTAACCACTTATAAATTGAATGTTTCTTTCATAGTTTCCGCGCAAGAGTTATGAATACTTCAATTACTTCCGATATTAGACACATAAGGTGTGATTGAATGCAGGAGTACAAGCTGTACTAATAAGCATTTTCCACCTGTTTGCACTCCTCATTGTTCCAAAATTTGCCAACAAGCACAAAGCACGTTGACGAGACACCGATGCTGCACAATATTAAGTTTAGATTCTAATAAAAATTCCAAGTCATTTTTCAAACTGCGTTGCAGGACGGAAAAATGCGCGAGTACAAGATTGGCAAAATGCTTCGTGATCGATACAACGATTTTTTCGGTCCAAATTATTTGCCGGATGAGATTTATGCAAGATCAACAGCCTTCCATAGGACTCACATGTCTCTTCAGCTGGTACTAGCAGGCCTCTTTCCCCCTACTGGCCTGCAGATTTGGAACCCGGATTTAGCGTGGCAGCCTGTGTCAGTGTTTTCCGAAAAAGTCAACAAAGATTTCCTCTTGTATCCACAAGAGTGTTCCACGTATGTATATTACGTTCTCAATGTCAGTCAAACTCGAGCTTTGATTGTATGAGAGTTGCACTCGCCAATTTACGTCTTCGCAGGTACCAGAAAGCGTACAAGAATTTTCTGCGGTCAAAAGATGCCAGACAGCAAATCGATAAGTACAACAGCATTCTGGCCTACCTAACGAAGCACACGGGAAAGACGGTCAACACCACTTCCGATGCTTATTACCTGTACAATTTGTTCAAGGAAGAGGTAATCAGACTATTTAGTGCTTTATTTCGCAAATTCATGGGTTTTACGTCATGCTTAGGAATCTCAAGGTCTGACGTTGCCGAGTTGGACTTCAGAGGTCTACCCGTTTCCCATGATGAACGTCACCATCCTGGACTTCCACCTCAGGTCATACACTACACAGTTGAAGCGTTTGAACGGAGGTGAGAAATTTTACCCATTGCCAATTCTCTTGGATTAAGGGCAATGGTGGTTGTTGTTTGTTGCAACTTGCAGGTGTTTTGCTGAAGCAGATCACCGACGACATGCAAAACTTTAGGAGCGGTCGTCTCGAGCCTCGAGAAAGGAAAGCGTTCTTTTTCAGCGCACACGAAAAAAACGTGGTTGCCATGGCGCGTGCCCTCGGCACAAACGTTCCTCAACTGCCCGCGTACGGATCGACGATCATCTTCGAAACCCTTCAAGATCGTGACAAAAATGACAAATACTTTGTCCGGGTAAGCGATCATTTTCCGTCTAGTTTACGCCACCGATAAACTGAGCCTGGAGATGTGTGGCCGCATAGTAACGGAAACACAAGTTCCCTTGGTAGCTCCTGTAGGCACAGTGCTTTCCAACTGTTAATCCTGATTCAATTTCGTTTCAGGTTCTCCACTATACGGGAGTTACCGAAAAATTAATTACGCAGACCATTCCTGGCTGTTCCGAGGTCTGCCCTCTCGATGAATTCCTCAAACTTTTGCGGGAAGTAATTCCAGACCAGACCGAGTACTGCCATAGCAGCAGCATTCGGACATCCGGTTCAGGCTCATTCCCGAATACTATATGGCTCCTTGCTGTTCCGGCGATAATTATCAGCCAGCGTTTCGACTAAGCTTGCGGTTAAACGTTCTCTGACCTAGTTAACGCGTAGTAATTTTCGGTATAATCATGTGCTTAGTCATGTACGTCAATTTTATTTTCTTTGTGTCATGAATTATTGACTCATAAGTCTTTCAGGTATAACATACTTTCCCATTTCTGACTGATATGAGAGAAGGGAAAAGTCAAAAGTAATCTAGCAGGCATATAAAAAATCCAGACAAGCCTTCGTTCCTCTCGTTGATCGAGGTTCAACCATTTAATTAAGATCTCAACGACCCCTGAGATAATCCGTCTGCATCCTGACCGCAGAATGACGATTATTCGCGCTACTGTCTTCATCTGCCGGTATGATTAGATCGAATTGCACTTGTTGAAGCATATTTTTTTTTCATCGATCAGTGTAGAATACCTACTTCTCATCTGTAAAGTAGTTGGCAGTAGCATCCTGAGGCATTATATATTCTTCGAGTTCCCTCGGATTGATGAATTTACCTGGTATTAGCTATATGATCGAGATCACACTCATGGTCAGTGTGTCTGGCTATACTTGATGACTTCACAACGTGACCATAATTTTTGTTATTTATCTGTAATAATATAATTGGTCAGACACCGTGGTAGCTCAAACGGCAAAACAATAAACAAACTTGACTGTTCTCGCCCACAGACCCTGACCTTCTCTTTCTCTTGCCCTGGAGCTCGCTGTTAGTTCCCTTCCCTTTTCTGCTTCCCTCACCCGTCCATTGCGTCTGGCAAATGCAGACACAAGCACAGAGGAAACCCAGGCATGTGTGGTTGCACACAACGAGAAGTAGAGGAATGCGCGCGCAACTATCAGAGGGAATGAAACAGCTGTTTTAACAATCGTAGAGTCATCTGGCGGAGCGCGGTTACATCGTTGAAAGACGTCAGGGTGATCAGGTATCCTGTAAAATCGGGCTGGCAGAGGACAGAGGACTGAGCGAGAGTGTAACGTGCACGGTGCACAGAGTGTTAGTTGATTAGACCAAAAACAAATCGCGTATCGCGTTGCGTGCAGTACCCGCGTTTTAAAGATGGCCGCTGGATGTTGTGGAACGAAAAAGCAAAAGTTGAACAACTCGCTGAGCATACCGTGTAACGGCACATCCTCCCTGCAAAATGGTCTACGAAACGGAATTATCGCTCATCCGGAGATGTGCTTCTTCTGCTTTGACGTCCTTTACTGCCAGCTCCATCAACTCGATCCTCCGAAAACGCCAAACTTCAGCAACGATGCATTGTGAGTATCTCTATCCCTCCCCCTCCCCCCCCCCCCCTCCCCCTTGCTCCGCTCCGTCCTTCACGATTGCACTGATGCTTTTTCCCGCCGCCTCCCCCCCCCCTCCCCCTCTCCGTCCTCTTCCAAGCGCATCGTTTTCTTTGTTGTGTATTATGGCTGTCCTCCTTTGTTGTCCTCCTAGTAGCAAAACTTTTTGAATTTTTTTCATCCCTCTCGAAACTTAACACCGAAAACACGCTAGACGCGTATTTTAGATCGGTTTTATTTGTCTTTGTTTTTTCAAAATTTTGATTTTCAAATTGAATTTATCCATTAAGGAGGTATGATTGGGCAAAAATCGATACTCTTTCGCAATTTTACCAGAGTAGATTCCTACGTCGAGAATTTATCAAATCATTATATTATTGAGCTGTCAAAATTTCTTGAAAATTACAAAGTATTGGAATCTTGAACAAAGGCTTGGATATTACTGCTTCGTTTTGAATCATTTCCAAATCATTAGAAACCTTGTAGACTTGTTTGTTTTCAATCTACGACGGCACATTTTATTTACAAGATTATTGTTTTGAAATTCATCGAAACACTTTGTTGGATATCATGCAATGATCCAATACTCAATTTTTCAATTTCTGTAAAAAATGAGTTATTTTAGAGGGAAACCGATCAAATCTACCAGGTTTTCAAAGATTTTGAAGCAGTTCCAAAGGAAGCAATGATATTTAAGTTTTTATCTACATTGCCTGTTTTTTTTATTTTCGAAATTTTTTTCTTTCATTTTTACAATGGATGCAAAATTATCATGTACACAACTGCGATCACATAATTAAAACTTACACCGTGTAATTCTTTACGAAGATACGAAGGCTGCTTTGTGTTGATGTTCTACGTTGATAGATGAGGGCCCGCCTGTCTATGAAGCAGCATATAATTGAATAATTAACTAAGACCACACTTGCAGCCCGTTATTTGTGACATGGGCTATTGGAAAGGACAAACGGTTGAGGGGCTGCATTGGCACTTTCAACGCGATGCACCTCCACGCTGGACTACGTGAATACGCAGCGACTAGGTAAATAGCCCTTTTCTTTACCTCTCGGCATTGCCATGATACCCAGCTTATAACAATCTCTTTTATTGTTTCAGTGCCTTCAAGGATTCCCGCTTTAATCCCATTACACGAGACGAACTTCCTCGTCTACACGTCAGCGTCTCGATTCTTCGTCATTTTGAAGATGGCGCAGACTATCTTGATTGGGAAGTGGGTGTTCATGGTATTAGGATCGAGTTTCACAACGAAAAGGGCAATAAGCGCACTGCCACTTACTTACCTGAAGTAGCCACTGAACAAGGTTTGCACCATTTTATAAGACACAAGTTAAGGCATAGAATCTACTTTCTCATAGGTTTAATCAAAAAGAAAATTATACTTTGCTATCGGGAAGTCGTTGCAAAATTTCAAGAAAAACAACGCAGTGGATCGCTAATTGACCCTTTGGGATTGCTTAATTTTATTTTTCAAAACCCAGGTTGGGACCAAATACAAACAATCGACTCATTGTTGCGGAAAGGGGGCTTCAAGGGTGTGGTTACACCGGATATTAGGAGAAACTTAAAACTGACTCGATACAGGAGCGAGAAAGTCTCGGTGAGCTATCAAGACTACATGAGTCATTGGCATAGCCAGCAATGCTAGCAGCTGGCCCGGAGTCCTTCGCAGGGACTCCCGCCTCGTTACCACCAGCCGGACATTGACTATCGGTACAGAAACTCTGATCCAAGTTATTATCGTGCATCTCAGACTCAGCGCGATCCGTCGATCCAGCAAACGCCTAGCAATTACACAACAATCCCTCAGCACACCTTAGTCATGGTACAACCGAGCCACCCGTCGTCTTTCATTCATCCGATCCCGCAACAGCAGGTTCCACCAGCCTTGATACCGGTACAGAGTTACCCACCGTTCTGGTGGAACAGACACGGACCACCACCCTTCCAGCAACCCCAATTGTCACAAAATTCGCGGGATTTTTACTGCCAGTCGCAGGGTACCTATGAACATGGTTTGCGCAAGCGAAAATGACACCAGCGGCAGTTATTGCGTGCAACTTTTCACTGTTTTAAATGGTGCCTGTTATACTTCGTATGCTTTAGCATACACAGTCTGCCATTCGTAATACCTTATACTCCTCCTTGAGGATGTGTATTATTATTGGAGAGTAGACTTTTTATCATACGGTAGGGTAAAAATTTTCAACGCCGTCATTTGTCAGACATTGTCGGCTGATTGAAGAAAGTAATTCAATTTTTTCCATCATACTGTTGTTTTGCTGTCTTCTTTAGTTCGTTCTTTAATGCCTTTGACAATATAGCTCTAGATTAATTGCGAGCTGAGTCTGTGTGTCAAAATTGTGTATATATACATATATATATATATATATTAATGTTCCAGCCGCAATGATGCTGTGATCTGAAAATGAATAATTTTGTCATATTATTCTGTCCGAGACGATATTACAAATGAATATATATATATATTTGAAAAAAAAAAAAAAAAATGAAAACATTACAGCAATATTAGCACACCTAGTTGAACAGTGATTACGCTAAAGTTGATATTTTAGCTTGCAAATCTTTCATTCAAAATTGAAATAAACTCCCTATCCTTCCTATCTCTCCGTTAAATACGTGAAAATTACATGAAATTGGAAAAAAAATATTAATAAAATTAAGGCAGGAATTTTTACCAAAGTGTTATTGAAACATATGAAAATTCTCACACCAGTACTTATCATTATCTGTTTGTTTTTCGGTGTTCAGTATGCTTATATCAATTTAAAGGATGAACCAAACAGTTTCACCAAAGCATAAAGAAAAACCTGTGCACAATTAGTTCAAATAAACGACCGTAAAATGAACTTCATTATTGATTCTGCGAAATTATAGAGGCTCTCCTTTGCGATGCCACTTTCTTCGTTATTATTAATCATAATTGAACATAGAACAAAAAAGAAGTAAAAAATTAAAATAAGCAAATAATAGAAGAATATATATTATAATTGTAGTTAATAATCTTCCCATGCATTGACAGTATAAAAAAAACAAAAAGTGTCTCGATACTTCGTGCCGAGTTACTTATAAAATTCAGACAGATTATAGTATACGAAAGTGGTTACAGTTCACGCCAGTAGTAAAATCTATCGTAATTGCATTGTTACAAATCCTCATATCAGGAACACATCACCACCATAACTGAAAGTACGATGCGTGTGTAATACATTTTCTTTCTCAGTTTGTATTTCATTGCTATTTTTTATTTTTATCTTTTTAGAAATTGGGACTTGTCTTTCACTGTTATTCACGATGTAACTATTATTCAGCCATACTTTTCCCTCGTCTGAACGCGGATTATCTGTCAATGTCGCAATCTTCTATTGAAATGAGTTTAACCTATGCAATTTATACAAAGTGATCAGTTTCAATTAGGTCAACCATTGGACGTAAACATATCGAAGATGATGACTGTGTATAAACAATTAGGATACATTCAAAATATAAAATATGAATAGGAAATTGACGGAACGCAATGCGATGAGGGGCAGTTAGACGTGTCTTGTATCTGGATACCCAATTACTACAAATAAGTATGTCGAGAGTGATTCACATTGTATATCTATAATAAGAATAATAATAATAACAAACAATAAATATAAAATGTATGTTAAAAAAATTAACCTTAAGGGTAGGCGCATAAAGAGCCTAATAAATGACGATCTCATTGTGATTTTCATTGCTCTGTGATTAATGTTGACGTCATGAAATACATATATGTACAACTTTGCAACATTCGATGCATCGAGTGCTTGATAATAGCATAGGGTTGTTGTTTATTTTATTTTTAATTTTTAAAAATGTTTTCTTACTTTCAAATATTTGACTGACAAGTAAACTCAGCTGAGATTAACTATCCAGAAAAATGCACGCCGGTATCTTTCCCATTATAACGATTTAGTGTCAACCTTAGTTTGCGGTGAATTGACTTAAAACGCAAATACGTATCCACAAACCTTTGAATACCGCTTGATTGACAGAATACGCTGTGAATGGAAACAGATATATAGGCATATATATTAATCTAATTTATTTCGTGCATTGAATGCAGCTATTGTACATAAGGTGGTTCAAACAAATTAATATCGAAGCTCTTTTATAGAGCGTTTTTCGTTAAAAAATTTTGTTGTCGTTAATCAAGTAATTAACCAAGTTCTTTGGCAGAATTTCCAATGAAATTCTTCCACTTATTCATGACTCCTTAGCTTTACTTAGATCATCCAGCCCAACGACGTAGCTGGTTTAATTCACTGCCAATTTATTCATTGTTGTTTCTAGAGTTTGCTAATAATAATGATAATAATTAATTAATCAATTAATCAAATTATAAAGTTCATGTTGTTGAATTTTGTTCAATATTATGTACAATGTTCAAGTAGATTACTATAATATACTATATACTCTGACATTGTCATAAGTTGCCGGTTGCAAAACACATTGCTATCAGTTAATCTGTGAATAAGTCTTTTGGGTTAAATCTTATCCACGAATTTGCTATTTGGATCAGTTTCATTATTCAGCTTTGAAAATGCGTACAAGAAGTATTTAACAATGTCAGAAAAGATATGTAGGTGATTTAAAAATGACAGTTGTGTCATCTCTCGATATCCGATTCACAAATGCGGTAATGAAATTTGAATATTCGAAATACAACTAATCGTTCCAATTGTTGAAAACATTTACGGATATTAATGAAATGCAATAATATTCAACGAAAAATTAAACATTACCGCGAGCAGCTCCTTATTTGATATTCTAATAAGTTGTAAATAGGAGAACAAACAAAGAAATCAGTATGTGCCTAGATGTGTGGTTTACATTAAATCCAACAATTGATTACAAAAGCGATTGAAAACAGATTATAGTTAATTCAGATGTTCAATGAATAGTAGCGAAAAGATATTTGACAGGGAGAAAGAGATGAAAAAGGAAAAAAGAAAAGAAAAAAAAATATAATATAGACGTAAACGAATAATAATAATAATATTATGAGCAACTTCTAGTTTATAATTAAATATGAAAATACATGGAATTACAAAATAAATATTCAATTTTCTATATCATGGAGTACAATTTATTTAGTCTATTAATCTATATAATTTACAAATGCCATAGCCCACCTGAATCCTCTCGTCGTATACTTCAACAATCGCTTTGAAGAATATTTGTACACTGTGAATACTTTCGATTGAACATTCTCACACACACACACACACGCGCGCGCGGACACTACTGAAGTATATGTAATAGAAAACAATATCCAATTGGTCTGGGTACATCTACTACAGAGGATAAGAGCACGGCGACAACGCGAGTTCGTTATCCACTTATGATTGCTTATTTTTGTCGATCACGTCGAGCCTCATCATAAGCTTTCTCAGCTTTCATCAACTGTTGCGTCACTTTGTAGTAAGACTTTGTTTCCAATTCCGTAAGGAACAAAACTGTAAATACTTGTCCAATTGCTATAATTGATAATTGCAGATAGATTGGCCGAGTAAATTTTGTCAGGACTGATATCATGCTTCGAAAATCAGTCGTTATGTCGGGCAACCTGTAAGTCACGTACCGATTTGCAAGCTGTAAGAAAAAGAGCAGATCGAATTAAATATCGAGCGTTTGAAATTCCTGTAATCAAGTATCGACAGACTTTACTACAAGTATGTTTGAAAAACAGTGACTTCACTACCTACCAAAATACTTCCCACCGAACCCAGTGTCATTGGATAGAGAAAGCCAATTGTAAATTGCATCACGGCTGCTCTTGTCTGGAGGCACAGCGGGCACTCCTTTTTTTCGAGAAGTATATCCGATGTGACGAACTAGAAGCGAAAAGAATATCGCTGTGAAAAAACAAAATGAGGAACCTGCGCATGTCTTGGGTATATGTTTCTAGCAGCGATCTGGCAATGAGACTGTTGAATTTGGTTAAAGAATTGATTATTATATATAATGTACATTTGACGCTAGAAGAAAGGCTAAGTGTGGTTTTCAACGTATATCTTACCAGTTTGTGTCCTAGGATAGCTGCGAAACCAGGCAAAATAATAATGGGCAAATAGGTAGCTGCACGTCCAATTTTCATCAACTTTAGTTTCCTTCTATAATGGGCATTAATGTATATACCAGCTGCTGAAGCAGCAATACCAAGTATGTTGAGTCCACTGCGAAGCGGCCATCTGAAGGGTTGGGAGATTGTTGTATTATGTTACAATGGATTTGAATAAATCGTAGAAGACGACTTGTGAAGTTTGGAATCCCAAGTATTTTTGCTGAATTATAGTTTAGTAAATTTTAGAAAATACTAAAATTGTCAAGGAACAAGTTTTCCTAGAAATTCATAGTTTCATTGACGTTACGAACTTTAACTTGATGGAAAACTGTTTTCTAACCTATTTCGAGGTTATGTTACGTTGGGTTAAGACTTACACCTCGAATTGGTTTGGCCAATTCCGCAGCAGGTCGAATTGATATTGCAAAGCTTCGTTTTGATTCAAAGTCACGGTACCTGCAGGCGACGGACCCGTTTGTTTTACCAATGCCATAACCGGGGGAAATTACGATCCGTTGCTGCGGACGCCGGGACCTGCACGTGAATCTTTAGTGTCTTCTGCACTGAACCACGTGGTTTTCGACCAATAGCGGAAACAGAATTTCAGAGAACACGCTCTAGTGCAGCCGGTCAAAAAATTACAGCTACAGGTTCTTGTAAAAAATTTTCTAACGAATCAATTCATGGGTAATCCATGGCTGTCAAAAAGTTCTGGCTTCATTTCAGCTTGAAAAATTGCTTATTACCGTGCAAAAAAGTACGAACCACTGTTACGTCCCAGCCTATAACTAATCGACGTACACAGTTACCATCACTCCATTCTCTTATATCAGTAGTTTTTACACGCGATATTGCCAATCATTTTATCATACAAGCTCATATTAGCCCTCACATAAAACGTTGAATTTATGATCAAATGTCAGCTGCAACGAATCAAAGTAATAAGCACTTGCAATGGATTTCAAACTCATCACTAAATTAAAATCATGGATTGTTCACAAGCAGAGAACTCGCAATCAATAAGCGTTTCACCGTTTGCTTCTCTGAACCAATAGTCTCGCACTAATACCTCGCCAAAATAACTGTGATTCAGAACAGAAAGAGAAGAGATTAAAACGCTGAGTAAAAGAGATTCAGGCCACATAGCTCACATACAGATGAGAACCTTTTAGAAATCATAGAATAATTAAACTCAAACTCTCCGAGACTTATTGTTAGTAGTAGTTATGTAACTGTGATGATTGATAATCAATAATGCGTATAACAATTTATTGTAAGCCTTACTATTGAGAACGTGACAGAGATTTTGTAAATAAACTTGTATTCAACCCTAGTATTGTTGACAATAATTATTTCAAATCTAACAAAGATAAGATTTTCGCGATTCGTATATATCGAAATACATAAGTCAAGAGTACAACTGAATCACGCAGTGAATTAGAATCAACTTGCAATGTTCCTCTCAGAACGTAACACTATCACTAAAGGAGACGACGTGTGGCATCAATTAGCGCTAGAACGTTCAACGGATGGAATTCAAATTAATTTTCACTGATTAAGCGTTCAATGAAGTTTAAAACAAAGCTCACTGATGATTTTCAAATTCTTACACGAATTTCGAGCTTCGATCGTTTAAGCTGACCCATCGCTGTTAGAAAGCATGTCGGCACGATGTTCTAATTTTCAATTTATCCGGGATTTTAAACGGAAAAGGTGGGAGAAAAGTGTAAAAAAAATAAAATAAATGGATGTATGCTATGAGTAAAGATGTGTACTGCATAATATATTGCATACTATATTACAGGCATTGGTGCAACACCCGTACAATGATTATAGGTAAAATCCTGAGCAATTTACATAAGTGTACAAATAAATTCAATCCAGTTATCACAAATAGACACATAAATATATATACATACATACAGAGATGAATTATTCTTCAGCAAAGTCAAGAAATTCAGTCTGAACTGCATCAAACATATCACTCTGTTAAAATCGACGACCTGGTTAGAGTCTGGAATTCGATGATCATGTCGTAGTGATATTAAATAGGCTGCGTCAAAGCCTGATTGAAAATTGCAGTGAATCGTAATTGGCAGACCATTCGCACAGTTGATTTGCATCCATATGAGTATTTTTATACATTTCCATCTCCCTCTTTTACCAAGGTATTTCTGTTCACTGCACGATGTTATTCTGCCAGTAAAATAAAGGTTGTTACTAAGACCAAGAATTTCTGATTCCATTCGAAATATTTATTCAAATATTATGTTTATTTATTGTCACCTAGTAAGATGACGTAGTAATTATGCAACCTCAAAACGGATTTCTAATCTTCACACAAAACGAATGTTAAATATATTTATTAAAGTACCATGGTATTTAAATATAAAAGTAGGAAAGGTATTCATTTGAATGAATTCAACAAGCAACCTTGTTTATTTTTGTATAACATTCTAAGATGCAAGTCAATAAGTAATCAATTATGATGCAATACTTATTTACAATATATTTAACAACCAATTATTAAAAATAAAAATGAGATGCAAAACACTAATTACATGCTACCTAGTATTAAAGAAAAAAAACAGATCAATCTGATCAATTCTTGAAACGCACCGAGCTCCGTATTTTGTTCCAACAGCGCAATCATTTAAACAAGACAAAAACCAGCCAGTTGCATAGTAAAAAAAAAAAAAAAAACAAAACAAGAAAACGGTAATAATGTTGAGGATGTAATGTTTACAGTATGCCACCCATTCCTGTTAGAAACCATCGCTCAATCAGTTCACAAACAAAAAATTATAGCTCTATTGTATACGCAATAAACGAAACTAACAAGTCTGATTCAAGCCTGATCAGAGTTTATGCTAGGATGGAAACTTGTTTCAAAAGATACTTTGGAATGTGTTTGATTAGCCAATTATTCATACATCGCAACAAGACTTGGATCAGACTGTGCGATAAGAAAAATCAAAAAATCATGAATTCACACACCTCTACCAATGATATTTTTGTTTCTACTTGATAATATCAATCAATCGGTTTCCTACTGATTGACAGTACCTGCGTATTTCACTTCGTCAAAGGCTTTCCTTGCTTTTTTAAGCTCCTCATTCATTGTCAAGAGATCCTTAACTCTGGCGTATTTTCTAGAGTCTTTCCTCACTGGAAAACAATGTGAGACAAGTCGAATATAATATTGCAAAACGAATTAAAATTTCTGCTCACTCACCAAGGAAGACAATGTCTTCAACTTGCACTCTGCCGGTGCGTCCAATCTCCATTGCTCTGTGGGTCATTTCGGTGATGAATTCGATCACCAGATCTTCCAAAAAATCAACGCTTTCAGTGTATGGATTTTGGTCGTCGCCAAACCCGTACATCATGCAGCGCAGCTCCTTCGAAAATAACCTTTTTCTCCCACCCGGAAGCGTTCCGCCGATCGGAATCTCCGTCTCCTCATCTTCGAACTGATCAAACGAAGAATGCCAATCAAGGCTTACTGTTTCCAGAAGTTAGGTTACTCTAAGTTAGGTTAGGTTATTTCGCTTAGCTCGTACTCAACCTACAATTATGAACAAACAATTTCATCATTGCCAATTTACCTGCTCGTAATTTTCCTCCGCAGCCATTATTTTATATATTTCGCTTGACTCACAAGAATCTGGTAATTAAATCGCGTTTGTTGACGAAAATTATTTGACGGAAAACTTTAACCTCATCAAAAGTGTATATAGAGATCAGTGGGTCTAACGAGCTTCGCGTTAGTCAGTGTTGCCACGTGTCAAAAATGAAACAATCCTATTAGCGTAACAAAAAAACGCCGACGGCATGGCAGGTTTCACTGAGAACCGAAATGCTTCAAGTCGACGCGCAAAAGGCGCTGTCAAACTTGATTACTTGTAACAGAATCAACTTGATAACTGAAGGCTCAGCATATCGAAAGTACTTTATTGTTTCACGTACAGTTTTCGAAATCGCCACGCAAAGGTGTGACCAATTAATCTGTCAGAAATCTAATCCGCATTTGTGTCATTCAACGATTATGGTAAATGCGCTCTGCATTACCCACTTCTTTCGTGTTGCTAAATACGACACAGAAAATACGACATGCATTTAACGTACAGGTGCTTCGAAAATTATTTCCAAAATCTATCCTGTGTCGAAGGTGCTACTAAATCGGGGACATGAAAAATACCAGGGTGGACCCCTTTCTGCTGAGGGTAAGAGACGCGTCGATAAGGCAGAATGTTATCTGTCTAGTGGAAGAGCTGTATTACAATGAATGAAAAGAAGGGAACGCTTTGTTTCTACGGATAATAATAATAATACGTGATACAGGCAATCACTGAAAAAAATTGACAATACTTTTTAATTTTTTTACTACTTTTTCATACGATATTATTCCATGTATTTAAAATGTTCTTCATACAACGATACGCCGTTTACTGATTACGTAATATACATGGAATTCTAAAATTCCTTACCCTTTTCCGTACAGTGTTATTTACAGAGTTTATAATCGAATCCGATAAGTTTGGGAAAACTTTTTTTGTGGGATAATATAATTACGGTTCTAGCGTATGTTGATGTTCATTAGGTCTGACCAACGTCATTGATTATAACATTGCCAAATTAGTCTATAATTTGACTAGAAATAAATCGTGATATTTTACTCAAGACGTAAACAGGCTGTAAGATCCACCAACCTTCGTTCGGTTTTTTTGTCGATGAGGTGTATACATAATCTTGCTTGCATAGTAGTAAAACCAATTTGGCGAATGCGTTGGATACACAAATCTAGAACGAATTGATGTGCATAAATGCTCCGCAGTATGTTGGCTGCGAAGAATTAGAATCGTCAACTCTTCTGATTTTACGAATCGAACACATCGTACTCATAACAGCAATCGACCGAATTATGTGTTCATATATAATTGAGCCTTTTTCCACAGTGCATATAAATAACATTTATCAACTGGCAGAGTAAGAAGGCATTTGCGCAGATATCTGGGCTTAGGTCATTGCTGCAATAGAATTACACCGAGAATAATTTTATTTGTTCCAGAAGATATTCTGAGAATAACTATTTAAATTATTGCAATATTTGCCAAAAATAGTAACACATACTGTAATCCCAAATTACAACTAAATTTCATTTTATACCCATAACTAGATTTTTCAGTTGCGGTGAAAAATGTAAATAGTTTTTAAGGGCTGTATAGTAACTTGTACAACTAAAAATTTCTTTCCGTGTAAATATATTTTCCTTGTTTGTATCCGATATATCATAATTATGTGATACCACTTAATATGTGTTGATTCGAGTGTACCGCATAACGCAGAAACGGTCGTCAATTAACGTTGTGTGTGTAACTGATGTATCTGTAATATAATCCGCATCGTTCAGTTCAATCGGATTTATCTGATTCCAAACGGGTATACGTGACACATTAGAATGAGCGTATATTAATTCTTATCGTTGGGTAAATGTGTATTAATATGGCTGAGGACCGTCGATCACAGATACCTATATCAATAATTGTTGCAGGTATAGCCGCGCATTCCAACTCGCACGTCACAATTCACACCCACACACACACACACACACGCGTTAACTATACACACTCACGTATACGTGCTTCTTCAGTATATATAGATAAACAAAGTCGAAATACATCGAGGGACATGGCTGATCGCGAAATCTTAATTGCTGTGGTGAAATTCGCGGATCTTAGCGCAAAGTTTGATAAACCACGATAATAATTGCGAAGAGTCGAGTCACGATAAAAGGATTGGAGGAAAAAAAAGTCGCGAAAAAAGTGAGCTGAAGAATGGCTCATGTCCGCGCGCAATCTTTCGACTCGAGTCAGTCGTCGATTGAGGCTTGCCGGACGATGACGAACGGAGTGAAAAGGGCGAAGCTGGTGCCGGCCAGCGACGCACCTTCAAATTCATCATCATCATCATCCGCCAAAATGTCGACGACGGTGAAAAATAACAGCAATGAGAATAATTCGAAGAGTACAAAGAAGCGGGCAACTTTCGATCCCATGGCAGTTACTTGGATGGAAAAGTACAGCGATCAGATGGAGAAGATCTGGAGCCGATTGCCGAATTTCGTAGGTTCCGCGATCGCTACTTGCGCGATATTTCTTCTCGGCGCAACGATGCGCGGTGAGTATTATTATAGTTAATAGAAGATTCCAAGAAAACTCAATCGAATCAAGGGGTCGATATTTTTCGTTGAAAAAGATCAGGCCAAGTAACGTCGTGAGGAAACGAAGTAGTAGATTCCGCAACTAGCGCGCAAAACTATACGCACGTGTGGCACGTACTATTTTTCCTAGTGAGGGCGGAAAATTGGATTTTCTGTTCCCAAATGAGGGAATTATTTTGCACACTGATTTAAGTACGCAAAATAGAATTTTGCACACTCAGACAGGAAAAATTAAATTAATGACTATAAGCAGAATGGTGATAAAATTCTCGAAGACATCACAACAAGTATAATGAGTATGATGAAATCACTGTGTGAACTTGACGTTGAAGTTATGTATAAAACTTTCAAAATGATACTGACAACGAGTGTATTTTTAAATGTGTGGGTGGGGGGGGGGGGGGGGGGGGAGCTTCTTTGAATGCTACTCTACATAATAAGTTTTGAATTTAATTCACTCTAGTTCATGAAATTTGTGAAACGGCAACATCGACTTATTCTCATCAAAACTGATCAATTATGAGTGTTTTGTAGCCGAGAATTTTGGAAACATCCTCGAACCAGCGGCGTGTTCCTTTTCAATTCTTCTTCCTGGTTGACGACGATCCATCCTCGTCAGAGAAAATGAAAGTACTAAAATAAAATATAACAGGGGCCAAGGAGAGGAAAAAAATTTGCTCTTCATCCCCACGTCACGTTACACTCGCCCCCCCCCCCCCCCCCCCCCCCCAAATGTGTATGTATGTATGTATATATATATATATATTCCTGGGGTCTAAACAGCGTCGACGTCAAACAAGGACGACAGGTTTTTACCCTGCGCATCCTGCACCCCCAGGGATTAGACGACCCGTGACACTACTTGCGCCTTGATATTAAGTGGGAGAACACCGCCGAACGGCCTTTTTGATTGATCGAACATTTTCACGACCTTCATGTCCGCCCTTCATCATCGGGATTACGGATAAAGAGAAAAGACTAAATTACACTGCAGATTACTTGGATTGACGAAAGCATTAAAATTATTGAGAAATGGTTTTTATAATCGTATCTCGATTCAACATTTGAACTCTTGCCGTTAATTTCGACGATATTGCGATATTGCTCATCAATGAAGAGCTCACGAAAAACTCTGTTATTGGCGCGCGAATCAATGAAACCGAATGTAAGTACAAAAGAAACGGTGAAACATAAATTACGTAGGCGCTTGAAGAAGGGAAACTCTTTGTTTTTTATTCCTTATCTTCAACTGCGTAAACAGTAAAACGTTTTCATAGGGACTGCAGACGACTGATCAGAAACGCGATTCTGAAACAGACGCGAATTGTGTCGATCATATGCATCAAATATCTTTCACGCAAGAAACAGGGAAAAAAAAAAAATATGAAAAAACGTCAGACACATAAAATCGAGCACGTGGTACAAATCTCGTCGAGACAGATTTGCTTACTTATTGTTAGATGTCTTGTGTTGCAGACAAGTTCGTGTGTACCGGGCGTATAAGCAATCCGATCTCAAGGGTCACCGCAAAACGTGACACGACTACCCGAAACGAAGATCTGATACGAGGTCACTGAGGTTATCGACGAAATACGAATATTATGAGAATTTTTATATATAAAAATGGTAGATTCAACGTCAAATTGCCTCATGAATGAAGTTTATTGTCACCCAGTGACGACGGTAGAGTCGCCGCTGGGCAAAATCAATCCTCATCCCTATAATTTCTTCTTATTCTCGTAGCGATACGCGTTCCTCAAAATACGCGACAAACTTTACCGTCCGTCAAGTTTTTATAGACACCTACATAATATATCTGTGTGTGTATGTATGTGCATAAGTATGGATGTATGCTTCAAGAATGGGACGAGATCCCATCTAAGTTTTTCCGTCATTCGCACATTTTTCTTTGATTTCTTTTCTTTTTCTTCTTCTTCTTTTTTCCTACGTTCTTGACTCTTTCTCCATTTCATCGCCTCGCAACCTCATCTTGAGACTTGCTGACGTTTTCGGACGTAGTTTTCGTGTTTAGAAAAATGGAAAAACGATTATAAAAAAAATGAAGATAACGGAAACTGCGGAATAACAGAAAATTAAATTATTCTGATATTTGTATATCATATTGTTAATATTGCGTGTTTCACAATTGACAATTTTGCATTTTTCATCTGTCTGCATCTGTCGAGGAAAATTCTTGTACAATTGTTATATAATGGAAATTTTTCCACCTTTGCACTCGTGTACATAATTTATGTTTAATCCATATATAGCGATAAAAATAACCCAGAATATCCGTGAAAGAATCTAATCCGTCTGAATCTGACATCGAGTATAAATTCTTATCACGGGATTTCAACGCGAGCTACCGTGTATATAATTCATATTTAATCTATACTGGGGAATAAATTTTGTCCAATATATAAGCATGACTTTCGTTTTCTAATTTGAAAATACATTTCAGCCGCATTATTCTAGGCATATATATAGGTCTCGTTCAGTCCGTTTTAATTCGTAAAATGTAGTTACTTTCAGTTAATATTTTTTACTTTTTTTCTACCTTTGTGGTGAGTTTGAAAAATCGAGGGATGATTGGGCATCCTCAGAAAACTAGAATTCAATATAAGAATTCCTTAAGAGTAGAAGGAAACAAAGGAAAAAATAACTTAAAATTACAGATTTTTCAACACAGAGTCCTCAATTCGCTGCGGATCTGTTTCTTTCTCACATGACGTTTCGCACCAAGTGGAGAATACGCGGCTTGAAGATGACGAACTGTGTATATACACACACACACACGCACACATGTATTTATATATATATATAGCTATAGCCAAAACCGCGCGGCGAAGACGTTTGAATTTTCCATTTGAACGACTCCTTTCACACTCGACGTTCTCGGCAAGAAAGCGGGGGATGAAAACTCCCCCAGGATTAAGAAACGCTTCCATATTTCTACCGACTGTTGCAGCAACGGCAGCAGCAGCAGCAGCAGCAGCACAGTTGCAAGAAATATGGTTTTAAAATAAACTTTTACCCCGAACTCGATGTGCCTCTCCTCTCTTTCCATCTTCTTCTTCTTCTTCTTCTTCTTCTTCACCTTCTTCTTCGCTTTTTTTTCTTCTTACTCCTCCATCTTCTACTTGAGATGGTATCAACTTTTATTGCGCTCTTGTGTGTGGAACTGAACGTCTGCCTGTCTAAACGTATATATATATATTTATATAATCGAGCTTCAGGTTGATGTACAATATACTATATGGAGAAACACCTACTTATGTACAGTGGGATTCACAACTTCTTGTTTACTCCCATCAGCCTTCCCCCGTTTTTGCACCTCTTATTCCAAAGTTTACTCAAGCCCCCAGAGGCTTGAATTGCAGGTTTCACAAGCACTCTCGTATCTCTTGTAACATAATTGCTGTATATCATTAGTAGAGAAAACAGAGGTAATGAAAATGAAACAATGAAAATATCGAGCCAAACCAACGATATGGAAAAAAAGAACAATTACTCTTACACCTACACCTTTTTTCTCTCAATTATTTATCATTAATTTACTTTTTCCAAAGTTGTATCCTTGAAAAAAAGAAGAAAGAAAGAGAAAAAAACAACAACAAATCAATTATTATTTTTATTATGCAGAAATAATTTCATCCATCTATGTACGTTGTTTGGATTATAAACAGAATTTTACTCGAAGTGAATGTTTTTTGGATAATACAAATTCTAATTTCCAATTTTAGTTAGTCCAGTGGACGTTTAATGTATTCACAACGGAGATGAAAAATAAATTATACATTTGAGCGAAGGGATGACGGGCTGTTGAGAAATACGTATAACATATATATACACCCATATTTCTTTCTCATCGTGTTTTCGACGAACTTCTGTATCCGTCTGTACGCTCGGTTCAGGATTTCGGCGTGGGTGCATAAAACCCGGTGGCTCAGAGGCGCGCGGCGAGTGCCTTTCAAGCATTTAGGAATGAAAACTTTCCACGAAGAAAATCGAATACTCGTTTTATACCCGATATATACGAGGTGTTTTTGAAGCTGCCGCTAACCCTCGGGGGCGGTATAAATAACAGCACGACGCCCCTTAAATTTCTGTGCATAGCTGTATAATATACGTACCTATATACAAATACAAAGCATTTAAATGTTTAATACACACCGAGAGAAATTTCTATAGTTATGATCACTCTCTGCGGCCTGTGAACTTAATTATTTTCGCATTAAGTATTGATAGTTTAATAGTTACTTGTAGCAGAATTTTCTAATGGAAGAAAGATTTAAATCGTTATTCTATACTTGTACTTATTTTACTTGAATTTTCGAGTAACTGTAGCGAATTAAGTTTTTATCAGCGATGTACGAAACAAGTCGGTTGAATTAGACGAACATAGCAGATCGCACCTTATAGACTCTGGTTTTCGATAAAAATTTCTAGCTTATCGAAACGTCGTCGGCTTAACTTGGCTTGATGGCCAGCAGCTAATTAATCTCTGGCTAATAGCGCGTTTGGCGTAATACTATTCGATGATTTTTATAATTCCTTGACTGCAGCTGCATTTTTAATCGTTAACGTGATTGCACCTGTAGCAGTGATAACGCATTGGTGCAACGAACAAAGCGTTTTATGCGTAATGAGCAAAGTTGATTTTCTTTCAATCGTTGGTCTGCAGGTGGCGAAACGCGAAAATTATTCAAGGCGGCTGATAGTGATTGCGAAACACGAAATACTACAGGAGATAAGACAAACTTCAGTTCTGAGAAGTCAAAGTCCACCTGAAATTTTTTTCGAACCTCTGGGAAATCTGATGTAATTGTCACGAGAATCAATCATTGATTATAACCAGCCATAATACGACTAATATATTATAAAGAATGCGCGTAATTGTTTTATCAGTGATTGAACTAGACGCAGTTTTACAAATTCTTGACCACTTCATTCAGGGTCAAGTTTTGGTTGTTACAGTTTCATAGAAGAAGAAAATGAAAATAAATAAATAACTAATTGAAATTGTCGGGTTTCATGAAATTGCACAAGTTTTCATTTTTATCCATAGCTATTTTTGAATATATGAAGAAATTGGCAGAATATTGTTCATTATTTCTACCATTAAAATCAAATTCCTGGTAAAATTAGAAACATTTTTATAAACAATTCAAATCCACTGGGGTGTATTATGTGTGTATGTATACGAAAATTTCCAACTGCAAGCCATCTTGAACAGAATTAGTTAGTTTGTTAATTTTTTTTACCATCAGCTTGACCCAATTCCTTAAAAGTAACGGGACTTATCATTGAATTTCGTGAATATCTCTTTATAAACAAATTGCAAGAGAAATATGTTTCTCTTTGAATAAGAATTTTACGCCTTTTTCGTTTATCCACTTTTTTTAAATCACGAAAAGAAATTCGCATGAAATTAAAAACAATTATATGATTCAGCAAACCTTAATTGGTTCTAAATTCCGCTATATATAATACATATATTTCAATGCACAGAAATGATCTCTAAGAAAAATTTCTTGTACTATAGAAAGTTTATACAGTTCTGTCGATGTTAAATAAATTTGAATTATTCGATTCGATCACTATTCGCATGCGCCTAGTTTTTTTTTTTTTTTTTTTCTAGTCCCGTAGGACTTGCGCATAAATCACATAGCAACATTCTGATGCAACAGAGTTTCGCTAACAAATTCAGACTGCAATTATTTTATTATTATGTATGTATAGTATTTTCGACTTTGAAATGCATTTAGGTGAATGGCTGTTAGTTGTGGTGCATTTTGCGAAGCACCTCGGCTATGGAACGGTGGAAAAAAACGGAACAAGCGGCGACGACGAAACGTCGACGTCGGTTGACTGGGCCAAAATATCGCTGGAGAATTTCTACCTGCAAAATTTGTCTTGGTATTGGGTCGCAGCGTGCTCCGTGTCCTACACGATGTACTTCGCCATTGGCGGTTTTCTCCACGTGAGTATCTTTTCTCTTTTTAGTGTCCTTGAAACGCTGCGAAATTCCGTATAATGCGACTTCGAAACGCCTTCAGTGGCAGTATTGATCTCTGTTTAGTTACAATTTGTGATGAATTATATTCTGAGTTATAAAAATTACATATTTTAAAAATAAACAAATGTAATAATTATTCTACTTCTATGTTTCATATATTCGTATTCGACCCTGTAATTACAAAACACAATCTTAGTTTGTATTTCATTTTACCGCAATTACAAAAAAAAATGAAAGTAGAATGCAAAATGTAGGTAATTCGTGTTATAGTTGATCTCAATTATAAAATGTATTTTATCTCGTCTCAATTACAAAATACAAATTCTAATTTGTGTTTGTTTTTTTTTTTTTCATTTCACCCAGGCTGCAAAATACAAAATGTAATTTGTATTTTATTTCGCCTCGATCCCGAAATGCGAAACATGACGCGTGTTCTAATTTCATATCAGTTACAAAGTGCAAAACGTGATTTGCATTGTATTCCGCGCCTCAATTGCGAATCACAAAATTTAATTTCCATCTTCTTTCGCCTAAGTTACAAAATACAAAAATGTAACCTGTAATAGACTAATGAGAATGTTGCCTATGTCACTGTCTGCCAGTGGTACTTCTACGTCCGCCAACGGGACAAGGCAGAGGAATGGAAGTGCCAGCCGCAGAAGTGGATAACGCCGGAGCTGGAGCGTCACGAGATAATAATCGGGACGATCAGCCTTCTCTTGACGAGCACCTTCAGCGCCTGCCTCGCCTGTTACATCAGCAATGGGGGTCCCTGCAGCGTCTACTACAAGTTCGATGACTACTCGTGGACCTGGTGGTTCCTCTCCTGGCCCGTGATCTACATTTACCTGGTGAGTGCAGGTCAGCGGACGAAAAACGGCGAGAAGGGATGTTTTAGTATGCGCACCTGAAGGGTGGAGGGTTATTTTTTCGGGGAAATCCGCTGACGGTGAAAAGCTGACGCGACGATACAACCGAGGAGGGTTGGAAGGTCATCATTGCTGTCCGGCTGGCGGCGGTCCCAAGACGCTTCCGGCGAGACGTTCAGATTTCCGGAACAACGTGATCGGCGTACGAAGGTTTGAATTTCGCGGGGTGATCGCGTTTCCGGATATTTATTGCACAGCGGTATCACCGGGAAAATCAAAACAACAAGAATCACGACGCGCGGCGGAACGAATTAGCGACGCTGTTTCGGTTCGATTCCTGCGGAGGTTTCGCTGATTAAATTCGCCATGGCTGCTGTACTTATTATTGAGTTAGCCGGGAGAGTCTTTTGTGTTAGAACAAACCTGATTATCGAATCGTTAGCCGTAAGCTCGGCCCCGTTTCCGGGGGAAATCCACCCCGATCAAACTTTGCCTCATGCAGCAAACCGTACGCCAGCCTTTTTCCCGAAAATTTAATCGCGTAAAGGGAAAGCTTGAAATTCATTTCCCGGGAATCTGTGTTCGAGGTAATCATTCATTCGGTGTCGTTTACTTCCTACGTGTTCACCACAATCGAATTTAAACGCATTCCACGAAACGTGGGACGGTACTTCAACGTCTACGTGGTAAACGTCAAATCTCTATTTCAGGGTTCTAATTAAGGATGAATCACGTGTACAGTCAGGTCGAAATAATTAAAAATTGCAGGCTTACAACTATTTCCGGAAACGGACTATGATAGGTTTTATGGAAGAAAATTGTTCTGGTGACACGTAAAAGAAAAAACAATGAAAATCGTGAATTTTGATAGAAATAGTTCCGCGTTCTTTTTATCGTTAGATTTGTATAGATTCTCAAATTCCAATGAATGTTATTTATCATTTTGTCGGTTATTAGATTCTGTATAAATAATCTTCACATGGATTTTTTATGAGATGAATTAGTTCTGAAATTAAACATCAATAATTACACGCAACCTGTACTAACTTTACAGTTCATTCAAAAGTTCAATAAAAATTCAAGTTCTCGCAGTTCGTATTCAAAATCAAAACGAGCTACGATTTCCTGAAATTGGATTAGGGGTGCAGTTTTTTTTCACTTCTTAAAGAAGACGGCACAATAGTCTGTGATTTATTAACAATTATTAATAACTGATCTTTCTCCGTTAATTCTTTTTTGTTTCTCCACATCAAGGGAATATTTTTTGACCACAGCTGTATTTTTGCAGTATTTACTTGGTGATTGTTTCGTTTGAAAATCGTTTATACCGAACTGTAGATGTCATTCATCCCTAAACCAGTTTCCATTGAGTTTTGAGCTCGAGCTTTGATTCAATACCGAGACCTCCTAGATCCATCCTCTTATTTCGTCGTAGCTCGTGGTTTTCATACCAATCTCAGTATAAAAATCAGACGTGGCAGTTGCGAATGACGGGATAGGAGGAAGAAATTCCATTCACGGAGATATGGCTCGGCGGAATTCTAAATTTGAGAAATTTACGTACTGCAGGATTACGCAACGTACTGGCTCCATCGTACCTACCACACCCCCTGGCTCTACAAGCACTTCCACAAGCTACACCACAAGTACAAACAGCCGACTGCCTTCTCAGTGACCGCGATCCACCCGGTCGAGATCCTCCACATTCAAATATGCCTCTGCATTCCGCTGTTCGCGCTGCCAACGCATTGGGGTGAGTTGGAAATGGAATGATACCCAAAAACCGCGAGACCAGAGATTCTCGAATTCAATTCGAGAGCTATTTTGCACTCGAACTCCTGAATCTGGTTTCAACCGACGGATCAGGAATGCTTGCAGCCGTGCTGTAATCTCTGCATACTGCGGAGAATGTCATTTTTTTAAGACACCGAGAATTTTCAGTCGAATTGGTATCGTTACGATAATCATTTACGTATTGTTCAAATAGCAAGAAAATCTAGTACCAGTGAGAGGTTATTCACTTTCAGATCAAGGATAAATGATTTCGAACACTTTCAAATTCATTCCAACCTGTTTCATATTGATTTCAAAAACAGTTTCAACCGGTTACTAAATAGTTTCAAGAAGTCTCAAGCATTTTTTTAAATTTATTTCTCTGAGTCTCAAACGATAACAAAGTGGTTTCAAACGGTTTCAAGCGATTGAGAAATCATTTTCAACGGTCTTAAACTAATTTCGTACAGCTTCAAACAACTTTTAAGTACTTTCAAGTAGTCTCAAGTAGTTTTAAAATGATTATAAATGGTTTCAAATTGATTCTACAAAGTTTTAAACGATTTCTAAGTGGTTTCATGTTATTTTAAGCGGTTTTGAAACGGCCATGTAGAGCTTGAAACTATTTCAATGAGTTTTAACTGGTTTCTAAGTAGTTTCAAGTAAATTTTAAAGGGTTATAGAATGATTGCAAGCGTTGTCAAACTAGTTCCAGAAGTTTCAAACTGCCGATGCTACAGTTCTGAAAATTACAAGTGACCAAAGAAAATAGTACCAAGTACCAGATTGTCCGGTTACAGTTAATGAACTAATTTTTACTTTGTACCGAGAATTACACTTTCTTCGATTATGATAAGAAAATGAAAACAGTCGAGGACTCTATTGTAAGAACGAGTAGAAATTTTTCTCGACCTGGTCTCGGCCTCTACGGCTTCCCACCCCCCGTCTTCCACCCCCGTAAGCCCCTAATTACCTCGTTACAGTGCCTTACTGCACAATCGCGATGTACAACTACTACCACGGCATCATCGATCACTCCGGCATCAACTTCAAGGCATACTGGTGGCAGCCCTGGCAGCCGGACGCGATCTTCCACGACAACCATCACCAATACTTCCACGTCAACTTCGGCTTCAACTGCTTCATCTGGGACAAGGTTTCACGCATTTCCGTTTCCGATTCTCGGCTTCCATTTTCGCCGTTATTTACACACCGCCATTATTATCTTTCCTCTTCCAGATCCACGGCACGTACAGGCAGAAGGACCGAATCTACACGGAGGACACTTACTACGGAAAGGGGAAACTGATCAGCGAGGCTACCAGCAACGAAATTGAGGCTGATATAGAGGAGCGAGATTCTGAGAACCCCCTCGCCTACAGGGGCAACAAACTGATATACAAAATATCGAAGAAGGACTTGGAGGGCAAGAAGTTGGAATAGGTCAACGCGCGAGTCGGTCGTCAAGATTTGTTCATCAATTTTCATACACGGCTTTAGGAACGAGGAGCTGTGAGTATGAAGAATAATTTCAGGGCAACGATTTTTCTCTATTTGAAATGTGAGAGAAGAAAAAAATCATTTCAAAGTTTTCGGCTCATGTTATATTACAGCTAGTCGACGAATCACTGCGGGATATTTGGTACACTTATAATTGGTGCCCAGTTGGTCTCAAACTTTTTGTCAACGATCTATGTTATTTAAATTCTTGCGATATACCAGGATCACCACCGTCGGTATGATAATAATTTTTTTCTATAAATATAGTTAGTAATGTAGTTGAACTAAAAAGTAATAATTTTAGATACCAGTGCATTGACATATTGTAATTAATAATGCAATTAATATTGTAATTAGTTATTATCACGGAAAGAAAATTTTCTGTGAATCAAAAGATAGATATCATTTAGTTGTAATCGAAGAGTAAAATAAACGAAAACAAATTGAAATTAACGTTTCTTATCAATTTATATTGTCCTAACTGATGTGAACTGTCCGATCAAAAATTTGTTCTGACAATAACAGGCATTAAAAAAATCAGATTAAATCTCAATGATAGGTTTGATTCCTAATCAACCAATGATCCACACACCTGCGTTATATCTTTACATCATACAGATAATCTCGAAGCTTTTTATCCCTGCACGACTTAGAACACGTCATTCGAAAATTGTCGCTCGGTGATATTTCTCAGAGAAAGAAGAACGAGAAAAAGAAATAGCATCACGAATCGCAAATTTATATATTGCAATGTTGCATGACTGACTATATTAACGTCCGTCACGAAACCCGGACGTTAAATCGATAGATCTGACAATATTTTGTGGACGAATATCGTGCCTCGGTAGATTCGGAATGAGAAAATTGTCTCGTTGGTTGAAGAGCACGGGTCGTTTAATCGGGGAAACGCGGTCCTTTCCGAAGTTCCGGTGGTCGAGCAGAACCACCGGAATTGGTCTTAACGGTGGTCAACTCGGCGTCGGTGTCGCTGGACAGAGGTCAGTCGGATAATCTTTCGGTACCCCGAGAGAGCGAGAGAGAGAGAGAGAGAGAGAGAGAGAGAGGCGCGTACGTTCCCGATAAGCTAACAATGGGCCTGGCGTCAGGGTCATGCCGTTACTGTCCTGATAATGGAGTGGCGGTCAATGGAAGGATAGATCGTGGGTACCTGGAGCCCGGCTCCCGAGGGAGCGACCCTCCTGGTCAAGAGGTTCCCACCGCGAAATCACGCCGCGGCGTTCTTTTTCACTACTTCGACCTCTTCGACCGGCACTAAGTCACGTGTGGGCCGTGTGGTGCAGGTCCGATACTCTGACGCAACGCTCAATCGACATGCAAATAAAACCGCAGCCTGATACCTCTTCGGACCCAAGGTCGTTCAATCTCGACGAGACTTGTTTCACGTCCGTCCTGACTGGAATTGGACGCTTCGTCGTTTCGATGATTGCATGGACAGACCTACTCGACGATGTCGAAAAGTTTTGCCCGTGTCGAATGTGTTTTCGATTTTGAGAGTACCGTTCGTTGCACTTTGAGTCAGTTGTGCAAACTTGTTCTGATGTCGGTTAAACCCGTGATTAGTTACTTCGTCGAACTATCTTGTATGAATTCGAAGTACTATTTCGAATCGACTCTCAAATAGTTGCTAGTCTCGATTTCAGAACCATAAGCAGACTGTCGTCTGGAAGCATTGTATCAGTTGTTGTACTGTCAAGATGGTAGGAGAATGGACTCTTTCAGCCTGAATGTGTGATTTTTACGTTTCTACATCTGTTACTCTTGGCCCGAACATTAAGTGTTCACCATAAACTCGGAACAAGGGTTTGTACTCTGCAGGCGAGGCTTTTCGCACATACGTCGCGATTATCTCGATCTGGATTTTACTCTCGTCGAGTACGTGATTTGCCAAGGTGAATTATACATCGTTGGAGATATAACAATCGAGGAGCAATTCGCTGGTGGAATTAATTCCACGATGACGTTGCCAGGTTCAACACCTTGTTCCACAATATTTTTTTAACACCCACATTGATCAAGGCTACGCTGCAGATTAGCCTGACTCTGGACATTACGTCGGGCTAAACAATGACGGATTAGTTACTCCTCTTGGCTACACTTTCTTCGTTTCAGGCGCAGGGTGGAGACCCAAGTCGTGTCGTGTGTATCCGTGGAAGAGGTTTTTCCGTAGGTACAACAGCAGCTCGGCGCAGCGCAGCACAGAGACAAAGCGTACATTTGAACAATGTGGCCGAACCCGAGTAGCTGCAGTACCGGAGACCATATCGAGCCATGGAGCCGGGGCACTCGGCCCGCCGGAGAGAATGAAAACTCGTAATTACCGCAGCTCGTGGACGCGTTCCGCATGTAAATACCCTCATTAGGTGGTAAAACTGTTCCTTGAAAATATGAAACATATATCTAGCCCGGCATAAAGTAGGATACGAGAGACGTGTGGCCGAGACGACACGCGTTTAGAAACTACGAGATGAACCTCGAGTCTCTCCTTTCACCAGGTGAAAATATCAGGCCAGTCATTCCTTTTGGTCCTTCGACTCAGGAACAGCTTCGACTTGGCCGGGTGAGAAACCCTCTTGGCTCGGAGGCCAGACACCATCCGGCTTTCCGTATCAGCGAGTAAACGAGCCGCTCGAACCATCGTGCAGTATTTCACGTCGAAATAAGAGCAGCTGCGCTTCCGCAGGTTTCAAAGCCCGTACCATTCTCATCGGCATCACGCCAGCCACCTTGGTGCTGGCTCAAGATCGTCGATTTTGAATTTGGCGCGCTTGCCTTGTCGCCATGACGCGCGGTTTTCCCTATCGCCTGTAACTCGATTCCCGATGTAATTGGCAGCCACTTAACCACCGACTAGTTATTCCGCTAGAATAATAAACCTGTTGTTGCTTCTGCGAAACCAATTTGCCGCGACGAGGCACCCTCTGCAACTTTGCGGCCGGTGATGGCTGCGTCGAGCAATCGGGTCCCCGAGTGCTTGGCATCCACTGTCGCCTCCTCGTCCTCCTCACACGATGCACAGAGAGCCGCGGTTTACTCATCTGCAATTAACGATCGTCTCTCTTCACTCTCTCCGTGGATAGACAGCCGCATCAAAGTCCCTGGTGCAGAGTATACAGACTCTTGCAGACTCCGGAGTGACGTCTTCTCTCTCTCTCTATCTCCGATGCCTCGCTGAGAGCGGCCTAATCGAGTTAACGGAATGCATCGCAAACGGTAGGCTTTCAGCCGACAGTGAAATCGACCGTCTGGAGATGGAGGAGTTCGCCCTTTGTCAAACAAGGACAAAGTCCATCCTGCACTTTGAGATGGAGCTGGATCTCCTCCATCACCATTTGATTCAAAGGCTACGGGTCAAAGTTCAGACTGACCGTTACATCGAATGTCCAAATTCCAAGTACTCGGAATCGCGAATGGTTGAAACTCCAAACGTTGCCAACCTTTTCATATGTAGGAAACAATTCACGGACTTTCGTCATTCGGTGTTTGGATCATTCGGAGTTTCGACCATTCAAGATTTTGACCATTCGGAGCTTCAGCCATTCGATGTAACGATTAGACCGAACTTGAACTTTGACCGGCATCATGATCCGATTGACGTTCAGCTCGATTTGAAACCTGACACGTGGGACTGTTTCCGGTGAATATTTTACACCAGCAACGCGCGTCAAGCACCGCTGCAGGGGAAAGTTCCAATGGCTTCTCAAACTCGATCAATAGCAGTGAAAATTTCTCCAGTAGTTGGGGAGCCCCATAATGAATACGCCCCGTTTGCAGCTTGCAGACCGGCCAAGTCTTCGCCGTACACTAATTGGAGCAACGACGCAAGTTCCAGAAGTTTTTCGGCCATTTTGGTGCTCGTCAAGGGTAGGTTCCGAATTCATGCCGCAGGGAAAACGTTCGTTGGCTCGCGTTATTGTTTACCTAATGTACCTAACCCTCGATCGCGCGGTTGTATTTTGACCAGGAATGGCGTTCGAGCAATAACATCCTGCTCGCTTGGTGAACGCCTATCGCCCCCCAACTACCAGATGATCCTGTCAGCGATGAACGTTTCTGCACTCGACGTAATGTTTTGGACATGTGTTTTCCCCCCCAGCGCTGCGACTATAAACACACACAATTGCGAGTCCAGCCTGCAGCCGTTTCGGCATTTCGGTCGGTCGTTCGATTTTCGAATAAATCATTGACTTAACGATCGCTGTTCCGCGTCAATACCAGTTTCCGACTTCGTTCTACGCTCCGGGTTTGACCTGCAACCTTTTTGTTTGAATGAAAAAAACTGCGCTTTCGATGTCACTGGGTTCGTTTCCTCAGGTACGAATGTACAGATATACAGAAAGGATCCTTAGAGGATTGAATTTCCCCCTGACCTCGTCGACACGTTTTCTGTGCACGCTGGTATTTTTCTATATCCTGAAAACTGCACCTGCTCCCCCAATTTTCAAAACTAATATTACCGTCAGCGTTGATCTTCCTTTTGCGATAAAATTTGATTGTCCGGGCAGCTTCTGCCACAGTGTGCAGTAGAAAATTTCTACGAGATGCATTCCGGGTATCGTATACCGAAGCTCCGATTCTCGGAGGAAAATTGAATCCCGAAACTTGTGCATCTGTGAACCGAGCCTTGATCATGATCAACCGCGACGCAGTTCCGTAGCCCTGATCCTAACCTGCGTTTCTTAAGGTGGTTTGAATAACCGGATTTCACTTTCATTCAGCGAATTTGAAAGGGATGAAAATTCCGCGAACCGAGGGGCGTTGAATTGAATCGTTCTCTTCCCGCCAGGCAACGCGCTTTCGCGTTATGAAACCCCCAAAAAGAAACTGACACACCTTCCCGAAGGTTTTGATTTGTATGCATGGACATTGGAGGTAGTACCTCGAGGTAGAAAATATCCCAACAGTTTCGGTATTTCGTTCACCGTCGGTAAAAGACTGCTCGAAAAATACACGCTCCCTCATCTTCTCGCTGATGTGATATACAAAAAAGCGAAAATATCATTGGTTCAATTACAGGGGGATTTGGCCCGACTCTTTCGCGTTTGATTGCCTCTTTGTCTCTCCCTTTTTTCCCCCCGTTTGCGAGACCCTCGAACAGAGCTGCGCCGACAGATTATAAAATGCACAAATTGATTGAAATTCATTTTTCGAGCCCATTGTTGCTGCCCCGCTCAATGGGCGTATGTGTGGGTGCACTGTTCGCTGGGAATCAACGTGATTGAAAATTTCAACGCCGCTCGAGCGCCTCCGCATTATTATACCTGCCTGGCTGTTCCGAATAGCCTGCATCGACTCGGATCACCGTATCGAAACGCTTCCTACCACACACCTGCTCGGCTGCTACGAAATTCAATTCCCGTTGCTGATACACCCGGTACAATACCTACACTCCAATCTGTTAACGGCACACTGAACCAATTATTCAAATCCATTTAGGCCCAAGTCCTTTCACACTTCTCTTATTTCTCCACGTTCAAAAAAATAATCGTCACTTGTACCATCGTCTCGTACTCACCAGTTGACACCCTTAACTGGAAACTGTCTGCACGGTCTATGCGGGTTGATTTACGCTCTGTGCATGGTCGATTGAAATGGACATCGACGGTCCAGATCGCTTTGAGGATTCGGAACGACGCGACGGGTCTAAGCAAGGGGACAAGGATTCGGGCTTCTTTCTGAGCCGAGATCCATCTCCGGCCGGTCACTTCCCCGGGGCGTTTCATTCTCCGGGAAAAATCCGCAAACCCCTTTCCGGTTTCGCTTTCTCATTTCGGAACACAAACAGAGTGATGGATCCGTTGAAATCTTCCTGCGACTATAAAATTCCGTTTTAACTCCAGCGTCTGTTTAAAATTCAGACATTTCAAAGCTTCGTGATTAAAACGAACCCGAGTCAATTATACTGCCGGTCAAATGACTTGAATCAATTCAGGGTATAAGAAAGAAGCGGAGGAGCAGAAGTTCTCGAAATTAACCGTGAACTTGAAAAAACTTGGAGGGTAGGTATAATTATCCACAGCGATAACAACCGTCCCTCAAAGTTTCTCAAGTCTCGACTCGCCGGCTTCTTCTTCACGCTTCAGGAGCACGTCAATTCTGATTTCGCAGGTTGGTTGGCCAGTCCCTGAAGTGTGCATCGAGCCAGATTCAGCAGGTCCAACAAGTTGAAGATAGAAGATCCAAATCAGGGTAGAAAGAAGCGAAGGGGTAAGGATGAATAATGCAGGACTACGAGGGATGGGACGAGAGCGACTAATTGCACCCTCGGCAGTTCAAGAGAGCGAAAATTGTGTAACGATATCTGCCAGCTCTCATCCTTGGCTAGAGCAAAGTCCCTGCAGGGAATGTTCGGCGAGTGCCTCTCTCATTCCGGGAGACGGATCAGTGCTCGAGGCTGACGGTGATTCCGGTCTTCTTTTCGAGGAGCATCGCGCCGCTGAACCGAGAGCCGATTTACCCTTTCTCCAACTCTTTTCGGACTGGTTTTCGCTGGCTGCTGTCTTTCTCCGCCGGCCATGTTCCATCGTGAACCCCGCGCTTTTCAATATTTGTCTTTAATCACACAACAACAGCAGCAGCAACAGCAGCACCGGTTTTCATGACCCATGTAGATTACGAACCGCTGTCTGACCAACAAGTTTACTCTGTTTACCGAGTAAACTGCCGCTGCATCCCGTATCTGCTCACCGCACGATAACGCTCATAGCTGCTCATCGTCTGATTTATCGTTGGCTTTGAGTTGTTTCATAGAGCGACTGCATCCCGGTTCTGGAATTTAAGAAGCTATCCGGTCCTCTAGAGCCAACCTTTAGGGATGAATGGGCCGTAATATTTGAAGAAAAGGCTAGAAGAAAGAATAACGTTAAAAAATATCAACGACTTGAGAAATTTTTTTTATCACCGTAACGTTTGAAGTGATTAAACCCCGAGGGGGAAGTAAATCGAGATTTTAGTGACACGATAATTTTTTGAATTGAATTAAATCAAGTTAATTCATGTAATTCAACTTAATTAGTTTCATTCAATTCAATTTTTTTTCCTGTCTAAAAAGATAATTCTGCCACGAATCGAAACTAATTCAAATCAATTTGACTTAATTTTTCATAATTCAGTTATTTCTCAGTTTAGTCCCATTCATTCAATTATTTAGCATTGATTCAATTGATTCTCATTAATTCGGGTAAGTCATAATTAACTGACAAACCTATTGATACATCAATTCAGTGATTTATTTCTGCCACGTAAAATCCTGACGTTTTTAATCCGATTCTAACGGGCTTCGAATCATTTTGCTCACTGGCCAGATACCTAAAAATTGTTCAAAGAATCATCAGGAACTCTAACATCGCAATATAATTTATTTATATTACACAGCGGCGACGTCATTGCATTTCTGTTAACGGTCAACGTTACAGACAACAATGCCAAAGATTTTGTACACGGTTTGTTATTTCTCTTTCTCAAACCAAAGAGCATTTCATATCAGGACCTACATTATTCATAAAAAAAAAAATCACTTCATTCTGTTTGATTTCAAGGATCGTAAAGCGATAGCGAGTGTGCGCGTTAATTTTTCCGGAAAGGTTTTGCAACGGCAGGTGATGAGTTTCTCCCATGTTTCGATTCTGTCCACTCCCTTGCCCACGCCGGAAGAGCATAAAGTAAGCAAAGTACAAACCCTCAATAAGAAAAGTCAGTTTCCATCAAGGAGGCTTACGACATAAACTCAACTCAGGGAACAACGCGCCATGCACATTCAGCGACCACAGAGTCAAGCTCTGGTGTTTTACAACTGATTAGGATTTTAATTGAACATTGTCCCTGGAGGTGAGAGTTGCCCGTGTGCTGCCTACACGGGGATGGAAATCTGAAAGGTTTTCGTGATAAAACACAGGAGTCGCGGCTTTGTGCTCTGATTACTTCTCAGTGTTGAAACAGTTGTTATTATCACTGTGCACGAATGGTATCGCGAATCGGTCCGGACCCTTTTCTACTTCCTCTTTATACTGCGAATCCCGACTTCGTTTTCCACCTCGCGGTGTCTGGAGCAATCCGCCGGGACCTTTACGAGGAACATTTATGTCGCTGGCGCATTCAGGCCAATTCTTATTTTGCTTTATTTATTTCTCCAAGAGAAGAGGAGTGTGCCGTGAAAAGAAAAAGGAAAACATCAAGACTTCATTCGCTCTTGCAGCACAAAATAAGTAAGACTTTGTTGGATTCTTTAATACGTTAGAAGGAAATCGATGCTATTCGACGCCTTTGTTCTGACCCTCTTCGTTTCTCCCTCAAAGAAAGGTCGAGATTATCACTCGCTATTTCGGAAGGTTGGTTACCTTTCGAGTCGAACGGACAATGAAATACTTGGAGAAAATTCTTTTGATTTCATTGATCAAGATTTGAAAATATCGTTATCATATCTTTGAAATCCATGGACGAAAATCGGGTAAAATTTCGTTCAACTCTTTGGAAATCGAATGAAAATTCTATTTTCCATAATTCTAAGATCTTTTTAAACGATGTGGAATCTTTGTAATCGGATTCCAAAATTTTTTAAATCTAACGCAAATCCTTTTTCATGCTTCCGACGTCTTACAAAGTTACGTGAAATCGTTGAAACCCGGTGAAAGCATTGAAAAACAGCGTAATGATATTTTTTCGAGATGAAATGAGAGTCGTTTTTTATACTTTCAAAATCCATTCTAACAAAATGAAATTCATTCCTCATTCCTGTTTATCGAAACCTTCTGATTTCCCGTGAAAAATAATTAACAGACGAATCCCTTGATATAAATAATTGGACAATGAAACCGGATGAGGGGGGAATAAAAAGTGCATCTAGGGAAGAAAGACGGAAACTGAATTGCGAAAAAAGGTAAAAGACACACTTCAGCTTCTGCGTCTTTATTATACTTCTCGGATTCGAAGACGACAGTACGACGACATCGTGACAGGTTAATTGGTGTAGGTTTGACAGAAAAGGGGCTTATATAGCACCGGGTGCCAAACTGCTGCAGGAGACGAGGATTTATCAGGGTACGTTTTGACCCCACTGAAACGAACATCCGGTCATCCAGTAGTTTCCGGCTCATGTAGTTGTCTCTTTCTTTTGAACAGCGCGGAGCAGAGCATCGAGGAATGGTTTTTTGAAAGGAGTTCTGGTCGCTGAACGGCAATAAAATACTTTGTACGATTGATTCAGCATTTTTTGCGCCGTCTCTGTTGACCAGTTTATTTTTTTCGCTGTTTTTTTTTCCTCCTCTTCTTCTTAGTATGCGCATACATTTGACACAACATGTGATATTGACGTTACGTCTCTTCACCCGGTTGCAGATGCGACCGATCAGAAACTGCTTCTGCTCGATTGGTTTTCTATTCCAACGCCATTCGGTGTTCAAAATCTAAAACAATACAGCGGCTTGTCCCCGTGATTTATGCCTCACGGTTATACCGAGCTGTACAATTCCCAACATCCGGTCCATCGCGTCGGTTGAAACATTATACCAGTCAAAATGTAGAGCAGACGATTACGGAAAATACATGCCTGACACGAGTCGAGCTTTTTAAGGGGGTTCGAATCACATTTTTTTAGTCATTTCGATATGAGATAGTCGTAAATCACGTATTAGAGACATTATTATATTCGCAAACAGCGATTGTCTCTTTTAAAAGTGCAAAAATACAAAATACTAGAATTAGAAAAAACGCTTGGACATCGATGTTTCGTTTCACACCATTTCAAAATTGTCAGGAATATACGAGTATTAAGACAAGTTTTATTCGACGTAGACTAATCTTGTTCAGAATACTATTCGTTACGAAGTTACTGAAAGGAATTTTAATTTTTAGTAGGTTGTTGATCCAATGTTACCATTTTTCAAGATAATTGATATCGTTCCAAAGTTGCAAAATTTAATATCTAAGAATACCAATTTGGTAAAAAAGATAGATGTTTCGATAAATCTCGTGTATTTCGGAAAAGCCTGCTTAGCACTTCGCGAGTAACAAAAATAATAATTTGGCGATAAACACCAACTAAACGCCTTTTTTTCTTTTACTAAAACGAATAAAAAAAATCGAGTTCCGGGTATCCTTAAGCTTCCTTCAATCGAGCTTGACTTTCATAGTCTTCTCGCGATATATTTTCGGCGGCTGTGCTCGATCCCAGGACCGTAGCTTCCCCCCCCTCCCCCCCCCCACCCCGCGCCCCTAAACAGGATCGACGCTTTCTATTACACAACTCAAGAGTTCGTGCAGTCTTGCGGAGGATTGATCGAAGCCGAGGCGAGAACTAATCCGAGCTTGCACTGTGAGGGGATTGCTAAGGGGCGAATATCCTGAGTGTATAATTCTCGCCCCGTTTTGCCCCGCAGACTTCCGGAAGTCCGTATGGCTGCGAGGGGTCGAAGATGCGTCTTCCTTCCGTCGGTCCCGGGGCGCCTCGGCGTCTGGGAACGCCTCTTAACCGCAAGAAGGCGCCTCTCGGAACCACCAAATTGCAATTCTGAACTCGCGTTATTTATTCAACCTATTCACCCCGCGACCCGCACTTCTATACACACACAAACACAATACGCACCAATCCTGTCTCTCCTCTGGCGCGTCCATCATCGCTACATTTCGAATTGAATCACAGTGTCTTTGTTTTCTTTTTATTTTTTTTCTCTTTTTTTTTTTTTTTAAAGTATATTCAAATTCCATCAAATTTTTCAAATTTAATCAAAAATTTTTTACTTCTATTAAAAATAATAACAATCGTTTCACCTCGTTTTTTTTTTTTTTTAAACCTTCACGTCACACCGGGGTCGCTGGAAACCCCGCTTCAAAAGCCATTGCGTATAAACGGAGATATCGAATCAAATAACTTGAAAAAATTTTGGGATACCCTTTAGGTGTTAAATTTCAAGGAAAATTAGTTATTTTATTAACGTAATGAATTTTTAATATGAAAAAAAAAGGGAAAATGGATTATTTTAGAGAAAGTAACTCTCAAGACATAGATATTATAGAAAAATAAAAAAAAAACATGGAAATACTGCGTGACGAGGAAAAGGTATTTACTTCAGTTAGTGATGTTGAATTGTTTTGGAAAAAGAATGAATAAACGATTTTTACGATATTTTATTATTTATTTTGAATCAAAATCAGATTATTTTTTATGTTTATTATATCGAATTTGTGACCCCGGTATGAATCGTAAGGGTTAACTATATAAATAAATGGTTTTTCCTTTTATTCTATCCCATTGAAATATTTCACTCGAATAAAATGAATATAGAGAAAAAAAAATTTCTTTCAAATCAGCCAAATTCCTTCAAAAACTTCTTTATTTTAAGAAAAAAAGACGAGTTCTTCACGTTTCGTAAAATCGAAGTAAACTTTGACCAGTTCAAACACGTTTTTTGCCTCGGAGTGAACGAAAATTTTTTCACAGGATTAACCCTTTTCCCTGAAAGGGTTCTCTTCCGTTTCATATCTCTCGCTTTGCCCTTTGTGTAACATGAGACTCTCATTAATTCCTCGCTGTTTCGTTTCATAATTCCTATAATTGTATCATATATTTTCATTGTTATTATTAATTTTATTTTTATATGATAATATGTATTCACAATAAATTATTCATGCCACAGACGTGAAAAGGCATCAGTCTTGCTTAAGTTGATTCATTGCCGTCTGATTTATATTATGAATAGGACAAGTATTTAAATTTACTTTGAATAAACAACTAAGGCTTCATTCAGCAGCACATTTCACGTGCGGTTTTAAACACCTCGAATATATACGTGCTTCGTAATTCTTTCATCGATCCCAACGATCTCACAATACCTAACAGTTCGAGTTCATATTTCATTAAACGTCACGGTTCGGATTTTCGTTTACGGGGAGAGAATTGTCAATTGCGATATGCATAGTGAGAATAATAATTTGCAGAAAAACCATTTATTATACACCGCATGCGATAAAAGGTCAAATACAATTTTTTTTTTTATTCTCTTTATGTCGGCTAATTGTTTTGTTTTTTCTTTTTATTTGTTTATTTCTACCAATTTACAAATATACCGTTTGTAAAAAGAGAAACAAAAAAAAAAAAAAAAAAAAAAAAAAACCTAGAACGTTGGCAAATCGTGGAATATTACATTTCGAAGAAACGATGATATTTTCCAAGGACAGTGGAAACAAGAAAAAAAAAAAAAAAAAAATGATTGAAGATGAAACAAAAACGTATAATTGAACGGGAGTAAAAAAAGAGGCTGCGATTGGATTAATTGGCAATTAACGATCTGCACTTGGGCGGTAAATCTTAAAACAAGAAGAAACGGGATGAAAAGAATATGCGACTGAGGTAGGGATGAAAGAATGAAGGGGAAAGAATAATTGAAAACAAAATTAAACAAAGCGATTGTAATATTGTGTGTGTGGGTACTTCCACATAAAAATAAATTATATATTATACGCAATACATATACGGAAAAGTGATTAGGAAACACGTTTAATCTTGACTCGTTTCATCGTATTCCGTATGATGAATAAGGCGAATAAATGAAATCGTCAGAAAGGCATGCTGAATATACATATATACATATATATGTATGTCGAGTCCAATTAAGCTGGGCTTATTTAAACCAGGGAGCCGCGGAATCAGTTAAAACGTTATAATATTCGTGCCAGAGGAATCGGATTATTCAATTGAATTTTAATCGAGAAATCTTCTTTTAAGATATTGATACTTGATATTGATAAGTAAGAGAATCATCGTTTCATCGTTGTTGTTATTATTATTATTATTATTATTATTATTATCATTACAGTTAAGTTTATTTTTCATACTCATTGTTCATAAAATACTAATTATCAATTTTTGAAACGTTACCAATTTTAACTTACGTTCGTATGATGCATACTGATCGATTGAATAATATATTATACAAAATTAATTTGTTTAAGAAATTCGATTTGTAGTTTTAGACAGAATAACAGATTAATTAAATTCTAAACAAAAAACGTTTTTTTTTTTTTTGCAAATCCACTCTTTTTTATTCGCGATTCGTAAATTCGCAGGAACAAACCTGCGGTGTTTTTTTTTTTCCCCTCCATATCTAATTTCTAAAAACCTTCAATTTTTTCGATTTTCATGAAATTGGCTCGAATTTCGCGTTGGAAAAATTATTTCCAGATTCATTGATTTCACTTTTTTTAGTCTTCCATTCGCTTGAAAGAAAAAGCAGCAGCTCGTTTCAACATTAAATTCGTGCCGAGGGAATTCACTTGGCGTCAAAAAATGGTCCCTCAGTTGGATTAAAATTGAAAAAACTGAATTGGATTCGGTGGTTTTCCATTTACGGAATACGGATGGGCGCAGATTTGCCTGTAAGTAAAAAGACGGCAAAGTCAAACGACGTCATTTGGAAAAGTAAAAAGCTTGCCACGAATTTTCAACACTGAAATCCAAGGAAAATTTGAATCGCGAATCGAAACGCTACTTTTCAAGGCGAAAATAAATAAGTTTAACATCGCTCTCGATAAATCTATTTATTCACCCTGAACTTATATGGTTGCAATTCGGTACACCGAGCAATCTTCATTCATTCCCAAAGGAAATAAAATAGGGAAAGATCTGAGAAAATACGCGGACAGATTTAAAGTTAAGAAGGGAAAAAACAATGTAACCGCGTGATCAGTTTCTGAATCCAATTCTTGCTCGATTTTTAATATAAGTGACTCGCGTGATATTGAAATTTATTTTTATTGAAGGTATCCTTAAATTCAGCTGTCCAATTAGATGAAAAGATTTTCGAAATTAATTAAGTGATCAGGAAAAAAAGTTGGGATCAAAATTGAAGCTCGTTTTTCCAAATTCTTAGTCAATAATTAACGTTGACAAAATTCAAATTTTTTTGAAGAGGCGGGGGGGGGGGGGGGGGGTTGAATATTTTAAAAGTGCGAGAAACGATTTTCTTCCTGCAGAAATCTTGGATTTCGATCTAACCTGTATTTATATTCGAATTCCGATATGATTGAACAGCGTTTTACTGGAATCATCTTTCGGACTTTCTTTCCTTTTCATACTCATATCGGAAGAAACAATGATAACTTATTACATCCATCAACGATAAATTCCTCCCAGTCATGCGAATCGAGTGATATTTTCTTTTCTTTCGTAATAATAAGTTTTCGCTGATACGGGAAGAGAAAGAAAGGAAGAATATTATTTTTTCGCTTACTTTTCGAGTAAACTTTGTTTAGCTGCCATATAGCCATAGAGGCAGCTTTGTAAATTACAACTAACTAACGATAAAATACTTCATGTTAAAAATGTTACAGTATCTGTAAAAATTACAATGCAGAATAGTGCGTGTATCAAATTTTATAAAAACCATATGAACAGTTTCGAAGTAATAACGTGAAAATTCTTGAAAAACGTTGGTTCAAGAAAAATCAGTTCAGTTTATTCAAATTTCAAAGCTTTGACTAAAAATAAAACTAGTGTCTCCACAGTCGTTTATTACTTGCGTCAATTTCATCTGTCAAGCTCATTATAAAATCCTAGTAAAAATTTTATCCTTACAAAAACGGTATAAACACTATTGAAGTTACAAAAAAAAAAAAAAAAAAAAAAATTAGTACAACTAACTGTTCACTGTCACAACAGCTGGCAATGCTGTAAAGTTATATGATACAATTAAGACCTTCACATAAATTTATTCTTAGTATTCAGTATCAGATAGTTACAAAAAAATGTCCTAATCTATTTTTATCTTGTACCAATTTTTCATGAATGACATGCATAAAGAAAGTGAAAAAAAATTCAGCAACAAATTAGCTAATGAAGTACGAATAATCATTCGTTGACAGTTTCTTTAATAATTACGACCACGGAAATAATAATAATAACTTATTAAATAAAATTATGTTTGTGTAAACTTAGGGGAGTAAAGATATCTGAATCGTCTATCATTTCGATAAAATCATCGATCGATCATCATAAATTTGGTGGATGAAGGTGAACGCTTGGGGGTATGAATCGGAAGTTTTTTTTTTTTTTTTTTTTTTTTTGTAGTAAAAGGTCGAGGGGCGAGTTTTTGTTTTCGTCGACTAACTAGCGAGAAAAGCGGGGGGAGCGGAGCAAAGATTTAAAAGAGGAAGTTGGCCGGGGTTTGCAGGGGCGAGTTCAAAGAGCATGCCACAGGTGCTTCGGAGGGCGATAATTAACGCGCCCCTATTGATAGGAGATAAGTGAGAGGGTTTCGTCGGATTAGCCGGCGAGTGTGTGCAGTGAGTGAGTGAGCGAGTGAGTAAGTGAGTGAGTGAGTGAGTGCGGGAAGAAGACGATTCTGCGGTGGCGCTTGCGCGGAATTTCTACGCGCCCCCGGAAAGCCGAGGAGGCGCCGCGTTTTCCCCGTTTAGATACCGACGCCCGCGTCGCGACGCCGGCCCCTCAGTCGGGATGCCGAGCGCGCAGTATCTCGTCGTTCACTTCCGGCGCTATGCTCGGTCATAAATGTCCTTACACTGCGGCCACCTGCGACCAAAAAATCGCGGGCAAACGTGGACGCGATTTTTCATTACGAGTTGTGATTGTCGTGCTCGTTACAGGATCCTCCTTCGCCCAAAGCTCGTCTTCCCTGTCCCCCGGTGAGTGGATTGCGATTTTGAAAAAAAACACCTTTTTCTCAAACGGAGTCATTAAATCGAGGCGAAACTTCATCGCAGCGAAAATAACCGGGATAATCGTGAATGGTGTTCAAAGTTTCACTGATTTTGAGCTTGTTCTATCTAAGTTTTTAAGGGTTGTATCAAATTTCCTTTTCAACAAGACATGGAAAACTCGTGTGAATCCCAAATTTGTTTTACTCATAGTGAGGTTATTGTCAGAAGCTTGACGCGATTTGAATGAAATATATTTTTGAAAAATATCCTGAAAAACTTTCGTGACTTTCAAATTTGTTTTTATTAATCGCGAACTTATTGTCAGTTCGCGAGCTTGACGTGATTTGTATCAAATTTGTTTTTGAACAAAAACAAGGGACGTGGCAAGCCTGTGCTGTTATAAAATTTTTCAAAATTACTGCGAGCTTGTTGTATGTTTTTGAGCTTGAAGCGATTTGTAATGTTTGTTGAAAAAAAAAAACGCGGCTTAATTGTGCGGATTTCAAATTTTTTATACCATTCGTGAATTTGTTGTAACTTTCGTTATTGTTGTTGTGGAAAAAAAACTATGCAAAGTCTTGGACGGTTTTCGAATTTTCTTATCACCAATCGCGTGTTTATTGTAAAATTTCGAGCTCGAACGGAATTGTTAAAAATTTGTTTTTGAAAAAAAAGAACCCGTGGTCTTTTAATTTCTTACCAATCAGTCGCAAAGTATTTACATAGGTTCAAGAGTTTAAGAATTCTAAAATTATGTTTTTGTCCATTTCTTGTACACAAAAACCCGCAAGGAATCAAAAGTGGGATTAACAGTTTACAAGTATTAAGTAAATAATCGTTAATTTTTTTCCGTATCTGAGTTTCATCGAGCTTCTCAATAAACGGGGATAAAATGATGAAGTGGATAAATCGTTCAAATCATTCGCGATTTACACTCTGTGCAAAAGGCTCCGAATCGTTGTTTTTTGTTGTAGAAATTTTTTAAAGAATAAAAATTACATCCAACACACGTTTCAATGTCAGCTTGATGTAATCAATGATATGATAAATATCATTTATAATTTGTCGTCGATAACGTTAATACATTAGCAAGTTCGAAGTCATACCGAAACGTGTCGAAATTGGTGACGAGAAGAAATGGATAAACAAGATAAACTTTCTTATGTACAATATTACTTAGGTACTTTGTTTTTAAACAGTGAGAGATTTTGCACTTTGCACTTTTATTTGCACTTTGGTGTACATATAAGCCAGAAAAAACGCTATTTAGAATTTTTAAACCATGCGTGTAGTTGAAATTCTGCAAAAACGGTATTCAACTTAAAATGAAATAGAAAAAAAAAAATCTCTCACAATATTCAAACAATTGTACAATAACATAACAAGTTGAACGAGTATGTTCAACATGCCACTTGTGACCTTAATAATTGCATGCGATTTACTTTTCTACGCATCGTTAGCACTGCAGTTGTTATACAAATAAAAATAATTCACCTGTAACGAATGAAGACAGTTTTGCGGTGTGATTTTTCTCCTTTTATCAGGCTGCGCTTATTTCTATACTGGATTTTTCCTGTTTTAAACCCACCTTCGGTCTCTGCGCATAAGCAATTAATCGCGACTATATATATACATATGGTAGTACATATTCCATACATATATAATAATATATATATATATATGTGTACTGGAGTAAACGCTGTTTGATTTAGAAGTGGAATTCAACTCTTCAACTGATTCTCTCTTGCTCTGTCTTCGTCTCTCGTTCTTTTCAATAATTAACCAACCATACTTCCTATAACTTTTTTTTAACAAACATCATTGCATTTGACTCACTTATTCAGAGTCACTTACTATTATTTCTAACATTATTTTACCATTTATTTCTATATACTTTTGAAATAGTTCTGTGCAGCTCTCTAATAAAGTATTTTTATGTATATACATAACTCACTATAACTTATTTATTATATTGTGCTATTTCAATGCTCGTTCTTTTTCTTGGTTTCTACATATCTGCCATTGTTATACTGCCAGCTTGCCCTTTGGCCTATTTCTGGGCCACGGCATGATAAATAACCATCTAATCTAATCTAACCTCTTTATCTTTTTCCTTCTCATTCTCTCACTCTCTCTCTTTTTCTCTCTCTCTCTGAGTTTATACTCAACGCTACGGTAAAATAAATTATCGAGGAAAGTAGTGGATTCGATTAGTTGGTCGTAAATTCCGTTCGACGATTGAAGAAAAGTTTGAAAAATTCGGAGGCAAATAACCGGCCAAAAGTTAGAAGAAAACGTAAAGAAGAAATAATTAAACAATTTCGTTTAATGTTTGATCCAGGGTTGTAAAATTTTTCATCAAATAATAATAAATTGACCATTAAATTTAATTTTTGAATGAAAATTTTTTTCATTAAAAAATAAAAATTAATGATTAGTGGAAATGCCAATGCGTTAAGAAATTTAATCCCATCTTTACAAACCTGGTTTGATCGTTATTTTGCACATTTTTCGCAAAAATCTACAATTTGATTTGCGTTTTGTCCGCAATAATTACTCACCTGGTATTTCGCGCGGAGTTTCAGAAATTTCGAAACTGTGAAAATAATAAAAATTCCTCAAGTCGATCAGAGCCGATTTGGCCAAATAAATAGAACACAAATTTTCAGGCATTTGCTCAAAACCCGTGTGTACCAATTAAACGCTAATTCATTATCAACTCGAGTGGCGTGTTATTCCTCCCAATTTTATTACCGTTGCCTGTTAAAGAGAGAAATTTGATATTCATGTTTTCCCGTCTCGTACATACAAAATACAGAAAAACAATCCTCGTTGATTGACATCCAATTTTCATTTTATGTGTGATTGAAAATTCACGGAATTAGGAAGAGAGAAAAAGTATTATAAATTTTTCTCCTCAATTAATTATATATTTTTTTATACAATGCAGAATATACATTCATCCTGAAGCTAATTTTGTTTAAAAAAAAGTAACGGAATAATTGAATGGTATTATTGTAGAAAAAGAAAAAAGAGAAAAACAAAAATAAGAATTCTAAAAAATTAATCCTCGATATATAACGATTCCTTAGATTTTTCTGAAATGAATGTTTTTTTTTAGTCTCCTTCGTTCAAAAACGTGTGTATAGATAAAGAAAATCACGAATTGCTCTTCAGCGTATCGAATAAAGGACTGCGGATGGGCAACTTTTCGTTTGAGATAAGTGGGCCAAAAACAAAAGTTGAGTTAAGGTTGACGAGTAGGAGCGAACCGCGATTGAAACGTTTTACGGGTAATCGGCTTATCGTCAGTCGGACGCGAGGGTTTAGGCTGGAAACGCAAGTAGGCTTTTGATTTTAGCTTTGCGTTTTCATTTCGCCCTTTACAATATTGATTCCTGCTCTGCTTGGTATTTTCGAAATCTCGTTAATTAACGTAACATCATCATCTTAACGTCGATAAATATCCGGTACAAATATCCTGTATAATAATACAGCAAAGAAGAGGAAAAAAAGGAGAAGAAAAATTAGTGTAAGGTAGAAAAAAAATACCGCTCTGATTAAATTACGGGCTCGTTTTAGCCTCCGTAAAACAAAAAACCTCTCGAATATCAAAATTTATGCGAGTTTCACGTACATTTAAACACACCCATGCACACACATATTTGATGTACATACAAGATATTTACGAAGATCTTGAGGAGCGAAGCTGCGCACTTAGAGAAATGAAAATTTCAGTCGAACACAATAATGTTCTCTGTATATGTATACATGCAATATATACATACACATATATAGGTATGTGCATATAAAACACACAGCTCGAACACAAATCTTACAGGTCGGATTTTCTCTTTCCTCATCTCATCCCTTCTCGTTTCACTTCGTGGTTATTTTTTTTTCTGTCTTTGTTCCTTGTTTTTTGGATGTCATAGTGACAGCTGGTTACATATATTCGATCTAGAAGGAATTGATTAAGGGCTTGACTTTATTTTTGTATTATTATTTTCGAAATTGAGAAAATACGTGGCAGCGAAGTTTAATTTGAGTTGACGAATTTCGGTTTTCGCAATTAAAAATCTTGCCTCGGTTTGATTCGTGCTTCATTTATTCTCACTATATTAACGAAGTTTTTGATATTAAAATCTCGAAAGAAATGTATTATTTAGGATAAAATTTGATTTCCTAGATTATTGATGATCTATAAAATATTGTATATAATTATTTGAAAATCGTTTAGTTGACAGAAAATCATTTTTCTATCAACGATGTAATTGTGATTAAACTTTTAATCAAAATTGACATATGAGTACATAGTAAATGAGAATCATGTAAACAAATGGTAAAAGTTTTATCATAGTAACTGAAACACAGCGGCGTTCGATCGAACGGTTTTTTGTTCCGCCCCAAGTTCGTCTTCCGTTCCGTTTTTAGTTCGTCTTTTTTCCCCCTCCGAGTCCCCAGGAACACTTGAATTAACGCCGTAAACCGTCTGGGTAAAATGGGGAAGAATTAGGGCGAAAAGAAAAAGTAGAAGAAGAATAAGAAGGAGAAGGAGAAGCGCGGCGTGACGAGGAAGAGCTAAAAAAGGGGCGAAAAGAGGGCCGCAAAATAAAGCGGAGCTTTCGGGGAACGGGGGGCGATTAATAACGCTAATTGCACCCCTCGCCGCCTGTGCACAGACTTTTATTATCCAGTTTTCTGCGCGAGAAAAGACGTGGCTGCACGCGCGGTATGCATCGCGTTTTATACACCGTGTTTGTTGTAATTCGTAGACGCGTAAGGGAGTTTTTTTTTTTTTTTTTATTCTTTTCTTAATCATTGATTATTCACTTTTTCATTTCCTTCTAGACTGTACATCCTAGTTTTTAAATTTCAAACGCATTGTACTAGTCATATGCCCATATTTTTTCTAGAAATAGAAAAAAAGAGAGTCGAAAATAGATATTTGATGGTAATTAAATAGAAAAAAACTGTTACATGGCTTGGTTTTTACTGATTTTATGATAACTTTATGGTATTAGGTATTCGGATGCACCGTTTTTTCGTTATTTTTACCGTGATTTATTGATTTCAGGGGTTAAGCGACCAATTTTCGGATTTTTTTTTGTTAATCAAACTAATCGAAATTCTGTAAACGGACTTTCATTATACCAGCAGTGAACTGTAGAATTTTCGAATTCGATAATAAAATGGTGGCTGTACAATATTTTTTCGATAATGTCTTCTTTCGGAAAGGTAAACACTCGAACCAGTATATCCGGTAATTCTTGACTTAGAAGAAAAAAACAAATTTTCATAAATAATGCATGAGAACAGAGCTAGAAGTACGTAGAATCTTTTGTAAATATTAATTTTTGTGAAAACAGCGCGCTGTTGCAGGAAAAAGTTTCAAATTTAAAGAAGATCGTCCGAAAATTCTTTATAACAAAAGAACTACGCAATATATCGACAAAATCCCAGACACTTTTCTGGAAAATCTGGTTTTGAATGCACAGTTTAATTTTAAAGTCGATTGTTAGATATTTGTTCGAGCGATGAATTCGCCGATATTGAAAAACGTTAATGCATTCAAATTATATAGTTATAATTTTTACAATTTTTGGAACTTCGTCATTGGCTTTGGGCCAAAATATAATTCTTAAAAGATGCAACTATAATACAACGAAAAAAATCATGATCAAATGAAAACTCATCGCTTGAAAAAAAAAAAATGTTTCTACCTATATTTTCTAAATTATCCTATATAATAATCCTTTCTTTTTCTGTAATAAAATAACGTTCTTTTTTTTTCAAAAAGGACAGTTTTCAATAAGTTATTTTATCCGAACATTCTTTCGCCGAATACTTCTAATTCGCTACAAAAGTTTATCATCATCATCATTATTATTATTACTATTACTATTATTATTATTATTATTATTATTATTATTATTATTATTATTATTATTATTATTACATTGCTTACACCTCCGCACGCATGCCTGAAGAAGAAGGGATCAAGTCGAAAAATTGGCTCGTCGAGGGACGCAGGAATATAGGCTCGGCTAACAATGAATGCTATTCCGAAGTTAAATTAAATATTTGTGAGGTCGAGCTTGTAGTTTTGTCAAGCCCATTTTCTTGACAAAGCTCTCGCTCTCTCTCTCTTTCTTCTGAATTCTGGCGCACCGTGGTTCAAACTTTACAGCTCGAACAATACTCGGGTTGCTTGACACGAGGCCAGAGGCGAGGGTCGAGACTCGAATATATACGACTTGCAGACGATCTCGAAACCAGACCAAAACCATGTTTCAGGCTTTATTTTCTAGCCGGCAAAGCACAGCTTCGCTGCAGCGTCAATAATTCATTTTCACCTGCGATCATCGAACGAAAAATCCCACCTATTGATTTTTATTCCAACTTTTTTATTTACACAATTTCCTCTCCTTGTGGCATCGATTTTTCGATCGATGTTAAACGGTTTTATTACACTGAACAACGTTATTTCATTTATTTCAAATCTCAATCAATCCGGTGCAAAAAAACAAATTCTTATATACAATAATTATAAACACATATGCAAATCATTTGAATTCAATTTTTCTCACGATTTTCATTTTAGATCGCCTAATTTTCGACGTACAATTTCCTGCAAGACATTAATATCGTTCTCCAAATGATTTAATAAATTTCAAGAATTCAATTATCAGAATAGAGAATTTTTATCGAGTGACCAGAATTAAAAAATCTTCAGTAACTTATAAAACTTACAAGTGAAGATCATGGATTTTGAATATTTTTGCCGAAAATACCGTAGAAAAAAAAAATCATACGGCCTCTTAACATAAAATTCGTCGTTTTTACGCATACGTCCTTATACACAATTAGACAAGCGACATAACAACGTCCTTCCTGTTTCTCCGTTCAAATCCCGACCCGTGTGATTTTCCGGAAGTCAAGGCGACCGCCCAAGAGCCCCCCCCCCCCCCCCCCCCCCCCACCCATAGCCATAAACTTGTCCGAATCCACAAGCATGGCGCAGAGCATTAGGGGAAGCCTGCAAGCCCGGAGAATCTGAGCCTCGTTATCTGATCCCGATAAACGGGTGCAATCCGTTAATGCATGCACCTTATGTGTGTGTGCGTGAGTCTGTGAAGGGGTGGAGGACGCAGACGAACCCTCGAGACGGGGGAAAAGGGGTGGCAGCAGCCCTGCTCCGCGTGCACGTGGTGATCTATGTGTATCTTGCAAATTTGGAACCCAGCCTAATGACTCCGGGTACCTGCACCTGGCTAATAATTGTTGTCCGTACGCCCGCCGATAATAGTCCTCGCGATTAACCCCCGATGTTCTCGGGGGGTGCGCACCCTGAACATTTCCACGGCTCGCCAAGGAGTGAAAACCCGCTCGGAGATTCGAATTTACCGCTTTGCGTTTATTCGAAAATGTCCTCATGACGTCAGAGCCTGATTTTCGGCGCCATTTTGTCATAACATAACCTAAGTTTTTTATTTTAATTGAAGCAAATCATAATTCTTGGGATTTCAAATTACTCGTGTCGCATAAATTAATTAAAAAAAAAAAAAATACGGTCAACGGTTAGTTTGGTTACATTTGTTTTATTTTTTCCCACCAGATGACGCGTTGCAAAGTGAAAATCCTAATAGAGACTGCGCGCAAAATTGACGGCAGCGCCAAATTGACAGTATTCGTACCAATCGACGGCCATTTTTTCCTACGTACGCCAATGCTTCAGCCTATCTTAAACTTCTGTGGCTAAGCCATGGCACGAAGTTAATCAATTGTTTTTTGAATCGCTCTGTGACTAGGGACGCTGAATGACGGTTTAGGTACTCGGTATTTATGAAGTTATTATTATTACAACTGATAGCGCAACAATTAACTTTCGCTTTTCTTACTCCGGGAGGAAGCATTGTTTCGTTAGAAATATTAGTTTTGTTTAAAAAATTTTGAAGCACCTGCAAACTTCATTTTTATCTTCCTTTACAGGATTAAAAATGCTCCGTAGATTGTGAAAGTAAATTAAAAAGAGACAGGAATTTTCGTTTTCGCACGAAAATCTCGTCAACGGTAAGAAATTTCGAAAACATATTCGTACAAAAGTTGTAGGGCTAAAAATTCTGCGTCGAAAAGCATCCTCGGAAGTTAATTTTCGGTCAGTATTTAGTATGAATCGGGATGTTAATTGTTGCTTTGTAAACACCGGAGGAAAATCAACTTCCGAATTGAACTCGATGAATTTAAATTTCCCTAATTGCCGTAAACTCCGATTAATTTTACCTAAATTTGCTCAGTTTTTGTCCACAATATGCGCCCAATTTTCACGATCGTGAAAGTATTTTTTTTGCAATATTTTTGGTATATCGTAGAAACGTATCGTATGACAATTGCGAGATCACAATGATTGTTCAAAAGCAAAAGCAGAGTTGAGAATTTTCACTCGACGACGATTTTCTCAAGCGTGAAGTAATTGTTGTGGCAAAAGCAGAGGAGAAGCCACGAAGACGAAGCGAAGCGCGCCTTGTAAGACAACGAGCATGAAAATAATTACTTATCCCTAACAAGGAAACCGCTACAAGGCGATGAATCGAGAGTCAAACGGCGAATTATTCTACCGTAAATGTAGGAAACTGTCGGAAAATGCGACCAGTCACTCAATTTTCGCTTAAAATGATTTTGCTTTATCAACTTTCCATCTTTATATTTACATAATACAGCCGCAGTTCTTCTTCGTATTTCCGTTCCTTTTTTTTTCCCAACTTCCGCCTCGATCCGATCCGGCACCCTAATTTCCGGTTGGTATTGACGTTATTCTCTCCAATCCGTTTTTCTCTCTTTCTTTTCTTCTTCCACACGGCAAAAAGAATTTTCAAAGGAATTATCTACAAGTACGAATAACACGAGAATATGGGATCGTTTTTTCGGTTCAGGTAATTTAAAATGGGTAAAAAAATTATTTACTTTTTGCTGGATCAATTTTTTCTGTTTTTGCTTCTAAATTTATGTATATAGTACAAAAATGAATTATCGTATTTCATGTTAAAATCCCGAGTTGCGAATTTTTAGAAAACAATTTTAAAAAAAAAGTCCAAGATCACAGCAAGTGGGTGCAATTAAGAAATCCAGTCATAAAGATTAGTCACGCTTCGAATCGCGGATTTCGAGGCGAATTTTATTTCGCTAATTTTGATCCCGCGATTTTTCCCTTCTTTAATTTCTAAATTCTTTGGTCAATCATTAATTTCTTTCCTTAACTGTAGGTCCGTGTAATTTCCGCGTGCAGAGAAAGACGTTTTTCCCTTTTTTTTTTTTTTTTTTTTTTACTTAAAGAGCTTTGACGAATTTAGCAAGACTGCTTGACTCTCATTACCGTGATTGCAAAATCCCCAGTTGTAGCCGCATAAGGATCCTAAAATCTCAAATGGATTTTCCCGCTTTTTGCATCCCCGCGAATCACTCAACCAGCCATTGCACCAGGTTACATATATATATATGTATATGTATATACATATCTTATACAGGTGCAAAAATTTTAATCTCCGAAAAAGCTTCAATCGAGAAGTTTAACCCCTTCTGTTTTTTACTTTTTACTTTGAATTTATCGAATTTCAACGAATTAAAGTGATACGAGATTATTTCCGTCAATATTGGTCTTTAATTACGATCTGTAATGTTTTATAAAATGCATAAAATTTGGGTAATTACAAATTCGTTCCAATTAACATGTTTTCATTGTCGATGTAATAGATTGATGTATGATCGTTTTGTAATTATTTCGAAATTCATTGTATAATGAATTATATAACTTCAAGCAATATAATGAATTATTTGCACATAAAAGTGAAATTTCTCAATAATGGGAATTTTGATTCCAAACATTTAGCTGAAAATTCGAAACGAATTTCGTTCTTCCCTCATATTGAGCTTTCAATTATTCCCACAAGATTATAATTCACTGTTTTCGAACCAAAGGTGCTAAATTTTTAATATTTGTTACCTACACAATTCACATGAAAAAAAAAAAACAAAAAAACCTTGTGAGTCCAGATTACGACTTCATTTCTAATTTTATTACATTTTTTTAATGGAATCAGACACCTCTGCACGATGAAATTCTAAAGAAACGCGAGAATAATGTAAAGCGAATAACAAGCGAAAGTAATAACAAGAATAAGAAAAAAAACAGAAAATTTTTTTCCCAGAGAACAGGTTCTCTTCTTTTACCCTCCATTCCGCGGTTCTCCTTCTTTCTCGCCCTCCATTCACACTTTCAATATTTTTTCTTTATCTTTCACTCCAACTTTTTAACACCACGTATGAAAGAAAATGTTATAGAATATAAGAGACTGGCGGATGCAAATGAGGCGTAAGGTGTGAGTCTATATACGTATATACCATATCCGGCAATATGTTCCGGAGTTGATAATTCTGCGTGAAAGTTGATAGAAAAGCGGTTCGTGTTGGTTTATTCATAAATGTATCTTCCATCCAGCTCTTGAAAAGTTTTTCACCCCGCGGGATTTCACAAACAATTCATGAGCCTTGTGTTGAAGAAGCTCGAACCAGCGAGTATGTGTTTGACTACGAATAACACGATATTCCTCTCCATCTCTCGCTATGCTTTCTTCTTTCTGTCCTCATTCACTCCGAGGCTCGACGACGATTCAATCAAATTCAAGCTAGATCCAAACGGTGGATGACAAGAGGAGTTTGTAGGAACAAGAGGTGAAAAATGAAATGAAGAGAAAGTCGGAAACGCGTCGTGAAAAATTGTTCGTTTCTCAATAGTTAAATTTCAATGGTAGTTTTTTTTTTTGTGCCTGTTTCTGTTTTTTCTTTTATTCAATTATACGTTTATATCCATATTTTGTTTAAAATTTCCTTTGGGTTGTTGGTTTTTTTTTTTTTCTTTTTCTTCACTTTACGTCCTTTCTGAAGTACTTATTTACGGGTTCGAGTTGAAATCACTGAAGAGAAGAGAAAAACTTTATATAAATATGAAAATTTGTCAATCCACTAAAAAGTACCTATCATAGATCTTTCGACGATATTGTTTGATAGAAATATCGCAGAGTTGGTTATTTTTCTCCTTTCACTCTATTATATTGAATACTTTTTTTTTCGTAACACGTACGTTGGAGAAATTGTGTGATAAAAAAAAAAAAAATCGTGCAAATCGTAAACATCGCACTGGTATCCGTAAATAAATTACTCGTCTCCATAATTCGTTTACTTAATAAAAACATTATATTTACTATAGTAAATTCTATTGCTTAGTAATTTCGAAAATATAAAAAAATGCGAAAAGAACTTTTCAAAAACATTTAAAACTAAAGTTAAAAGAAAAACGGTGTTTTGCTGTCGGTTATTCATGAGAGGTGAAAAAGAGCATGGAAAAAAAAGAAAAGTAAACTTTGACTCGCTGCGACTCAGCTGTTGAGAGAAGTGAAAAAAAAAAAAAAAAAAAGATAAAAAGAAAAAATCACCCCAAAAATTGGGTTTTTATTTGTTTTCTTGTTTTTTCTCTCGTCCAGCGATTTTGACACCGTGTGTGATAACTTGCAGGGAGAAGCAGAGAGAAAGAGAGAGAGAGAGGGAGGGCGGGGGGGGGGGGGGAGGATTCAACGACTGACCCTCGTGTCGAAGACATAGGGATGCATGGCGTGTATAAAAGGCAGAAAGGATGGGTAATATATAGGTACACAATATGGTGATTGGTCCCGAACGATCGTTTCTGTTATACGATCTTCGTCTTCTTCCTCACCTTCTTCATCTTCTTCTTCTTCTCCTTCTTCTTCCTCCGTCGGTGTTTTTACGACGCACTCTGAACCCGTGTATCAGCCTCTTCCAAAACAGCCAATGTCACCAGGTTGTTCCAATTCTAACGCCAATCGTTTTACCCATGTACATACGTACGTATATATATATATATATATATACATACAAAAAATGTATGTACAGGACATGTACGTATTAAACACATATATATATAGGGCATTCCACACCGATTCGATCAGGGTTTGACTCTCATCCCCTTGGATTCGGTCCGCGGTTTTTTATAATGTTGTTCCGACTCTTAAAGATGGTCCAATTTTCTTAGGCGGGTTTACCCCCTCCCCCCGCCCCTCGTTCACAGTGTCTATTGAACTTCTTGAATGATAATATTTTGACAGTAATTGCGACGTTTTTGAAAATGCTGATAAAAATTATACCTAAATTCTGTGGTTAAAACCAAAAATACTCCAACTAAAATTGAAGTAGGCAGGTAAAACGATAATTTTTTTGCTCATTTTCATATCCTTCTTCAAATTTTCAAGGTCCGATATGTATCCCCTAATATCACAAGGATCTGAAAATTTCGATCGAAATTAAAAAAAATAATTTCGAATTCTTCGTTTTTTTTTTTTTTTTGTTACTAGTTATTTTGAATTTTAATTAAAAATTTTCGAATTTTCATTGTATTAGGACTTACATATTGAACCCTGAAAATTTGAAAAAAATTATTAAAAAACTACCGTTTTGCCTGCCCGCTTCAATTTTAATTTCAATATTTTTGGTTTTGCGCACAGAATTCATGTGATTTTTTTTTATAATTTTAAAAAATGTTGCAATCCTTGTCGAAATTTAACCATTTAAGGACCTCTGCGGGTGCCACAGGGGAAGATGGGAATGTGGAAAAAAACTGGAACGACTTTTTAGAGTTAGTAAAAAAAAACATAAAAAAACGCAGACCAAATCCGGAAGAGTGAGCGTCAAATCCCAGCCGAATTGACGTGGAATGCCCCGTGTGGATAACTGAAGCTCGTCCTTCTTTGAAACATTCCAAGAAAATTTTCCGCAGTTATCGAATTTTGAAATAGAAACTGACCTTTAAATTCTCTGTCGATATTATATTTCTCTTTTATTTTACTGTTGTTGTTGGTTTTTTTTTTTTTTTTTTTTTTTTTTTTAACTGTTTTCATTACACGAGAAATTCCAGTTTACGACTCAAACCTGTTTAGAGGTTATTTTGAAATCAGTTTATTAATTATGCAATAGCGATTAACAATCGATGCTGATATAAACAATCCGTGAAACTTTTATGAGTATGTGAAAAGAAAAAAAAATAAATAAATTCAATCGGTTTGAAAAAGTGGATATGAAAATAGCTGTAGCGAACTGCAAAAAAAAAGACGAAATTGAAAAAAAAAAACAAACCCGTGATTAAATCGTTCGTATATATTTCGTCGGATTACAAACAGGACGGAGGTAATTCGCAAATCGCAGCTGCTGTTCGAGCCAAGGATGACAGTTAAACGTGGGCTAATCAGTTGTGCAGAAATCTGTTTAAGCAAATTTGTTATGAATATTAGATTACAATGCGTTGCAACAGTCGTCCACGTGTGACGAAATTAAGCATTTAGAGAAATTTTTATTGTTAATCGGTTTGTTCGTACATAGAATATAAAGTTCGTAAAAAACAATACTAACAATGAAACGGATGTTTTTCACACCCGGAATTGGTAATAACATTCGAATTACTGTTTTTCGCGTTTTGAAAGTTTTTTTTTTTTTTCATTTTTATTGTTTGTTATTTGTCTTTTCTTTTTTTCTTTTTTTCTCTCACTCGCTTGTTTGAACTTCATTTAATTATTGATTACGCGTTCGACGCGATTGCAGCTGCAGTAGCAGCAGCAGCAGCAGCATTGAACTTTCAGCTTATTGGCCGGCGTGTTTGCGTAATGAAGAAATTTCTATACAGAACGCGTACGGTGCTTGATTCGTTTGCTCCTATCCCCCCTCCCCCCTCCCGACCACCTTTTCTCTCTCCCTCTCCCTCTCTCTCTTTTCATACCTACAGCGTGCTATCCGCATCAGCATTAGGGGTGAAACGGGGAAAGAGGAAAAGGGATGTTTATCGATACTGGCCAAAATGCGATCTATTTGAATGCAGAACCGGTGGCGTTCGGCAGACGAAGCTGTTGCTCTCTCTCTCTCTCTCTCTCTTCAAACCTCGCATATAGTTTTACGTTATACACGTAGAGTGCATATACTATACAAATTCAGGTGAAGTATTTCGAAACGAATATGAAAACCCGACCTGCCGACGAGCATATAATATACAAATCTTGTTATATCCTATATATGTATACCGTATGGATCCACGTTCATATATATATATATATATATATATAATACGTTGTATATATCTATGCGAGACCCGAAAACCGTCGAAGCCCCTTAAAGAATTACGATCTCTTAGATCGTCGAAAAATCCACTCCGCGTAGAAGCTTGAGGGGGAAAAAAATGGCAAAAGAAATTTAAAGGATAAAGAGAGAATGGGAGAAAGAAAAGATTGACCCGCGGTAGTAGAGAAAAAAAAACGTTAAATTCTTTTCAAAACGTATTCTCGAGTTTTTCTTTTCTCACGCAAAGATGTAGAAAAAATTTCAATACATTCGAGTAATTTGCGATTCACGTGTATCCCCCCCCCTCCCCCCCCCCCCCGATTCTTTACACATTTAGTTTCGATACCGAAATTTCATTGCTTCTTAAAAAAAATTTTTTCAACATTCGCTTCAAATCCCAACTACGAAATATACAAAATATCTTTGTTTTTCGTTTTCTCTTTTGAATAGTTTTTTTTCCCTACCTTATCGGTTACACGTTATCCTTTAAAAACTACGAAAAAAAGATATCTGTATCATTTGGAAGATTATTTTTTATAAAGCAATAAGACATGAATTATAAAAATGACACAAAGTGATTGCCACAAAACCAAAGAAACAAAAAAGTAATCGTCTCCCCCCATATCATATTTTCTCTAATCCGTAATATCAATATCGTGTAATATTCGAAGATCAAGGAAATTCGCAGAATAACATTACGTTATATATCAAAACGTTAATACGAAAGCCTAATTCGAAGATACATAAATCTGCTGTACGTTTATACAGCACATATAATAATAACGATTGAACCGAAAGAAGAAGGAATCAGAGGAAGGGAAATCGAGTTTACTGGATGACTGGATCGGAACACTGGCCTGCAGATCATTAAGGTCCCCGCTTCTCAATATTGTTTCCCCTCCATTCGCAGTCAGATTTGTACGTACACTGTACACATGCGAATGTATGTATATATGTATTCGTGTGTATGTATACAGGCATAACACATACATATATATACTTATATATATATATGTATATATAAAGGTACCCACACCTGTGGGAAATGCGAAAGTCTCTCCCAGCAGTTGATTATCAAAATTTTCTCTTAATTATTTCCATTTGTGACTGATTTGTTTAATTGCGAATCCCGTTCCCCCACTCATCGCCTTTCCCTTTTCACCGGCTGATTTCAACGGTATTTTCCGCTGCTGTGATTCTGCAACGCGCGTCTCTTAATTAATTGCTAATTGTATTTACGTAGCCTATTAATTAGCCCCGCTTTTCATCGGACCCTTACCATTCATTAGTTTCGTTCGTATATACACGCTATATATATCTACGTTGTACGATAATTGGGTATTATAAATTTTCACACACAGATTTTTTTCATCACATCGGATATGTGTAAGCCAATTTCTATCGCACGTGTAATCCTCCACATTTGTACAAGTTTTAAGAAATTGAAGAATAGAAATCGAAATCGAAGAAGGAAGAAGAAGAAGAAAAAAAAAAGCGTTTCGAAAGGAAGAAAATTGAAATTTCAGTAGAAAATTTCGATCCTGACAAGCTTTAGACTAAATAAAATTTCAGTATAATTCTCTCGTGCGCAATATCTGTGTAAATAAATAAATAAATAAATAAATAAAGAAATAAATAAATAAATAAATGTAGAAGGTGATTTTTCTGGACTACTTCGTCATCATGTGTATGTGTGAATATGCTTGTGTGTACGCTTGTCTGATGTACAGAGTTATATAACGTACATGTGGTACGCAACGCGTTTTAGCCCGTATTTACGAAATTGGTCTTTGATGTGCAAACGGGAGATGAATTCTCTCCGGGAAAACGTGCAGCGCGCGCTCAACCCCCAGATTCGTGAAATTTTCGTATTTTTCCATGAATATATACGTCTACAAATACATATATAATTATATATACTCGGATGAACATAACGAAAGAAGTACGTATAGCAAAAACGGAGGGTTAAATTTTATAATATTATTATTACAAGACGTCTGCAGCGTGTATAATATTAGCACACGATTCAGTTTTACGCGAAGAATAAAAAACAGCTTACAGAATATTTTTTTTACACCTTGAGAAATTTCCATCCGAATTCTATGTCGCGTATATATAACAGCTTGCTTGCAAAAAGGATGTTGAGAAAAAAAAAAAAAATGAAAAAGACGAAGGCTCGAAGAAACGAAGAAAATTCTTCACTAGAATTAATTAGCAGGCTAACAAGTGGATGAAAAAATTTTACAATTCTGAACACACAAAAAACAAAAAAAAAAAAAAATTGAATCAGAGAATATCGTTTGCTGGGTTATTTCGCGGTGCGTTAAGCGTCACGGCCTCGTGCCATATATACGTATACGTCTAGGTAGTATAAGAGTCCTCTGGTGTCTTGACGTCAAAGAAAAGCGACACAATAAATCTCGGGCTTTAGTCTCACCTCGGCATTCTGTCATATAATACGGCTATATCAATTTAAGGAAGATCGAGGGACAGGTATATAATATAGATGCGGAGGTTGTATACCTTTTACGCGGGAAAAGAGAGGAAAGATACAGAGATGCCATACATACCGCCTCGTGTCTATATGGTGGAATTCTCCTCCCCCCCACCCCCCTCTAGCCCTTCTATTTCCCTCTTTTCAGTTTTTTTTTCCCTTCTTTATATCGATACGCATTACCTTTCAAGCTGTATATATGTATATACACAGGTATGTGTATAATGAAAAAGTGAGAGGAATATATATATATATATATATATACCTATGTATATAAGAAAACGAAGAGAGGGGTAGAAAGCGAGTGATCGGATCGATGTATTATGGAATATGGTATAAACATGTGTACAATGTGGAAAAAAAAAAAAAAAAACAAATAAACTATGTATACACGTAATGCATTATATACGTGATGAGATGATGAAAAAGAAGTAGAGATAACTGATGGGAAAAAATAGTCGAACGGAAAATTTAGAACTATGTAGAAAAAAATTTGAAAACAAAATTAAAGCGTAATATAAGTTGAATCAAGTTGAATGTAAAAAATCGCGGATCAAATTCTATAATTCTAATCTATATTGGAGAGGAAAAGTAACTTTTCCGAGGAGAAAGAGGGGGATGGTGGATATCGGGGCGAACCGGAAACCGGAAATATCTTTCTTCGGGGCGCTGATCCGTGGTCCCTAATTCACCGAAGGCACCCTTGGGTGCAGGATTCACTCGGGGTGCGATACCCACTGTACCGTGGCAGTTCAGCGGGCGGCGATTTACCTGCGAAATGTGTAGTAAAATAAATGGCGCGAGGGAGGGAGGGAAGGGCGGGGGTTTCTAAATTTACTTTCCCTTGGATTAAGCGAAATACCCTTTCAGCTAGTTACTGCTTCGCTTAAGTGCCTCCATTTCCCCTCGTTCCCCTTTTATTTTTTCTCCCCCCTTCCACGCCTCTGTATAGGTATGCGATGTTAGCGTTTCATTCAATTTTCCAGTTACATATGGGGGAGAAATTTTTCTTTAGACTTGACGAGTTTTTGGAACTTGCTGAAAGAAGGAGAAATCCTAATATTAAGTTTACAAATATTATATATGAGGCATTTTACCCCAAACCGACCAACGTCTGACCCGAACCCCATCAGATTCGAGTAATGATTTTTGATGTTGTTCCACCATAAAAAAACACTCTGGAATTTTTTCAAATTTTTTTAAGGTAATCTCGGTTACTTGTGATTTTTGAAAATGAGAAAATTGATAGCCCCAATTAAAAAATTTGAAAAATCCTGCTTTATTTACCAAAATTTTTAAAACTTGACCCAGAGTGAGCAGATATTTGTTTCAATTTTTTTTTCGATTTTTTTTGTTCGAGAATAACGTTGAATAATATGAGAAGCAAATGTTTGCCCACTTTGGCTAAGAGCTTAATAATCTTGATGAACATAATCGCTACATCCGACGATAGATTGTGGAAGCGAATCGCCAAGTATGTCAGACGTAAACGAACAGAGAGGAATCGTTATTTTGTCCGATGAAATTAAAAAGTTTTATTGTAATTACATTATTCGCTTCATCTTTAACGCAAGACATCGTTAGCTGTAGATCGAAACACAGAATTTAGAAACAGTTAAACTCTCGATTAGCAGCGATTATATCCGTTATTGATATTGCTCCGTTGCGTTACATCGACGACGTCTCACTCCGATGTGATGTCTGCACTGTACAATAAATTTATTGCTCTTTGATAAGAGTACGGTTGTGCAGGACGTGGAAGAAAGAATTTATGAACAGGATTTTCAGTTTACAATTTCAGTTTACACTCAGCGAATATATTAAAAGACACTAATCACAGCATTGCTGATAACTAACAGTGGCTGGAGAGCCAAATTCATTCCTTTCGATTCCAAATGACTTAACTCCAATCACACCTACATTTTTCATCAAAGCTTGGTGTCGCTTGATTTGGTGAATTCGTTGCTGTAGAGCAAAAAGCCTAGATTTCGATGGAATGTTATCATTTTGCAATCGCTTTTTTCCAGCTTCAGTCCATTTTTCGTAGAGGAGCATTTCCATATTACATATTTTTATAGAAATTCTTTCTACTTTACCCTCCAGTCTGGAACCATCCGCTTCTGACGAACACCACAAACGCATTCTGTGAATATCTTCTAACACGTGTATGAACAAACATTCATCAACACCACGGCCGTACTGAGACGAATTCTTTTTTGCCTATTCAAAAATTTTAAAAACCTCATTATCCTGTTCTACTAGACTTCTAATTAACTATGCCTATTAACCACCGTCTGATACGCCGTCAATGAAGTCCAGTTTTAGAATTTATTATACTTTTCCGTTGTTCGATTACTTTATTTCACGACAGCCAGTAATTGCGAGGGAATAATATTATATAATGGCATTATTTCAGTTGTTCACTTAGTTGCCAGTCTATCATATTTTTTTTTATTCTCTGTCCCGAATATCCATTAATGTTATTTAACGGTAATACGCATAAGATATCAGGATGGAAATAATAGTGAGTTGTAAATAGTTTCAGTAGCGACGTGAACCTGACGTTTCTCCACTGATATTCTTTCTCTTTCTATCGTAACGATTGACAGCTTTAATATGAATAGTGGGAGAAGAATTTCGTCAATTTGGATACTTTTTACCTCCAAGCGTCGCATATACATGTATATATACATATGTAATAAACCATATAGTTTGTATACACTGTATTGGTATATATATATATATATATATATATGTATATCGATTTTTTTTCCATTTGGTCAGTTTCTTTCGATCCCTTCCGCCTTGTATTTACTTGTCCCTCCCTCTCTCCCTCTCTGTCTCCCTCTATCTAATAAAAAATGATGGAATCTGTCCTTTCGTAACTCGATAATTCCCACACACCCGGTGACCTACCGGCGTCGTGGTCACTCGGGAGTTTCGTGAGAATTGGCAAAAATTGTTGCTACATTCCTGCGAAGATCGATGTGTAAAATAGAAATCGACCGTCATAAGGTCGTGGTTTATTTTTTTTCCTTTCTTCTCATCGGGGAAGGTGGAATATTGAAAATTAATAATCAATCGTATTGTATATTTTTATCAAAAAGTGCAGGCTGCGCAGGATCAATATTCACGAAACCAAAAGTTTTTACCTTTTCCTTGTTTTTTTTTCTCTGCAGACGTGAAAGCTCAAAATTTGAGCTTAAATTTTGAACTTTTGTGTTTGCAAAAAGCGTTCGCAATTTGAGTTCTATTAGTAGTTTTTTTTCACATATTTCTAGTTGGACTATTTGTTGGTGAGTTATTGCTGTAAGTAAATACAAAAAACAAAAAACAAAGAAAAAAAATTTATCACAATCTTTGAGCTCGAAATTCTAGCTCAACGTTTGAGTTACATTTTGAATTTCATTCCCGAATTTAGGAGTGTTAAAGAATGAAAGAAACTCATATGAAAACGGCTGGTTCAAACTCAATTTCGAACGAGGAGATGAAAAAAATTTAAAGAGCTTGGCGTTTGTTTCGAAATAATCTAAATTACGATAGAGAGAGAGAGAGATAGAGAGAATTTGAGCTTTTTTTCGATAAGCTGCAACTCGAGAATGGGATACGCTACAGAGTTAAAACAAAGCTTAAAATGTAGGTCAAGCTTTGCACTGGACGCTGAACCTTTTCTGACAGCTCTAGCAATCCAATAATTTTTATAGAACTTGTCAACCGTCTGATTTCAGGCTCGCTTTGCGAAAACAGATAACTAAAGAGAGAGAGAGAAAAAAAAAATGTAGCAAGATTCGTATTCTAGATTGAAAAAAAAAATCGATATCGAAGAAAAGAAATAAATAATATGCCACGCGTCTGGTGTAAGTGTAAAATGATTACTGCCTGTCAAGCTGTAAAATTCCTTTCCAATCCGATTTCGCTCATCCCCTGCAGTCTTCGTTTTCTTCTCTTTTTACTGTTCATTTTTCCCCCCCAACAATTTTGTGCTCGCAATTTCATAACTTCGGCTCACTCGCTTCCTCAACGTAATCGTGATGTGATGTGATGTGATGTGAGGTGAGGTGAGGTGAAGTCTTTCATCGTTTTCGCATCGAGTACAAAAGCCACAGCTACTGCCAGTCGATAACCCATAAATTTCGAAAGCTGAGAATCATTTTCTATACACACATGATCTCATATGTATCTGGCATATTGTATATTCAACAATATTTACGAGAGGCAGTTTCCACTCTCTCTTCTTTCTCTCTATCTCCATTTCTACACTAGGAGCAGGTCCTCCGCGTAATCCGGTCATTTTCCGCACGCAGGGTGGATTCTGTAATTCGATTTCAAACTTTACGCGAAGCTTAAAATTAACGCGTAATAGTATACTTGAAATGCAACTACGTCTATTCTAGAACCAAAAACGAAATGGTATTGAAAAATGGTAGAGGAATGGTAAAGGAATAATTATACTACGATGTTAAAATCTTTGTAAAGAATCAAAAAAAAAAAAAAATTACCAAAAATCAGAAATCTCCGTAACAAGTTTTAGTAAAATAATAAAGGGATAAAAATTAACGGCGGTAAAATTATTTTTTACGTACGCAACAATTACGTGTCTGTGTTCGTACAGGTGAAAAATTCGGCTGGTCGAATGACCGATAAACGATCCGATGAACCGGCTGAACTGAACACACGTTTTCCTATGTATACCTATGTACGCATATATATATATGCGTACATAGGTATACATAGGAAAACGTGTAAAAACGTGAGAGAATGCGAAAGGAAGAAGTTCGCGAGTTCCGAGATACTTCGCGAGTGTGGAGCAAAAACCAAGACTTGATCCTTCCTCATCATCAAAGACTAGAGACGGAAAAAGAAGGAGAACGGAGAGCGGAGACTAGAAGAAAAAAAAAAAAAGAAAAAAAAAAAAACAGGAGAAATGAGAAAAAATAAGGAGAATGAGAAAAAAAATAAGTTACTAAAATTGGGAAACAAAGAGACCCAACGGAGATAAATTTACCCGTGGAGGCGAGAGACGAGCACTGCGTATATCGGATGTTGGAGAATTGATGATGATTGATCCATGCGGCGGAAAAGAAAGAGAGAGGGGGAGAGAGAAAGAGCGGATCGCTGTCCAGGTTACGTGTGTCTCTCCTACTATACTTGACGAAACCCGTTTCCCGTCGTTCAACCTTTCCCTCGAGCATTTTTTCCCGGATTTTCGACCACCCTTGAAATCAACCCCCTCAACCGTGAAGCCGCAAAAAGTTCAAGCTCCAACGATATGCCGAAACGCAGTCTTCATCGAGGGTTTCGGGTGAAACAGCACGTGTTTGAAAATGAGACCTCATTGATTTTCTTTTAGTTTGTCGTAGAATTTTGTCTGACTATAATAATGATAAGATGTACAGATAATTTGATGTCTCCATGCGGCTTGGAATTGATCAATGCGCATATTTAAACCCTTTGATTGTTTATTTAATTTTCACAATTATTACGTAAGTGAACGATTCTAAAGAAATTTGAATGGGTTGATTCTTTTTCCAAAGTCACATGGTTGTAGATTTTCGACTTGGATTATCGTTTGAAAATAGTTGTGAATGCTTTCCAATAAAACTTCAGTTTGAAAGATGCTCTGCAGTTATCACGGAAAAATTATTTTAACCTGGAAACTATGAATCAAGAAAAACAACAGAAATATTGTCAATGGAATAGATAAAGTCTGAGTTCAATTTCAGAAAGAAACGAATAAATATTTTTCTAGAAATCTTCAAAGTTGATTCGTTCCTGGATAATATCAGTTTCTTGAAAAAAAATTAGTTTAATTGTTGCTCCTTAATTTGGAATCTTATTAAATAGTTTCAACGATTTTTTGATTCTTCTCATCGGTATTTTCTGCGTTTGACAATCCTTTTCGTTCCTTTTCTTCATCAAACTATTCTAACTATTCTCGTTTTGACTTTCCATAGTGAAGTCTGTTTGAAAAATAATACAATCACCAAATTTGTCCAAACGAAACGTTAATATCAGTCCAACATTTTTTTAATATACAAGCAAATACAAATTTTTCAAGAATCGAGGAAAAGAAAAATCAAAAACGAAAATTAAGAAAAGAGAAACGAAAAGAAAAGAAATCCTGTAGTAAACAAAGCAGGAACGTTATCGCAGCCTACACCTTGATATTGAATACACATATTATATGTATGTATGCGTATAAAATATAAGTTTGAATATCGATCAAAAACCTTGTCACACACTGACTAATTTCACCGGCTTGTTCAAAACTTTGGAACGTAGTGAAGGCTGGATTTCATATTGCAGCTTTTTCCACCCTTCTGTAATAGACGTAGGTACACATGAAACGATGATGTTGAATAGAAAGGAGAAAAACTTATGTAAATGACTGAACTTTGATAAAGGTTGAATACACATATGGACAAAAAAATTTTTCACTTTTCCTGCAAGTATAACGAAAGAAATATTTCTGTTTTCTTCACTGAACAAAAGAGAAATCGCATGTAATCAAAAGTTTATTTCATCAATCAGCGATACCCTATTCATTTTAACTAAAAAAGCTTTCTCTGGCCATGTTTGCTAAATGAAACATATTTTTTCCAAACAGTTCGATTTTGCGCACGGGTTGCAGTGCGCAAAATGCTTCATTCCCGCGCTGTGAAAAATCGTGCGCAAAGTAGTTACTTCGCACACTGGTGAGCGAAATTAATGTTTCTACGATATTGATTGTGAGACAAATTCTAATCACCGTTCGTAACATCAAGGTCGCTTAAATCCTTATTACTCATTTCTACGAAAAAAAAAAAATATATATATATATATATATAGCATGAATATAAAAAGCGTTCTATCAACACCTGGATAATGGTAATTGGTAATGATTTTTCTGTGTTACAAACATTAATTTACGAAAAAATAAATAAAAAATTCAATCAAGATTATTTTAAGCATGAAAACTTTTGGTTTTGTGATGACTACGAACTTCATTAATTTTCCAACAACTCTAAAGATCTTTTAATTTTCTTTCAATCCTAACTTTATTCTTTTTTTTTTTTTTTTTTCATTACTCTTATAACTTTTATGAGTACCGTCTTTTATCACTTCCTTCGTGCTACAAATTACACTCGTGCAAGAATCACCTACTCTGCGCACTTGTTGCGCAATGTATTATTTCCTGCAGGGTGCAGTAGTTAATTGTTCCCAAAGTGTTGTTATAGTGAAACCACTATAACATTAGTTGGTACAACGCCACTTCTCATTAGTAACGAATTACGTGACGTCAGATTCGGTAAATAAACGTCGCAGCACACCCTTGAGATTCCAAGCGAGGTGCGAGACTGGCTCAACTCACTCCTTCAAAAGGGCGCGGCGGCGAGGTGTGGAGGGGGAGGGAGGGAGGGAGGGAGTAGGAGGAGGAGGGGGAGGGCAGCTTGCGTGCTTCCCTCGTTCTAGCAAACCGTTCGAGATTCAATTACCGGCTGCTCAAGGGCTGCCAGGGTTAGTCTGCACCCCGTCTCAACCCTTCAAGACGCCCCGCGATCGGTCCGACGAAAGCTGCACGGTAATCCCGACAGCTGAAAGCGGAATAACTTTCGCGCCAATTCATTTCACACGCCCCAGTTTCTGCATTGTAAGCTCGAGGAATTCCATCGATGCTACGAACAAAAAAAAAAAAAAAAAAAAAAAAAAAACCATTAAATTGCAAATTCGAAATTTTTATTTGCTGAAAATTAGTAAAGCAACTGTAAAGATCGACGACTTTTGTTGGATTCACATTTTGTGTATGGTTTGGAGTCATTTTAAAAAATTTTTTTCTAATTCTTTTCGAAAATTGAAACTTGATCAGTACATTGCGAATATCGATATTTGAATTATTTTTCAATCGAAATACCGTTGCGGAATTAATTATGATTCAAGTCAAAACTATTCCACATTCGATTCTTCCTAAGTTCTATATTATCGGAGTTCAAATTGCATTCTTATTTACAATCAGCAACAATTATGAGCTGGAGTCGCTTTTCAGTAAGAAAAAAGAAAAAAAAAAAACGTGGTATCAATAATTAATCTCAAATTCGTATCTGAATCAATTCGAATGATAATTTTTTTTTTCTCAATATAAAAATATCGTGGTTTGAATTGTTCGTCAATATAAAATGCATTTTAGTTTCGATTGTTTATTTATTAGTAAATCAATAACTGATCGATCTTCAATTTTGCATCAATTCAAACTTTTCGAGTTTATAAAATAAAAATTGGAAGTGGCTATTACTCTTCACTACGAAAGACTCTACAGTTTGATTTATCTTCCAATTCAATCTCTTCAAGGTTGATTGATCAAGAAGATCGAATAAAAATTAAAACTGTTCTTGTATTGAAAATTGTTTGAATTTGATTCGGTGCATAAATCAAATCAAGTTCGACGCCACAAAAGAAAGAGATAAAATTTCCGTTCACGGTCAAAACGTATACTCCATACAAGGAGAAAGCTAATCGAAGAATTTCATCCCCGTCTCTCGTTTCCCGTAACATCGAAGAGAACAAAAAACTTTTCGAGTATCCCATTCCCATTTGGGGATTCGACATCTTCTTTTTCCCTCCTTTTCATCTTTATTACCATTACTCTTACCCCGTGGGAATCAAGGCGCAGAGGGGATGAGCCATCGGAATCCCACTTACCAAGGGGGGATGACGACGAGTAAGTCAGGGAGGGATGGGGGGAGGCTCGAGTTAATTGGGATTACGAACGCGTTTACCACGTGCCTCAAACTCGCGAGGCTAAGACCCATTACCTGGGGAGGAGGTCAGCCAGGTGTAGCTAGCTATTCGGTGACGAAGCTTTGGCCCGATGTCCTCCTCCAGGTTGGCAAACTCATAAAGTCTTAGGCGTCGGAATCGCGACCCGGCTCAACTCAGCTTAACGAAGAGCAGAACTAGCGATGATTGAGCGCAGCTACGGAGCTAAAACGGGTCACGTAGACCGTCGATAAATTATGATTTACCTTCTAACATTTAATACGTGTATAACGTATGATATGACGTCTTGCTTCTTGCCTCGGCTAATAAAATCTAACTTTTCCTATTAGTCGTGAAATCACTGCTCGTGAATTTTAATAGATATATGAAAGCTTTTGCCCGCATTTTTATTCGTCATTATTACTTTACCTTTGAATAAGAAATTATTTTTTCACTTTACATCTGGTCCGCGTTTCAAAATTGTAGCTTAAATTTCTTGAGTTTTTAATAACCTGCACGACAAACATTCGTCGTTTTTATTTCACCTCTGACTGATATTAATTTTTTCTTTCTTACTGTTTATGTGCTGCAGATTCGAAAAGTTTAGCTCGAAGTGTCGACTCCAAATACAATAAGACATTCGCTAAGCTTTTATTAGCCTTAAAAAGCTTCTACGCAGCTTTGTATTTCTCATTTTTACTTCACCCCAAAGTAATATACATTTTTTTACTGTTTACATTGTGCAGATTCAAAAAGTTAAAGCTTAGTTTTTCATTCAAATAAAACAAACAATTCTTCAAGCTTTTACAGCCGCAAAAAGCTCGTTGAATAATCGAAATTTACATAAAAACTAAACCAAATTGATTGAAACGTCATGTGCATATAGACTATTTGCTGAATTGCGATGGCCAATAGCAGCTCATCAGGGTTTTGTTTTCAATTGGTGCCCCTGGTTCGGTAGAGTTTGAGCCATTTTTTTACTAATTCATAACTATATATAGAGCATTCAATGACATCTCGATCAAGGTTCTAAGTCCATGTTTCAGCTTGGCTTTATAATTTTTTGTATAGAAATACATGACGAAATACGAAATCCCAATTTTTTTACAGAATTTTTCGACGACCCAGCGTATCTGAAGTATGATTTAGAAACTTAAAAGAAAAACCCAACTTTCTAACATTTAAAAAAATTGGGATACATCTTATAGAATATAACAAAAATTTTAACACCTATTAGTAGGTGGAGATTTCATAACTGCAGAAGATAAATAAGAATAATATAAAAAAAATGAATTATTATTATTCGATTGCATTTTCGATATCAGAATGAATATAAAAATTTTCATTCTTGATGATAATAACAACAACAACAACAACAACAACAACAACAACATTATTTTAATAATAATGATTTTTTGTTCAATTCTGCTTATTTATCTTTTGAAGTTATGAAATTTCCATCGTGTAATAGGTATGAAAATTTTTTTTATTTTCCACAAGATTCTTCCAATGTTTTCAGATTTTAGAAAGTTCTTTTTTTCAAGTTTCCAAATCATATTTCAGATACGCTGAGTCAAAAAATTCCGAAAAAAGCCAATCTGATAGATCGACTTAGAATCTTAATCGAGACGTCATGGAATGCCCCTTATATACGTATGTATAACCTAGAGAAGAGAACGAAAGGGCAAGAGAAGGAAGTAAGGAAGGAGGGAAAGGAGGGAGGAGGGAGGAAGGGGAAAGTGACTCCTACGACCTTCAGTAGGCGTAAAAAGTTTTCCAAATGACGCTACTTTGGCCATAAATCGCGCATTCAAGTCGCTTGCAGCGTTACACGGTTTCGCCCGAGCTGCAGGATGTTAAGCCACGATCGCATCGCGTATTGGCCAAGAAATCTTCTCTCTTATAGTTAGCCGTTCGTCCGAGTTACAGAAAGGTGGTAATCTGACCTTATCTGACAAATGACGCCATCTCAATCGACTTTCTGGCTTTCGAGCTTTTTGTGCCAACATCAATTCTCAATTTTGTTGTCGCTCCAATTTTTTACCGCAAAAACTCCGTCGACGGGATCACGTTTCACGTTTCGAAAAGCACTGATTGTGAAATACGAAACGCGACGTTTGGATAGCGCTACTTCAACTTAATTCCAGTTGGGAAAATTTCAACACGTGATCGATTCCAGAACGATTACAAATCAAATTCATATTTTCTAATTTAAGAGTGAAACAGAATTACAATTCCGTTTTGAATCGAAGATGAAATAAATTACAAAATTACGTTTGCAATTATCCTAAATTAGACAATATAAAATACAAAAAACATTAGTATATAATACACAACTATCTACGTACTTTATAGACTCTGAAAAAAATTGAAATATTTCATATCTTTGAAATAAAAAAACACAAAATACGAATTGTATTTCGTTCCGTTTCCAATCCCAAATCACAAGTGAAATTTGATGCGTCATTATGGCCTGAATTAAAAATTGCATCACTATAATGAGTAATTTTTAATTTATGGTAAACAACTTATTACCCCTCGAATTCTAATGACGGCAATCGATCTCTACGACGTCAAGGCTTCTCAACTAGATTAATGGGGTTGTAGTTCCGTATAATCATGGTGCAGAAGCTTCGTCTTGCCTTACATCGCATCGCAGCTAACATAAGCAACCATCCAACTACAACCTGCATTTGTATTCCCGATTTGCCTTGCAGACGAGTTTCACCTGTGTAATTAAGCCAGCTGTTTACAAAGCGACAGCCCTCTGACGTTCCCTTACACCTGCACCTCACACCCGTCAAGGCGCATCCCCGATTTCGACTCCTTCACCGCCCCTTTCACCCTACAGCTCATCTACTCCTGCAGAATCTTCCCCCTGCAACCAAACCCAATAAGCGGTTCCACGTAATACGTGAGGGTGGGTTTACCCTTCAACACGTCTCTCAAAGCAATTCCACTCTCGCCTAGCTGCGGACTATGATAAACTCATGTAACATCTCACAATCAGCCTAAAGTGCCCTCAAATTATAATTTTCAATGTTGCAACCATGATTCAGATTTCGATGGGTACTTCGGACGTCATAAAGAACCGATGCTTAGTGTGTACTTCGTTTCATCGTAAAAAATCGCGTTTGCATCCGCAAATTTGAAGGCTGACAATTCCCGATCAAAAAACGTTGCCAGTTTATTGCTATGTTTTTGCTAACAGATGATTAGAACAATTATTACACTTCATTCCTGAGTTCTCAGTGAATGGGGGTGTGATTTTGACAGCGAGTGGGACCGATTAAAGTGCAGTAAATCTTTGCGCATAGCAGTTAAATGATCCGAGGTGAGAAGGTCGTAGGTCGTTTAATGGCTCATCAAACCGAGGCCAAGTTCTGATCGTATCAATATCGGCCCATGCGCTCGGCTCCGTCTTTCCTGAAACTAAGCACTGCCATGACGAGTTATCCTCCATGCTCGACGCGATTCACGCGATCTATAGCTAATGAAAGTGCGGAGAGATTTGGAGCGAGAAAATATCAATGCTCAAGAAGAGGGAGTGAGAGAGGGAGAGAGAGAGAGAGAGAGAGAGAAACTTTATCGCATCGTCGGAATCCTTCTCCTCATATCATGAACCCTCGTTATACTCAACCTCGAAATGCATTTATTCAGGACATCAGGCTTTTATTATTTCCCCATTCTAACGGCTAACTTTTCCGTATAGCATTCCGCACTCTTCCAGGAATCGAGAAAGTTTTCAATATGATCTAACATCGTGAAGTGAATTCGTAAAAAAAAACTTCTCGTCGGAGTTGTCTTAGAAAACCTTGATGGCGATGTCAGATGTTGGATTGCGTCTCCAGTTTTTGGTAAATTGCATTTTGAAATAATGGGTGATAAGATTTCGACAGATTTTTTAGAATTCAACAGGCAACACAAGCCGTTTGAAACTCTTTCAAAAACTGTATGTACACACTTGAACTTCCCCAATGAGCTGTTTTTTATTATTTGCACACCGCTAAAAATTATTGTGAATTTACCACACATTTATTCTATAAAAGATTTGTTATGAATTCGGTGCCACGGCGTAAATTTCTATGTATTTAATCTGAAATTTACAATGAAAATTTTTGATTTTACTAAAAATTTACAGGAAAACCATGTAAATGTGTGGTTAATTTACTGTTTCGTATCAGAATAAAGCTTTCAATACATCTTAGGAAGTACATAGAAAAATTTTCGACAATGTAACCGAAATCAAATTGCTTTAAAAAATTTCTGAAAGCAAGAAACAAGTGATTTCAGAAACTTTTTGCGAACAGATTTGGATTCATTATTAGTATAAAAAAAAAAACCTGTAGACAAATTTCTGCGATACCATTGTTGCAGGATTGAGTGAGTTTCACTCCACCATTGACACCAAGTACAAGATCCTGTTACATCCTTGTGATCAGTGCAATTTTCTCTGTTCCAAAAACGGATCCTCATCTTGAAATCGGAAGTCGGTTGCTAGAAGCAAAGTCCTTTTCCTGCTCTCTTGCCTCTCGTGCTTGATTCCGTCTCCTTTAAGCATTGAACCCGCGTATCTCAGGCTGCGACAGGCTCATCTCTTCGGTGCGTGTAAGGTGTAATTGCAGGGCTCCGAGTCTCCGGGGGGCCGAAAACGATCTGAGTAGAATTGGAAGAAATTAAGCAATTCGAGAGTGCCGGATCCAGCGGCTTCTCGGGTCACTTCTGGTCCCAACGATGCGGATGTAGTTTCGTCCGCCTGCAGGAAAGTGGGCACGATGGATACTTACAACTCTGCAAGCTCGTTTCAGCTGAGGCCTCAGTTATTCTCGCCGATTTTCTGCGTATGTTGAACCCAAGGATTTTTGCCTCATGATATAAACCGGAATCGCACCGCGTGACCACAGTTTTCAATGTTTCCCTCGGAGCCACCTGAAACAAACGCTCGAGTAGCGAATTAGCCAAAAGCTTTGTTTGGTAGAAGATTGGCTTCTGATATTAGATGAGTAAAAAATTGGCAAATGTGTTGGCTGATACAGAATAATCTTCTTGGTCACATCGTAGATCAAAAATCAGATTTTTGAAATGTTATATTAAAACCAAGTCTCTAGAAGCCAAGAACGCACTTGTTTTCACAATTTAAAGTACCTGAAAGGGTTTAAAACAGTGACAATGTATCAGAACTCACCAAACTCCGAGTTCCACTTGGAAGGACCGACGAGCCTGAAAGACCTTTGACTCGGTTGGTCCCTTTTCAGCGATTTCTGTATATAAAATTCAATCGGAATAGAAGAGGTGCATTTCACTCTATCTGTCTCTTGTTCGGCAAGAGTGTGCAGCCGACAGTCTTTTTCTCGCAGATCGTAGAATAGATAGCTGCAGCAGAGCAGACTTCAATAAATTGAATCCTGTACTTTATACCGAGCAAGTGGAACATCACGGTAACGAGATGAAACTTGGAAACCCAGCCGGATCAACCCTCCACACAGCGGACAGTACGAGCCAGGCATTTCCCGCAGACATTATCATCCCAGTCGGAGATGACGTCTAGGCATGCCCCCCCCCCCCCCCCCCCCCCCCTCCTGAATCCAGGTTCATCCACCTCGATGGCGGCTCTGCCTCTGTTGAAAGGTGAACAAACCGAAAAATCCTCATTAGTTGGTCGACCAACAAAACAGTTTTTCAAACGATAATGGAAATTTTTTGTCACAAGCGTCGTCGCTATGCATGAGGCAGCTGAAATTCTCTGCCGAGTCCAACCCTACGGGCTTGGAATCGCTTTATCAAATCAGAGTTGGCGTCGATCTACCTCCACCAGTGCAACACCACGCGTTCCAAAGCATACATGGTATACTCTTTTACCTGCATATTTAATAGCACTCTGAGGTCGTTCCTAGTTACTGCAAAGGCTCTGCTTCCAGCTCGTTGACTCTACGCCATTGTGTGTCAGAGGTAACGTCGACTTCCCCGCATCTCTCTCGCCCCTTTTTGTGCTTACGCCACTTCTGTCTTCTCGTCTACTACATCCCTTTCAATCCGTTCCTCGCGGTTCCCTCGAACATCCGCTAGACTGCGATATCACCGATGTAAAAGTGTCGCTTCCCAGCGACTGAAAACACTTTGTGAATGCTTCAAGTGAAACTTTATGAATTGATTATTTCGACGATAATTTTGCATCATCACTTGAACTGTATTGAGGTTTCGTGTGATTGACAAAGTACCTTGTTCCTCGATTCAAACCAACAATTCAATTAAAATCTTACCAATTAGTGTGCTTGAGCCAGCCACATCGTTGAATCGAAACTTCCAGTGCTTCTCAGCTATACTCTTCGTCGCTTCTTATCTGATCGGGGTTTTTAACTCAATCTTAAGTACCTGAAGCACATACAACAAGTCTTTATGAAAAGTCGATCATGATCAGGGGATGAATTTATAAAGTCTCGAGGCATCAAAGGGCTCATCCATTTAATTTTCGAAGTGTAATATCGGTGAAACGAGCTTCTGCAAGCACTATAGAGCTTTCAATTAATAACTCTTCTAAACTCTGGCACAATTTACTGCCAATGAAGGGTATAATGAATACGTATAACACATGCTATGTTCAATTGCAATATTAATAACCAATCAAATTCTATATCTAGTTTTCAATAAAAACGACTACTTTCCAGTAGGCAGAAAATTTTCATCGCACACCGAGGCTTTTTATTTTTTCAACTTTTACTTTATCATTGCTTTATTTATTTTTTTATGGCTGGGCAAAGCACGCGAGGGACGCGATCTATTCATTACACATCATTTTATGCCGCACCAGGTGTCGCCGCGCTTTTTCCCCTAGAGCTTTCGCACGACACAGTAGAGCCACGTGTTTATCCACCGCCTCTCTCATCAATTTGGCCACTCATTTATCCCTTTTGCCCTTCTTTTTTCCCCGCTCCCTCTCTTTTAATCTGCCCATTTCGCTCGCTGTAAATTCAATTTTTATACCTACTGCAAACCGTTTGATGCGTTAAATTGGGGAAATTTTTGACGCACGGTTTATATTCCCACACCACCTGGTATACAATCCGTGTTATATCGCTTCACGCGTGATCGTGTGAACATAAAAAATGAAACGTGTATGTTTTAATCATACACTTATTTAACGAATTCGTTTTTTTTTGTCGCGTCTTTTTATACGGAGCTTACGAATACATTTACAAATTTAAATCATCACTTTAGTCATTATCAGTTTTAGTCACCGTTGAAATTCCGTTCTTCGAATTGCTACACCATCACACGATAGAGTCTATCATTTTTTTTTTAAACAAATATTTACTTTTTGTTTTTTTCGGATGCCGCAAAATTGACTAGATAAAAAAAGGATGGAAATTGTATAATTTTTTAGAATCTCCATAAACGGTTGATAGATTACACGTTTTTCTTTGTTGTCTGCAATAAAATTTCATCGCGCAACGCTAATCAGTTTTAACAATTTGTTTGACACTTCATCTTGTCAACATATTATATCGATTAGTTTTATTTGTGCAAAAAAATTTTTGTATTTACTATAACTCGGTACAGAAATCCACTTCTGAAATAAACGATGAAACTGAAACGAGGAAAGTTGACAGAGTTTGAACTCATCGTGAGACTCGTATATACATACATACATATATATACATACATATAATCCCGAGGGCGCGAAGCCATGGATGGATGAAATGATTACATACACCGTATTACCGAGTCGTTGCTAAGGAATCTGAGTGGGTGAAAAAAAAAGTGACGAGGCAATCACGCGGACAGAGATTGCCGAGCCGTTTTCCCTTCTCGAAGGCTGGTATTTATTTTCTTTATTTACCGACATGACAAAAATTTAATCAGGATTGCGGTATAAAGTTCGGAAAATATTGTTAAATTGGATTTTGTCATATTATACGGGGACATGAATTGAGAGAATTCGAGCCTCAGTTTGATGGGAGAATTTTCAGTTTGGATGAAAGAATTCACCTCTGGTACAAAACGTTGTTGTTGCTGCACTTCCATACCAATAGTGAATCGAAATGACCTACAACCGTTAAAATTTATTCAATCCTGTCACGGCGTTCGCTATACTGTCGACTCGAATACAGACAATTGTATATATTGTCGAGCTTTTCTCGTATTGAATGCTTTCAAACAGAGGAAAGTATACTCGACGACTTCTACGAAGCAGCCACTGAACCGATTTCTCGTTCAGAAGAGCAACATTGTTCCACAAAACTATACTAACAATGAGACAGCAAATTTTTATTGAGAAAAAGTAGAAGAACTGCCAGGTTTCAAGAACTGAAAAACGATTTAAGGAATATTTAGAAATCATATTTGATTCTAGGGATTATTTTCGACTGCCAGATGCGGCCCCGATTGCAAATTTAATCGAAATAAAAATATCTGGTCAAACTTCGATGCTACGATCGCAACAATTGAATCTGGAGTTTGATTTTTGGAGAGATTTCGCCGTTAGGGGGATCTAGGGACATTTCTGAAGGCTGGTAAACCTGTTCCGATTAGATTTTTGATATATAATTAAATTGGAAATGCAAGACTAGATTCTGGTTGAGAAAACGAAATAGTATTGCAAGGATTTGAACATAAAAAACAATTTAGGGTACATTTAAAAAATATTTGATCGACGAATTTTTTAAGAGTTAAATGAAACCAAGACTGTACATTCAACAAAAATAAAAATGAATAGATTTATTTCGATGCAATGATGGCAGCAATTGGTTTTAGGAGGGCATTTGCGTTTCGAAAGAAATCTAGGGACATTTCTAGCGATTGGTAACCATACGATTTCTTCAACCGAGTGACAATGAAAAGATAAAAAGTCCGTTCATAGAAAAACGAAAAGTTGCTTTCTTATTAAGAAATATTGTCGTTTAGGTCTAAATCTGAAGAAAATCTTCAGATCTCTGACTAAATCTTAAGACTGAAAGCGAAATATCTAAAAAAAAAAAATTCCCACGAAAAATGTCCACATTACAAAGTGAAAAAATAAAATATACAATGTATTCCTATATACATATATCTATCGAGTTTCAATACCATAAAATATCACTCCTGAAAATAAAAAATATGAAGAATAATTACAGCGCCATTAAAACATTTAAAAAGTTATGATGGTACCGTCTGAATGAAAAATTTCAGGAATTGCTTTGGCGCTACCTAAAAAAATATTCCCCTAGTAGGTTGGCACTGCTGCAACAGAGTTCAGCTAGCCGCATGTACCCGGCATGCACCGTGCACAATATATGCAGTCAGAGATATTCGGGCAGACGCAACAGCGGAAACAACGTTCGTCCAATTTTCAATTAAACGTAGGCACCGGCAGCATCCGTAGAGAATTCAGGTCAGCCCCCTTGGCTGCGGAGATTTCGGTATTCCTCTACGGTTTGGCTTCTCGTCATCCCTCTGATCCGTTCAATTATGCGTTTCCCTTACAGCCGCAAGTGGGGTCTTCACCCCCCCCCCCCCGCCCCCCGTCCCTTCTCGTTCGCTCTCTCTTTTCGCAGTCTTCGGCAAATGCGACAGTCGATTCATCCCACCACTGACACCAACTGCACTTTTCTTTTTATTTTTATGGGGGTATAAATTGCGTAGTTAATGTCAACTTAAATGGGTGGTGACCTACACCCTCTTTGATTTACCTACCTACTGACTGTGTTATTTTACCTACCGTAAGAAGAAATGTTTCTGAATTATTGTACCTTTTTTTTTCAGCCTTCATTTCGGGCTGCCGAATTTTTATTTTTTTTTTTCAAAATTAAAAGATTGGACTAGAAAAATGTATGCCATAAGATTGTTTGCTTTTTTTGAATCTTTAGAATTTTTATTAAACTTCTGGAATAGTGGGTAATAAACAGAATAAATAGAAAATCTCGTTTTACGAAAAACAAAAACATTTTTCAAGATTTTTATATTCTTATATGAAATTCTATGATCAAAGCGAAAACTTTTCATATGTCTGATTTATAAAACTTTCCCAACGGATCATTAACAATAATTATATTTAATAACATCGTTTATATAGAGACTAAGAAATGTACGAAATTTTTCAAATATTTTTAATTACGCGGTAATTTAACCATGCGATGAAAAATTAACAAACGTTTGGTGCGCGTGTAAGAGACTAGTTTAAAAAGGTAGGGAGTTTCATTTGCACGCTGAAATTTGTTATACGGATAATGAAGCAAGAACTCTTTTCATCTCTTTGTAGTTCTATTTTGCGTTCAACCTTGTTTTCCACCTCCGTTATCTTGTCTTCCTCTTTTGGCTCCATTACTTGGTTTACTTCCCCGTCAAGCTTCTGTTTACGTGAAAATTAATACCCTTCCAAGCCACGTGGTTTTAAGTGACGTGGAAAATGATTGGTTTGGTGGATACCTTCGAGCTTCGAAGCGAAAGTCAAAGCTGTATATTACTTTTGTAGGTAAGATACCGTGTATATTATAACCTCGGGAGCTTTTCAGCCGCGGCATTAAAAGTGGTGGAAAACGGCTACTGTCACTGGAAACTCGAGTGGCTTCAACATCAAGGGACGTGCAGTTACGTAATAACGTTTCAAATATCATCATAATTATCAGTACATATAATAACAGTGAAAATAACAACTATCATACGAAAATTTGGAACTTAAACGAAGAAATTCTACTGCTGCATCCATTTCGCCTTCTATTGTACATCAATGATGTATATAAACAATAATAATGTGATTGACAAGAATTTTAAACTTCACAATTATCGACAAAAAAACATAAACATAACATTTAGAACGTAAAACATTCTGAAAAGAATACTTTTCAAACTCTGTAATTATAAATATCATACAGCAATAATGAGAAGAAAATAAATAAAAATAAATAAATAAAAAAAACTACCCTAAGGTTGAAAATTTATTTGAGATCATCTTTTTTAAGGCATAAAAGCAGTGATATGGAGGCTGGAGAGGAGATTGACTTTTCGAAGAAAGGCATTCAAGCTCTCGTATCTGCGCAAGGGGTTCTAAATCATGAAGAGGCGGATCGTTTCTATACACTAGATTTTTCCTTTTATTTTTCAAATCGTTTTTCTCCCTTTATGTTCTCGTTAATGGTATCTGAATATTATTATTATTCTCATTATTATTATCATGATCGTAGAATAATTGTTATTATCGTACTTTTGTCAAAAGCTCTGATGGTATTTCAACTTAATCAGGTTCCGTATTTCTGTGACTATTTTTTTTTTCCTTAACTTTGAATAATATCATTATATAATAATAATAATATTAAAGAACAAATAACAAGAATCGATATTGCTATCTTATTATCACATACACTTACAGAAGACGTTTCGTTTTATCAATTAAAATTAATCAAAAACCAAACTTTGCAGTAAGGGAGAGAAAATTGTGAAAATTCGGGAATCCGTTATGTCAAATTTATCGTTTTTTTTGTTTTTGTTTTTTTTGGCAACAAAAATAAAGAAGCAAAAAAAAAAAAGAAAAGAGAAAAAAAAATTATCCAAGGTGTGATATCGGCAAAAATTGAAGAAAAAAAAGTAAATCCTGCCACTAATTGTCCTCAAGTGAGGCAAGATGTAAAATTTTCAAAATATTCGTCAAGCAATATCATTATGTATGTGTTTATTTTTTAAATTTCTATTAAAAATTTATCGTTCACTTATATTGAGCCTTCTACGTTTCATAATTTTTCTACAGCCTTTTGAAAAAAATGTTCACTCAACACAGTTGATACAAGAACAACATTTATCTAATATTAAAACCTTATGGATCGGAGGAAAGGTGGGTACAATACATGATCAAAAGAAACTAGAGTAAAAGACAGTTGGAAAAATGAAAAGAATGAAAAAAAAAAATAAATAAATAAAAAAAATGATACCGCGCGGTTAAATTTTTATGCCCGACAGAGCTTGGCTATGAAAAGCGTTCTCGAAACTCTCTTCGAGCTTTTTCTTTCACTCTCTACCTCTCTCCAACTCACTCGATTCTTTTTTACACTAAACTTTTTCTTCTAATTAAGTTTGGGAAAAAACGAGATCGTATCCCCACGTTCAAGTATAATAACGCCTATACAGATACAGTAATAGGTCTGGAATATCGGTGCAGGGTGCGCGGCTTGGCGGGTATAAAAGTTTAACTACTTCTTAAAGTCTCTAGTATTCATGTATATCACCAAGTCTACGAATATCGACCTGCCGCGTGTTACATACCGAGTATCACACACCCACCCACACACACACACACATACACATGTAGAAGCCGTTCGGCGAGATTTTGAACGTTCAACGCGATAACCGCGCGATCCGTTCTCCAAACTCCGTGGTATATACCGACGGAAATAAAGTTTCGAGATTCTCAATTAATTAAATGGTGTAATAACAATAAACTCTGTAAAAGTTTTTCTCACAGCGTTGGTCCCTTCAACGGTAAATTCAGATATGAAAAATGCAAGTTTTCGTTACACCTCAATACTCTCTAGCAACTTTATACTAAATATCAGTATATATATATATATATATATATATATATATATATTTGAAATTTGTCAAAACACATTTTTGGACAAGGGTAAAAAAAAAAAAAAATTGATGTACAAATAGGAAGGGGATGAAAAAAAAAAAGATTAAACGACAAACGTTTGTCTATTTAAACCAGACACGATGTATTCGCGCAATTTTAATGTGAATTGATTCTATTTATTCAAATCGTATTATAAACGTGAAAAAGAAAGATATTTTTCAAACGTCTCTCGTTTATGCGTGGAAAAAAGTAAATTGCGAAAAATTTTCTGTATTAAATACCTGGTATATCAATAATGTCGACGCGACCCGGGGAAAAACTTTTTCCTTTCGTTCTTTTGTTTTTTTCTTTTCCTCTTCATATCAGGTTTTCGACTTTCTCTTCTTATTCGCGGTATGAAATTAAAGTGGCCGATGGGTATATCAGGAATATATATATATTATATATATATTATACATATGTATATAAAGAAAAAGTTGTCTCAGAAGTTGCTTACTGCAGACGTGACGAAATATGCCGTTGGGAATATATATATATATACATACATACTCGTATATATCTATATATACACGAGAACATTTCACACCCCAATTTTCTCCCTAACTTATCACAACGCGATACAACTTTTTTCAGGCGAAAATTTCCAGTCCCAGTTGCTCCTTATCGGAAAAATTATATGCATTATAAAATATTGCAGCACATGCATATTAAAGAAAAATAGTTTCGTGATAACGAAATTTTCTAACATCGATTAGAATATTTTTTAGAAATTAGAATTATTGCACCGACTATTTAATTGTGAGTTCGAAGAGAAAAAAAAAAAAAAAAAAAAAAAAAAAAAAAAATGATAAAGAATAACCGAAATTTGCAAGAAAAATTTGACGAAATTTCAACTTCCCAGCGTATTCAGATATGTATATAAAATAAAGATGACGGTTCGGTGTGAATCTAGGTGCTTCTATCAGATTGGATGCATCGGTTAAAGTAGCGCAATGCTTTGCTGCGCTTGGCCAGCGTGAGGAAGCTAAAAGAATATCTGCGCCAAACCGGATGTAGCCAGAGAGCTTGGTATAGCGATTTTCCATTAACTGTATAGCCATATACCTACACGTGTGTGCATAGACTAGAGTCGAATGGCGTACCTACCTAGTTGGTAAAATATTTTCACATACGGTTTTCAACTAACCCCTTCATCCCCCTTGAAATCCAACCCTCGACCGTTTCCATAGCAGCTGAAAATTCGCATAATAGAGCTTTGCAATGCAAGCAAATGTTAGAATGTGAATTTTATTTATTTCATTTTTTTTTTTTTGAAAGGAAAGGGAAATATTTTTCAAAGATCTTTTGCAAATTGTCACATTCTTTGAAAAGAAAACTGAAAAGGATGTCCTAAAACCGTTTCTCATGTTTAAGGTTTTTTAATCCTCCTTCATCAAGTGGAGTTCCAATATTTTTCGAATTTTGAGACCAATGTTGTGTGAAAATACGATTAATCGAAAGTATCGATTATTCGATTAATTATAAAAAAAAAGGATCACCCAAAATCGCCGGTTAATTGATTATTCGGGAAACCGATTAATCGAAACACTGGATTAATCGATTAATCGCACATCACTACTTGGCACTATTTCAGAACTTTGATAAATTCGAAGATTAGTGTTCGCAAAAATTGAAAAAACATTTTTTATTTAATACCTTATAAATTAGTGATTAGTGATCACCAAAAATAGCTCGAAATATCGCTATATATATTTTTATCACGAAAAACAATAGTAGGAGTTGAAAAATCAATATCAAATCATTTTTTCCCTTCATGTATTTATAACTCGGTTTTTTCATCATCGACGTTTTTTTTTTTCCAAAATGGAAAATATATTTCTTGCAACTATTCAAAGCTAATAATTATAAAATTTCGGCGAAAAGATGTTTCATCGCTTCACTTAGCTCGGAAGTAAATTTCCTATAAAAAATAGATAGCATCTCCCAATTTTCAACAATATCAATCAAGATCATTCAGAGAGAAAATTATAAGTTGAAAAAATGAATTTCTCGTTCTCAAGGGATAATTCAACCAATGTACAGAATTCGCAATGGAAACCTGGAAATACATCCGTATGCTCGGCACAAATTTGCATATATTTAACCAACCGACGAAATTCTGACCTAAGTAGATTAAGAACGTTGGATTAGACACCCCGGCAGGGACGTCGTGTCAAATTCGTATTAACAACCCTCGTTTAGTATCGCCCTAACAAATTAACCGACAAGTGCCGCAAGATTGGCTAATATTTTATCACCCCTCGTTCAAAATCTGCCGGCTAATCGTCGCGCTGTGAAACGAAAATTTTTCACTCACGGTTTTAATTCTCCTCATATTTTTTCTTCTTCAATTTATTTTTCCCTGACCTTAAAATATTATGACAATCAAAAACGTTTTTTATTTATTATATATTATTATCAATCTACCATATTTATACACAATTCTTTTTCTATATGTATATCTTATATGATGGTATGATTTTCTCGAATACGGGATCCATAAAAATCTAAGAACCGTATTAATTTTGTGTAGCAACTTTCAATATGCAAATTTAATTGACATAATTAAGGGCGGGATAAAATTCTTTAGACAAAATCTTTTTCAACTCGTTTAATAATTGACAATCCAAGTTCTCGGTAGTTCGAAACACGCTTCAACTTCAATTCCATTAGTCGAGAGAGTTTCCGGACGGCATCATCAAGGCGGATGAAGCGTTTTCTCGGCAGATCTTTCTTTCTCTTTCTTTAACCCCATTTAGGATGATTTTTTTTCTGATTGTTATTTTTCACTTGTATTTCATCCTTATTTTTTTTTTACCTTTCATTCGTATCAAAGTCGCGCAGCTCAATGAAAGAAAAATATGTTTTATGAAAAGTTTTTCCCTGCAATTCCTGGACGTTGCGTACAAAGTGCATGTCTGCAATCTTCGCACTGCAGCTAAATTCGTTGCCATTGTACTTTCCTGAGTGCAAGAAGAAGCGACACTTCGCACGCTTCTGCGCTATGCGACGCAATTATTTTGAGTATCTCCATTAGGCGAATTATAGTGTACAATTTTACTAAAATGAAGCTTTCACGATTGATGTGAAAAAATGATTTAAGATAGGCTCCCGAATTGAAAAACACAACCTGACTTATTGTTAGTTTTCAAACCTCGATATGATCATCGTTTGCTGTTTTACTTGTGTCCAATTTTTTTATTTTTCCCCATTTTCCCATCAATTGCACACACATGATAAAATCCTGTAAGAAAGTCGTCATTTTTATAAATTGAACCTACAATCAGTTATGTATTATGAAAATGTTTAATGACTTCGTAGACGTTTGAATAAAATTTAAGTATGGGTGGCATTAGTTAAATGAAAAAATAATTACGCGTGCACGTAAAACGCGTCTGTTACACTTAAATTGGGAATCTTCATGCTGTTGAAGAAAAGAATCTGTTAATAATTCAGAGACGCAGCAGAAGCAAGAGCAACAAGAGAAAGAGAGAGAGAGAGAGTGAAAATAAATAAAGAAAAGTAGAAATAAATTCAAGTGAAAACGCGGTAAACAAATAAAAACGAACATTCTTAAGGGTTTCGCGTCGGGAAAAATAACGCTCGTAATTTTTTTCATTCCTACTCGCAGAGAAAGAGAGAGAAGGAAAGTTAAAGTAAAAAAATAAGAATGAAGAATAATAATATTATTAACAATAATAATAATAAATATCACCTCGCAAACGCGTACATATAACGTACACAACGTATGCACGCGTCTCACTAGCGGTTCCTTTTTCTCCCCCCCCCCCCCCCCCCCCCACCCGCCCTAAAACTCTCCTTTTCCCTTTCTCTTTCCCTTTCCCTTTCTCATCCCCCTGGGCGTTCGAATTCCGCGGGGTCTTCTCGTCGCTTCGCTGTTGTTCTCGCACGTTCTCTGAGGTGTCAGTAGAAATCCTTCCCATAATTTACCACCTGTCGAGATTCACTTATACACCCTCCCAAAATACGGACAAAAATTAATCCCAGCATGCAGAGACGAAATATGCGCTCTCCTCCCTCTTGATATACATTTTTTCTTCACCTCGGAGTAAAAATCTTTTCTTGTTTATTTATACGAGAAGAAGGCAGCTCGATATTTTTCTTTCAAAACTTTACTCCTAGACAAATTTTGCGATGGATAATTTTTAGCAATGTTTTTTTTTTATCTCGTTACAAGTATTTTAGTTTTGTTAGAGTAAGTTGGTCGATCGTAAGTTAAAGGAAAGAATATCCGTTTTAGTGAATTTGTGGAAAATAGTGTTTTGTGTTAAACGAGCCGAGAACGAGCGAAATCAAAGGAATCTATAAGATTTTTTTAACTATTTTGAAGCGATTTGAAACGAAGCATCGATCTCTGACGATAAGCTTCTGTTAATAATATGCGTATGTTTTATTTTTACATTTTCAAATAGATTTCCGTAGCTCGTGAATCTAAAACTCACAAATACTCGATGCAGATCGATATCGTACTGAAATTAATGAAACGTATCGATTTTCAGGCAACGATCATCCCCTTAATAATAAAAAAATCAATCGTTGATAAATTATTCTGGAATATTCATATAGTCGTATATTGAATCCAATATCCCTGCGTGAAAAAGTTTGCAAAAATTGAATAAAAACAGAAAACAATTTAAATATTGTTCAACAAAACTGCAAGAAAATTATATTATTGTATTCCGTATGAAAAACGTAAGAGATCAGAAGAAAAAGAAAAGCAGAAAACGACGTTGCGAAAAATTCTGCAGAAATCAGATTGATGACGGGGGTTGAAACGGTACATAGAGCGCATCCTGTATCTATATATAAAAGAGAAATTTTCCACACCGTAGAATCCGCAAACAGAGGCGAAAAGATCGTGGAACGCCACGTACGTGCGGTGTATAAGGGGTGGGCAAAACTTATTGCGCAGAAATTTCGCGAGTTTTTATTTAGTGAGAAAGTTTCGGCGGGGTCTCCAGACGATCCCGCAGAGCGTTGCAGACACGCTTCCGAGACCCCCCAGCGAGAGAAATATTTTCCACCTTCTGGCCACCGACGCCTTTCGCCAAAAGTATCCGCAGACTGAAATTTCACCTCCCACAAAATTTCGCAAGCAATTTGTTCGCTTTTCGGAACGCTTTATTTTATTTTTTTCCTCATTGTCTACAAGTCATTTGCGATACATGGTCCATAGAAGAAAGTTTCACTTTCGCAGAATTGAAGGCTTATAATTGACGATTTTTATTTTTTTTTTATCATATTTAGTTTTACTTTTCTGAAAAGTTAATTCGTTGAAATTATTATAACGTATTGCGTGTGAAAAAGTTATTCCATATAAGAATTTCTTTCGATTAGTTGACAAATTTTCAATTTATTTACTCGTTGAAAATCGAATTAGGATATAAATTTAGCGAAGGTTTTTTTTTATTAACGAAAAATTCAACCTCTTGTACAAAAGTTTCATTGATCAGACTTTCTATAATTATTTCTATGCAAAGTCTGTACTATGTCAATTAAGAATAAAAATAAAAAAAATTCGCTGCGTAAATTATTGTTAAAATTGGCAAGTGTGCATCGAATTCGTGATCGGCTTTAGATTTTCAAGGAATTTAATACCGAGAATCGGAAAAAATGTCACAACGTCGTTCTTTCACGTTGTATTTTTTTTTTTTTTTTTTTATTTATTTTTGTTTTTTTTATTCAGTCTTGAGAATTTTCAGAGAAGCGAATAAAAATTGCGTGAAAAAAATGGTTGGAATTCCGGTGTTGAAAAAAATTCGTAAGTAGTAGTAAGGGATCGTATTACTTTCCGGAGAGATGTTTCTCAGTCCTTGGTATTCGTCTCGACAGTACATTTTGAGTGAAGGAGTAGAGAGGATGATGAAGAAGAATAAGAATAAGAATAAGAATAAGAATAAGAGTAAGAAGAAGGGCGATGGTGGATTCGCCCAGTGCTCGGAAAGTGGGAAGCTTTTGGAGCCGGTGAAGCTGAGCGCTGAGAGCCATTATATTTGTATAAATGCATGGGAGTATCTGACAGCTGTTGCAGAACCGGTTCCTCGTCGCTTTTCCACCCTAAAGCCACCCCCGCGTTTCTATTGCCCACACCGAGAAACTCTGCGGAGAGAGCGGGAGCTGCTGGCTGCGCTGTCGTCACGCTGATACAACACCCGTCTGATGGAAAGAGACGAGAGGAGAGGAGAGGAGAGGAGAGGAAAAGACTGCTTTGAAACTCTTCACTTAGACCAGCCTCAGCCACCTTTCCCTCCAAATTAACATTATAGGGCTGTATAGGCTGACGGACAGACGGATGGGTGGAAAGAAGAGCTTTCGAGAAGAAGAAGAAGAAGAAGAAGAAGAAGAAGAAGAAAACTTGGATTAGACATTTTTGACTTCCCCTTTCTCTGTTTTCAGAGAAAAACGGAAGTTATTGTAATCACCGTGGAAAGGAGAAGTTAAGGTTGGATTAGATGTCGACGTTTTGAGATCTGGAGAATCACCGCGACGTTTGTGGATGTGATTAATTTTACAGTCCGACGATATTTCGACTGACCGGATTTCAATGATTTCCCTTTCAATCCACGCGTCTTTTCCAAACTTAGAACTGATCAGATTTTGGCTTTCATCGGTTCTGTGCTTTTTAATTTATTTAAATAAGAAAATTCCAAAAAATCAAATAAAAATTATGATATCTTAGGAACGGATGAATGGATTTGAATGAAAATTGGTACCCTGAGGTTTTTGGTAATCAGAAATCAGAAATCTAAGGCCAGATTTACGGAATTCAAATTTCGTGTATTCAATAGCTAAAAACAAACTAAAAACATTTGGATCTTAATGAAAATTGGTACTCGTCGGTTTGTTCGGACGCTGATCACGGATCTGAAGTCAATTCATTTGTCTCCAAATACACGTGTTAATGGTATACGTGTTTGTATATCCATGGGTATACGTACATCCATGTTCATTCGAGTATAATAATCAAATAATAGTATAATAATCGAATTTCCCCGTCACTCAACTGTAAAATGCTCTCGCTATGCCGCAGCAAGAGCCTTTGAGAAGCAATCGTCGGTGGGTACATACTTATACATACATTACATACATACACCTATACTATATATATATACTCGTAATACGTACAGATTAAATGTACAGGTTTTAGAACTTTTGCACCCGCGCCTACTTTTCACTTGTGATGATGATTGTCGAACAAACATGCGAAAAAGATCAAGAGAGAGAAGTGAAAAATAAACAAAAGAAAAAACCACAACAGTGTAATTAACGAAACCATTTCAAACTTCGCAGGGTAAATAAGGAAAAAACAAAAAATTCAAAAAAATTGTACAACGAATCCGTTTTCACATTGCAGGTTCTAAGTTCACGAAATAAAAAAATTTTACCATCCAATTCGAATTTCGAACTGCAAATTCAGGTTCGTGGTTGACGATTCAAAAACCCTTGGATACCATATTGCATAAAAATATTACGATTTTTTAATTTTGAATCACTATAATGGATTCATCATTATAAATTTTGGATTTCTGACCTTGGATTCGTTATCGGTAACCCAGAAAATCTCCGCTTACCAATATCCATCAAAATCCGGATAATTTTAGGGTTTTTTTTCCACCATATTGGATTCGCCATTTTGGGTTTTGCAATCTGACTTCAGATTCGTGATTAGCAACCCAAAAAACCTCGAGGTACCAATTTTCATTCAAACTCATTCATCCATTCTTAAGATATAATAATTTTTATCTGATTTTTTGGAACATTGTTATTTAAATGAATAAAAGTACTGAACTGATCAAAGCCAAACCTAATCAGTTCAAAGCTTGAAAAAGCCACGTCGATTGAAACTAAAATAATTAAAATCCGGTAACTCGTTACCGAGATATCATTCGACAAAAAATGGATTACATACATACATCCACACACACAGACGTCCATCCAAAACTGGCCGGAGGTGATTCTCTAGAACTCGAAACGACGAGATCTAGTGAAAACTAAACTTTTCATTTTCATGGTCATTACAATAACTCCTTTTTCTCTCGGAAAACAGAGAAACAGTAATAAGTTAAAAATCACATGTACAATGACGAAGAAAAGAGCTTAATAATTCCTGAGATAATAATTAAAAAAAAAAGCTTCGCAATTTAACTTGCGAAAAGGGTATAGTAAAAAATTCTGAGGAGTAGATTGAGCGAGTAATTTTTAGGTTGCTTCTTCATATACAATAAATATTTAACCAACTTCGATCAAAAGGAGGATAATTTATTTTGATTCGAAGAGAACGCAATTTTGCGTTTCATTTACTTGCCTCATTTTTTTGTTTTTTTTTGTTTTTTTCTGTTCTCTCTTCCTGCAGCACGAAAAAATTTCCCCTATATTTTTCACTCCCTCCTCCCTCCCCCTTTCCCCCTCCCATCCTCCTCAAGGCTAATAAGGTACTTATTTTATGGGATACCGCTAACGAGGGGAACTCTGTGGTCAAGCGTAATGCTCGGGCTGCAGAAGAGAGCCCGAGGGATTCGGTGAAACAATCTTGGCGGTTATGCAGCTTCGGGATCCCGCAATCCGGGCGGCCAAACTCCTGGGGGATTTTAGCATTCGCCCCCGCTAACAGCTACCTATTTCTCGAATATCCCCCCCCCCCCCCGCCATCTTCATCTTTCTCTCTCTCTCTCTCTTTCCTCTTCGTTTCCTTCTTACACTCGCGAGGCAGGAAGGAAGATGAGGTGCGCCGAGTGGATGGATATACGAGGGAGAATTCAACCCCTGCAATACGCTGTGCCGCCGTTCTTATACCGCTGCTCCAGAGGGAGCAGTAATTTTAAAAACTGGTCTATCCGACCCGAATTATTATCCCTCTTATACCCCCCCCACCCGACGCTTCTTCCGCTTTATTGCCGATCAAAAGTAACCCCCGGAGAAAGATGTCTTCTCACCTGGCTGCAGACGTACGCTCAAACGCGACTGTTTTACGCTCCGGGTTATTACAAAATTCAATGTTAGGAATTGAGATGTTAAGAATACAGCGGTTGGTAGCGAAGTTTCAAAAAAGTAGTATTCCTACTTTTTATTACAAAGATCTGTTTCATTTTTTTTTATGCGAAAATAAATCCACAACAGCTTTAAGATATGAAAAAGATCGTGTAGTTTTATCTGTTCAATTGGACGGGGAAATATTGTGACCAATTTTCGAAACGATGTGTTGTTAGAAAAGCTAACAAAATACACACTGTTTTCATATGGATGCGAAAGATTCTGAGAGTTGGAGGAAATTGTTTGTTTTTTTTTTTTCCTCTTTTAATTAAACAGTAATTACAGAAAAAAAACATACTTATTTCAATTATTTATTTTCTAATGAATATCTAATATATTCGAGCTGTGAAGAAATATTCATATATTCCTCCCTTATGAGTGAAGAAAATTTCTTTGTAAGACTCATGAACTTTAAAATCGATCGCAATTTTTACTTCTTCCACTTTGTGAAATAAAAATGATAAATCGATCAATTACTCATTAAACTTCGGACTGGTGTGAACTGGGATTTCTAATTTTCAAACTGTTATAATCCTGGTGGAGAAGGAGGATTTTTTTTTTGTGTCAACATTTTATCTGAGGTGAAATTGTTGAGAAATCGATAAGCGATGACGAAATTCTACAAATAAGTCATCAGTGGGGCGTTTAGGAGTTAAGAAGCTGCAGAAAAAATGTATTCGGACTCAATGGTAAACCAGCTGTGGCCTCTTTATTAATATACGATCAAATTTAGCCAAAGCATTATAACTTCGAACGGGAATCTGACAATAACGAAGAGTTTGTGCGCTACTGGGGTGAACGAAAAGCCAGAGAACCCAGAGGACGTGTCTCGTAAATTTTTATTACACATGCACCAATCGATTTTCCGTATACATACCGCCGGATACAGTTTCTGTGGTGCAGCTACGCTGGAACGACACGAAACGGACCGGAATGGAACGAAATGGAATGAAATGGAACCCAATTGAACAGAACGGAACGAAACAGAATGAAGCAAAAAGTTGCAGTAAAGATGAAGAAGGATCAGAAAAGTAGAAAATCGTGAATACATTGAGTCTTCAAAGAAACGAAAATCTAGTTTATATCGAATTTTAAAACGTAGACGAGTCAGCGAGAACAGAAGTATTAAAATGTAGGTAGGTAGAAGTACAGAGAACGTAGAATCGTTAGAATTCTGATATTTGAAAGATGTTTACGTTGTAAAATTTTACATGGCATGAAAAATCGCGCGTTTTTTCAGAATTCAATATTGTGACTTTCGTATTTTGTAATCCTTCTACATTCTTATTACCAACCTGAAACGTAATGGAGTGAAACGGAATAACGGAAAGTACGGGTGAAAGTATGGGAAGATCAGAAAACAGAAGAAAGTCAAAACATCGAACTTACAAAGCTTGTAGAATTTCAAAGAGTAGAGATTAGTCGAAATCTGGAGAAGTCAAAACGAAGAAAGGTCAGAATCGTAATATTTTAAACACGACATTTACATTTTTAAATACAAAAAAATCTGTCTCGTTTTTGAATATTTCATGTTGCGACACGAATATTTTCTAATACTTCTACCCATACCCTGGAAAATGGAATGGAACCAAACGGAACAGAACGGAACGGAATGGAACGTCGGGTGTCGCGTTGAAGTGGTAAAAAATTATGATATTGAAAACTTCTGAGACTACATCGCTTCGTGTCTCGGGAGTTGTGGACGCCACGATCCGGATCACATTCTTAATGTCTAGCAGCAGTCCCATAACAAGACGGTCGAACCTCTTTCCACTAGCTTCGTTGGGTTTACGACTCAATAAACAAGTGCCTTATACCTCGAAACAACCCCGCCGCCGAATCTTCGCCCCATCGTAACTCGCTTTTATTTTATTTTGCTTCATTGTATTGCTCTTTTCTCACTGCGTATTGTACACTTTTTCTCGCAGGTTCGCAATTATTCGATTCGCATACACGACTGTCAAATTACTAGATTTTATAATATTGCAACAATACTAAGGATCTTTCTCTTGAAAATCGAACAAATGCTTCCGATTCATCAAGATTGATTTTTTAGCAGTTTTTATAGATTGTTGATTTTATTCTCTGTCGAATTATTTTAAACGATTTAGTAACACTCTGAACGATATTTCGTCATTTTTGGATTCAACGGAATCGCGAGAGTTATTAACAACAAAAAATATGTTATATATAATTGAGAATCGCCTAGGTCATTGAGAAATGATTAAAAGATCGATAGAAATCGCTTGTGAAATTGTAAATCAATGAAATTTCACTTGACAAAATACAGAAATTATTATAGAATGTTAATGAGTCGAAAATATTTTTTGCATTTACTGCAAGACTGATAGAAAACACGATTTCTATGATTTCTGATAATCGTGATTGTGGAGTGAACGAAATCTATGTATAATTTAATCACCGACTGTTGTTGCAATAATTCATAACTTTCTCAAGAGTAAATTGCTCATCAGAATTGTTTCTCTTTCCCATTTTGAATTCCAATTAAAAAGGGAATAAATTTTCCGTCTCAACGCTGTTTTCAAATAATATAAAACATTTGAAACAATAATCTGAAAAAAAGTCAAACGAATGAACAAATATATCGCCACATTGCAAGATCGAATTATTCGATCTACGGTACTGTTTTTTGGAATGACTTTCAAGAATTGGGGGAGGGGGATTGCGGAGTGGTAATATCGAGCACGTGCCCTACAGCTCGTCACGTCCACCCCCTCACCCTAGGCGTATCGGGACATTGAGCCCCCACACGTACTCGGTTTATGACACCTGTTTGCTCTCAAGTTCTGCTGATTCGAGCCTACGAGCCCTGCAGGGCTCGGGGTTCGACTTTATATAAGTGGAGAACGACTCTAGTTCGATCCCTGGGGAATGAGGAGGGCGCGAATATCGTCGTCAGGGGTAGCTGCAGTTTTTTTCCTTTCACAGACCGCCAAGATACTCATACACGTCGATTAATACCGTTCGTGGTCGTGGTTCGCACTTTACGTATACGACCAAAGACTGTCTTACAAACAATATTGGATACCCGTATAGAAGGTTTTTTTTTTTTTTGTTTTTTCGAGGTTAATATTTTTGTCTTTTACTACATTACGAGATTTATCGCGTATTTGATATTTATTTACAATTTTGTGGCATGAGAATGTGAGAAAATTAATAATACTCAAATTTTTGCAGAAACGCTTGAGACAGCGATTTTTTACTTTTCATAGCATGCAGATTTTTTTTTCAAATATTGTATATTACTTCGATTTCACTCCACGATTGACACAATTTGAAAAGAAAAAAAAAAACAAAACAACTTAACTTCACAAATGCTTGTGAACAGAAAATGGTTTTCATTTTTACAATCAGACACATTCTTTTTATCACATTAATATCGTTGATTACCGCAAAACATTTTTCCGTTATTATTACATTTAATTTCTCAATATTATACGGATATTGATTTTGAAAAAAAAATAAATAAATAATGACAATTAAAAAAATATCTTCATCAGTGAAATTCTTGAAAAATAATTTTTTTGCGCAAAATAAACCATCAATTTGCCTGTTTTCAATTCGAGGACAAAAATCATTATCGGAGTTGTAAATAAATAATATCAAATCAGTGAAAAGAACGTGTGAAAATCAGTATTGAAAACGAAGGGTGAACTTTTTTGGGTTTCTTTTGCAAAGCTCCTAAATCCCGTCTCTAATGCCACGAAATATCGTAAACTCGGACTCACGGACAATTTCTCCAAGTGATCAAGCCCTTGTTTTCGTACGCTCAGGTCTCACGGCTATTTCACAAAGGGAATTTAGAGGGCGAGAGGTACGGATGATCAGCGAGAAGCAGCCAACCGTGTCTCAGCACTTCTAACCGAAAGACCGAGCGAGCCCTTTGTGTCGGGGGTGTTGACATTCGACAAATCGTCGGGCGTCTTTACCGGCCTGAGGAAACTCACCCCCGTCACCCCCCATCACTTATGACTTAAGGGTGGCCCGTGAAAGCAGCTCCCCCATTGATGCAGCGCCCCTCCCCCCCACCCTTTCCCTTTGTCGCAGAGCTTCTCATGGCTATAACTTACCAACGGTGTGTATTATTCCCACTCCATTCCCTGATGCTTCTTCCACCATTCCTAGATCCTCTGCATGCCGTCGCGTTGGTCCGCTTTTCTTGCATTAGTCACTCACCGCGATCACTTACCGAACCGTTGAATAATTGAATGAGACCGAGAGGGATAATATGGAAGAAGTTATGATATGGAATTAGAAGAGAGAGATAAGAAATTTTTTAGATCGATGTCAAATTTTAAATACGAAAAAAAAGGGACAGAGTGTCGTTTAAAAAGGCGATGAAAAATCGAAATCAAGAGATACTTGAGGGTAATTGAAAATTATTTCAAATTGAAAAGGCAGAATCAAAAAGAAAGTGAGTTATAATATGGAATTTAAAAGATGCCAAGACATGGAGATCTACCGGGAATGGGTTATTAACTTGAGATTGTATCGATTAAATTTTATCACGTTCGCCTTCTCTCAAGTATTTGACGAGACTGACGAACTGAGGCGTAGAACAAGAGTCAGTTATTCACTCACACGCGTAGCTCTGGACGCGTAAGAGCGCGATGTAAACATAAACAATCCAGGTTCGACATATCGTCCGTGCGTATACAATAGAGATTAGTTTTTGTACGCAGACCTTTGTGTGTATGTATGAAACCAAGGAAATCTGAATCAAAAAAGCTTGATAAAGATAATTCGAAATTCAAAAGACAATAAAGGCTTGATATATATAATTGAAAACGCGATAAGAAATTAAAATCGAAATTCTAAAGTCAGAAAAGTTGTGATATCACGTTAAACTTAGAGATTGAATTGAAAATTGAAAACAAAGTTCCTGTTCAAACATTCAAATCAAATCTGATCATTACATTAGAATACCTACACCGTATACCTATACGTGATTGAAAAAGTTGTTGAAAACTCGACCGTAAGTTTCTTAAAATTGGTCAATATTTCTACAATGGCGATAAAATGGCGGTGCAGCAAATTTCGAAAATGCAGATACGGGGGTGAAAAGGGGGTGACTAAAATTTGTCGCAAGGTGAATACCGCAGGGGATTATTCTTTAAGGAAAACTCAGGCCTGACGGAAACTTATACGACACGTCAGTTTACGGTGTAGAAATTTCGCAGCATCCGTCACAAGCCGGCCAAAGAGAAGAGAGAAGAGAGAAGAGAGAAGAGAGAAGAGGGCCAAATAGCGCAGAGGGTAGCACAGAGCGGCGGGGCAATAAACTTTACGAGCTTCGACGGGGATGTGAATTTACAGGAGGGAAATTAGATAACGTCAATAAAGATTGTTAATAGCGGCGATAAACTCTACGAGCCGTGTGTGCAACGCAGCCGCATGTATAGAAGCGCAAAATACACTTTCGTGTCCGTTCATGGCTTGACAGCCTAAGGAAAAGCGAACAAATAACTCGAATTTTTTTTTATCTCCAGACCATCTGCATCTTAGAAACCCAAAAATAATTTTCCTTTGCCGATTAAATCGCAAAACTGAATTTCCAGAATGATATTTAGTTCTCTGTCGCGATTTTAATACACGAATAAGATCTTTGGACTGAAGATTTGTCTATGCAGGGGTGGTTGGGGCAAAGTGGGCCCCTTAAAAAAATAATGCCTAAAATCAGAATAAGATATTCAAGTAGTTAATTTTATCCTTTGTTATTTAAAAAATTTCAGGGGAACCACTTTGCCCCCAAATTTTTTGAGATATAAAAAATTTTAATGCTGCCCACTTTGCCCCACCCTCCCCTACCTACACAGAAAAAAATCTGCTCAATCTTATACCAAACACGGCGAAAGATACTCGTTTTGTTAATAATAAAAATGGTGCTTATTCATTTGATGTAACAATTCAAAACTTTGTACAGCAATCAGTGTCCATTTTAATGGATCTTTTCTCTGCTTACTAGTTTAAATAACCCAATTATGAGATTATTGCTGACCGTATTAAACACTAGGAGATTGTAAAAATGTTGTGTAATTAAACCGTTCAAAAATCTGTGCCACCCTTATGCCTGTTTTCAAACGCACAATCAGATTTCATCTACACATTCGAACAGCGTGGGACTATACAAATATGTATAAACAATTAGGTCAGGCGGGGGCAAAACGGGATACTTAAGGAAATACTTAATTTTCGAGAACTCAAATACGCTAAATCTTTTTTTTTTTCAATCATAACCAAAGAGAATAAAAATGATTTTTAGATGCCAGGGGAAAAAAGAAATTTTGAAAATTTTTTAAAATTCAAAGTAATGCTCAATAATGTTTATAGAAGTCAAAAAACATTTTGAAAAACAAAATTTTAAGGGTACCCCATTCCCCCTCCCCCCTCTACTCTGTTTTGCTCGCCACTCTCCTACTTTGTTACAAAATGCGATTTTTTTTTTTTTTTTAGTTGCTTCTAAATATTTTTCATTTCATTTCTTTCGCCTCGCGAGAGAAAAGAGGCCCTGATTAACGCGATATAACGAGCTTCCTGAACCGAGAGAGGCGGACCTGTTGCGATTCGAATCAGAGCGCCCTGCACCACCGGCACTAAATGCTCCAGGGGTGACATATGTGCCCCTTGCTAGCTACCTCGAACCTCGACGAGTAATTGATACGCTCCCAGGTCGCTGCAGGTCACATGTGCGCCGGATTTTCCACATAGTCAAGGGATGCAGAGATTCTATTCGTTCGTCCCGAGGAAGGTCGACCCCGGTGAAAATGATTTCTACGATTTTTAACGAATTTTTAGGGAAATTGGGACATCTCATACAATTCGGTACAAAAATTTGTTTTCGCCCAAATTTGTAAGTATGTATAGTTTTTCATAAAAAATTGTAGATTTTCATAAAAATATGGATTTTTTTTAGTAAGAAATCTACAAGGTAGTACTATTTTCAAATTAAATTAACAATTCTTTACGATAAACTATGCATGTATACAATTTTGTACGAAAAAATACGAAATGTTTCAATTTCTGTAAAAATTTGTAATAGTAGAAATTTTCACCAGGAGATGCCAGAAAAATTTAGGTCACAAATTTTGTCTGTTACCATGAAATGCATAATGTAAGGAAAATTTATTAAATGTTACAAATTTACGTGCAACAAGTCTAATATCCGACCAAATTTCTGATTATACTAGAAACCTTTGTAACATTTTCAGAAATTATAAATTAGGGGTTCGTTTATCTCCTCACTTTTTTTTTCACTGAACAGTAGATCGGAAGCTCAACATCTCGTTTTTAAATTTACTCGAGTGTTTTAGATTATTTGGAGATTCACGAAACGTGAAAATATTATAAATCCAAAATTAGAAAACGGCAGACTTGTTTTTTTTGAAGATTCGAAGTATACATTCTATTTTTTGTTTTTCCCCCCTTTCTTTTGCAAAAACTAAGCCAATATATGAAGTTGCTGGATCAAATTATTTCTCTCAAAAATATGCTTCAAATATTTTTACTCGCTGCCATGATGCGTTGTTTCGCGAATTTGGAGAAAACTGTTTGGAAAATGTTTGATTGCTTTTTACCTTATTCACTTCCTAATTGAAATTTATGCCTAATCTAATTCGTTACAGCAGCTTGGGCTGCAAAATGAAAAGAAAAAAAAAATCAAAACAAATGATAAGATTCCAACAGGTTTGATTTTATTACACACGTAATTTATTACTATAATATTTTCTCTTTTGATTGCATATATGTTTAAAAAAATGCTCAAAACAGATGCTGTGAAAAAAAAAACAGAAACAGAACAATAAACAAAAGACGACCTTCTAATTCTGACAACGTTCATGTCTGTTATAATTGTTTCGTGGAACTAATCCGAAGCATTGAATACCTTGGATGCTAAGTAAATATTCCTGGCGTTAAATAGTGAACTAATTCATTATACGGAAAGAGCGAGAGAGAGAGGGATGAATGAATATTCATATGCATTATACAATTCGCTTGTGTTTCGAGAATGTAAAGCCTGGTGGTGCAGGATTGTTAAAAATATGTTCTTTCCGTGGCTAAAATCCATTCATACCGAACATTACAAATTTATTGTTATTTGTATTCCATTACTTTTCAATACCATATTCCGTAGAACATCTTGAATTTACACGTGATGGGTAATTCGAACTCTGAACACGTTTCCGGCAAAATTTACTTCCTCCTCCACGCTTGATACATTTATACGTATAATTTACATGCCATCTGTATGAAATATTTACACCAGCTATTATACTTTCTTGCAATGACTACGAACGAAAGAATGTTTTGCAATTTTGATTTTTGCACAGGAATTCGATCGTTTCGAAGAAATTGAATCAGAACAAAAAATAGAGAAGAAGCTGTATTTTTTTTTTTTTTTTTTTGGTTTTTCAGTGCGTTATGTCATTTTATAGACTGTTTATATTTTCTTGACAATCGTTTGTAAGATTTAATTTTCCATAACCGAACTTTCTGCATTTGGAAAATTCTATAAGATAAATGATCAAGTTTTTGAAAATTCGACGCAGCGTAAAAATCAGAGTAAAAAGGATGAAAAGAAAAAAAAATAAATAAAAATAAGGAAAAAATCTTTGAAACGAAGGAAACGTTTCAGCGTCGAGATCCGGTTCCAATATCTATCGGCTGTGATTACATGCCTCAGTCTGGGGGTAATTAGAGAATAAACGGCGCGCTGCAGGCGGTGTAAAATAACCGCAAGCATTCGGTTTAATTAATTGGCGTTTAATCAGCGAGAAGAGATTGAGCTTCGTCGGTTGAGAGAGAAAGATCTAAAGCTTTTGGGTTTCCAGTAACGGGCCCCAAAGCTGCCGAAGGTGAACGCGATCCCGAGGGAGGAACGCGAGAGAAAGGAAGAAGGGTGGAAGGGCGAGACGGGCAAGGGCCGAGGGATGCGAATGCCAGGCTTGGCGACGGGGTTTGAGATGCAAATGAGTCATTGTTATTATTATTACGGGCGAAAATCCTCCACTTCTGCTGCTGGGGGTTTCGGCTTCGCCCGAGAGCTTAAGACGGCCTCGAAGGACGACGGCGAACCTCCAGGGCCCGCTTTCTGAGTACATACCATTTGAATGATAATTACAAATATATATAGGACATGCGCCATCCCCTCTCTCGTCACCCCTCGATCTCCGTCACGGATTCAACCGTCAAGCTTCAACACCGTCATAACTTGATAGTCGAAGACAAAAGCCAACGAAAGCTTCGATATTGTCAGTTCTAGAAAAAAATTATCGAGTTTTTGTACAGGATTTAAAAAGTGTAATCTGAGGTGGGAATACCAGGAAATAACATCGGGTTGGTACGATAGAAAAGCTCAGGATCTCAGCTTTATCGTTGATTACTAAAATTACACTGTTTCACCAATTTTAATAACTCATGACTTTCATTCGGTTTTAAAATTTTTCACGCGTTTCTCGTTGGTGTAATCGATCTCAGAGCAATAATGGGACTCGTAAGTAGATGAATCTTCTCGGTTTTTGATCAAGAAGAGATTGGCGGACAGCGAAATCAATTTCATCGAAGTTTAATTGGAGAAAAATCCATTCAAAGATAAACAAAATGATGAAAATCAGCGAAAACCTCATTTCTTAAGGTTCGCCTGAGGTGGATATCCACCCCAGTCTGGCATTCTAAGGTTAACTATGCAATCTGGCTTTCAATTTTACCTCTTAATTCTATTATTTTTTCACTTAATTAAAACCCATGATCTTCGCACTGCAGTCTAAAATTACACAAGGCAAAAGTGTAATTTTAACAACTATGTACATCAAAACTGTCTAGCCATCACTAATTAATCGAGCAGCAATTTTCACGTCGGAAAGCATCTTAAGATTCTAAAAGTAAACAATTTCTCAACGATATTATCAAAAAAAAAAACCAAACACGTGACTTCTAACGGAAATACGAATTATAAGACACTGAAACGGTTGACTTTTTATCAGCTCAGCACGAGATTCTCGCAGCTCACTTCGTTTCCGTCTGTCTTTCTATTATTGCTATTCTCGTATATTTCGATTCATAGATTTTAAACACTGTGCGAATCGCACGGTAAACAAGGCAAATTGTGCCTATAGTGCGTGCGTGTGTGTGTGAACCGCATTTGGGGATGATTAATCGCGGCTGGCAGACTGACCGCTTATTCTCTCAATTAAGCCGCGCTCTCGTTGCAACTGGATTATACGGTCCTTCGTCTCTCCTCTCTCTCCTCTCTCCTCTCTCCTCTCTCCTCTCTCCTCTCTCCTCTCTCCTCTCTCCTCTCTCCTCTCTCCTCTCTCCTCTCTCCTCTCTCCTCTCTCCTCTCTCCTCTCTCCTCTCTCCTCTCTCCTCTCCCAACCGTCCTTCGCCTCGCCGCGCCATTTGTACCTCGGAAACTGGCCGCGTTTACCGCACCGCGATGCCATATCGACCCCTCGCTACTCGACTGCTGATCCCGATGTTCAAATGCGGTTGTTTTACGGATAACAGCTTGATTATATACCTATCCACTCCACTCCGCCCAACCCTTTTCGTTTGTTCGCGGTTTAACGCAGGCGAGCAGCTCGAGCAGGTCGACCCGGAGCTTTTACGCTTCGTTTCCCAATCGCCAAGGCATCCATCAAGCTCCAAGCGGAGCTTTATCTTTTCCACGATTTAAAACTCCGATCTTCCATACGGGTCTGAATTTTTTTTTTTTTTTTTTTTTTTTTTTAATCTTTATTTTGTGTTGTTCTTGTTTGTTGTTTGCTGTTTGTTGTTTTTTTTCCTCTCTTTACCATTGTCAAAGAACGATTATAGCGTCAGGAATCATGGCTGGTAAACCGGTTATTAATTGATAGGTAGAAAAAATTTTTTCTCTCATATTTTGGTTCGATAGAAAGCCTGGAGCTGTACGTTTAATCGATTAATCGAACGCACAATTGATTGAAATGAGGGGTGATTAACGCATTCATTGGAGAAGTTGTTAATTGTAAAAACCGATTATTGGCATCGAAAGGTCGATGGAAAGAGCTGATTAATTAGAAAAATCAGTAATTGAAAAAGCCGATCTATTGGAGAAATGATTGATTTGAGGATTGTTTAATCGATTGATCTGAAAAGAAATCAACTGATAAAACCGATTAATCCATTCAACGGAAAATTGTTTAATCGGAATTACCGGAAACTTTAAACGAACGATAAATCAGTTAGTTGAGTAATCAGTTAATCGAAAAAACAATTGAGTAAAGTCTGCAATAATCAAAAATCAAAAACTCTACTTCGACATTTGGAGATTCGTCTTTTCCTTTCCCAATTATCTCTACAACAATTCATGAATAAATTTCCTCGCCAAAACCGGTACACAACAAGATTGATTATCGATTTTGAAATTGTGTTCTCACTCTTATTTCGAAAACAACTGTTCCAATAAAATTCACAACCCGAATACTCGTATTTTTTTCTTTCATTGTTCACACTCGACCCATCCGAAAGCAAATATGATTAACATTTATTAACGGTAATTTGAAAGCATTCCGTGAAAGCGGTAATAACCCTGAATTTTTCAGCACTCGGTTTTTTCTTGCCTGGGAATATTCTGTAAGAGAGAATGGGGGAAGCGGAAAATCCGACGAGCTAATTCCTCGATTATTCGCGATCGCATCCGGTGCTGTAACGAGCTTAATTACCGACCGCTTTGTGGTTGTGGAAACAAATTTCCGCGCCCTCGTTTCACCACTTCTTGCCGAAAATCACGTAGATATTAACGAAGAATAATGGGACTCTACCACTTCAGACGTGTCTCCGACTCTCGTAGTCGAAACGACGATTTGATGGCACTTGCACAGATTTCGAGAGCTTCAATCAGCGTCATATGAGCACTTTCGACAGGTGGCAATACGCTTATTCGTCTAATTTGGAAAAGTGATCACCAGCTATCTGTTTTTCATTTAATTTCTCTTTCTCAAAATTTACGAGCCGACCGTTAATTTCCAACCCGACAACTCTCGGCGAATGGAAATAAGCTAAGGAGCCTGATAATTTGCTACCGAGATTAGCTTCTCATGGCGTTAAACTCGAGTGTCACAGATTTCGCGGGTCATCGATTGCAGCGTGGCGAAGGCGAAGGTCCGGATGAGACGATCGAGGGTTCGTTTATACACACCAATATATACGTACATACGTCTACGTGTGATTCATGTATACGTGTGTTACCAGTTCGTCGAGATATTTGGAGGAAGCTTAAGTCGAGATCCAGCCAACGAATCCGGTGAACCTCTCTTATCGTGAATTTCCACCTGCAGCCGATAATCGCGATGTATACCTTGTAGAGTTTCGAGCCAAATTCCTCCTTCCGTGTGGTACATATCCATTCTACATGACGTCAAGACCCAAGAGTCGGAAAAACTGCGTGACAAGCGTTCGAGGCAGAGTCGAGAACCTGACGGAATTCGGCGACTGGTGGCAGCGGTGGGATGAAAATTGTTGACTCAAGTGATCGGCGGATTTTTTTGCTCGTTGTCACCAAGCGCTGCACGGGAAATGCTCATTTGGGTATAAAATGTCTTTCGATTTCTAGTAAACTCAAGTTTGAGAAGCTTGGTTCGTCAAAAATCGATTTTTTTTAATTAATTTCATTGCAAAACAGTCTTGTATTGCATATTTATAGAATTATTGTTTCCAAAATCTGCAGTGAAAGTGAATGTTGGGATTATAAACAAAAGCTCAGAGGTATTAACGCTTCGTTTTGAATAAATTCAAAATTGTTGAAGATTTTACGACGTTGTACCGACAATAATCATAATGAACAAGTAACAATGTGGAATTTTTTATTTGAAAATTGAGAAAATCTGTTTTAATAACTTCGTATTAAATAGCATTTTGACTAAAGATTGTAATTATTCTATGAAATTTTGAACAAAATCGAAGCCATTTGAAACTAAAATGCCAGTATTTCCTGTTTTTATATTTCCGCAAAAATTTCCGCAGCTTGTGAGTAAAGTAATGAAAAAAAAAGAAATACCTAATCTAGGACCATCTCGTGATAAAATGTACGAAAAGTAGGAAGTATAAATCGGATTTCTGTCTCTTTCGTAACAAGCATTAACTCGAAAACGAAATGAGCGACAAGTTTATAGCATAGTATAAAACTTATCAGGGATCTTGAGACATTTCATGACAAAGAGAGGGAAAAAATGGGCAAAACATATAACTACGCGGCTCGATTTCCGACGATTAACCATATACCCTCAGAGAGAAAAATCGTTCCGTTGATAATTCGTCGCTATAAAACGGTCTCTTTCACGTATATATATACCTATATATATCAGAGCGTCGATCATGCGTGTCGTTCCTTCTTTGACTCCGATTTAAGGGACACAGGGTGGTTCAACAGAGGCTGTATAAACTGCCGATTGAATTCAGTGGAATACAATACCTGCAGCCCTCTCGATCGTCGATTGAGCGACGAGTGAGAAATGAAGAGCTTGCAGCCGCCTTGCTCTCAGCTTTCAGACCGAGAGAATGGATCGGCGAGGATTGGGTCAATAATCCGTGATCCGCCCGGCTCGGGCCCCATTCACCGAACGTGTAATTGGGATCAGTGCTTATCTGCCGCGCACACGAGTCCCGTTCCAAACCGAAAGCTCAAAGTGGGCACGACGCCGGGTGCGCTCGCCTCTTACGGTCCGGCGGCCACTTTCAGGGTGAAGAATGACCTCAGCCGGGAAAGAATGAGCCGTCGGAGGAGAGATTAATCAATCCGAGGAATTAAAAAATGAATAAATAAATGAAGATACGTTTCATTCGATTCTAGGTGTTATAAAAGGTCCTTAGAGAGCTGCTGAACAGTCGGATTAACAACCGGAAGTTAGATGGGAAGAAAAAGCCTTGTAGTTTGTTTCTTTTGAGTAAATTTGAAGTGGGAAAAGTTTTTTCGTGAAGAATAATTTTTTTTATATTTTGCAAATGATAATTCACATTCTACCTTGGGTTCAGCTCATTTCTTCGGTTTCACCTAAATTTTCTTCATTCATCGTTAAGGTCTTCACCAAGCTTTTCATTTATTTTCATTCACAAACAAAACGATTATTTTTTTTTTCAAATTCAATACCGACTGGTCTTATTTTATACTATTTCCGTACAATTTTTTGATTGATCTCACTTTTTACTTACGGATTTTTCTACTGTTTTTACTTTTACTTGTTTCTATTTTTATTTTTATATTTACACCTTACGGGCTTATATATAATATATGAAAAAATCAGTATTGAAAACGAAACAGATATGATGTGACGCTCTTCTTTCTGTAACAAAAATTGCTAACCAAATTTCTCCGAGACGATTAATCTTTCGGATAGAAGACGCGAACAACCAACTGCGGAGTTGTTAGGCGCAGTTTGCTGTTGATTGCTGAATGATTAATTGAGCCACGATACGAAAAAAGTAAACTCATATAATATATATTACTTCGTAAGGTGTACATATAACAATAAATAACAAATGTTTCAATAATGGGTAGAGACCTCTAAATATTTCCCTACCACCTCCAGGTTTTAGGGAAAAAATTTATCTTCTTTTTTTTAAATATTTTACACAAATTTTCCGAATAGCACCTTGAACTAAATTCATAACATTTTATGAGTAAACACGTGAAAATTTTCAGTAATGATCCCATATTATTCTTATGGGAAAAGAAAGCCTCGTGGGACAGCTTAAAGTAAAGAGTTGAGATTTGAGAAAAAACGTCTGCGGTCAGGGGACACTCATCAGGAACGAAGTTCCTTACGCTTCTTCGTCAACTCCGAATGTAATTCGATATGGAGATTTAGATTGTTTAAATTTGTATATTTTCGTCAGTTGAGACAAAAGCGTTTCGCCCCCTCCATCCGACTTTCTCTCCCTCTCTCTCTGTGTAATCTGTATATTCGATTTTTCTCTTACGATAATCTATTTGACTATTGTCTCTCTGTAGTGTATGTAAATAGTAAACAGTAAACACTCGAATAACACGTACATTAAAGGTGTGTAAACAGTAAACACTTGTATCAAGTCATACAATTTTATTAACTTACTTTTCTAAGCCTGCATAGCACGTACTTGCTGCATTTTCCATCTCTCGAATCTTCATTGCAAAATTGCAACAATCACACAATATAACTCACGTATGATTTAAACCACAAACGAATAACAAATACGTTTTACCGAAATTTCCACGCGTTCGGTGTTGAGATTACACAACCGGCCGCTCACGTTGCTCGTCTGCTCGAATCTCGATACTCTCACGAAAACAAACACACACTCGAATATAATAGCAAGAGCCGCGAAAGCCGCATGGAGGGGGGATAAGGCTTTTCCCTACGTCTACGTGACGATTTCTACCAGTCAACTCGTATCGCGAGCCGCGTCAAGAAACTTCGTTCCAAAAATCTGCCAAATTATGGAATAGTTTCCGCTTCATTTGGAGTCGATTTCGGGGGTGACTCGTACAAAAATCGTCAATAACCTAAGAATAGACTCTACCCTAACGTACTACATTGTACATAACATACATACGATACACAATGTGAACTACCAACGACAGAATTACCCGACGTTTGCTACAGTCTAACGCGCATGCGCTAGAACCAGAAAGCAGTTCTTCGCCAGGGTGACCAACCGTCATGAACGTGATTTGAAAAATTTGGACGATTGTCGCTGAGAGTTGAGCTCAACACCGTCAGTTGTACAAAGCTTCGATGTTAAATGAGTCGCTGCGAACTGTCGTTTAAATTTACGACGGTTCGTCACCCTGGCAAACAACTGCTCTCGCAAATCGCAGCGCATTCATTAACTACAGCAAACGAACGACCGTTCGGTCGTTAGATAATCACTCTGTACAAGCAGCGACAGACTGACGGACCGAAAAGAGTCCGAATTAAGGGATGAGCGAGGTATATCGGCACAAAACGCCGGAAGCCAGGAGATTACTTAGAGACGTATAACGCGGTGTGTTACAGAGGGACCAACCTTCGACGTGCCAATATCAAACGTGACGATCCCGGTGGGGCGGGAAGCTGTGCTCGCTTGCGTCGTCGGGAACCTTTCCACCTACAAGGTAAGCTCTCTTCGATCTCTCTCTCTCCCTCTCTCCCTCTCTGTTCTCTCTGTTCTCTCTATTCTCCCTATCCGTCTATCTATCTCTTCGTTAGTGCGTGCTGTGTATCCACCCACCACTTCCAGCTTCCCGTTTGCCGCCTCCCATCCCTCGATTCCAGATTCAATCATCCCCAAAAGCCCAGAGATCGCTTTGGCTTTTGACTCTGTTCTCTCTTCCCAGTTTCTGCACCTCGCAGCTTCTGTTCTCCGGATTTATCCTCTATTATGCCTTTTTTTTTTTTTTTTTTTACCGGATCGAACCCAGATCGAGCTTCAAATTTAATAACGAATTTAAAACAATTTTTCACTCAATATAACAATTACGAATAAATATTTCTACTACGTGATAATTGTTATACTATAATCACGCGAAATTAAAACTTGTTCAACGACTTGAGAATTTTTTTCACTTAATAACACATTGATTGAGCAGGTATTTCCACCTTAGGACTCGTCCTATTAACCTAAAATTGAAATCCGTTTAATTTCAGAGAACTTTTTACTCAATCTAGCGATTTTAAGCAGGTTAATTTTTCCCGTGAAATAAAAATCTGTCGAGTTTCCGAAAAGTTTTACACGATATTTGAAATATGTCAGCAAAAATTGTTCACGTAATGAGCAATGGTGAAAAAAAAAAACTAAAAAAAAAAAAAAGGTAAATCGGGAATTTTTTATCCTTCGGTTATTCTGACTCGATTTTGGCTAATTAGCCTGACTGTTGGGTAATTAGTGCAAGACTGGTGATAATTAGGCACGATAACTGAGGAAAGCCCTTAAGGATATGATAACGAGGGTGCGGTAGGTCATACGTCGTGAATCCCCGAGAGTTCGCTGCGTGGAAGCAATTGGTATAATATATATTCTTGCTGCACGTTTCATGGCCATTACATGTGACTTAACATGCTGAATGTGTGTATGTGTGTATACATATATGTATAGATGTTTGTGGGTGGTGTGTTAATAATAGCCAGCACGTGTGAATTTGCGAATTTGTGTATGATCTGTGTGTGTGTGTGTGTCTGGTTATATAACCCCTTTAAAACGCGTTACATGGCAAAATGGCTAATTTCACCCTCTTGCATTAATGATATTCAAGTTCCTTAGCGAGAAGGGGAGAATCAGATTTTTTCATAGCTATAATACTAGAAATTTTTGGTAAAGTTAGTATCCTTGCCATTATAATGGTTCAAATGTTGGTAGGGTTAGAAGAAAATTTGGTGCAAGTATAACTATTCAGTGTTATTTACAGTTGGTAATACTACATTAATTTTTCTGATTACTGTAATGTTGAATGTGATTATTTGGATTCGTACTGTTTTTTTTTTTCATTCAAATAAGGCTTTGAAAATCCCAATTTATTGCAATAGTTACGAGACAAGCATAATAAATATATATAAGAAAAAAATAGTAACCAATAGGTCAGAGCTGTATTAATTTACTTTGTTTATCTGGAAGTAAAAGAGTTTTTCAGTTCTGGCGAAAACATGAAAGTAGTTAAGAACCGTATGTTAAACATTAACTAATAATTAAGTTAAACAAGCTAGAAAAACCGTTTTTGCCCTGAAACTTTTCATCCGCGTGAAAGGTGAAGAGTCTGCCAATTTGACCAAAAAAACTTTTTACATAATTTCGAAAACTGCGAGATGAAAGATCTGAAACTGACGGGACTTGGTCAACAAATGAAAAGGTATTAAAAGAAAAATTGAGAAGAGAAAAAAGTTTATAAAAATTTTTTTTGAATAAACAAATGAACTCTGAAATATATAATCATTCATTTAGAGAAATTAACAAAAAGGAAAAAATATAGATTCGTTTTTCAAACATTGAAAATTGATTAATGTTCGGTAGAACCGGAAGTTCAAATTGAACGGGACGTGGAATTTTTTTATGCCCATAATTAAATTGCAAAATCCTAAAAGTTTCAGTTAAAAAAAGTAAAAGTTTTTTATATCCAGCCGTTTCCGAGATCATCCCGCGAGTTTGTCGGTCAAACCGAAAGCCGGATGGACATTTCTGTGAAAACCTGTTTTTCTGATTTTCAAGTTTAAAAACGTAGAGATTCCATAAAATTCGAAAAAGTGATCTTCGACCAAAACCAATAGTTTTCTCCTATCACTAATGGCGATAAAAAGTAAAAACGGCGCTGGGGCGAAGGGGAAAGGGAGGAGGAGGGGGAGAGAGAAAGAAGGAGAGGTGGGTGCTGGAATCGCGCGTAAACATATTTTATTACATTATTACATCTTCGCGGGAATTGAAAAATGTTATGGCCCTGGAGGAGTAACGGCGAAGCTTTAAGAAAATGCGGCCATAGTGGGTGAAACTGGTGAGGGGAAAAAAGCGGGAGCAAAGGTATGTAGAAAGAGAAATTCCGAGGACGGAGATGAACTTGCCTGGATCGTGCCTGAGCTGGATCTTTTCGGGTGATAAGCCTAATTAAAATTACCTGAGAGCCAGGTTACCTTGCAATGTATTACGTATATACATACATATATAGATACGTATTATATGCATATAATACATGTATACATTGGGCAGACGTCAGACGAGGCTTTTTTAGCCCGTCGTTTTTTTCCCTCCTTTCTTTTTTTACTCGACGTTTTTTGATAGCTCGGGCAATGGCCCATTTTTTCTTTTACCAGCGAATTAGAAATTCACCCTCTGGTTTCGGCCGAGTTTCCGCCTCAATGAGGGAGGAAAAAAAATAAAATAAAGAAAGATAATTTCTCCTTACGCCCTCACTTTTTCTAAATCACTAATTTTCCTTCGTAGTGGGATAAATTATTTTTTTTAAATTACGCTATGTATAAATTTTCAATTCTTCGTGTAAAAATTATGTGTACATTATAAAAATATTTCCACGAGTCGTAAAATACATACGAGTCAAAATTTATTCGAATCGATTCGAATTGATTGGGTAAAAGGATTGTAGAAAAAAAGGCGGAGATAAATACAGAAGGCTATAAATCGAGTATCGAAAAGATACGAAATGAAAAAATCATATTATCTTCTCACTTATTGAGATTATCGAAAAAAGTGAAGAAGAGAATAAATATATATATATATATATATACATATATTAATATCAAAATTTCAAGAATTGTTTAGAATTCCAGTAATAAAGTAACGTGATTTAAATTTGTGTGACCCGAAGATAAACGAACTGACGGAGAGGAAAAGAATAAGAATCAGAGAATCTTATGAGAATCTGAAAAATTGCGTAATCAGAAGAGAAAAAAAAAAATGATAATAATAAAATTAATAAACAAAACAGATAGTAAGAAAATATGATAACTAGGTGTATAAAAAATCTGAAATTGTAAAAAAAATAGAATAATCAAAAGTTTGAGTTAGTTTGAAGTTTGAAGGATACGAAATAGATCAAAGAGGGCAGGGGGAGGGAGGGGCAACAAATCAGGCTCCAGAAACTAGATATTAACAAGATATACTTATTATTATGTATTAAAAATTAGATAATAACAATTTGAAAGCGGAAAAAATAAATACAACAATCAGAATCGGGTAAATTTTTTGGGGTGGTTTAAGATTATGGATCTGAGATCGAAGAGTAAGGAAAAAAGTGGGAAAAATTGTGGAACACAAAAGCGGACTTCCAAGTTTCGGCAAATTTATTTCCCGGCATTCTCGTCCCGCGCTGTTATGACCGGAAGGCAGGTTCGGTACCGAATTGCGGGATTTTCGAAGACCCGAAGCGACCGGAGATGAGCCGAACAGCCGGTGCGAGGCGCGTATAGCTTTCCCTAAGTACGCCGGCTTAAGCCAAGCCGATGTTTGTACGTAGAGGAAGAAAGCGCGGCGGGCGTCGCGACGCCAGCCTCGAAGGCTCACCCCTAGAGAAACTCGATTCAGGAGAAGAGACGCAACCCGAGTTTCCCACACCTCAGATACGGAGGAGAAATTACCCCGCGGCACTTCCGGTAAAAGTTATGGGCCGTTTTTACCGAAGCGTTAAAGCAGAAATCTATTTTCGATTCTTACATATCGCATCTTCCGGTAATCAATTTCGATTGCGAATTCGTTTATTAATTTGATTTTATGAACGTTTTTAGCCGTTTTGAAAATTTTTTATTTCTTGAACGGCAAATAATAGTTATAATAAACAGTAACTCCAAATTACCCGAAATCAAAATTAATTATTAATTTGGAATTCAGATCTTGATAATTTGAATTTTGGAAATTTATTGTTATTTTTTCTTCTTCTTTTTTGCCCATTGCACTATTCCAAAACTCAATCAGATTTTTGATAAATCGTACAATATGTTGATTGTATTTTTTTATTTTTTTTTTAGCCAAATACTCAGAAAATAATTTGTGAATTGAAAAAAGGCACAGAAAAATGTCTAGTGATTATAATAACGAGTGTCCGAGATTTTTTTAAATTGGGGTGAAATTTTAGCTGCGGGATTGTCTTGATAGGAAATTTTGGCAAGTTATTTTTTTTTCCTTATGTCGGAAGAATTCAGTTGCATTTTAGTACAATTATTTTTTCATCATTCAAAGTTTCGTTTTTATTTATGGTTAATTTTTTTGTCTCAACCGAATACTCAAGAAATTATACACCTAATTCGATTCGAAAGGGACCTAAGAAATAGAAGCTGGGAAACAAGGAGATAATCAAAGGAATCCTTCAATGATCAATTACCATAAACAACAGGATAAAAAAGTTACTCGTTGCTTCATTAATCATTTTCCGCATTGACAAGAATATAATGAGACTGACTACTTAGCACAACCAGAAACTGGAAAAAGATAAGAAAACGACGAGAACAGAAGTGAAGACAATGAATCTTGAACAAAGAGAAAATTAAATAAAATTTTTGTTCTTCTTGTTTCGGTAACGAATTTGATATTGTCACAAATTTCTTTATCGAGCTCGTGTTATTACAAATGAAGAATGAAAAAAGAAAAGAAATCATTTCTGTTCGTATAAATTCCGAGATAAATTCAATACCTCCAAAGAAATAGAAAAAAAATCACCAAATTTCAATAACTCGAAAGTAGAAGGAAAAAAATTCCATCGGGAATGTAAAACATTGCACGTCTTAGCGACTGAAAAAAATGGCTTTACGTGGCATGCAGAGAGAGAGAGAGAGAGAGAGAGAGAGCGAGCGACGGGGTGGAGAAATTTATTTCGAAAAAAAAAAACGACTGAGAAAAGACAAGAAGGGGGGAAAACACGGAGTTACCGCACGAGTAAGAAAAAGCAAAAAAAAAAAAAAAAAAAAAAAAGGAGAAAACAGTAGAGAGAAAAAAAAATCGTTGAAGACACGGCCATCGCTGATTTCGTGAAGGAATTCGCTGGTCCGCTGTCGGATATTCCTCTCGAGGATCCGGAAAACTCGTTCCTTTAAATTACTCGCAGGTGCTGAAGAGCTGAGTGTTTTACATTGATACATATGTACTTACGTATGTGACACGGGTTATGTAAGATTCTGATTTCTGACAAGGCTAGTCCGTTCTCTAATTATTTCCCACCTTTTTACACTCTGCTTATAATCATTATTACGATTATTATAATGATTATTTTCTTTCTCCAATTTGCAACTACATACATGTATACATGTAGTAGGTATATAATATTATTTGTTAAGAAAAATAAATTAATTGTTTGCCTCAATTTTCTTACTCCCAGGATCTTATGAGACTGAAATTATAGAAAAAAAGAAAACTCTTTTCCACTTTAGACATTCGACGGAGGTTGGATTGTGAATGAAATATAATTATAAGTTCGTGCAATATTTATTATAGTACCGAAGACCTGGAAATTCGGCTAAAACGCGATCCAGTGAATAAATTTTACAATTATTATTCAGGAAAGGAGGGCTGTTTGAATTATAATAATGAAATTGAAAGATGAAGAGTGATACTTACGGTACTGAGAATCAATACAATACACTAATATCAATTCAAATATATGTATATATTATATACGTTTCAGGAGGGTTGTTTGAATTGAATATACATATTATAATATATTGCATATATACAGTCTGAAGAAAAATTAGACTAAATAAAGAAAACGAGGTAAATAATTGTACATAAAAAACAGTTCACCATCTGTGAAAGTCTCTGTGGAAAGAATTTTTGAAGATTTTAAATGAAAAAATGAAATAAAATTTCTGCAAGTTGAACCGTTATATTGTAAATTCGTTGTCGCTTATTCAAAGCTTTGATATTTTATTTTTCTTTTCTTTTTTTCAACTCTAAGTACGCTTGATTCTTTTAAGCGGAGTGAATAAGGCGCGATTTTAAGTCGCATGCAAATTTTGTCATTGTTTTATTTGTATATGTATATAACCTACCGGAGTCGAAGGGGGTCGTTTTGCGTGGGACAAAGGCCTCGAAAGCGGTAATTTAACTTTCCACTAATTCTTCTTCGCGATACCATAAAATTGCTCTGCGTGTAGCTGGCTACAGGTTCGAGGAATTAGTGACTGGAAATACGGGGATTAGGCAAAGAGGTATTGAAATTTTAATCAAGAGGCCAGCTTCCCGTATCTCGTATCCAACGTATTTACTTCGCTCTCCAAATACGCATAACGCTATTCCGACACAGCGATCACTCGAAGTCGCAGTTTCAACAGCGTAAATGGTACTTGGGAACAATCATTCGAACATTTGTTGGATTGCATAAACTGCAAGAAAAATATTACACAAATTACTTAAGAACGAGATTTTTACGTCAATTACAGTAAATTATTTACACTTTATTCGCACTCAATGAACAATTGTTAAATGTTTTTTCTTTTTCGTTTCTTTTTTAACAGATACAAAGCTTCACTGGTTTTATGATGTTACACACGCAATTTCACAAAATTATTTACAGTGAATAATTTCTAATTCATTACTTTTCTTCTTTACAATTTTACTCAATTTTACGACGTTATTGATAGAAAAGTATCCTTGAAGAAACGTGAAGTAATTCTACATTTCAAAAAAACATTCACCTTTATTGCACTCGAAGAATAATTGCTTATTTACATCTTTTTCTCTCTTTTACTACAATTATTCGCCCAAAGCTACACGTAGTATTTCATGTTATCGTTAATGAGAAAAATAATCCTCGAACCACCTAAGAACAGAATTCTTATCAATTTTTTAAAAGTTATTTACATTCGCAACAGTCAAAGAATAATTACTTCTTGTTTTCTTCGTTTTTCTCTCTCAAATTTCACTCATTTTACGAAGTTATTAAAAGAAACGTTTCTTGAACCGCCTGAAAATGAGATTCTTAACAATTTCGCAAAATAATTTAAATTTATTTGGACCCGGAGATACAAATTTACTCTTTATTACTTCCATTTCCTTTTTTTTTTGCTCTAAATGTCGCTAATTTCATGCAATTGTTTCGTATAAAAAATAAAAATTACAAAAAAAAAATATTAATGCCGAAAGAAATAACAAAATAAAATGTAGTTCAATATTTACTTGGCAGGATCGAATTAAAGTATCAAATTTTTAGAGGATCATAGAATTTTTTCACATTTTCAACTCAACTCAAAATCAACTCCTTTTTTTATCTGCACTCTTTTTGCAACTCATACAGTTAGTTTATTACGCGATTCCAAACTTTCAGAGCTTTCAGTAATCCCAAAGTTTCTCTCTCCTGGCGGTGCTCGCAAAGCTGTTTTACATACAACTGCTGTGTAGAAACATGCAATGTAATACATGCAATGTAAACATTGGGCGAATATGTGCACGGATGCAAAAATTGGGTGAGTAAAATTTTTTCCACCGGAATATCCGGGCGAACTTTAAACTTTTTATACACTCGTTGGATGAAACATTCTATACAGTAAGGCGATCCGTTTCCGCTAGGTTATTTCCTGGTAAACATTATTCCATGCACCGGCCTCGATTCATTAAAAATTTCGAATCAATGCTCGAGATTGGCGTCACGGAATTATTTTCGACGACGAAAGCTCTTTGGTGATACAGTAATAGATAGAAAAGTATTTAAAAAAATTGACTTGTGTACCCCCAATGCTTGTATTTGTGCAAAAGGTGTCTTTGCGAACTTTGTCCCCCAAGTTGCACGAGACATTTTTGTGTTTTTCGCGCCGTGCTTATAAAAAGGACGAAATTTCAACGTTCTAGATAAGCTTTGAAATGCATAGTTACTATATTGTATTTACACCAGCTATATCACTATATCTATCTAATCTAATAAGCTGTCACTCTTGAAATTGCAGTAAAAACCGAGTTGAAATTACTGTTTTTTGATTTTTCAATTCGACGTTATTTATTCGGGTAATAGGAGCTGTATGATTTTGTTAGATAAATTTTATTTTCACTTATTATTAGATTAGTGATTACTTGAGCAAATAAGATTACAGCTTTTTGAGACTGATTGAAACCTAAGATTAGAATTTTCTAAGACAGACTAAAATTAATGTTTTCTTTGTTTTTTTAACCAACGATTATTTAGCTTGATGATTTTTCAGTGATTTTCTGGTGGCCAAATAAGTAAAGCTCGTGCTTGAGACTGATAAAAAAATAAATTATGTAAATTATGAATTTTATTAACAATTTTCTTTAGTAGACTTCCACTCACTTACGCTCCCCTAAGACCGGATGTTTAGACAAAAGCTCAGATATTGATGCTGCGTTTCAGATGGGTTCAATTTTTTTTTAGGATCTGGTAGATTCGCAAAAAATGACTGAAACAGATTTTCGTTTTTTTTTATCGATCAAATTGATGAAAGTATTAAGTTTTGATCAATCAATCTCGTTAATTTCACTCTTTAAATTTGCATTTTTTTTTTACAATGAATATAACGTGCCAATTTGTAGAAAATAAATTAAACAAGTCAAAATTTGATGAATAGTTGGTAAACAGAAAAGAATGGAGTAGAAAATGAAAATTTATTGGAATGAAAAAAGGCTTCGCGAAGTAGATACGTTAATTATTTCCTGTCCACCACGTATAACAATAATTGGAATCTCTATTCATTGAAAAGTTATAATTTCTAGAAAGCTTGCTTCAACACTGCAGCCAGTTGCATCATTTTCGAAAATCATATTTTTATTGTCGATTAGAGAAAAAATAAATCAATAAATAACATCGGTATTCTACCTGAAATAAAAAAAATAACTGTTACTTTCTTCTGAGAGAAAAAAAAATCGAGACACGTTTTCGCTTCGATACAAAATACAAAATATTACAAAAATAGTCCATCGATATAATTCAAGCTCAAGAAAAAACACAAAAAAAGAATCACAAGCGTCTCAATTCTTGAAAAAAAAAAAAAAAAAAAATATGCAAAAGCATTTTCGAATCGATACAAAATACGAAACACTGCAAATATATAGACGATCGATATAATTGAAGCTCAAAAAATAAATAAATAAATAAATAAAAACCGAGTAATAAGCTTCCAAATCCCTTTTTTCCCCAAAAAACACATACAAACGCAATTTTGAGTTAATATATATAGATATTATACGTAGTAAAAATATACAATAAATGGTAGGTACAAAGAATTTTGGAAAAAACGTGTTTTTCAATATCCAGTGTTACAGGTGCAAGAAATCCCGGCGTCTTTGCGCATCTGGAATATATTTTGTCCAAAGAAAAACGGAAAAGGGTGAAAATGGCTTTTGTTAATCGTAAACCGAGGGTTGACTGACGGGGAGAATAAAAAAGGGGGCGAGTAAGGAGGGGAAGGAGCCGAGCGATCCGTCTGCGGATTCTTCGAGGTCTATTTTACTCCAAATTTAAAAAAAAAACTCCGAGGCCTCGAGCGCTCCGAGACTCGAATCGCTTTGAAAGACAGCTTTTCCTATCTATCCCCCATTGAAACGCATTTATATATACGTCGTCGATCCGCCGCAGCAGAGGGCGCCTTTCACGCTACGTCAACGTCGCGAACTGACGAGACTTTACTCGTCGCTCTCTTTCTCTCTCTTTCACCCTTTCCTTATTCATTCCCGGCGTAGAAATACTCCGATTATTAAAAAATTCTCGATTAAAATCTAATATTAGTGTAAAAATTCCGCAAACCTTTGCAAAAAATTCACCATTTTCAATTTATTTCTCTTAAAATCGGTACAATTTTTTTACGTTTCTAATTATACTTGGGTTAGGCAGTTTTTCTCTCATTGAAACAATTTGTCTTAACATAATTTTTGAAGAATTTGGTGAAATTTAATTTGCGTTTTCCAAAGACGGCAATATCGATAAATTTGCGATCAATTTTTTTTTTCTCCATCTCTGCAACAAGTGTAATAAGTTTAGGTTTGTTGAAAGTCGTATCATATTGTATTATCTTATTTTACCAGGCGCAGGGTGAAAATGTCGATTCAACAAAACGCAAAACGTACACACATAGCAAAAAATAAATAATAAAATTTGAAAAAAAAAAAAAAACGATATATCGCTAAACAAAATGATAAAAGCATGACGAGGGGTGAAAAAAAATGAGAGAAAAATTGAATGAACGTTGAAGCGTAAATTTTTTTTATCTTCTTTGGACATTAAACCTGGGGAAATTACGACGAGGCGTGATAGCTGCTGACCGCGTGAGTTGCACGTGATAGTTTATCGTTTAGTTTATACGAAACAATTCAAGGGGTAGAATGTAAAATACCGTGGAAATGAATTAACACAAACTGACCAAAAGATTATTTAGTTCAACACGTCATCAAAATGGAAAAAAAAAATTATCATCATTAAACATTCTTTGTTATATTTTTCATATTTGTATTAAATCACTTCGGTAATAACAATTAAAAAGAGAAAGTATAGGACAAAAATTTTGACCAAAAGAGGAACAAATAAGATTGAAAAAAAAAAAAAAAAAAAAAAAACAACTAACAATTTCTTTGATTCGTATAATGATTATTGTATTATAAATTAGTACGAAGATTTTTGATTGAGAAGAAAGTCTTTAGTTTATTTTTTATGTCTACTTTGATACAGCCAACTTCCCAAGAAATTTCGCAGATTTTCTAATCATGTAATTTTCGATAACGCGGACGAAGGTTGGAACGCTATATTCAATATACCGGAATTTTGAATGTCGTTATACAACCGCAACGCATGCCGACGATATAATATGCAGACACTATAAAATCGCAACGTGGTTCGTAGGGTGTAGGTATGCATAAAAATTCCCGCGAGTCTTTTGACTTTGAACGTTATCCGCGTTGCAATATCCGAGCATTATATCCTGCTGGTCGAGGCGTGTGACATGCACAAGAATATTATTACGTACGACGCAACCGCTGCAGAATAATTCGTTGTATAACCTACGTACACACACTATACAGGGTGTTGCAAATCTAAAAAAGGTGTAATTTAAGAAACAATTGATAAATATATTCGATTTATTTTCTATATAACTTTTTATGAAAATATTTAAAAACAAAGAAATTAATTTCAATTCTGAATTCAATGCTTTTCCCATTTTACTGAACTTGCTGCTGTTGCTGCTTGATTTGTTTTGTTTATGCGTCCAATTTTTTTTTTTTTTTTTTTTATTTGTTTTAGAAAATTGCAAATCAATTATTAGCCTTCTTTAATGTCTACCACTTTCTTCGCTTTTGATTTTTCATCGTTCTTACGATTCGCCATTGCAACGAAATTGTCTACCAAATTAGAATCAATCGTATGAAATTACATAAAGTTAGGAAACGTATTTAAAGTTGGAGATAAAAATAAACAAATAAACAAAAATGAATGGGACCAAGCCTGCAGACAGTCGCAGGTATCCCAAGAGAATCAACCCTCCTTGACCACCATGCTGCACACGAAATATATAAGAACCCTGGATAAACTTTTGCTAAAAAAAAAGATGGAGAAAATGAATTTTAGTATACAAAACATATTCTCGAGACAAGATTTCCATGCATGTATAATATATTTAGATGATATTCAAATCCTTATATTATTTATTTATATATATATATATACACACACATACACAAAATAGGCCAAGTTTTGTTCATAGGCTCTTTCAGTATTTTCGCTCTGCAAATTTTCCCGTTATTGGTATATTATAATAATACGCTTGTTATTATTATATTTTGTATTATACATGTGTGTGCGTGTATAAAATATAAGTTGACTTTTACTCTATATGGTGAAATAAATTTTCTTCCTTGTATGGTTTTGCTTAGAGAGGCAGAAAAAAACTGATTGATTCCTGTTCAGTGAAAGTTTTGGAAATTCCATTCAACTTCGTTGAATGTGGAAATTAAGTTAAGCTTTGAGTGTGTGTATACATGAGTTTCAAGGTGTTACGCGACAGACAGAAATAGAGGCAGAGGGAAAGCTTAAAGTTGCGAAATCGATGTGCTAAACGGGTTTAACGGTGTAGGAATAATTAGACTCCTGGCAGAGCGCCGAGTTCAGGACGAAGAAAATTGTGCAACGAGTAGCTATATAAGCTACCTTTATGTATCTATGTATACATATATACATAACTCGGAAGTGCAGCTGCCTGTTGTAAGCGAGAGATTCTTTGTTACGGGAAGCGAATTGTGTGTATGAAACGTCGGCTTACGCCTGAGGAAAGAGAGACAAAGAGAGAAAGAGAGAGAGAGAGAGGGCGAGAGGGAGGGAGGGAAGAAAAAGAAATTTGGTAGGAAAAAGAAAAGGAGAAAAAGAAACTCGAGAAGTATTCTCACCACGCTCAAGAAGAGTAAATAAATTTCACATCGAGGTAAACGGATGTTTCAACACCTGTGAGCTTTACGGAAGTCAACCACGTCGGCATTTTTTTTTGCATTTTTTTCTTCTTTTTTTTTTTTTACTATCGTTTATTTTAATCTCAAAGAGTTTTTGCACGCTTTAAAAAATCTAATTACGAATTGGAAAACGGTAATGAATTACGAAATAAACTTGAAGCTTTTTCTCTTGATCCCTTTTTCACATCTTTTTTATTGCCAATTATTTTTACTGTTTATGTGAAGTTTTTCAACAGCGTAAAAAAAATCGGAAGTAAAAAAACTTCGTACCTAAGATTTGTGGCAAACTTCCCCAAATGAATGGGTAAATGGACGAAACCACGTATGTGATTAACGTATGTAACTTTGGGTGTAAGAGTTTGACGGTTTCGATCAGGGACAGTTTGTTCAATATTGTCTGGAAAGATTGGAAAAATATTCATGAATATGAATATTGCTGAAATTTTGATGAAAATTGTCGAGGTATATATTTGGGTAAAAAGCATCGAAAATATTATTGTTAATTTGATCAATTTTCCAAAATAATTACGAAAGTTAATCACTTTTACATTCATTGAAAACACAGTCGAACGTGCAATTTGAAAAAGGGTAATTGAGTACCTGAAGCAAAACGAGATAATAAAAGCAAACAGTGATCAAACAATTAACAAAAATAAGCACAAAAAATTTGCCTCTCGAATTAAAATCCAGCGAATCACAGATTCCGCAACGTTGATCGTAATTGGAAAGAATTTGAAAATATTTCCAACGAATATCGCCGAGTTTTTCGATTGCAAATTCAGGATTTTGCAAAAGTAGGAAAACGCATTTTTCACGGTGAAAATAATGGAATACGGATTCGTATTATTTGCTGGTATAAAGTATCAAAATGCGGAATTTGGCGATGAAAAAACTGAACATCCGGAAAGAGGATCAAAGGAATATTTCGCAAAAGTAGAAGAAAAATTTGCTATTAGTTCTAAAACATATAATAGGTGGTGATATTGAAACTAGCTGATTGGCCTAGCTTCGCAAGATATTTTCATGATATATCGGATTGGCGTTTCAGGACTCATGCAGTAAGAGTGTGCAAACACCGTGTGCAACTTGAAAAAAGAGTTAGTCAATTTTTATTTCAATTATTGACGGTAAAAATGCGAACGCGCGATGCTTCGTCCGAATTTTAACGAGATATTCATGTGCGTGAATATGTATGTATATATATATGTGGCATTCCACGTCTAATCAACAAACCATGTCGCTCACCCCCTTCGATTTTGACCATTTTTTAATACGATATCGTTACCGAGCTAAAAGGGTGTGGAATTTTTTTTCATATTTTTATAACCCCCCTTTAAAAAAATCGAATAACCAATTCTAAAAACGCCATACTTGAAAATCTGTAAAAATTTGCAGTGATACTGTGCTTTAAAATATGATTTTTAAGCATCACAAGATAATAGGATCTTAATATTCAATATATTTTTTGCGAGTTTTTAGTTTTTCTACGTGGCAATCGGAGTTTTTATTTTTTTGATCGGTCATAACTTTCTCAAATATTGATGAATTCCAATTTACCTGAAATTTAAGGAAATACCAGAAGACTTGAGTACGGTTAATGCCATTTACATTTTTATCGCAAATTGTCCGGTCAAAGAAATCAAAACACCAATTTCCGAATAGAAAATCAAAAATCTTGCAAAAATTATAGTAAATATTGAGATCCTATTATCTTGTGACGCTCAAAAATCATATTTCAAATCATAGAATTAGTGTTAATTCTTTCAGATTTTCAAAATAGCGTTTTCCATATTCGTTTTTCGATTTTTAGTAAATTTCACTTGTGACTCAAAAAAGAAAATTGAAAAAAAATCATGCTTAAAAATTATTAAAATCGAAAGGCGTGAGAGACATGGGCTACTGATTCGACGTGGAATGCTCCATACACATACTCGTCAGATATCACATTCCCATATCCGTATATTCAAGTCCCTATATTTTTTGATTTGGCAAAGTTGACGTTGAATTTGCATTTCGATATTCCGACTGCACTCGTTATATATGCTTATTATTCACACAGATACAGCTCATACACGTTCGCGAAACGCTCCTGCAGTTTGATAAACCTGTTGAAATACACAACTTGTCAATCATCCCGAATATCTGCCATTTCCAGATTTTCCCGACTCAAATTATAACGAAAATAACACGAATAAACGAACAAACGAGATTAGACGAAATCAAACGCGATGTTCTATTGTCAAATAATTTTTTACACCAACAAATAGATGATCCGAATAGAAAAGAGGTAGGAAAATTATTAGAGTCAATAATTTTCAGTCATATTTTCAACGACTCGTTATTAATTATGAAAGATAAATCCATAGTCCTACAATCTATGTTATAATCGACGATTTTACAGTTTTTTCCACCTTGGAATAAAAACAATTGTACTCAAATCCGATGGAATTTTTATGCAGAAATTTAATCGTCAATTATTGTAAAAAAAAATTTCATCTTCTTGTGAAGAAGTTTTCAAAATAAATTACAATTTGGTCAAAGGTTTGTTTATAAAAAATTTGCAATTGTTTCAATAATTGTATCAGTCCCAGTTTTCTTTGAAAAATTTGTAGTTTGGTAGAACTTTTTTTTCCTCACCAGGAAATAACTTTCGCACCTCAATTCGCAAAGTGGAATTTTGCATACAGATAAATTCTGTATTGAGAGTAGTTGAAAGATTTGCTAAAAAAAACTATTAAATTTTCGGGGAAAAATTGTTATCGCGAGAAAATTGACGCATTGGTGAAATTATTGTAACTACATAATATTTGCAATTTATAGTTTCGACTCACGTTCCGCAGGATAATTTGAATTCGAATTTCGATTTGACGTATATAGTACCTACATTTGAATATGGAGGAAAATAACCCATTTTACGAAATTACTATTTACTTTTTAGGGAGAAATTTCGAGGGTAGGTAGATGGAAAAATTGAAGGTGAAATTGCATGTTTACCTTTCAACCGTGAGAATCAGGAAGTGAGTGAAGGGTCTTGTGGCTTTCTTCAGCTTCGGGGTGAATTCTCGCGATCGCCGAAAGCGGCGGATAAATTTGGGGAAAACCGGGGGTGCAGTTTGGCGGAGACTGGAATTTCGGGGAACAGAGGCTCCTGGAACAAGCGCTGCTGCTCGGAAACTTCGGCTGTAATTCATAGTCGCGTTTCGCAAGGTTTCTCCTGCAGGAAACTCGCCCGAGGTGAAGGTGTAGACTTTTTATCCTTTTCTTTTTGTCAAGAGGGGTTGAGAACCACCCCAAAGACAACCAAGTCTCTGATTTCGCCGCCGGCGTCAGCCTACAGGTGCGAAATAAACCAGAAAACGTCCAGAGTTGAACTGGGATAATTCAAGAATTTTTTTCAAAAAGGTTGACAAGCCTTTTACGGATTTTTGAAATTTTATACATCTTCAACGATTCTCTAATTAATAACATTTGTCGCAATGTTTCAGAGGCCTTAGATTTTACCCACTTCGATAACTTTCGAGTATCGTTTGAAAAGCTTGCAAAAAGATTTTCTAAATGAGGACTTATTTATTCGTTAAAAAGATTGAGGAAGTAAATGGTGTTGGATGATACATTCGATTTCAAAAATCCAAAATTTATCACCCATTTGGATATTCAAGTTATTGTGAAAAACTTTTTGCGATTTTTCAAAAGTTTTTGGATCAAATTGATGAGATTCTGGCTAGCATTCTGAGTTGAATAATTATTGAAAACGACTTTTTTGACAGACATTACAGAAAGTTAATGGAATGGAAATTAAAGATTAAATAATTGATGTTTGAAAAATTGCCATAGAAAACATTAGACGATTCCCGCAAGTTCGTAAAGATTCCAAGTTTTCAAAAACAGTTTAGAAAGATAGAAATTGATTGATAAAAATTCTGTACAATTCCCAATAATTTCAAATTCCATACAACAAACAAAAATATTCTATAAAGATTTCGCGTGCAAATACGATCTTCAACAATTACGAACCTCATTTTCCGAGATTTCATGAATGCTTGAAAAATCTTTTAAAAATATTTCACGTTTAGATTAGAAAAAAACTTGTCACCTTGACGTTGGCGAGTGTTTGCTAAATTATTTTGAATTCGTCTCGACTCAATCCATTCGCACGTCGATATCTAATTTCTAAAATTCGTATAAAGAATGGAGTTACCGAAAACGTGGGTATAATATCAAGTCGGAAATAACCAGCTTAGGTAGGCGGTGTTGCCCGCCTTCCCTCCGACTAATCGAGGGCGTAATTGTGTTAAAATCGAGTTTCTCCACGTCCCGGAGGATAAAACGAGCTCTAGATCCTGCTCTCGACGTTTCACCGGTACATAATATAAGACGAGCAGACTAACCAACTTAGGGTTCTTCTCCTTTGATCGAGTGGCTGCGGAGTTGCGAGAGATCGGATCCGCGGTGAAATGGGGGTGAAAGTTTATACCTTTACATAATACTGATAAACACGCAAAAACTCTCTCCGAATTCCCATCACGCGCACGCTTACTCTTAAAGACTTCTGACGATCGCAGCCCGGAGGCAAAAAGTAAACCGGAAAATTTACCATCCTAGAGAAAAACTGCTTGCACAGGTGATAATAATTCACTTAATTATAATATAATTTACTCACAATTGTAAAAAAATTTTACTGGCCATGTTTCACGATCAGCACTCTTACATTTAATTATATTTGATATAGCTGTTTTCCAAGCTTTTCAATATGAAATTTATATTCATATTGATGTGTATTGATCAGAAAATTTTACACAAGTTATTCCACAGAGGCAATTAGATTTACATACATGTTTGTAGGTCTGGTACATAAATCTTAAACTTATAGTTATCTTATTTCGCTGAATAACAATTTTAAAAAATTTCTAATTATCATCAGACATATTTATTACCAATGCCTATAGTTGACATTAAAAAAACAAGATCATAAAACGAAATTTCAAATATTTCAGTCAATCTCAGAAACAGAATTTAAAAATCCAAATTTCAGTGCTATATATTACATCTAATCAACTCCTTCAATTTTTTTTATCAATATTAACAGATGTGATAAAGCTATTTTGAGTAAATTTTAGTAATATTTTATCGTTTTTTTCTTTTCTTCTTTTATTCGAATCAGTTTACTTCAGTCATGTCAATCGGTCTGGATTAAAAATATTTTAGACTTAATGAATTGTTTTGTGTGGTCTCTCCCATGATGGTGAATAAATTTTCACTAAACATCGTGCAACCCTTAGCATAAACGTGTTCTTGTTTCACCCTCACCTGTGTCATAGGTGTAATAATTCTCCATAAACCACAGAGCATTATTTATGGCCAATCTAGTCATAAGACGACGCCTCTTCGCATGCTTGCGTATTTAGGAGATCCTGCACCGCGCGTTCTTGTCTTGCTCGTGTACGGGGAAAAACTGAAACTATTTTTTTTTATTATTATTTTTTTTTTCTGTGCTAAAGGGGCAAAAAGAGATTCTTCATATTTATTAACTGATCAAAGGAATGATTAACGTAAAAGTTGAACGATTTACAGAATCGCAACGGATTCAATGATTTGATTTTTTTTTTTAAACGAAAATGAAGCTTATTGGACTGAACTAGAAAAATCCAGCGATTGTCGCTATAAAAAAAATTAAATTAGACGAATTGCTGTGAAATTTTTGTAACGACAATTAGCAAGAAGGCTGTGATAATTTAAGCGATTATTAACTTGTCGAAGGGTTATCGTTGGCCTTTGGGCGGTAATGGAATGCGAAACTGTTGCTATAGATGTATCGCGATTCCTCTCTTTGACCGAAGCGAAGGAGAATTCTCCGGATTGCGAAGCCGCGGCTAAAACCGTATAATTTTTAGACTCACTTCAGGCTCGGTTTCGCCTTGCGAGCTTGCGGTTGTCCCGAGGTAACCAAAGGCGTAGATGGTATGCTTTGATTGCCTCGTCTAGTGGCTTTGCCTCAAATCGGGATTGCTGGAATAATCAGATGGCCGAGCTGCATGTCAATGCGGATGCGAAATTCATTACCGTGCAAAAATTTCTGACGAGAATTAATCAGCTAAGAATTATACGAGCTTTTTATCGGATAGGAAGAAAAAAAAATTAATAATCATCAGCTATGCGAAAATGCGATGATAATTTCAGGTTATTCGGCTATAACTTTTCAACTCATTGCACTCCTGTAAAAAAACTTTAGACTTTTGAGAATAAAGAGGCCGATTTTTCGTGACTTGGTGAATAATCGTGGCAATTTTTCTTTTACCGATCATCGATTTCCAGGTCACTAAATGATTGAATAACTTCTCGATCTTCAAACTACCCGAAGTGAAATCAGACGGTTGAAAAAATTTAAACTACCCAGGGATCTTCCCAAATATCGATATTTTTTGCGACTTGGTGAATACTCGGACCGATTTTTCTTACCGATCATCGATTTCCAGGTCGCCTGGCTACGAGTCGACACGCAGACGATCCTGACGATAACGAACCACGTGATAACGAAGAACTACAGGATAGCAATAACAGTGAACGACCACCGGACATGGCAGCTGCACATCCGGGACGTTCGAGAATCGGATCGGGGCTTCTACATGTGCCAGATAAACACGGACCCGATGAAGTACCAGACGGGATTCCTGGACGTTGTCGGTAAGCTGTACGCTGCGATTCACCCGAGAATAACGGGGCGATGATTCGGCGTCATCCCCGATGATTTACGGGCTTAAAACTTTGCCCTAGGATTTATCTAGCGGAAAACTGCAGCCGAGAGAAATAATTCTATACAGTTATAATTGCTGAAAAATCTAGCAAAGTCGATTGTAACCAATTGGTTGGTTTAAACATTGTTCACAATAACTAAAAAATTTGTTCTGCAAGTTACTGTCAAGTTCGATTTTAATTGTGATGACTGAATCTTCTGGTTATTGCAACGTCAAATCTGCCGGTTTTTTTAGTTTTTTTTTTTTTCAGTTTTGTTTTCTTTCTCTCACATTTGGCTTAATACATTTTTTTTTTCACTTAAATAAATCATCAAGGTAATTTGAGTTGAGCATGGAATCACGTGAACGGTTAAAAAGTAATAAGGGAATCCATACCTCTTTCTTTTTTTTTTTTTTTTTTTTGTAAAGCATCGCTTCGATTTCAGATTTTTTGAACCGATCATTAATTAATGATTGAATAATTTCCACAATATAATCTCAATGCCATATTCTTTACAAAATGCATATATGACAAAATCTGTGCGATGTTTATTTAGTCCTAGGTGACCAGAGCACACTTTTTGACAGTATCAAGATCACTTTGCGTGAATTCCCGAATCAATTTGAACTTAAAAAAACATTATCGTAATTCTTAATAATACTCTTAAATCGGTTACGTAATACTCAAGTTATCTTATCATGAATTTATCGTTACACCGAAATCAAATCATCGCAATAGCTAGAAAAAAAAGAAACATATATAAAAAAAAAAAAAAAAAAAAACAGTACGAGTAACTTTGTCATCCAAATGCATGGCGACACAGATAAAATTTTTTGGTTACAGGTAGAAAACTAATTTTTTTCATACTTTACCCCGAACGATACTCTTCGATTATGGTGAATAGTGAAAATATTTGAGGAATGTATTCGTAAATGGATAATTTATCTCGACGCAGTTCCTCCGGACATCGAGGACTATCCAACAAGCACAGACATGGTCGTCGGGGAGGGCAGTAACGTCACTCTTCGATGCTCCGCAACCGGATCACCGAAACCCAATATCACGTGGAGACGCGAGGACGGAAGTCTGATACAACTAATGGGTCAGAGCAAGGAAGGTGAGTGGAGATCAGGTTCGAATTTATGTATATTTATTCTCAAATTATGATTTATTCAAATTTTATTTTAAATTGTATAATACAAAAATAGAAATATTGTTTTCCGTTCAATTTTTTTTTTTTTTTTTTTTTTCAAATTATAGTAATTTCATCAATTTTTGATGTGGAAGTAACCTTAATATTATTAATTATTATCGTTGTATCATTATCTTTAATTGTTTGGTATTCGGAAGCTGATGTTTGTATTTTACCAGCCTTTGGAATAATTTCACATATTATTTCTTCCTATTTCGTGTATTTAGAAGCAGGATCAGGGACTAGAAACGAAAATAACGACGAACACGTCAGTCGATTTTTCCCGGCTTTCCTGCATCTAAATTTTTCTTTTTTTTTTCCCGTTATTTCATTTATTACATATCAATGCAACCAATTGTCAAGTAGAACGAATTTAGACATGCATTTATTATGTATCATATAGATTACAATAAACTTTAATTATAGACAGAAGATTCTCTTTCGTATTAAGAGATAAATTTTTCTGTATAGTACTTCTTTTTCAATTTCAAATCTATCGACATTGACGAATTCAGGCTTTCGAATTTCTGAAATGTTTTCATAAGAAAAGTCGAAAACGACAAACTAATGAAAAGAAGAGTCCTTTGTTCGGGTAGAAAGCTGGGACTTTGTATTATAAATTCCTTACCTTTTTCATTGATGTGTAACCGATTTGGGGATGGAAACCGGTAAATCGGAAAATATCAAAAATAAAAACTTCCTCAAAATGAATTTTTACCCGTTTATCATTTCAGAGAATTCGAGAATCATTAACTTTTTTGTTAAATCTTTCGTAAAACAGAGAAAAGTGATGAAAAATCTCAGCTGTAAACAGTCTTAGCAAAAAGTTTGCGGCAAATTTTTTCTCCTTTTCTTCTTCTTCTTCTCTGACAAAGTGAAAACTGATGAATAGAGTTTAACTTTTTAATCTAGACGAATGATTGACGGTTTGAAATATTCGCAAGAAATTCCGTCTGCTATTTCCATTTACATAAAATTCATCCGTCAGAATTAATTCTCAGCAGATAAATACGAATGTAATTTTTTCTCTCTTTCTCTTTCTATTCATTCTCTTCGCCGAACGATTCCAATCCTTTTTTATTTCCATTTCTTACGTTTTTTTTTCCCGACGTATAATACACGATGTATTGATGAAATCTCTTTGCTCCTGAGCCAGGAAAACGAATTGTAAATAAAATACCTCGTCTCGTTGCTTCAAGACACAAACGTATACAATGCTCCAGCCTTCTTTTTATCCTGGCTACTTTTCTTCTCCTCAAGTGCTGCAGAACAATGCATTCCTGCAGATTCGAGACGTCGCTTCGACAAGGACAGTTTTTCCTCAAACCGATCAGCCGTCGGGATTTGTTCGAAAACAAAAGCTCGTTTATCCATGAAACTCCGACCATGTATGTCCGTCCCATCTGCCTGTGTGTATGTCAGCACTGAAAGTACCGAAAATCGATCCTCTTTTCAGGACTTATTTAGAGAGATGAAATACCAGGCTGGAGGAAAAATTAAAAGATAATTTTTTTGCTATTATCATTATGTCGATAAAGTTAACGCATGGAGACAACTTTGTTGTTTGATACAGAAAACGGTCTCGAAATTGTCGGGTCTTCGTATTTGGTGGAAATAATATGGTGTTTCAAAATATTACGACCTTCGTTACACTTTAGGATTTGAGGGAAATGAAAATTTAGAATTTTTAAATTCCCTAAACGGTCAGAAAATCGGAATTTTTTTCTATTTGCGAATAATATAATTATAAATCTACGCGTATGTGTGTATAAATATGTTTAACCACATTTTTTAAAAATACTCTAAGACTTACGGCTGACTAATTAATCACAGACTTAATTCTCGCTTGATCGGAATTTTGATTATTCCTAATTTTTCTAATTTTCTAATTCCTGATCAATTATTTTTCCGATTGCTAATTTTTTCTGCTAATCGTCCCTGCTTGATCAATTTTCGATAATTCAGGAATTCCGATTCATCCATTCTTCGATTACACAATCATTTTTCGGATCAAACTTTTTTCCAATTAATCCATTAACTGGCTCTTCAAATCAATCGCTTTTATCAATTAATCGATTCGCCGGATTTTCCAAACAATCGAAGTCTACGATAATTCATAAAAAAGGCCGGCTTATCGAAATTTCGCGTGTTAAAAATTTTCAAGAAACAAAAACAAATAAATGGAAGAAAAAAAGAAAGACATTTACTCTAAGAGGAAATTCTAAGGCACTCGCTGCGCGTCTTGCAGAGTCGAAGGTCGAAATGTTTAATCATTATTCAACCACCATGGAAATGGGATATTATTCGGAACAAGGAATAACGCGTACTGATTCGAAACCGGCTGTATGACTATCGCTTCGGGCATAATTCAACACGTACGCTCGACCTGAAGGGTGAAGTCAAACCCCCAAACCCTCGTGGCCACAAAGGGACCACGCATCCTGACTCAGGATTCGAAATGACACGAGCACTCCGCGCTGAATACATGCATACACATCTACAGGAGGCATAATATTTTCCCACCCCCGGCGTCAAACCCAATTCGGTATTTCTCATTCCAAGCAGGATTTCGACGACAGGATCTGACAAGGATTCACTTTATACGATCAACGATTTTCACCTCTTGTCCGACAGGATTCTTCTCTTAATTTCCTGCAGTGTAATAAGTCGAATTGCAATCCGATTGAAAAAAATAATTACACCAAAGAAATAGTGATAATAAGATTCCAATCAATCGTAAGTGCAGCCTGAGCTCGAAAATATTCATAACGAATTTTAAAAGTTCTCAGTTTGCAAATTTTTCAGAGAATGAAAAAACGATCTTTTTCTTTTCACGTCAAATGATTGACAGAATGTAATTTCTGATCCAGATTATCGAAATTTTCAGATAATAGACAGACGCAATTGTTTAACTTACGTATTGGATTATTAAAAGAATCAGGTTATTGTTAAGATAATTTTTATCTCGCGAATTTTTAGTGAACAGAAAAACACAATATTTCAATTTCCATCTCAAATAATCGAGAGAAACAAGGGTAAGTTACGATTTATAATTTTTGGTTTATAAATGTCCTGCAGAGAATAATTGAAAGGACCAAATCTTGGAAAATATTAATTTGGAAAATTTTTAGAGAATAGAAAAGTAGAATTTGCAAAATTTTACCTTCACTTTTTCACAGAATCAAATTATTGATGAAAATTCTGAGGGTCTATTTTTTTTTTATCCAAATTGTAAATACAGTTTCTCAATTTTCACCATGAAAACTTGAGAGAATATTGAATTACAAATAAAGATAACGAAAATGATCAGAGATGATAAAAAAAAGTCTTCAACTCTTACCTCGAGTAATTTAGAAAATTTTGAATTAATTTGCAACTTCTCAAGATTTTCATATCGTGAATAGAATTTTCATTTTCTGCATCGAATAATGAAGCGAGAGCCGTGAATTAGAGCTAAAATTTGTGAAACTTTTCATCTTACAAATCGTAGCAAAAGTGAAAATAATGATATTCAATTTTGGCTTTCAATACTTTAAACAATCTACACCAGAATGCATAAGTAAAAAAACATATTTTCCGCACCTTCGTACAATTCAACTGGATGCATTCGGGTCAGGGTGGCTTTATTTTAAGGGTCGGAAACTACGAAGTTTCAGGACTGCAGCCGCTTTACGATCCGTACGCGAAACTCCGGTGCTGCTGCTGCTGGTTGCACCGACTCGAGAAAACTTATTAACAATTTTACGACTCTTCTGTCGTCCGTCGTCGCGAGTGTTACGGGACACGGAAAACCTGTAACAAACCCTCTGCCCCAAAGTTAATACTAAAACGCCCCGGCGAGCGAATTTTGTCGCCCCTATTTTGACTAGCGCGTGGAATTTTTACTTCTCCTTGTATTTTGGTTCTCAATTTTTAAACGTAAGCAGGGATATTATAGAAATTAGAAATAATGATTCCGGAGATACTTCAAAACTGAGAGAAAAAGAGAGAGATTCTTCGCTCCGAGTTTTCACACAATTTTACGAATAATCTAGCTATCGAAAAGAAAAAAAAAAACTGATAGAAAAACATTTTTTTCTATTTCTAACTATGAAACTAAAGGATTTTTACGAATATAGGACCGGAGATGGTTTTCGTTTCTTTTTTGACACCGTTTACCATTTTATTGGTGAAATTCAAAGTCACCCCCACACCTCCGTCCTCCCCCCCTTCCTAGGAAAATAATGGGTTTTGAAATTTGACGTGAAGTTTGGCGAAGGGAAGGCGAGTAATGAGAAAGAAAGACAGGAATCGTATAGTCAGAAAAAAGAAGGAGAAGAAAAGAAAAGAAAAGGATATTCCACTTCCTGCAGGCTCACAAACGATGAAAAACGGTTCTTATATAAATTTCGAACCCTTATAATTTATATACGCACTGCACACAAGTTTAATACCATGAATTACCAACCCCCGTTGAAAAGAGATCAGAGGAAGGAAAAGCAATGTGAAAAATTTGAAGGAAATTTTACACATTATGTGTATTATACATATATATATATATATATATGCACACTAGGGTATTCCTTATTCAGGGTGTCGACGAATTTTTGCCACCCCAACCCCCAAATCAACTTCAAATTATTAGAAAATAATTACCTAATTTTTCAGATTTTTATCTCAACTCTAAGATAGTCCGCTTTATGATCGAAGTTTCTTATGGAAATAACATGAGGGAAACTTTTTTTCTCAGTATATATTTTCTTGTAAAAGTAATATTGTTGAAAAAAATTTGTAGCCGTGAAGTTTTAGTCGGCAATAGTGCTACTGTCTGGGAAAAAATTCACATAATCATCTCACGCAATCTCGACGAATTGCACACCCTAGAAATCTGACCCTTTTTTTTATTTAGAGGAAGTGCAATTCGTCTAGATTTGCTGACATCGTGATGTAATTTTTTTTTATAGATAGTAGCACTAATGCTCACTAAAACTTCGCAGTTACAGATTTTTTTAAATATTATTACTCTCGCAACAAAATATATACCGAGAAAAGAAGTTTTTCCCATGTTATTTCCGTAAGAAACTTCGATGACTAAGCGGACTATCCCAGAGTTGACGTAGAAATCTGAAAAAATTTGGAAATTGTTGTCGAATAATTTGAAGTCGATTCGGAGGGTGAGGTGTCAAAAATTCATTAACACCTTAAATAAGGGACACAGAGAGAAAGAAAAACAAGAAATGAGAAAAGTAAATTTCAGTTTAAGAACGTGAGTCGATTATGCGTTATCTTTTTTGCAAAACTGATGAAGAATATACGAATAAAGAGAGAAAAACGTCACCCGGAGTAAATCGATTCGTTTAGTATGCTCCCTGGTGTTTGAGTTTTTCTCCCCTCTTCACCCCATAATTTTCTTCTTCGCGTTACCCTTGACTAGTTCTAATCCTCACTTTTCTAACTTATACGTCGCGAACTTGTTGCTTCTCATCCTGCAATCAATGTCGCTCCCTCGGGTGTCACCAAGATCAAGATCCGCGTCTCTTCCGCATCCTGCACTCGACGATTTCCGTGAAAGTGGCAAAATTGCGAATAACTTGGAACTCGGTAAGGCCGCGAAAGTGTTGAAAAGAAATCAATCGCGAGAACTGTGACGCACACGCATTGTATGGTATATGTATACATACTATACCTATATATACCGATACCGATAATCGCTAACGCGACGGTCGTTGTCAACGGGGAAAACTTTTCCATTCCCATTTACTTCCTCCTCGCTTAATTTCATCATTCGGTTTCGAGAAACTACTTCGAGACAGAGTTCTAGTTTCGCAATTTTCTTTTATTCTCATTTCTTTGTTTCATTCTATTTTCTTGTCCTCTCGTTTCACTCTCCGTTTTCCCTTTCCGCGTAGTTTTCCCCTCTTCGATTCCTTGAAACAGCCTCCCCGATACAAAACATCCCAACAATCTTTCTCTTTCCTCTTCAAGACACACGCGTGTTGAAGTTTATTTCCCTGGAATTCGAAAGGATGTTACTTCTATCAGGCTTGCAAGAAAAGGAAAAGTCGCAAAACAATAAATCAAAAAAAAAAAATATCCGTTCTACGAATAATTACGATAACCATTATTTTCATTTATTTTTCACGCTTTTGAAGAGACCTGAAATTATCGATATAATTTATATCGAAATCCCAAGTAAAAAAAACCAGCAAATATCCTCAAACCGAGCATAGAAAAATAATGAGGAATAAAAAAAAAGAAAAAAATAAAACCAAAAACGCGAAGAGAAAAAGCTTTTCTAATCGTATGGAAAAAATTAATATACTCGGTGTTCCAAGGGATAAGGTTATGTAAAATTTGGCGGGAGAATAACGCGGGGAGCGATTCGCGAGCGTGAAACACGAGCACAGTTCTCTTTTTATTGGCAATTAGCTAAGAGCAGAATCGGAGAGGAAAGCCTTTGACCCTTTCACGAGCAAACGGGAGGCGGTCAAGCGGTTTTCCCGATTTTCCCGCTTTTCCCGGGTCACTGTACATCCGACGGTGCTGCCCTCGTCTGCGAAAACTTGGATCCCGACCGGCCGCCGCTTTGCAATAACGCAAATTACCTGCCGACAAAGATCGTCAGACGTGCAAAGCCCCAAAACTCGGATACTCGTCTCCGCTTTCGAAGTGAAGATTCGCTTCGCTGGTTTCTACCGTCGTTCTGTGAATCCCGAAGCGTAAACATTATCTGCATCAAATTTTCAAGAACTATATGTACATACGTGGGACATTTTATGTCATCTCGACCGGGTCTTGACACTCACGTATTTTTAGCCGTCCCGAAGTTTTTTGCGAGTGTAATCGGATTTCAGAAACACCTGAATTCATTTTTTAACATTTTCTTTCGATGAATTCTTTTGAAGCAATGATTATTGAAAGTTGTGAAAAAACGTGACGATTTTAAAACCTGAAAATGAAACGATAAATGCTATATTTTATTTCGATTCTTTCAGGTGTTTGGACGTCTTAAACATTTTTTATTTCACCTAAGCGTCGAATAATTTTGTGCAAGAATGATCGGAAGCAAATGAAAAAACTAATTCACCTGTTTTTTTAGGTAAATTTCAGGTAAAACTCAAGATCTGAGGGTCAGAACCTTCTCGAGTTGACATGTAATGCCTCGTATATATGCCCCTAATTCAAGTTCAAATTCTGAACAATTCTGGAGAGAATGGTACTTTTTGACTTAATAGTGTTGAACTACACACACTAGGTTGGTCCTTAATCACGATGTTGACGAATATTTTCACATGAGAGTTGTCATAAAAATCCGAAAAAAATCAAGGAATTGTTTTTTAATTATTTGGAGTAGATTTGGGGGATGGCTCGAGATAAATTCGTCAACACCCCAAAGAAAGACCACCTCAATGTACACATAAATATACATATACCTTTATTTTCATGAATATATGTATACAAGCAGAATAAATAGCGGAAGTTTATATATTATTCATTAAAAAGTTTTCATTGTCCGATTTTTATAAATATACCGACAGTGAAACTTTTCTCTGTACTTCCGCCTTCTCTCTCTTCTCTTCTTCCTTATGGCTAACAACCCTTCGCGTCGTTTCCATACATGTGTACACGTTTATATATATATTTACTACATACGGGACTTGTCCTCATAACGAAGGCGATTTTTCACCCCTGCGTGCCTCTTCAACACCGTTTTTTCTCCGCATCGGCCTCTTCTCGTTCCATTTTCATTCCGCATCATATGCCTCGCTCTAACAGCTCACCGTCAAATCGATTACACGAATTCACCCTTCACCGCCTCGCCTAATGACTCTTACCGATTGATTGGAAATAAAACGGACGAAACTCTCCGACCCAGATGACCTAAACTTTTTACAACACCGGTAACAGGCTTTATTACAATATTCGCGTAACACTCGAGTTATTCTTCACCCCGTATTCGTTACCTAACCCCTTATATTCTTCAGTTACCGAATTGAGATTTTCGCGTTTTAGCTTTCACGTCATCATTCGTCCTTCAAATGGTTCGCATTGTCCTTTTGAAATCTTCTTCGTACTTTCGTTTACAAATTTTTATTCCCCCTTTTCGGTTCTCAGCTGAATTCTATTATACTATAATAATTGATGGATGCAAATTTAGAATCAGATATATAAGAGTAAAGGGATCAAATATTTTTCAACCCCTCATTCGATCGAATGTAGAAAAAAGAAGGAAAAAAAATCGAAATCCAAAAGAAGATAGCAATCATAATAATGATAATATTTTAATTATCCGATGGATATCTTGAACCTTTTTCTCACTGTGTGATCCTTTTCTTCCCTAAATTCGATACAACATGTCCAAGTCAATTATCGCGACGGTGATAAGCCGTCGGCATGCAGGATCGGACGATAGGCGATCAGAGCTCGCTGAGCTCGGTGATTAATTGCGATAATTATGGAGGCACGCGATGACCCGAGGAATACATATGTATATAGAATGGGAGAGAATGCGGAAACAGCCTCGAAGGCTAATAAGCGGTGTGCGTGACGGGCCGATAACGTCGTGGATAACCGATTTCTATCCGCTTGTCAGAGACGTTGGCACTTCGTGACTTCGTGACCCATTCGTTCAGGGACGACGATGAGAGAAGAAGAGGAAGAATATTAATAATCGGCTTGTCAAAAGCACAAGACTGTCGTTTGAACGACATCTTTTGGCACAAGATTAATTTTTTGGAAATAAAATCGGTACAAGATCGGCTTCCGAAGAACATAAAAATACAGTTTTTTGAATCCAATCTCGAATCATTGGAGTAAGCAGTTTATGATGTGAATTATGAAAATCCCGAGTCACTGTCTGTTCCTCATATTTTGGACAAAACCGATTTTTTGGTAACAAAATCATATATAGACATAAAAATACGACTTCCCAGCTTAAATAATTCTGGGTATCAGGAGACTGAAAAGAAATGTGAAAATCCCGAGTCGCTATCTCTTTCTCATATTTTCAGCGAAACCGATTTCTTGGGAATAAGTTCTCGATTTTTTGCTCTACCTGATAAAACTATTTTTTCTGGAATCGAAAACTATTGGAGATAAAAATTCTGAAAACTCACTTCATGAGTATGCACTTTGGAAAAATCGGTGAGATCAATCTATCGTTATTTTATTTACTTATTATTTTTTTTTTTCATTCTGAGAACATTATCAGCCAAAAACGATTTCGCTCGATCCTATTCGCGGAACCGTTCTTTTCTGATAAACCGGTCATTTCCAATCCGCTGTGACAGTCGAACGAAAAGAGGAATGAGAGCAACGATTTATCGTGCGCATATTTTTCAGTCGCTTCGGTTGAAGGATCGGTATACAACATCACGAGGGTTAATCGCCTCCACATGGGTGCCTATCTCTGCATCGCATCGAACGGCGTTCCGCCCACGGTGAGCAAGAGGATTTCCCTGATAGTGCACTGTGAGTGTCGCCGATTAATTTTTTTAATTTGTCTCTAATTTGTCTCACGTTTTTCTTTGTTTTCTTTTTTGGTAAATTTCTACGTTTCAGAATTTAACCAAAACGCCAGATTGCATTCTGATTGCGATATTTTCATCCCGGTTGTAAAAGGAACGAATTTTTTCGCATCTTACAGATACGATTTGCAATCTTGATCAATCCGCTTTGCGTCTTTCGTTGCTTTTTTTTTTTTTATTTCTTTTGAAAACGAATCAAAAACGTCTTCAGGCGAAACGTCGCATTTCTAGACACACGTCGCTCGTTTCATCGACTTTTTTCGACTCATTTAATGTCCTAACAAAAGTCCTTGCTGATTGCAGTCCCGCCGATGATTTCTGTCCCGAATCAGCTGGTGGGAGCCCGTCAGGGTCAGCAAATGACCCTCGAATGCACCTCGGAAGCCTATCCAAAGTCCATCAACTATTGGACCAGGGAAAATGGTGAAATGATAACAAAGGGTGAGTTCTGAGAATTTCGGTATCGATTAAATGAAACGAGGGTATTTTTTTCGTTTTTACTTTTTCCATCAGCGTTTCGTTTTTTGAATATTTTTTTTCGGCTAAGAAAAAAAGCAATACAATTATTGCAATTCGATTTTTGATTTTTTTTTTTTAGCAAGGAATTGTCCAGCTTAATAACGACACCAGAATTTTATGAGAAAATTGTCGAAGATATCAAGAAGAGAAGACTTTCTTCGCAAATTGGTCTAAAGTGAGAAAATGAAATTTCATCGCTTCGCACTTCTGAAAATAAGTGAAAATCATTATCTTTTTTTCAATTTAAGTGGAGCAGGCTTGCAGCAATTGACTCGTCCGCTGATAAATTAGGGAAGTTGGAGCGCAGACGACGCGTCTCGAGTTACCGTCGACACGCGGGGCTCGAGGCGGGGGCGGGGGCGAAAACGAGGGATAAGAATTCCGCGGCAAATTGTACACGAGTCGAGGCACCCCTTTCTCTAAACCGGGGCCAATTACACCGACGACATCGCGTGATTAGGGCCACGCAGGCACGGATGTAATTAGAACCGGGGCCAAGCGACGCGTTTCCTCAACGCAACCCTTTCCCCCATCCTCAATAATTCAACTCACCCTCATTCCACTCGCAACTACAATCAGGAAACAAGTGAGAAAAACCTGGTCTCTGCGGTTTACAAAAAATCTTGAATTCTCATGGCATTTGGAAGTTTTTATTTTTTTTTTATCGGCTTTCGAAAAACCAAGTAGCCGTTTAAGCCGCTAATTATTTTCTCTGGCTTTTGAGCACCGGGTACAAGTTGTTTTAATCTGTCTCGAAGAAATTCATTATCATTTTGCTATATTAGAAAGAAAAAATAACTTTTGGGGCATGACAGACCTCTTCAAAAAATTTGTCAAAATTATTATTATTTTGTTTTTTAAATAAACTCTGCATCCTTTGATTCTACCTGTATTAAATAAATCGTAAAAGAATGTTTCATACTCGAATTCAATATATATAAAACAAACGTCTAATAATATCTCAATTAAAAACAAAGCAAAATTTATCAAATTTTTTTGGTGGCTCCGTCGTGCTCCTACAAGGTTGTTAAGAAATTTGAAATTCTACGGGGCTTTAAATTATTTTCATGGTGTTTCGAATATTCTTATGGGTTGTTGCGGGGTTTTCAAAATTCTTATGGGCTGTTGAGAACAAAAATGTGTCGAGCTTTATACTGTATTATCTATCTACGCGATTTATATTTATATGAGTAAGTGTGAAATGGAATTTTAAAACGCGTGCAGCTTATTATCACGAAAATAAATATTCGTCGCAGTTATCAGAAAGCCTGCTTCGCGCGGCTCGAACTCGCGAATTTCGCCTCAGGATATCTCACACAGTTCGACCTGCACTGTGTATAAGGTACACTATTACCCCTAACGCAGTACCGATAAGGCTGCTTATACCCGATACTATATATCTCCTTTGGGGCAAATACATCGTCGTAAATACATCGGCATGGCGTATATAGAGATCCTGGTCGTCCACCCTCTTGCTCGATAACGAGACGATGGCGTGACCTCGAAGCTCCAATTTTTCCGCACCCTTCGAGCCTTCCTCTCGCCATTGTTTTTTTCACGGTGTACTCTGATTCTCCTCATTTCTTTTTCAAACTATTTTTTTTTCGCGTATTTAATCGGGAAATGAGTTTTTAATGTAATCTCGTTTCTTACAGTCTATATTGCTAATTTTTTTTTACATGAATTAACGATACAAAGCAGCAACCGTTTACACAAAAGTAATTAACACCGTCAATGTGTTGTTTTTGATTTATTAACCAATTTTTAAATGTAAAGTGACGTATATGTCTTTCTCTCTCTTTTGCCAATCGGATTTAAAATTTTCGTCAAAAAAAAGGTGACAAACAAAAATACGTATCATTCTAGATTCATTACTCACTGAGCCGCGAGTAAATTTACTGCAGCTGCTAATTATCACTTGAGAGCGTAACGTCGGATGTTAAATTCAAAAATGACATTCTCGTCGACTCGGAATCAAGTTTACCTGTAGGTATAGATATACGTTCTTTCTTATAATGGCTCGAGCAGCGTAGCTAATGTAGAGCGAGTTATACTGGAGCATTGAGATTCTGCTGCATGCAACGAGTATTAATTGTTTCGTTTTCTACTCCACAGTATTATTCATCTTCCGTTATGAATATCCTTACACTCGCTCACAATTGAACTCGAGTTTGTTAGATATCAGGGTAATAACAATAATAATGACAGCAAGAAACGCAGCCATAATCTACAGTAATAATTGAAAACATGAATAATCACAGTAAGAACGGATTAAATGAAATGTGATGGAGTGCTTTATGACAGGCATTTTCATACGACCGACGCTTTGCTTCTGCCAACTTTATGTACCCAATTTTTTTTTTTCTCTTCTCCACGCTACGATGTGCAAGGTTTTCTATTCAACCGGTCGATTGTTTTATTTTATTATTATTTTTTCTCAGTGAAACCAGGAAGCGAGAGAACGAGAGATATTTCAATTCAATTCATGCAATAATAAAGTGCAAGTTCTAAAACATCTACGAAAGCTTTCATCCGGAAATATAAACTTTCTTGTTATTTATAGCGGAGAACTGATGCTGAAGGATTATAAAATCGTTAACGGAACATTGTTCGATTGAAGAAAAAAGAAAAAAAAAAAAAAAATGTTCGCAGCATTTGATATTTTTCGCTCGCTTAGTTTTTATCGCACCACAAACAAGCTGATTTTTTCTTCGATTTACGCCGGTCCTTCGACCGCGGAGAAAAAAGAAACAACTTTTGCAATTTTGTCCCATCTTCTGTTGAATCTGCTACGCCATCTCCTAGGCGTGATTGGAACCTTTTCACGGAGCTTTTACTCTCCTGCAGACGGTACAGAGAATATATAAGCTGGTGTGCAAATTTCTTTAAAACTTGGCGGAAGTGAAAATTACAATTTAATCGGTTTCATAATAGCGACGAGAATGTGCGAGAGGAAAAAACATCGAAGACTCGAAGCAAACCACAAAACTATCGAAATGGAATTATTTCAATGTGTGTATAATTATCAAAAAAGTTATTCTACCGTTGCAGTTATTTAATGGAATTTATAATCTGATTTCTTTTTCTTATCAAACCGTTTTCTACAAGTACCGGGTAATTTTGTTTCAGGTGATAAATACGAACCAGTGCTACTCGACAAAGAGTACAAAGTAACGATGAAATTGACGATAAAATCTGTGTCGGCAAACGATTACGGATCTTACAAATGCATATCGAAAAACTCGCTCGGTGATACGGATGGCAGCATAAAATTGTACGGTGAGTTATCCTCGGAATCATAATAATTTTTCTTTCTTTTTTTCCTCTCACTTCTCCGTTGCATCGCATTTTTCGAATCAAAGCACACGCGATTTTTTTTCCCATATGTACAATCCGCGTTTCTCGCTGCAGAAATACCGAATCCGACAACCCCGAAGCAAAAATCAACGACGACGCCGATTCCAATCGTCAGCAAAGGTGAGCTTTTTCGATCCTCAGCTTATTGTGAATTTTTTCCCTCCCAATATCTTCACTGAATAATATTTTCATCATAGCAGTGGAGAAAAAGCAAAGAACGAAACAGAAGGCTCGTCTGAGTCCAGAAATATCCCGACCCAATGAAATCGCCGGCGATATTATCGACCCCTCGCAACCCGCGGCGAACAAGGACAGAGGTGAGAAAAAATGGAGAAGGAAAGAAAAGAAAAAATGAGATGTTGAAAAAAAAAAAAAAATCAACGATTTATCGCAGACTGGTCAGCTGGTATTAAATCGCAGTGTTTTTATATTTGTGAAATTGATTTTCTGTCTAAGTTTGCTTTTCGCTTAATTCAAATCCATTTTTATTGTAATCGTTCAAAAGTAAATACCAATTTCAGGATCTTCTTTTTTTTATCATGTAGGATTACGATTAACGGTGTTATTTTAGTCATAAACGAAATTAAACCGAAGGATGAATGAGATCAGAAATTGGGTAAAATCGATACTTTTTATCAATTTTATTACGAGATAATCGCACCTTGAGTATTTACCAGATTATTGTAATCGTAACCTGCGGAGATCTTCCTCAAAATACAAAAACAGAAAGTACTGGAATTTTATACAAAGAATCAATTAGGTATCGATGCTTCGTTTCGAATCCCTTCAAAATTTTTTAAAACTTAGTTGATTCGTTCGATTTCACTCTAGGATGGCTCCTTTAATGCAAGAAGAAGACTATTTTATGAAAAATTCACTTAAACAACATTTCTGTTTTTCTTTTAGCAGACCATTCGATGTTGTCATATGTTGATCACAATGAAAATCGGTGTAAATTATAAAATCCTCTATTCAACGATGACGATTTGAACAGAAAAGTGTTTCAATGAGTTTGTGAAAAATAGTGTTTTAAATAAAATCAGCCATCGTAGAGTGAAATCGAACGAATCCGAAATTTTTAAGATCTTTCTGCAACAAAATTCATAAAAAGTATCGATCCTTGCGAATCAACCCCCTTAATTTCACCCCTAGATATCCGGCTTCGGGATCGACACGAGGATTCCGGCGGTGGAGGATCCGAAGGATCTGCACCCCGAGACGACAACACGGCTCAGTCAATGTCGTCGAGAAGCGCAGCGATTTTGGGAACCGTCGAAGCCCTCCAGGCGATGGTTGTCCTGGCGATGATGTCCGCGGTGATGACGTAATCATTGCGGTCACCAAGATGAAAATAATAATTAGAAAAGGGAAAAGAAGCCCGTGACGAAACAAAACGAAACAAAAAAACTAATCAAAATTAAATCCGAAATGAAAACAAAAAATGTGAAACTAATACTCGCCAAATTTCCGAATATTCAAAAGGAAACGTGAACGTGGAAAAAAGACACAGATCAAGATTTGATAATTCAGGAAGCCATTTTGTCACATTTTATGCAATGAATTTCCAATTCTCTCAGCAATATTTTATGAATAAATAATTTTCGCCTCAAGCATTTCGGATTTTCTTGCCTGTAGAAATTCGATACGAGCATCGCGACTTCGCAAATATATAGGTATATACGCGAAACAATTGAGTTGATTAATTAAAGTCAATAATTAGCATTTGATTTACGTAATAAAGTACAGAGCGTTCGATTTGTTCACGTACGGGGAGTTCATACTTGACTTTTTTTTTATTTCCTCGACTCTTGCGTCGTCGTGCAAATTCAAGAATCTTGAATAACATAAACGTGAGAATATGAAATCAATCGGTTTACGCAATTGCAATTATAAAATGATTTCAATTCTTAAAACTATGTTTTTCCTGTAATTATTATTCCAAAACTGAGAATTGTATATATATGATTTTCGAGTGAATCACCCAATGATTCCTCAAGGTATATGTAAATACTAATTATTATACACCTATCATAGCAATGTTCTGTAATGTATATCCGCATGTGAATATATATAGGGTGAAATAGAATTACGTAATCCCATAATTAGGTTATAGATCGATCACAATCCTATATATTTCGCCGTATATTATAACGATCATAAAATAGATGTAACCGGATATATTTGTAGTAAGAAAATTGCACGGAAGAAAAGAATTAAAAATATGAAACAAAGAAGAAACTGAACGTAACGAAAATAAAAAAATTCAGCGAATATAAGTGAAGACGAAAATAATTAACAACACGATATTGACGTTCAATTATAAAAAAAATGTCCATTTTCATCGCGCAAAATGGTGAAACCCATGTTGATTTTTGGAGTCATAATTTTTCCGGGCTGCTGAAACCTCCTTTTTCGCAATAAAGTTCAATATTATATTATATTGTTATGAAAAAATCGTGAGAGCAGGATGTAAATATATCAAAGTATAAAGTATATATAGGTATATCTATGTACACACCCAAATAGGTATTAGATAGTCTAACAACTAGTTGTTTAAAACGCTGTGTATATAAAGTAGCAGTGCTAATTATATATGCCGTAATACATATGAGTAGAAAGTAAGTGTGACAAGTGAATTAACGATCGAAGAGAGAAGAAGACGACGAAAAGAAGTAGAGTGATACTAAGAAGCGACAATGAATCTGTCTGTTCGCCATAATAAGAATATAATATGTATATATGAAAAATTAGATTCATTTTAATTGTGATTTTGAATTTATTATTTTCTCTGATTAAAAATCTTACGAATAATATTATATTGTAATGTACAATGATGATAATAATTGAATGTGGTAAAACGAAGAGCTTGATCGAATTCACTTTCCGTATGAAATAATGCAATTATTATTATCTATAGTTAATAAAATTCTATATACCTACCCTAATCTGTAAAATAAATCTCCTGTCCGAGTGAAATAATAATATAATTTGTATCATATAGAATGTAGATTTGCAATTATCGCCGCATTATTTGAAATCATTTGATTGAAACAATGAAATGATATACATATTTGACCGATAAATGCGGTACAATGCATGTAACATATTATATAATATATGGATAAAGCATAAATTGTCTAATAATAATAACATGTAATGTAACATTGTAAAATATATAACGATAATGATTTCATGATGATGATAATAATAACAACAATAACAACCACAACAATTATAATAATAATAATAAAATAGTAATAATGCCTTTGTGTACGATAAAATATTATACAACTAATATTACATATAACGTGTTGTTTTATTCCGTATTATACATGTATAAATACATAGTTTTAATCGTCAGCTGCAATTTTGATTTTACATTTAAAGCGGGGTATTACTAAAAATTTTTGTTAAGTAATGACAAATGAAAGATTGAAAATTCTCCGTTTATGATTCCGCAGGAGAACCGTATTCGCGTGTTTTTGCAGCGGCCGAAAGGCATAAATTCACGACGGTATATAGTTTCTCCGTTAAATGCTAACCCCATAAAACTTGAGTGCACGGAATTCACGTGAGAAATCAGTTGAAGAAAAGCCTTCGACGTTGTTACGAGTGCAATTGCACCGCGAAAGAGTAACGCTACGAATTAGTTTAGAAATTGTTGCCTCACTCTGCTCTGTAGATTGTAAAAAACCAACCGACGTTGCAGTCTCCGACTTTAGACGGTGTAATTTGTTGCCCCCGAGATATTCTTGCCTGAACTATACGCTATAAAATTGTCCACCTTAGATTGCCCTCGTCTGGGTTTTTTAAATTTGTTTCGTGTTTATTTATTTCCTCTTTTTTTCTCTTCTACAAACTTAATGGAAGAAATAAATTCAAGAACGAAGAAACGAGTGGAAAAGGGAATTATTTATTTGGAGTAAGGAGCATTTCAAAATAGTTAAGTAAAGAAATGCGGTGTGATGAAAATTCTTTTTAATTCTGCAATTTTTTATTTCTCATACTGCACCTCATTTTTTTCTAATGAAATGAAATTCCGCTGAGAATCAATCATCAAATTCGTTTTCATAATTACAACGCGTTATGAAATGAATTGTTATAAATCAACTTTCAATTTTTGTATAATTATTTATTTATATTCTGTCATTAAAATTCTTTTCGGCTTCAAATGAAAACATGAAAATTCATTACCGTCGTATTTTGAATTTTTGGAATATAACCTGGATTCTTTGCAAGATATTCTGCCTGAAGTAAAATTAAAAAAAAAAAACACATTTTGAGTAACCACAAAGCTAAATATCGTGGTAAAAAATGTGTTCTTGGAAACCTGCAACAGTATCATCTCAAAAAAATCTTTGGTTGAGCAGATGGGAAGCCTCGAGCCTAGAGATGGCGGGTGTGGTTATTTCTGGTGTGGTGCACCGGTGATTTCACTTCATCAAACAATGTCACAATATTCGTACATCCATTTCCATCAAAAATTGCGATGTGGGTGGTGAGTGTGCAGAACTCAAATGAGTACACATTTTGGCACTGTAAATGAATTCAATCATGAACCATACAGGGAATACACATATTGGAAAGTGATCACTTCCATCGCTCTGCATCAACCATGGGTTAAAATTGTCCAGGAACTCGTGTGAGGTATGAGATGACAAGTGCGTGAATGGGTGTAAACAAAGAACAAACGAGTGCGGTCTGGAGAAAAAAATTATTTCAATGTCGGAAGGTAAGTTAACTTAGAATGGGATGATAGGAAGAAAATATTAAATATTCTTTGATTTTTGCAAGTCAATCTTGAACCCTTGATCGCAGTGAGTCATGACTGTGCTGATAGATTTTCCTCGGATAATGACGGCTATATGGCGTTCGAATAAATCAATTTCAGCATTTTTTCAATTTCGCGAAAGTTGCACTAAAAATTTTTAAAAGTACTTACCTTCCTTTTTTTCAAGCTGAAAATTTGTCGTCTTAGAATTGGTTCTGACGACCCTTTCTAGAGTAGTCCGATACGAGGGATTGCAAAAAAGCATTCAAAACTTTGTAGGGTGAACATCTGACAAAATAGGTGGAGAAAATTGGTAAATTTTTTTATTTATTGATTTCAATGCAGATTATGTATAGCAAGAAATATACAATATGATACAGATTGTATTCTGCAGAAGGGCACAAAAAAATGTAAGCGTGCATATATTCAAAGCATACAAACAAACTACCATCATGACGATTTCATATGGAAATTTGCGAATTCTACTCTAGACAATGTATTTTGAACTTCATCTCTACCCCGTATAGGGGTTAGAGTTATGATGTAATGTTTCTGTAATTTTTTTTCTCATTGATGTATTCCTGTAATTAAGTACGATTTGATAGATGGTTAGAGTAGGTACTATACACTGAAACTCGATGACATGTACAAGAGTAAAGGCATAATGAATAAACTGTAATTGTGTTCAACAATTTGTAACTTTTCTTCCCTACCTCATCGAGGAGCTGGTGCAGAACTTGTGTGATTCGGCCGTGACAGTTGATCTGTTGACGAGTGCGAGTTGAAACCAAGCGCGTACAATTCCTTGCAGAAGAAGAAGTCAGTAAAGTGTTTCGGGAGATGATTCTGGCATACTTCATTGTCAGCCTAATTTTAATTTGAGGAACCTAAAGGCGTAAGCAAGACTTCGTTGCAAGCGGAGAAATTCTGCGCGAGAATTCAATTAGTATCTTGCTTTCTGCAAGAAGATCATAATTTGCACTCGAGCAGCAAATACGACGCCAATGAAAGAAGAAATCAGCAGCAAAGAAATAACGGGAAAAATCTTGAGTTATACGGCTCTGACTTTTCATGCACTGCTCGCAGCGTATTGGGTCTGCGCTCAATCGATTTCTCTCGAAAAATTACGTCGGAATAGGGCCTCAAAGAATTGATTGCAGCACTTTTTGGAATTGTCGAAATTTCCGCCAAAAATCCAAGCGGGTTAGCCTTACTTTTTTGGTCATTTTTGGAGCCGGAAATTTCTCGTCTCGGAATCGATTTGCATGACCATCTCTAGGGTAATTCGACCCCCAGGAACTCAGAAAACACGTCAAAAAGAGCGTAGGACCAGCAGCAGAGAAATGACGACGGAAATCTTGAGTTTTTTGGCTGTAACTTTTGATCTATCAATCGCAGCGTATTGGGACTGCGCTCAATCGATTCCTCTCGCAAAATTACGTCGGAATAGGGCCTCAAAGAATTTATGGCAGCACTTTTTGAAATCGTCAAAATTTTCGCCAAAAATCCGAAGGGGTTAGCCTTACTTTTTTGGTCATTTTTGGAGCCGGAAATTTCTCGTTTCGGAATCGATTTGCATGACCATCTCTTGAGTAATTTGACCCCAAGAAACTCAGAAAACACATCAAAAAGAGCGTAGGACCAGCAGCAGAGAAATGACGATGAAAACCTTGAGTTTTTGGGCTATAACTTTTGATCCATCAATCGCAGCGTATTGGGACTGCGCTAAATCGATTCTTCTCGCAAAATTACGTCGGAATAGCGCCTCAAAGAATTTATTGCAGCATTTTTTGGAATCGTCAAAATTTTCGCCAAAAATCCAAAGGGGTTAGCCTTACTTTTTTGGTCATTTTCGGAGCGGGAAATTTCTCGTCTCGGAATCGATTTGCATGACTATCTCTAGGGTGATTCGACCCCCAGGAACTCAGAAAACACATCAAAAAGAGCGTAGGACCAGCAACAGAGAAATGACGACGAAAATCTTGAGTTTTTTGGCTGTAACTTTTGATCTATCAATCGCAGCGTATTGGGACTGCGCCGAATCGATTCCTCTCGCGAAATTACGTCGGAATAGGGCCTCAAAGAATTAATTGCAGCATTTTTTGGAATCGTCGAAATTTTCGCCAAAAATCCAAAGGGGTTAGCCTTACTTTTTTGGTCATTTTCGGAGCCGGAAATTTCTCGTCTCGGAATCGATTTGCATGCTCATCTCTAGGGTGATTCGACCCCCAGGAACTCAGAAAACACATCAAAAAGAGCGTAGGACCAGCAGCAGAGAAATGACGACGAAAATCTTGAGTTTTTTGGCTGTAACTTTTGATCTATCAATCGCAGCGTATTGGGACTGCGCCGAATCGATTCCTCTCGCAAAATTACGTCGGAATAGGGCCTCAAAGAATTAATTGCAGCATTTTTTGGAATCGTCGAAATTTTCGCCAAAAATCCAAAGGGGTTAGCCTTACTTTTTTGGTCATTTTCGGAGCCGGAAATTTCTCGTCTCGGAATCGATTTGCATGCTCATCTCTAGGGTGATTCGACCCCCAGGAACTCAGAAAACACATCAAAAAGAGCGTAGGACCAGCAGCAGAGAAATGACGACGAAAATCTTGAGTTTTTTGGCTGTAACTTTTGATCTATCAATCGCAGCGTATTGGAACTGCGCTCAATCGATTCCTCTCGCAAAATTACGTCGGAATAGGGCCTCAAAGAATTAATTGCAGCATTTTTTGGAATCGTCGAAATTTTCGCCAAAAATCCAAAGGGGTTAGCCTTACTTTTTTGGTCATTTTCGGAGCCGGAAACTTCTCGTCTCGGAATCGATTTGCATGACCATCTCTCGGGTAATTCGACCCCGAGGAACTCAGAAAACACATCAAAAAGAGCGTAGGACCAGCAGCAGAGAAATGACGACGAAAATCTTGAGTTTTTTAGCTGTAACTTTTGATCTATCAATCGCAGCGTATTGGGACTGCGCTCAATCGATTCCTCTCGCAAAATTACGTCGGAATAGTGCCTCAAAGAATTTATTTCAGCATTTTTTGGAATCGTCGAAATTTTCGCCAAAAATCCAAAGGGGTTAGCCTTACTTTTTTGGTCATTTTCGGAGCCGGAAATTTCTCGTCTCGGAATCGATTTGCATGACCATCTCTAGGGTAATTCGACCCCCAGGAACTCAGAAAACACATCAAAAAGAGCGTAGGACCAGCAGCAGAGAAATGACGACAAAAATCTTGAGTTTTTGGCTGTAACTTTTGATCCATGAATCGCAGCGTATTGGGACTGCGCTCAATCGATTCCTCTCGCAAAATTACGTCGGAATAGCGCCTTAAAGAATTTATTGCAGCATTTTTTGGAATCGTCGAAATTTTCGCCAAAAATCCAAAGGGGTTAGCCTTACTTTTTTGGTCATTTTCGGAGCCGGAAATTTCTCGTCTCGGAATCGATTTGCATGACCATCTCTAGGGTAATTCGACCCCCAGGAACTCAGAAAACACATCAAAAAGAGCGTAGGACCAGCAGCAGAGAAATGACGACGAAAATCTCGAGTTTTTTGGCTGTAACTTTTGATCTATCAATCGCAGCGTATTATGACTGCGCTCAATCGATTCCTCTCGCAAAATTACGTCGGAATGGGGCCCCAAAGAATTAATTGCAGCATTTTTTGTAATCGTCGAAATTTTCGCCAAAAATCCAAAGGGGTTAGCCTTACTTTTTTGGTCATTTTCGGAGCCGGAAACTTCTCGTCTCGGAATCGATTTGCATGACCATCTCTCGGGTAATTCGACCCCGAGGAACTCAGAAAACACATCAAAAAGAGCGTAGGACCAGCAGCAGAGAAATGACGACGAAAATCTTGAGTTTTTTAGCTGTAACTTTTGATCTATCAATCGCAGCGTATTGGGACTGCGCTCAATCGATTCCTCTCGCAAAATTACGTCGGAATAGTGCCTCAAAGAATTTATTTCAGCATTTTTTGGAATCGTCGAAATTTTCGCCAAAAATCCAAAGGGGTTAGCCTTACTTTTTTGGTCATTTTCGGAGCCGGAAATTTCTCGTCTCGGAATCGATTTGCATGACCATCTCTAGGGTAATTCGACCCCCAGGAACTCAGAAAACACATCAAAAAGAGCGTAGGACCAGCAGCAGAGAAATGACGACAAAAATCTTGAGTTTTTGGCTGTAACTTTTGATCCATGAATCGCAGCGTATTGGGACTGCGCTCAATCGATTCCTCTCGCAAAATTACGTCGGAATAGCGCCTTAAAGAATTTATTGCAGCATTTTTTGGAATCGTCGAAATTTTCGCCAAAAATCCAAAGGGGTTAGCCTTACTTTTTTGGTCATTTTCGGAGCCGGAAATTTCTCGTCTCGGAATCGATTTGCATGACCATCTCTAGGGTAATTCGACCCCCAGGAACTCAGAAAACACATCAAAAAGAGCGTAGGACCAGCAGCAGAGAAATGACGACGAAAATCTCGAGTTTTTTGGCTGTAACTTTTGATCTATCAATCGCAGCGTATTATGACTGCGCTCAATCGATTCCTCTCGCAAAATTACGTCGGAATGGGGCCCCAAAGAATTAATTGCAGCATTTTTTGTAATCGTCGAAATTTTCGCCAAAAATCCAAAGGGGTTAGCCTTACTTTTTTGGTCATTTTCGGAGCCGGAAATTTCTCGTCTCGGAATCGATTCGCATGACCAACTCTAGGGTAATTCGACCCTCAGGAACTCAAAAAACACATCAAAAAGAGCGTAGGACCAGTAGCAGAGAAATGACGACGAAAATCTTGAGTTTTTTGGCTGTAACTTTTGATCCATCAATCGCAGCGTATTGGGACTGCGCTCAATCGATTCCTCTCGCAAAATTACTTCGGAATAGCGCCTCAAAGATTTTATTGCAGCATTTTTTGGAATCGTCGAAATTTTCGCCAAAAATCCAAAGGGGTTAGCCTTACTTTTTTGGTCATTTTCGGAGCCGAAAATTTCTCGTCTCGGAATCGATTTGCATGACCATCTCTAGGGTAATTCGACCCTCAGGAACTCAAAAAACACATCAAAAAGAGCGTAGGACCAGCAGCAGAGAAATGACGACGAAAATCTTGAGTTTTTTGGCTGTAACTTTTGATCCATCAATCGCAGCGTATTGGGACTGCGCTCAATCGATTCCTCTTGCAAAATTACGTCAGAATAGCGCCTCAAAGAATTTATTGCAGCATTTTTTGAAATCGTCGAAATTTTCGCCAAAAATCCAAAGGGGTTAGCCTTACTTTTTTGGTCATTTTCGGAGCCGGAAATTTCTCGTCTCGGAATCGATTTGCATGACCATCTCTAGGGTAATTCGACCCCCAGGAACTCAGAAAACACATCAAAAAGAGCGTAGGACCAGCAGCAGAGAAATGACGACGAAAATCTCAAGTTTTTTGGCTGTAACTTTTGATCTATCAATCGCAGCGTATTATGACTGCGCTCAATCGATTCCTCTCGCAAAATTACGTCGGAATAGGGCCCCAAAGAATTAATTGCAGCATTTTTTGTAATCGTCGAAATTTTCGCCAAAAATCCAAAGGGGTTAGCCTTACTTTTTTGGTCATTTTCGGAGCCGGAAATTTCTCGTCTCGGAATCGATTCGCATGACCAACTCTAGGGTAATTCGACCCTCAGGAACTCGAAAAACACATCAAAAAGAGCGTAGGACCAGCAGCAGAGAAATGACGACGAAAATCTTGAGTTTTTTGGCTGTAACTTTTGATCCATCAATCGCAGCGTATTGGGACTGCGCTCAATCGATTCCTTTCGCAAAATTACGTCGGAATAGCGCCTCAAAGATTTTATCGCAGCATTTTTTGGAATCGTCGAAATTTTCGCCAAAAATCCAAAGGGGTTAGCCTTACTTTTTTGGTCATTTTCGGAGCCGGAAATTTCTCGTCTCGGAATCGATTTGCATGACCATCTCTAGGGTAATTCGACCCTCAGGAACTCAAAAAACACATCAAAAAGAGCGTAGGACCAGCAGCAGAGAAATGACGACGAAAATCTTGAGTTTTTTGGCTGTAACTTTTGATCCATCAATCGCAGCGTATTGGGACCGCGCTCAATCGATTTCTCTCGCAAAATTACGTCGGAATAGGGCCTCAAAGAATTAATTGCAGCATTTTTTGGAATCGTCGAAATTTTCGCCAAAAATCCAAAGGGGTTAGTCTTACTTTTTTGGTCATTTTCGAAGCCGGAAACTTCTCGTCTCGGAATCGATTTGCATGACCATCTCTAGGGTAATTCGACCCCCAGGAACTCAAAAAACACATCAAAAAGAGCGTAGGACTAGCAGCAGAGAAATGAAGACGAAAATCTTGAGTTTTTTGGCTGTAACTTTTGATCAATCAATCGCAGCGTATTATGACTGCGCTCAATCGATTCCTCTTGCAAAATTACGTCGGAATAGGGCCCCGAAGAATTAATTGCAGCATTTTTTGTAATCGTCGAAATTTTCGCGAAAAATCCAAAGGGGTTAGCCCTACTTTTTTGGTCATTTTCGGAGCCGGAAATTTCTCGTCTCGGAATCGATTCGCATGACCAACTCTAGGGTAATTCGACCCTCAGGAACTCAAAAAACACATCAAAAAGAGCGTAGGACCAGCAGCAGAGAAATGACGACGAAAATCTTGAGTTTTTTGGCTGTAACTTTTGATCCATCAATCGCAGCGTATTGGGACTGCGCTCAATCGATTCCTCTCGCAAAATTACGTCGGAATAGCGCCTCAAAGATTTTATCGCAGCATTTTTTGGAATCGTCGAAATTTTCGCCAAAAATCCAAAGGGGTTAGCCTTACTTTTTTGGTCATTTTCGGAGCCGGAAATTTCTCGTCTCGGAATCGATTTGCATGATCATCTCTAGGGTAATTCGACCCTCAGGAACTCAAAAAACACATCAAAAAGAGCGTAGGACCAGCAGCAGAGAAATGACGACAAAAATCTTGAGTTTTTTGGCTGTAACTTTTGATCCATCAATCGCAGCGTATTGGGACCGCGCTCAATCGATTTCTCTCGCAAAATTACGTCGGAATAGGGCCTCAAAGAATTAATTGCAGCATTTTTTGGAATCGTCGAAATTTTCGCCAAAAATCCAAAGGGGTTAGTCTTACTTTTTTGGTCATTTTCGAAGCCGGAAACTTCTCGTCTCGGAATCGATTTGCATGACCATCTCTAGGGTAATTCGACCCCCAGGAACTCAAAAAACACATCAAAAAGAGCGTAGGACTAGCAGCAGAGAAATGAAGACGAAAATCTTGAGTTTTTAGGCTGTAACTTGTGATCTATCAATCGCAGCGTATTGGGACTGCGCCGAATCGATTCCTCTCGCAAAATTACGTCGAAATAGGGCCTCAAAGAATTAATTGCAGCATTTTTTGGAATCGTCGAAATTTTCGCCAAAAATCCAAAGGGGTTAGCCTTACTTTTTTGGTCATTTTCGGAGCCGGAAATTTCTCGTCTCGGAATCGATTTGCATGACCATCTCTAGGGTAATTCGACCCCCAGGAACTCAGAAAACACATCAAAAAGAGCGTAGGACCAGCAGCAGAGAAATGACGACAGAAATCTTGAGTTTTTGGCTGTAACTTTTGATCCATGAATCGCAGCGTATTGGGACTGCGCTCAATCGATTCCTCTCGCAAAATTACGTCGGAATAGCGCCTCAAAGAATTTATTGCAGCATTTTTTGGAATCGTCGAAATTTTCGCCAAAAATCCAAAGGGGTTAGCCTTACTTTTTTGGTCATTTTCGGAGCCGGAAATTTCTCGTCTCGGAATCGATTTGCATGACCATCTCTAGGGTAATTCGACCCCCGGGAACTCAGAAAACACATCAAAAAGAGCGTAGGACCAGCAGCAGAGAAATGACGACGGAAATCTCGAGTTTTTTGGCTGTAACTTTTGATCTATCAATCGCAGCGTATTATGACTGCGCTCAATCGATTCCTCTCGCAAAATTACGTCGGAATGGGGCCCCAAAGAATTTATTGCAGCATTTTTTGGAATCGTCGAAATTTTCGCCAAAAATCCAAAGGGGTTAGCCTTACTTTTTTGGTCATTTTCGGAGCCGGAAATTTCTCGTCTCGGAATCGATTTGCATGACCATCCCTAGGGTAATTCGACCCTCAGGAACTCAAAAAACACATCAAAAAGAGCGTAGGACCAGCAGCAGAGAAATGACGACGAAAATCTTGAGTTTTTTGGCTGTTACTTTTGATCCATCAATCGCAGCGTATTGGGACTGCGCTCAATCGATTTCTCTCGCAAAATTACGTCGGAATAGCGCCTTAAAGAATTTATTGCAGCATTTTTTGAAATCGTCGAAATTTTCGCCAAAAATCCAAAGGGGTTAGCCTTACTTTTTTGGTCATTTTCGGAGCCGGAAATTTCTCGTCTCGGAATCGATTCGCATGACCAACTCTAGGGTAATTCGACCCTCAGGAACTCGAAAAACACATCAAAAAGAGCGTAGGACCAGCAGCAGAGAAATGACGACGAAAATCTTGAGTTTTTTGGCTGTAACTTTTGATCCATCAATCGCAGCGTATTGGGACTGCGCTCAATCGATTCCTCTCGCAAAATTACGTCGGAATAGCGCCTCAAAGATTTCATCGCAGCATTTTTTGGAATCGTCGAAATTTTCGCCAAAAATCCAAAGGGGTTAGCCTTACTTTTTTGGTCATTTTCGGAGCCGGAAATTTCTCGTCTCGAAATCGATTTGCATGACCATCTCTAGGGTAATTCGACCCTCAGGAACTCAAAAAACACATCAAAAAGAGCGTAGGACCAGCAGCAGAGAAATGACGACGAAAATCTTGAGTTTTTTGGCTGTAACTTTTGATCCATCAATCGCAGCGTATTGGGACCGCGCTCAATCGATTTCTCTCGCAAAATTACGTCGGAATAGGGCCCCAAAGAATTAATTGCAGCATTTTTTGTAATCGTCGAAATTTTCGCGAAAAATCCGAAGGGGTTAGCCTTACTTTTTTGGTCATTTTCGGAGCCGGAAATTTCTCGTCTCGGAATCGATTCGCATGACCAACTCTAGGGTAATTCGACCCTCAGGAACTCAAAAAACACATCAAAAAGAGCGTAGGACCAGCAGCAGAGAAATGACGACGAAAATCTTGAGTTTTTTGGCTGTAACTTTTGATCCATCAATCGCAGCGTATTGGGACTGCGCTCAATCGATTCCTCTCGCAAAATTACGTCGGAATAGCGCCTCAAAGATTTTATCGCAGCATTTTTTGGAATCGTCGAAATTTTACCTTACTTTTTTGGTCATTTTCGGAGCCGGAAATTTCTCGTCTCGGAATCGATTTGCATGACCATCTCTAGGGTAATTCGACCCTCAGGAACTCAAAAAACACATCAAAAAGAGCGTAGGACCAGCAGCAGAGAAATGACGACGAAAATCTTGAGTTTTTTGGCTGTAACTTTTGATCCATCAATCGCAGCGTATTGGGACCGCGCTCAATCGATTTCTCTCGCAAAATTACGTCGGAATAGGGCCTCAAAGAATTAATTGCAGCATTTTTTGGAATCGTCGAAATTTTCGCCAAAAATCCAAAGGGGTTAGTCTTACTTTTTTGGTCATTTTCGAAGCCGGAAACTTCTCGTCTCGGAATCGATTTGCATGACCATCTCTAGGGTAATTCGACCCCCAGGAACTCAAAAAACACATCAAAAAGAGCGTAGGACTAGCAGCAGAGAAATGAAGACGAAAATCTTGAGTTTTTAGGCTGTAACTTGTGATCTATCAATCGCAGCGTATTGGGACTGCGCCGAATCGATTCCTCTCGCAAAATTACGTCGGAATAGGGCCTCAAAGAATTAATTGCAGCATTTTTTGGAATCGTCGAAATTTTCGCCAAAAATCCAAAGGGGTTAGCCTTACTTTTTTGGTCATTTTCGGAGCCGGAAATTTCTCGTCTCGGAATCGATTTGCATGACCATCTCTAGGGTAATTCGACCCCCAGGAACTCAGAAAACACATCAAAAAGAGCGTAGGACCAGCAGCAGAGAAATGACGACAAAAATCTTGAGTTTTTGGCTGTAACTTTTGATCCATGAATCGCAGCGTATTGGGACTGCGCTCAATCGATTCCTCTCGCAAAATTACGCCGGAATAGCGCCTTAAAGAATTTATTGCAGCATTTTTTGGAATCGTCGAAATTTTCGCCAAAAATCCAAAGGGGTTAGCCTTACTTTTTTGGTCATTTTCGGAGCCGGAAATTTCTCGTCTCGGAATCGATTTGCATGACCATCTCTAGGGTAATTCGACCCCCGGGAACTCAGAAAACACATCAAAAAGAGCGTAGGACCAGCAGCAGAGAAATGACGACGAAAATCTCGAGTTTTTTGGCTGTAACTTTTGATCTATCAATCGCAGCGTATTATGACTGCGCTCAATCGATTCCTCTCGCAAAATTACGTCGGAATGGGGCCCCAAAGAATTAATTGCAGCATTTTTTGTAATCGTCGAAATTTTCGCCAAAAATCCAAAGGGGTTAGCCTTACTTTTTTGGTCATTTTCGGAGCCGGAAATTTCTCGTCTCGGAATCGATTCGCATGACCAACTCTAGGGTAATTCGACCCTCAGGAACTCAAAAAACACATCAAAAAGAGCGTAGGACCAGTAGCAGAGAAATGACGACGAAAATCTTGAGTTTTTTGGCTGTAACTTTTGATCCATCAATCGCAGCGTATTGGGACTGCGCTCAATCGATTCCTCTCGCAAAATTACGTCGGAATAGCGCCTCAAAGATTTTATCGCAGCATTTTTTGGAATCGTCGAAATTTTCGCCAAAAATCCAAAGGGGTTAGCCTTACTTTTTTGGTCATTTTCGGAGCCGGAAATTTCTCGTCTCGGAATCGATTTGCATGACCATCCCTAAGGTAATTCGACCCTCAGGAACTCAAAAAACACATCAAAAAGAGCGTAGGACCAGCAGCAGAGAAATGACGACGAAAATCTTGAGTTTTTTGGCTGTTACTTTTGATCCATCAATCGCAGCGTATTGGGACTGCGCTCAATCGATTCCTCTCGCAAAATTACGTCGGAATAGCGCCTCAAAGAATTTATTGCAGCATTTTTTGAAATCGTCGAAATTTTCGCCAAAAATCCAAAGGGGTTAGCCTTACTTTTTTGGTCATTTTCGGAGCCGGAAATTTCTCGTCTCGGAATCGATTTGCATGACCATCTCTTGGGTAATTCGACCCTCAGGAACTCAAAAAACACATCAAAAAGAGCGTAGGACCAGCAGCAGAGAAATGACGACGAAAATCTTGAGTTTTTTGGCTGTAACTTTTGATCCATCAATCGCAGCGTATTGGGACTGCGCTCAATCGATTCCTCTCGCAAAATTACGTCGGAATAGCGCCTCAAAGATTTTATCGCAGCATTTTTTGGAATCGTCGAAATTTTCGCCAAAAATCCAAAGGGGTTAGCCTTACTTTTTTGGTCATTTTCGAAGCCGGAAATTTCTCGTCTCGGAATCGATTTGCATGACCATCTCTAGGGTAATTCGACCCTCAGAAACTCAAAAAACACATCAAAAAGAGCGTAGGACCAGCAGCAGAGAAATGACGACGAAAATCTTGAGTTTTTTGGCTGTAACTTTTGATCCATCAATCGCAGCGTATTGGGACCGCGCTCAATCGATTTCTCTCGCAAAATTACGTCGGAATAGGGCCTCAAAGAATTAATTGCAGCATTTTCTGGAATCGTCGAAATTTTCGCCAAAAATCCAAAGGGGTTAGCCTTACTTTTTTGGTCATTTTCGAAGCCGGAAACTTCTCGTCTCGGAATCGATTTGCATGACCATCTCTAGGGTAATTCGACCCCCAGGAACTCAAAAAACACATCAAAAAGAGCGTAGGACTAGCAGCAGAGAAATGAAGACGAAAATCTTGAGTTTTTAGGCTGTAACTTGTGATCTATCAATCGCAGCGTATTGGGACTGCGCCGAATCGATTCCTCTCGCAAAATTACGTCGGAATAGGGCCTCAAAGAATTAATTGCAGCATTTTTTGGAATCGTCGAAATTTTCGCCAAAAATCCAAAGGGGTTAGCCTTACTTTTTTGGTCATTTTCGGAGCCGGAAATTTCTCGTCTCGGAATCGATTTGCATGACCATCTCTAGGGTAATTCGACCCCCAGGAACTCAGAAAACACATCAAAAAGAGCGTAGGACCAGCAGCAGAGAAATGACGACAAAAATCTTGAGTTTTTGGCTGTAACTTTTGATCCATGAATCGCAGCGTATTGGGACTGCGCTCAATCGATTCCTCTCGCAAAATTACGTCGGAATAGGGCCTCAAAGAATTAATTGCAGCATTTTTTGGAATCGTCGAAATTTTCGCCAAAAATCCAAAGGGGTTAGCCTTACTTTTTTGGTCATTTTCGGAGCCGGAAATTTCTCGTCTCGGAATCGATTTGCATGACCATCTCTAGGGTAATTCGACCCCCAGGAACTCAAAAAACACATCAAAAAGAGCGTAGGACTAGCAGCAGAGAAATGAAGACGAAAATCTTGAGTTTTTAGGCTGTAACTTGTGATCTATCAATCGCAGCGTATTGGGACTGCGCCGAATCGATTCCTCTCGCAAAATTACGTCGGAATAGGGCCTCAAAGAATTAATTGCAGCATTTTTTGGAATCGTCGAAATTTTCGCCAAAAATCCAAAGGGGTTAGCCTTACTTTTTTGGTCATTTTCGGAGCCGGAAATTTCTCGTCTCGGAATCGATTTGCATGACCATCTCTAGGGTAATTCGACCCCCGGGAACTCAGAAAACACATCAAAAAGAGCGTAGGACCAGCAGCAGAGAAATGACGACGAAAATCTCGAGTTTTTTGGCTGTAACTTTTGATCTATCAATCGCAGCGTATTATGACTGCGCTCAATCGATTCCTCTCGCGAAATTACGTCGGAATGGGGCCCCAAAGAATTAATTGCAGCATTTTTTGTAATCGTCGAAATTTTCGCCAAAAATCCAAAGGGGTTAGCCTTACTTTTTTGGTCATTTTCGGAGCCGGAAATTTCTCGTCTCGGAATCGATTCGCATGACCAACTCTAGGGTAATTCGACCCTCAGGAACTCAAAAAACACATCAAAAAGAGCGTAGGACCAGTAGCAGAGAAATGACGACGAAAATCTTGAGTTTTTTGGCTGTAACTTTTGATCCATCAATCGCAGCGTATTGGGACTGCGCTCAATCGATTCCTCTCGCAAAATTACGTCGGAATAGCGCCTCAAAGATTTTATCGCAGCATTTTTTGGAATCGTCGAAATTTTCGCCAAAAATCCAAAGGGGTTAGCCTTACTTTTTTGGTCATTTTCGGAGCCGGAAATTTCTCGTCTCGGAATCGATTTGCATGACCATCCCTAGGGTAATTCGACCCTCAGGAACTCAAAAAACACATCAAAAAGAGCGTAGGACCAGCAGCAGAGAAATGACGACGAAAATCTTGAGTTTTTTGGCTGTTACTTTTGATCCATCAATCGCAGCGTATTGGGACTGCGCTCAATCGATTCCTCTCGCAAAATTACGTCGGAATAGCGCCTCAAAGAATTTATTGCAGCATTTTTTGAAATCGTCGAAATTTTCGCCAAAAATCCAAAGGGGTTAGCCTTACTTTTTTGGTCATTTTCGGAGCCGGAAATTTCTCGTCTCGGAATCGATTTGCATGACCATCTCTTGGGTAATTCGACCCTCAGGAACTCAAAAAACACATCAAAAAGAGCGTAGGACCAGCAGCAGAGAAATGACGACGAAAATCTTGAGTTTTTTGGCTGTAACTTTTGATCCATCAATCGCAGCGTATTGGGACTGCGCTCAATCGATTCCTCTCGCAAAATTACGTCGGAATAGCGCCTCAAAGATTTTATCGCAGCATTTTTTGGAATCGTCGAAATTTTCGCCAAAAATCCAAAGGGGTTAGCCTTACTTTTTTGGTCATTTTCGAAGACGGAAGATTCTCGTCTCGGAATCGATTTGCATGACCATCACCAGGGTAATTCGACCCTCAGGAACTCAAAAAACACATCAAAAAGAGCGTAGGACCAGCAGCAGAGAAATGACGACGAAAATCTTGAGTTTTTTGGCTGTAACTTTTGATCCATCAATCGCAGCGTATTGGGACTGCGCTCAATCGATTCCTTTCGCAAAATTACGTCGGAATAGCGCCTCAAAGATTTTATCGCAGCATTTTTTGGAATCGTCGAAATTTTCGCCAAAAATCCAAAGGGGTTAGCCTTACTTTTTCGGTCATTTTCGAAGCCGGAAATTTCTCGTCTCGGAATCGATTTGCATGACCATCTCTAGGGTAATTCGACCCTCAGGAACTCAAAAAACACATCAAAAAGAGCGTAGGACCAGCAGCAGAGAAATGACGACGAAAATCTTGAGTTTTTTGGCTGTAACTTTTGATCCATCAATCGCAGCGTATTGGGACCGCGCTCAATCGATTTCTCTCGCAAAATTACGTCGGAATAGGGCCTCAAAGAAATAATTGCAGCATTTTTTGGAATCGTCGAAATTTTCGCCAAAAATCCAAAGGGGTTAGCCTTACTTTTTTGGTCATTTTCGAAGCCGGAAACTTCTCGTCTCGGAATCGTTTTGCATGACCATCTCTAGGGTAATTCGACCCCCAGGAACTCAAAAAACACATCAAAAAGAGCGTAGGACTAGCAGCAGAGAAATGAAGACGAAAATCTTGAGTTTTCAGGCTGTAACTTGTGATCTATCAATCGCAGCGTATTGGGACTGCGCCTATTCGATTCCTCTCGCAAAATTACGTCGGAGTAGGGCCTCAAAGAATTAATTGCAGCATTTTTTGGAATCGTCGAAATTTTCGCCAAAAATCCAAAGGGGTTAGCCTTACTTTTTTGGTCATTTTTGGAGCCGGAAATTTCTCGTCTCGGAATCGATTTGCATGCTCATCTCTAGGGTAATTCGACCCCCAGGAACTCAGAAAACACATCAAAAAGAGCGTAGGACCAGCAGCAGAGAAATGACGACGAAAATCTTGAGTTTTTTGGCTGTAACTTTTGATCTATCAATCGCAGCGTATTGGGACTGCGCTCAATCGATTCCCCTCGCAAAATTACGTCGGAATAGGGCCTCAAAGAATTGATTGCAGCATTTTTTGTAATCGTCGAAATTTTCGCCAAAAATCCGAAGGGGTTAGCCTTACTTTTTTGGTCATTTTCGGAGCCGGAAATTTCTCGTCTCGTAATCGATTTGCATGACCATCTCTAGGGTAATTCGACCCTCAGGAACTCAAAAAACACATCAAAAAGAGCGTAGGAACAGCAGCAGAGAAATGACGACGAAAATCTTGAGTTTTTTGGCTGTAACTTTTGATCCATCAATCGCAGCGTATTGGGACTGCGCTCAATCGATTCCTCTCGCAAAATTACGTTGGAATAGCGCCTCAAAGAATTTATTGCAGCATTTTTTGGAATCGTCGAAATTTTCGCCAAAAATTCAAAGGGGTTAGCCTTACTTTTTTGGTCATTTTCGCAGCCGGAAATTTCTCGTCTCGGAATCGATTTGCATGCTCATCTCTAGGGTAATTCGACCCCCAGGAACTCAGAAAACACATCAAAAAGAGCGTAGGACCAGCAGCAGAGAAATGACGACGAAAATCTTGAGTTTTTTGGCTGTAACTTTTGATCTATCAATCGCGGCGTATTGGGACTGCGCTCAATCGATTCCTCTCGCAAAATTACGTCGGAATAGGGCCTCAAAGAATTAATTGCAGCATTTTTTGGAATCGTCGAAATTTTCGCCAAAAATCCAAAGGGGTTAGCCTTACTTTTTTGGTCATTTTCGGAGCCGGAAACTTCTCGTCTCGGAATCGATTTGCATGACCATCTCTCGGGTAATTCGACCCTCAGGAACTCAAAAAACACATCAAAAAGAGCGTAGGACCAGTAGCAGAGAAATGACGACGAAAATCTTGAGTTTTTTGGCTGTAACTTTTGATCCATCAATCGCAGCGTATTGGGACTGCGCTCAATCGATTCCTCTCGCAAAATTACGTCGGAATAGCGCCTCAAAGATTTTATCGCAGCATTTTTTGGAATCGTCGAAATTTTCGCCAAAAATCCAAAGGGGTTAGCCTTACTTTTTTGGTCATTTTCGGAGCTGGAAATTTCTCGTCTCGGAATCGATTTGCATGACCATCCCTAGGGTAATTCGACCCTCAGGAACTCAAAAAACACATCAAAAAGAGCGTAGGACCAGCAGCAGAGAAATGACGACGAAAATCTTGAGTTTTTTGGCTGTTACTTTTGATCCATCAATCGCAGCGTATTGGGACTGCGCTCAATCGATTCCTCTCGCAAAATTACGTCGGAATAGCGCCTCAAAGAATTTATTGCAGCATTTTTTGAAATCGTCGAAATTTTCGCCAAAAATCCAAAGGGGTTAGCCTTACTTTTTTGGTCATTTTCGGAGCCGGAAATTTCTCGTCTCGGAATCGATTTGCATGACCATCTCTTGGGTAATTCGACCCTCAGGAACTCAAAAAACACATCAAAAAGAGCGTAGGACCAGCAGCAGAGAAATGACGACGAAAATCTTGAGTTTTTTGGCTGTAACTTTTGATCCATCAATCGCAGCGTATTGGGACTGCGCTCAATCGATTCCTCTCGCAAAATTACGTCGGAATAGCGCCTCAAAGATTTTATCGCAGCATTTTTTGGAATCGTCGAAATTTTCGCCAAAAATCCAAAGGGGTTAGCCTTACTTTTTTGGTCATTTTCGAAGCCGGAAATTTCTCGTCTCGGAATCGATTTGCATGACCATCTCTAGGGTAATTCGACCCTCAGGAACTCAAAAAACACATCAAAAAGAGCGTAGGACCAGCAGCAGAGAAATGACGACGAAAATCTTGAGTTTTTTGGCTGTAACTTTTGATCCATCAATCGCAGCGTATTGGGACCGCGCTCAATCGATTTCTCTCGCAAAATTACGTCGGAATAGGGCCTCAAAGAATTAATTGCAGCATTTTCCGGAATCGTCGAAATTTTCGCCAAAAATCCAAAGGGGTTAGCCTTACTTTTTTGGTCATTTTCGAAGCCGGAAACTTCTCGTCTCGGAATCGATTTGCATGACCATCTCTAGGGTAATTCGACCCCCAGGAACTCAAAAAACACATCAAAAAGAGCGTAGGACTAGCAGCAGAGAAATGAAGACGAAAATCTTGAGTTTTTAGGCTGTAACTTGTGATCTATCAATCGCAGCGTATTGGGACTGCGCCGAATCGATTCCTCTCGCAAAATTACGTCGGAATAGGGCCTCAAAGAATTAATTGCAGCATTTTTTGGAATCGTCGAAATTTTCGCCAAAAATCCAAAGGGGTTAGCCTTACTTTTTTGGTCATTTTCGGAGCCGGAAATTTCTCGTCTCGGAATCGATTTGCATGACCATCTCTAGGGTAATTCGACCCCCAGGAACTCAGAAAACACATCAAAAAGAGCGTAGGACCAGCAGCAGAGAAATGACGACAAAAATCTTGAGTTTTTGGCTGTAACTTTTGATCCATGAATCGCAGCGTATTGGGACTGCGCTCAATCGATTCCTCTCGCAAAATTACGTCGGAATAGCGCCTTAAAGAATTTATTGCAGCATTTTTTGGAATCGTCGAAATTTTCGCCAAAAATCCAAAGGGGTTAGCCTTACTTTTTTGGTCATTTTCGGAGCCGGAAATTTCTCGTCTCGGAATCGATTTGCATGACCATCTCTAGGGTAATTCGACCCCCGGGAACTCAGAAAACACATCAAAAAGAGCGTAGGACCAGCAGCAGAGAAATGACGACGAAAATCTCGAGTTTTTTGGCTGTAACTTTTGATCTATCAATCGCAGCGTATTATGACTGCGCTCAATCGATTCCTCTCGCAAAATTACGTCGGAATGGGGCCCCAAAGAATTAATTGCAGCATTTTTTGTAATCGTCGAAATTTTCGCCAAAAATCCAAAGGGGTTAGCCTTACTTTTTTGGTCATTTTCGGAGCCGGAAATTTCTCGTCTCGGAATCGATTCGCATGACCAACTCTAGGGTAATTCGACCCTCAGGAACTCAAAAAACACATCAAAAAGAGCGTAGGACCAGTAGCAGAGAAATGACGACGAAAATCTTGAGTTTTTTAGCTGTAACTTTTGATCCATCAATCGCAGCGTATTGGGACTGCGCTCAATCGATTCCTCTCGCAAAATTACGTCGGAATAGCGCCTCAAAGATTTTATCGCAGCATTTTTTGGAATCGTCGAAATTTTCGCCAAAAATCCAAAGGGGTTAGCCTTACTTTTTTGGTCATTTTCGGAGCCGGAAATTTCTCGTCTCGGAATCGATTTGCATGACCATCCCTAGGGTAATTCGACCCTCAGGAACTCAAAAAACACATCAAAAAGAGCGTAGGACCAGCAGCAGAGAAATGACGACGAAAATCTTGAGTTTTTTGGCTGTTACTTTTGATCCATCAATCGCAGCGTATTGGGACTGCGCTCAATCGATTCCTCTCGCAAAATTACGTCGGAATAGCGCCTCAAAGAATTTATTGCAGCATTTTTTGAAATCGTCGAAATTTTCGCCAAAAATCCAAAGGGGTTAGCCTTACTTTTTTGGTCATTTTCGGAGCCGGAAATTTCTCGTCTCGGAATCGATTTGCATGACCATCTCTTGGGTAATTCGACCCTCAGGAACTCAAAAAACACATCAAAAAGAGCGTAGGACCAGCAGCAGAGAAATGACGACGAAAATCTCGAGTTTTTTGGCTGTAACTTTTGATCCATCAATCGCAGCGTATTGGGACTGCGCTCAATCGATTCCTCTCGCAAAATTACGTCGGAATAGCGCCTCAAAGATTTTATCGCAGCATTTTTTGGAATCGTCGAAATTTTCGCCAAAAATCCAAAGGGGTTAGCCTTACTTTTTTGGTCATTTTCGAAGCCGGAAGATTCTCGTCTCGGAATCGATTTGCATGACCATCACTAGGGTAATTCGACCCTCAGGAACTCAAAAAACACATCAAAAAGAGCGTAGGACCAGCAGCAGAGAAATGACGACGAAAATCTTGAGCTTTTTGGCTGTAACTTTTGATCCATCAATCGCAGCGTATTGGGACTGCGCTCAATCGATTCCTCTCGCAAAATTACGTCGGAATAGCGCCTCAAAGATTTTATCGCAGCATTTTTTGGAATCGTCGAAATTTTCGCCAAAAATCCAAAGGGGTTAGCCTTACTTTTTTGGTCATTTTCGAAGCCGGAAATTTCTCGTCTCGGAATCGATTTGCATGACCATCTCTAGGGTAATTCGACCCTCAGGAACTCAAAAAACACATCAAAAAGAGCGTAGGACCAGCAGCAGAGAAATGACGACGAAAATCTTGAGTTTTTTGGCTGTAACTTTTGATCCATCAATCGCAGCGTATTGGGACTGCGCTCAATCGATTCCTCTCGCAAAATTACGTTGGAATAGCGCCTCAAAGAATTTATTGCAGCATTTTTTGGAATCGTCGAAATTTTCGCCAAAAATTCAAAGGGGTTAGCCTTACTTTTTTGGTCATTTTCGCAGCCGGAAATTTCTCGTCTCGGAATCGATTTGCATGCTCATCTCTAGGGTAATTCGACCCCCAGGAACTCAGAAAACACATCAAAAAGAGCGTAGGACCAGCAGCAGAGAAATGACGACGAAAATCTTGAGTTTTTTGGCTGTAACTTTTGATCTATCAATCGCGGCGTATTGGGACTGCGCTCAATCGATTCCTCTCGCAAAATTACGTCGGAATAGGGCCTCAAAGAATTAATTGCAGCATTTTTTGGAATCGTCGAAATTTTCGCCAAAAATCCAAAGGGGTTAGCCTTACTTTTTTGGTCATTTTCGGAGCCGGAAACTTCTCGTCTCGGAATCGATTTGCATGACCATCTCTCGGGTAATTCGACCCTCAGGAACTCAAAAAACACATCAAAAAGAGCGTAGGACCAGTAGCAGAGAAATGACGACGAAAATCTTGAGTTTTTTGGCTGTAACTTTTGATCCATCAATCGCAGCGTATTGGGACTGCGCTCAATCGATTCCTCTCGCAAAATTACGTCGGAATAGCGCCTCAAAGATTTTATCGCAGCATTTTTTGGAATCGTCGAAATTTTCGCCAAAAATCCAAAGGGGTTAGCCTTACTTTTTTGGTCATTTTCGGAGCTGGAAATTTCTCGTCTCGGAATCGATTTGCATGACCATCCCTAGGGTAATTCGACCCTCAGGAACTCAAAAAACACATCAAAAAGAGCGTAGGACCAGCAGCAGAGAAATGACGACGAAAATCTTGAGTTTTTTGGCTGTTACTTTTGATCCATCAATCGCAGCGTATTGGGACTGCGCTCAATCGATTCCTCTCGCAAAATTACGTCGGAATAGCGCCTCAAAGAATTTATTGCAGCATTTTTTGAAATCGTCGAAATTTTCGCCAAAAATCCAAAGGGGTTAGCCTTACTTTTTTGGTCATTTTCGGAGCCGGAAATTTCTCGTCTCGGAATCGATTTGCATGACCATCTCTTGGGTAATTCGACCCTCAGGAACTCAAAAAACACATCAAAAAGAGCGTAGGACCAGCAGCAGAGAAATGACGACGAAAATCTTGAGTTTTTTGGCTGTAACTTTTGATCCATCAATCGCAGCGTATTGGGACTGCGCTCAATCGATTCCTCTCGCAAAATTACGTCGGAATAGCGCCTCAAAGATTTTATCGCAGCATTTTTTGGAATCGTCGAAATTTTCGCCAAAAATCCAAAGGGGTTAGCCTTACTTTTTTGGTCATTTTCGAAGCCGGAAATTTCTCGTCTCGGAATCGATTTGCATGACCATCTCTAGGGTAATTCGACCCTCAGGAACTCAAAAAACACATCAAAAAGAGCGTAGGACCAGCAGCAGAGAAATGACGACGAAAATCTTGAGTTTTTTGGCTGTAACTTTTGATCCATCAATCGCAGCGTATTGGGACCGCGCTCAATCGATTTCTCTCGCAAAATTACGTCGGAATAGGGCCTCAAAGAATTAATTGCAGCATTTTCCGGAATCGTCGAAATTTTCGCCAAAAATCCAAAGGGGTTAGCCTTACTTTTTTGGTCATTTTCGAAGCCGGAAACTTCTCGTCTCGGAATCGATTTGCATGACCATCTCTAGGGTAATTCGACCCCCAGGAACTCAAAAAACACATCAAAAAGAGCGTAGGACTAGCAGCAGAGAAATGAAGACGAAAATCTTGAGTTTTTAGGCTGTAACTTGTGATCTATCAATCGCAGCGTATTGGGACTGCGCCGAATCGATTCCTCTCGCAAAATTACGTCGGAATAGGGCCTCAAAGAATTAATTGCAGCATTTTTTGGAATCGTCGAAATTTTCGCCAAAAATCCAAAGGGGTTAGCCTTACTTTTTTGGTCATTTTCGGAGCCGGAAATTTCTCGTCTCGGAATCGATTTGCATGACCATCTCTAGGGTAATTCGACCCCCAGGAACTCAGAAAACACATCAAAAAGAGCGTAGGACCAGCAGCAGAGAAATGACGACAAAAATCTTGAGTTTTTGGCTGTAACTTTTGATCCATGAATCGCAGCGTATTGGGACTGCGCTCAATCGATTCCTCTCGCAAAATTACGTCGGAATAGCGCCTTAAAGAATTTATTGCAGCATTTTTTGGAATCGTCGAAATTTTCGCCAAAAATCCAAAGGGGTTAGCCTTACTTTTTTGGTCATTTTCGGAGCCGGAAATTTCTCGTCTCGGAATCGATTTGCATGACCATCTCTAGGGTAATTCGACCCCCGGGAACTCAGAAAACACATCAAAAAGAGCGTAGGACCAGCAGCAGAGAAATGACGACGAAAATCTCGAGTTTTTTGGCTGTAACTTTTGATCTATCAATCGCAGCGTATTATGACTGCGCTCAATCGATTCCTCTCGCAAAATTACGTCGGAATGGGGCCCCAAAGAATTAATTGCAGCATTTTTTGTAATCGTCGAAATTTTCGCCAAAAATCCAAAGGGGTTAGCCTTACTTTTTTGGTCATTTTCGGAGCCGGAAATTTCTCGTCTCGGAATCGATTCGCATGACCAACTCTAGGGTAATTCGACCCTCAGGAACTCAAAAAACACATCAAAAAGAGCGTAGGACCAGTAGCAGAGAAATGACGACGAAAATCTTGAGTTTTTTAGCTGTAACTTTTGATCCATCAATCGCAGCGTATTGGGACTGCGCTCAATCGATTCCTCTCGCAAAATTACGTCGGAATAGCGCCTCAAAGATTTTATCGCAGCATTTTTTGGAATCGTCGAAATTTTCGCCAAAAATCCAAAGGGGTTAGCCTTACTTTTTTGGTCATTTTCGGAGCCGGAAATTTCTCGTCTCGGAATCGATTTGCATGACCATCCCTAGGGTAATTCGACCCTCAGGAACTCAAAAAACACATCAAAAAGAGCGTAGGACCAGCAGCAGAGAAATGACGACGAAAATCTTGAGTTTTTTGGCTGTTACTTTTGATCCATCAATCGCAGCGTATTGGGACTGCGCTCAATCGATTCCTCTCGCAAAATTACGTCGGAATAGCGCCTCAAAGAATTTATTGCAGCATTTTTTGAAATCGTCGAAATTTTCGCCAAAAATCCAAAGGGGTTAGCCTTACTTTTTTGGTCATTTTCGGAGCCGGAAATTTCTCGTCTCGGAATCGATTTGCATGACCATCTCTTGGGTAATTCGACCCTCAGGAACTCAAAAAACACATCAAAAAGAGCGTAGGACCAGCAGCAGAGAAATGACGACGAAAATCTCGAGTTTTTTGGCTGTAACTTTTGATCCATCAATCGCAGCGTATTGGGACTGCGCTCAATCGATTCCTCTCGCAAAATTACGTCGGAATAGCGCCTCAAAGATTTTATCGCAGCATTTTTTGGAATCGTCGAAATTTTCGCCAAAAATCCAAAGGGGTTAGCCTTACTTTTTTGGTCATTTTCGAAGCCGGAAGATTCTCGTCTCGGAATCGATTTGCATGACCATCACTAGGGTAATTCGACCCTCAGGAACTCAAAAAACACATCAAAAAGAGCGTAGGACCAGCAGCAGAGAAATGACGACGAAAATCTTGAGCTTTTTGGCTGTAACTTTTGATCCATCAATCGCAGCGTATTGGGACTGCGCTCAATCGATTCCTCTCGCAAAATTACGTCGGAATAGCGCCTCAAAGATTTTATCGCAGCATTTTTTGGAATCGTCGAAATTTTCGCCAAAAATCCAAAGGGGTTAGCCTTACTTTTTTGGTCATTTTCGAAGCCGGAAATTTCTCGTCTCGGAATCGATTTGCATGACCATCTCTAGGGTAATTCGACCCTCAGGAACTCAAAAAACACATCAAAAAGAGCGTAGGACCAGCAGCAGAGAAATGACGACGAAAATCTTGAGTTTTTTGGCTGTAACTTTTGATCCATCAATCGCAGCGTATTGGGACCGCGCTCAATCGATTTCTCTCGCAAAATTACGTCGGAATAGGGCCTCAAAGAATTAATTGCAGCATTTTTTGGAATCGTCGAAATTTTCGCCAAAAATCCAAAGGGGTTAGCCTTACTTTTTTGGTCATTTTCGAAGCCGGAAACTTCTCGTCTCGGAATCGATTTGCATGACCATCTCTAGGGTAATTCGACCCCCAGGAACTCAAAAAACACATCAAAAAGAGCGTAGGACTAGCAGCAGAGAAATGAAGACGAAAATCTTGAGTTTTCAGGCTGTAACTTGTGATCTATCAATCGCAGCGTATTGGGACTGCGCCTATTCGATTCCTCTCGCAAAATTACGTCGGAGTAGGGCCTCAAAGAATTCATTGCAGCATTTTTTGAAATCGTCGAAATTTTCGCCAAAAATCCAAAGGGGTTAGCCTTACTTTTTTGGTCATTTTTGGAGCCGGAAATTTCTCGTCTCGGAATCGATTTGCATGCTCATCTCTAGGGTAATTCGACCCCCAGGAACTCAGAAAACACATCAAAAAGAGCGTAGGACCAGCAGCAGAGAAATGACGACGAAAATCTTGAGTTTTTTGGCTGTAACTTTTAATCTATCAATCGCAGCGTATTGGGACTGCGCTCAATCGATTCCTCTCGCAAAATTACGTCGGAATAGGGCCTCAAAGAATTGATTGCAGCATTTTTTGTAATCGTCGAAATTTTCGCCAAAAATCCGAAGGGGTTAGCCTTACTTTTTTGGTCATTTTCGGAGCCGGAAATTTCTCGTCTCGTAATCGATTTGCATGACCATCTCTAGGGTAATTCGACCCTCAGGAACTCAAAAAACACATCAAAAAGAGCGTAGGAACAGCAGCAGAGAAATGACGACGAAAATCTTGAGTTTTTTGGCTGTAACTTTTGATCCATCAATCGCAGCGTATTGGGACTGCGCTCAATCGATTCCTCTCGCAAAATTACGTTGGAATAGCGCCTCAAAGAATTTATTGCAGCATTTTTTGGAATCGTCGAAATTTTCGCCAAAAATTCAAAGGGGTTAGCCTTACTTTTTTGGTCATTTTCGCAGCCGGAAATTTCTCGTCTCGGAATCGATTTGCATGCTCATCTCTAGGGTAATTCGACCCCCAGGAACTCAGAAAACACATCAAAAAGAGCGTAGGACCAGCAGCAGAGAAATGACGACGAAAATCTTGAGTTTTTTGGCTGTAACTTTTGATCTATCAATCGCAGCGTATTGGGACTGCGCTCAATCGATTCCTCTCGCAAAATTACGTCGGAATAGGGCCTCAAAGAATTAATTGCAGCATTTTTTGGAATCGTCGAAATTTTCGCCAAAAATCCAAAGGGGTTAGCCTTACTTTTTTGGTCATTTTCGGAGCCGGAAACTTCTCGTCTCGGAATCGGTTTGCATGACCATCTCTCGGGTAATTCGACCCCGAGGAACTCAGAAAACACATCAAAAACAGCGTAGGACCAGCAGCAGAGAAATGACGACGAAAATCTTGAGTTTTTTGGCTGTAACTTTTGATCTATCAATCGCAGCGTATTGGAACTGCGCTCAATCGATTCCTCTCGCAAAATTACGTCGGAATAGTGCCTCAAAGAATTTATTTCAGCATTTTTTGGAATCGTCGAAATTTTCGCCAAAAATCCAAAGGGGTTAGCCTTACTTTTTTGGTCATTTTCGGAGCCGGAAATTTCTCGTCTCGGAATCGATTCGCATGACCAACTCTAGGGTAATTCGACCCTCAGGAACTCAAAAAACACATCAAAAAGAGCGTAGGACCAGCAGCAGAGAAATGACGACGAAAATCTTGAGTTTTTTGGCTGTAACTTTTGATCCATCAATCGCAGCGTATTGGGACTGCGCTCAATCGATTCCTCTCGCAAAATTACGTCGGAATAGCGCCTCAAAGATTTTATCGCAGCATTTTTTGGAATCGTCGAAATTTTCGCCAAAAATCCAAAGGGGTTAGCCTTACTTTTTTGGTCATTTTCGGAGCCGGAAATTTCTCGTCTCGGAATCGATTTGCATGACCATCTCTAGGGTAATTCGACCCCCAGGAACTCAGAAAACACATCAAAAAGAGCGTAGGACCAGCAGCAGAGAAATGACGACAAAAATCTTGAGTTTTTGGCTGTAACTTTTGATCCATGAATCGCAGCGTATTGGGACTGCGCTCAATCGATTCCTCTCGCAAAATTACGTCGGAATAGCGCCTTAAAGAATTTATTGCAGCATTTTTTGGAATCGTCGAAATTTTCGCCAAAAATCCAAAGGGGTTAGCCTTACTTTTTTGGTCATTTTCGGAGCCGGAAATTTCTCGTCTCGGAATCGATTTGCATGACCATCTCTAGGGTAATTCGACCCCCGGGAACTCAGAAAACACATCAAAAAGAGCGTAGGACCAGCAGCAGAGAAATGACGACGAAAATCTCGAGTTTTTTGGCTGTAACTTTTGATCTATCAATCGCAGCGTATTATGACTGCGCTCAATCGATTCCTCTCGCAAAATTACGTCGGAATGGGGCCCCAAAGAATTAATTGCAGCATTTTTTGTAATCGTCGAAATTTTCGCCAAAAATCCAAAGGGGTTAGCCTTACTTTTTTGGTCATTTTCGGAGCCGGAAATTTCTCGTCTCGGAATCGATTCGCATGACCAACTCTAGGGTAATTCGACCCTCAGGAACTCAAAAAACACATCAAAAAGAGCGTAGGACCAGTAGCAGAGAAATGACGACGAAAATCTTGAGTTTTTTGGCTGTCACTTTTGATCCATCAATCGCAGCGTATTGGGACTGCGCTCAATCGATTCCTCTCGCAAAATTACGTCGGAATAGCGCCTCAAAGATTTTATCGCAGCATTTTTTGGAATCGTCGAAATTTTCGCCAAAAATCCAAAGGGGTTAGCCTTACTTTTTTGGTCATTTTCGGAGCCGGAAATTTCTCGTCTCGGAATCGATTTGCATGACCATCCCTAGGATAATTCGACCCTCAGGAACTCAAAAAACACATCAAAAAGAGCGTAGGACCAGCAGCAGAGAAATGACGACGAAAATCTTGAGTTTTTTGGCTGTTACTTTTGATCCATCAATCGCAGCGTATTGGGACTGCGCTCAATCGATTCCTCTCGCAAAATTACGTCGGAATAGCGCCTCAAAGATTTTATCGCAGCATTTTTTGGAATCGTCGAAATTTTCGCCAAAAATCCAAAGGGGTTAGCCTTACTTTTTTGGTCATTTTCGGAGCCGGAAATTTCTCGTCTCGGAATCGATTTGCATGACCATCCCTAGGGTAATTCGACCCTCAGGAACTCAAAAAACACATCAAAAAGAGCGTAGGACCAGCAGCAGAGAAATGACGACGAAAATCTTGAGTTTTTTGGCTGTTACTTTTGATCCATCAATCGCAGCGTATTGGGACTGCGCTCAATCGATTCCTCTCGCAAAATTACGTCGGAATAGCGCCTCAAAGAATTTATTGCAGCATTTTTTGAAATCGTCGAAATTTTCGCCAAAAATCCAAAGGGGTTAGCCTTACTTTTTTGGTCATTTTCGGAGCCGGAAATTTCTCGTCTCGGAATCGATTTGCATGACCATCTCTTGGGTAATTCGACCCTCAGGAACTCAAAAAACACATCAAAAAGAGCGTAGGACCAGCAGCAGAGAAATGACGACGAAAATCTTGAGTTTTTTGGCTGTAACTTTTGATCCATCAATCGCAGCGTATTGGGACTGCGCTCAATCGATTCCTCTCGCAAAATTACGTCGGAATAGCGCCTCAAAGATTTTATCGCAGCATTTTTTGGAATCGTCGAAATTTTCGCCAAAAATCCAAAGGGGTTAGCCTTACTTTTTTGGTCATTTTCGAAGCCGGAAGATTCTCGTCTCGGAATCGATTTGCATGACCATCACTAGGGTAATTCGACCCTCAGGAACTCAAAAAACACATCAAAAAGAGCGTAGGACCAGCAGCAGAGAAATGACGACGAAAATCTTGAGCTTTTTGGCTGTAACTTTTGATCCATCAATCGCAGCGTATTGGGACTGCGCTCAATCGATTCCTCTCGCAAAATTACGTCGGAATAGCGCCTCAAAGATTTTATCGCAGCATTTTTTGGAATCGTCGAAATTTTCGCCAAAAATCCAAAGGGGTTAGCCTTACTTTTTTGGTCATTTTCGAAGCCGGAAATTTCTCGTCTCGGAATCGATTTGCATGACCATCTCTAGGGTAATTCGACCCTCAGGAACTCAAAAAACACATCAAAAAGAGCGTAGGACCAGCAGCAGAGAAATGACGACGAAAATCTTGAGTTTTTTGGCTGTAACTTTTGATCCATCAATCGCAGCGTATTGGGACCGCGCTCAATCGATTTCTCTCGCAAAATTACGTCGGAATAGGGCCTCAAAGAATTAATTGCAGCATTTTTTGGAATCGTCGAAATTTTCGCCAAAAATCCAAAGGGGTTAGCCTTACTTTTTTGGTCATTTTCGGAGCCGGAAACTTCTCGTCTCGGAATCGATTTGCATGACCATCTCTCGGGTAATTCGACCCTCAGGAACTCAAAAAACACATCAAAAAGAGCGTAGGACCAGTAGCAGAGAAATGACGACGAAAATCTTGAGTTTTTTGGCTGTAACTTTTGATCCATCAATCGCAGCGTATTGGGACTGCGCTCAATCGATTCCTCTCGCAAAATTACGTCGGAATAGCGCCTCAAAGATTTTATCGCAGCATTTTTTGGAATCGTCGAAATTTTCGCCAAAAATCCAAAGGGGTTAGCCTTACTTTTTTGGTCATTTTCGGAGCTGGAAATTTCTCGTCTCGGAATCGATTTGCATGACCATCCCTAGGGTAATTCGACCCTCAGGAACTCAAAAAACACATCAAAAAGAGCGTAGGACCAGCAGCAGAGAAATGACGACGAAAATCTTGAGTTTTTTGGCTGTTACTTTTGATCCATCAATCGCAGCGTATTGGGACTGCGCTCAATCGATTCCTCTCGCAAAATTACGTCGGAATAGCGCCTCAAAGAATTTATTGCAGCATTTTTTGAAATCGTCGAAATTTTCGCCAAAAATCCAAAGGGGTTAGCCTTACTTTTTTGGTCATTTTCGGAGCCGGAAATTTCTCGTCTCGGAATCGATTTGCATGACCATCTCTTGGGTAATTCGACCCTCAGGAACTCAAAAAACACATCAAAAAGAGCGTAGGACCAGCAGCAGAGAAATGACGACGAAAATCTTGAGTTTTTTGGCTGTAACTTTTGATCCATCAATCGCAGCGTATTGGGACTGCGCTCAATCGATTCCTCTCGCAAAATTACGTCGGAATAGCGCCTCAAAGATTTTATCGCAGCATTTTTTGGAATCGTCGAAATTTTCGCCAAAAATCCAAAGGGGTTAGCCTTACTTTTTTGGTCATTTTCGAAGCCGGAAATTTCTCGTCTCGGAATCGATTTGCATGACCATCTCTAGGGTAATTCGACCCTCAGGAACTCAAAAAACACATCAAAAAGAGCGTAGGACCAGCAGCAGAGAAATGACGACGAAAATCTTGAGTTTTTTGGCTGTAACTTTTGATCCATCAATCGCAGCGTATTGGGACCGCGCTCAATCGATTTCTCTCGCAAAATTACGTCGGAATAGGGCCTCAAAGAATTAATTGCAGCATTTTCCGGAATCGTCGAAATTTTCGCCAAAAATCCAAAGGGGTTAGCCTTACTTTTTTGGTCATTTTCGAAGCCGGAAACTTCTCGTCTCGGAATCGATTTGCATGACCATCTCTAGGGTAATTCGACCCCCAGGAACTCAAAAAACACATCAAAAAGAGCGTAGGACTAGCAGCAGAGAAATGAAGACGAAAATCTTGAGTTTTTAGGCTGTAACTTGTGATCTATCAATCGCAGCGTATTGGGACTGCGCCGAATCGATTCCTCTCGCAAAATTACGTCGGAATAGGGCCTCAAAGAATTAATTGCAGCATTTTTTGGAATCGTCGAAATTTTCGCCAAAAATCCAAAGGGGTTAGCCTTACTTTTTTGGTCATTTTCGGAGCCGGAAATTTCTCGTCTCGGAATCGATTTGCATGACCATCTCTAGGGTAATTCGACCCCCAGGAACTCAGAAAACACATCAAAAAGAGCGTAGGACCAGCAGCAGAGAAATGACGACAAAAATCTTGAGTTTTTGGCTGTAACTTTTGATCCATGAATCGCAGCGTATTGGGACTGCGCTCAATCGATTCCTCTCGCAAAATTACGTCGGAATAGCGCCTTAAAGAATTTATTGCAGCATTTTTTGGAATCGTCGAAATTTTCGCCAAAAATCCAAAGGGGTTAGCCTTACTTTTTTGGTCATTTTCGGAGCCGGAAATTTCTCGTCTCGGAATCGATTTGCATGACCATCTCTAGGGTAATTCGACCCCCGGGAACTCAGAAAACACATCAAAAAGAGCGTAGGACCAGCAGCAGAGAAATGACGACGAAAATCTCGAGTTTTTTGGCTGTAACTTTTGATCTATCAATCGCAGCGTATTATGACTGCGCTCAATCGATTCCTCTCGCAAAATTACGTCGGAATGGGGCCCCAAAGAATTAATTGCAGCATTTTTTGTAATCGTCGAAATTTTCGCCAAAAATCCAAAGGGGTTAGCCTTACTTTTTTGGTCATTTTCGGAGCCGGAAATTTCTCGTCTCGGAATCGATTCGCATGACCAACTCTAGGGTAATTCGACCCTCAGGAACTCAAAAAACACATCAAAAAGAGCGTAGGACCAGTAGCAGAGAAATGACGACGAAAATCTTGAGTTTTTTAGCTGTAACTTTTGATCCATCAATCGCAGCGTATTGGGACTGCGCTCAATCGATTCCTCTCGCAAAATTACGTCGGAATAGCGCCTCAAAGATTTTATCGCAGCATTTTTTGGAATCGTCGAAATTTTCGCCAAAAATCCAAAGGGGTTAGCCTTACTTTTTTGGTCATTTTCGGAGCCGGAAATTTCTCGTCTCGGAATCGATTTGCATGACCATCCCTAGGGTAATTCGACCCTCAGGAACTCAAAAAACACATCAAAAAGAGCGTAGGACCAGCAGCAGAGAAATGACGACGAAAATCTTGAGTTTTTTGGCTGTTACTTTTGATCCATCAATCGCAGCGTATTGGGACTGCGCTCAATCGATTCCTCTCGCAAAATTACGTCGGAATAGCGCCTCAAAGAATTTATTGCAGCATTTTTTGAAATCGTCGAAATTTTCGCCAAAAATCCAAAGGGGTTAGCCTTACTTTTTTGGTCATTTTCGGAGCCGGAAATTTCTCGTCTCGGAATCGATTTGCATGACCATCTCTTGGGTAATTCGACCCTCAGGAACTCAAAAAACACATCAAAAAGAGCGTAGGACCAGCAGCAGAGAAATGACGACGAAAATCTCGAGTTTTTTGGCTGTAACTTTTGATCCATCAATCGCAGCGTATTGGGACTGCGCTCAATCGATTCCTCTCGCAAAATTACGTCGGAATAGCGCCTCAAAGATTTTATCGCAGCATTTTTTGGAATCGTCGAAATTTTCGCCAAAAATCCAAAGGGGTTAGCCTTACTTTTTTGGTCATTTTCGAAGCCGGAAGATTCTCGTCTCGGAATCGATTTGCATGACCATCACTAGGGTAATTCGACCCTCAGGAACTCAAAAAACACATCAAAAAGAGCGTAGGACCAGCAGCAGAGAAATGACGACGAAAATCTTGAGCTTTTTGGCTGTAACTTTTGATCCATCAATCGCAGCGTATTGGGACTGCGCTCAATCGATTCCTCTCGCAAAATTACGTCGGAATAGCGCCTCAAAGATTTTATCGCAGCATTTTTTGGAATCGTCGAAATTTTCGCCAAAAATCCAAAGGGGTTAGCCTTACTTTTTTGGTCATTTTCGAAGCCGGAAATTTCTCGTCTCGGAATCGATTTGCATGACCATCTCTAGGGTAATTCGACCCTCAGGAACTCAAAAAACACATCAAAAAGAGCGTAGGACCAGCAGCAGAGAAATGACGACGAAAATCTTGAGTTTTTTGGCTGTAACTTTTGATCCATCAATCGCAGCGTATTGGGACCGCGCTCAATCGATTTCTCTCGCAAAATTACGTCGGAATAGGGCCTCAAAGAATTAATTGCAGCATTTTTTGGAATCGTCGAAATTTTCGCCAAAAATCCAAAGGGGTTAGCCTTACTTTTTTGGTCATTTTCGAAGCCGGAAACTTCTCGTCTCGGAATCGATTTGCATGACCATCTCTAGGGTAATTCGACCCCCAGGAACTCAAAAAACACATCAAAAAGAGCGTAGGACCAGCAGCAGAGAAATGACGACGAAAATCTTGAGTTTTTTGGCTGTTACTTTTGATCCATCAATCGCAGCGTATTGGGACTGCGCTCAATCGATTCCTCTCGCAAAATTACGTCGGAATAGCGCCTCAAAGAATTTATTGCAGCATTTTTTGAAATCGTCGAAATTTTCGCCAAAAATCCAAAGGGGTTAGCCTTACTTTTTTGGTCATTTTCGGAGCCGGAAATTTCTCGTCTCGGAATCGATTTGCATGACCATCTCTTGGGTAATTCGACCCTCAGGAACTCAAAAAACACATCAAAAAGAGCGTAGGACCAGCAGCAGAGAAATGACGACGAAAATCTTGAGTTTTTTGGCTGTAACTTTTGATCCATCAATCGCAGCGTATTGGGACTGCGCTCAATCGATTCCTCTCGCAAAATTACGTCGGAATAGCGCCTCAAAGATTTTATCGCAGCATTTTTTGGAATCGTCGAAATTTTCGCCAAAAATCCAAAGGGGTTAGCCTTACTTTTTTGGTCATTTTCGAAGCCGGAAGATTCTCGTCTCGGAATCGATTTGCATGACCATCACTAGGGTAATTCGACCCTCAGGAACTCAAAAAACACATCAAAAAGAGCGTAGGACCAGCAGCAGAGAAATGACGACGAAAATCTTGAGCTTTTTGGCTGTAACTTTTGATCCATCAATCGCAGCGTATTGGGACTGCGCTCAATCGATTCCTCTCGCAAAATTACGTCGGAATAGCGCCTCAAAGATTTTATCGCAGCATTTTTTGGAATCGTCGAAATTTTCGCCAAAAATCCAAAGGGGTTAGCCTTACTTTTTTGGTCATTTTCGAAGCCGGAAATTTCTCGTCTCGGAATCGATTTGCATGACCATCTCTAGGGTAATTCGACCCTCAGGAACTCAAAAAACACATCAAAAAGAGCGTAGGACCAGCAGCAGAGAAATGACGACGAAAATCTTGAGTTTTTTGGCTGTAACTTTTGATCCATCAATCGCAGCGTATTGGGACCGCGCTCAATCGATTTCTCTCGCAAAATTACGTCGGAATAGGGCCTCAAAGAATTAATTGCAGCATTTTTTGGAATCGTCGAAATTTTCGCCAAAAATCCAAAGGGGTTAGCCTTACTTTTTTGGTCATTTTCGGAGCCGGAAACTTCTCGTCTCGGAATCGATTTGCATGACCATCTCTCGGGTAATTCGACCCTCAGGAACTCAAAAAACACATCAAAAAGAGCGTAGGACCAGTAGCAGAGAAATGACGACGAAAATCTTGAGTTTTTTGGCTGTAACTTTTGATCCATCAATCGCAGCGTATTGGGACTGCGCTCAATCGATTCCTCTCGCAAAATTACGTCGGAATAGCGCCTCAAAGATTTTATCGCAGCATTTTTTGGAATCGTCGAAATTTTCGCCAAAAATCCAAAGGGGTTAGCCTTACTTTTTTGGTCATTTTCGGAGCTGGAAATTTCTCGTCTCGGAATCGATTTGCATGACCATCCCTAGGGTAATTCGACCCTCAGGAACTCAAAAAACACATCAAAAAGAGCGTAGGACCAGCAGCAGAGAAATGACGACGAAAATCTTGAGTTTTTTGGCTGTTACTTTTGATCCATCAATCGCAGCGTATTGGGACTGCGCTCAATCGATTCCTCTCGCAAAATTACGTCGGAATAGCGCCTCAAAGAATTTATTGCAGCATTTTTTGAAATCGTCGAAATTTTCGCCAAAAATCCAAAGGGGTTAGCCTTACTTTTTTGGTCATTTTCGGAGCCGGAAATTTCTCGTCTCGGAATCGATTTGCATGACCATCTCTTGGGTAATTCGACCCTCAGGAACTCAAAAAACACATCAAAAAGAGCGTAGGACCAGCAGCAGAGAAATGACGACGAAAATCTTGAGTTTTTTGGCTGTAACTTTTGATCCATCAATCGCAGCGTATTGGGACTGCGCTCAATCGATTCCTCTCGCAAAATTACGTCGGAATAGCGCCTCAAAGATTTTATCGCAGCATTTTTTGGAATCGTCGAAATTTTCGCCAAAAATCCAAAGGGGTTAGCCTTACTTTTTTGGTCATTTTCGAAGCCGGAAATTTCTCGTCTCGGAATCGATTTGCATGACCATCTCTAGGGTAATTCGACCCTCAGGAACTCAAAAAACACATCAAAAAGAGCGTAGGACCAGCAGCAGAGAAATGACGACGAAAATCTTGAGTTTTTTGGCTGTAACTTTTGATCCATCAATCGCAGCGTATTGGGACCGCGCTCAATCGATTTCTCTCGCAAAATTACGTCGGAATAGGGCCTCAAAGAATTAATTGCAGCATTTTCTGGAATCGTCGAAATTTTCGCCAAAAATCCAAAGGGGTTAGCCTTACTTTTTTGGTCATTTTCGAAGCCGGAAACTTCTCGTCTCGGAATCGATTTGCATGACCATCTCTAGGGTAATTCGACCCCCAGGAACTCAAAAAACACATCAAAAAGAGCGTAGGACTAGCAGCAGAGAAATGAAGACGAAAATCTTGAGTTTTTAGGCTGTAACTTGTGATCTATCAATCGCAGCGTATTGGGACTGCGCCGAATCGATTCCTCTCGCAAAATTACGTCGGAATAGGGCCTCAAAGAATTAATTGCAGCATTTTTTGGAATCGTCGAAATTTTCGCCAAAAATCCAAAGGGGTTAGCCTTACTTTTTTGGTCATTTTCGGAGCCGGAAATTTCTCGTCTCGGAATCGATTTGCATGACCATCTCTAGGGTAATTCGACCCCCAGGAACTCAGAAAACACATCAAAAAGAGCGTAGGACCAGCAGCAGAGAAATGACGACAAAAATCTTGAGTTTTTGGCTGTAACTTTTGATCCATGAATCGCAGCGTATTGGGACTGCGCTCAATCGATTCCTCTCGCAAAATTACGTCGGAATAGCGCCTTAAAGAATTTATTGCAGCATTTTTTGGAATCGTCGAAATTTTCGCCAAAAATCCAAAGGGGTTAGCCTTACTTTTTTGGTCATTTTCGGAGCCGGAAATTTCTCGTCTCGGAATCGATTTGCATGACCATCTCTAGGGTAATTCGACCCCCGGGAACTCAGAAAACACATCAAAAAGAGCGTAGGACCAGCAGCAGAGAAATGACGACGAAAATCTCGAGTTTTTTGGCTGTAACTTTTGATCTATCAATCGCAGCGTATTATGACTGCGCTCAATCGATTCCTCTCGCAAAATTACGTCGGAATGGGGCCCCAAAGAATTAATTGCAGCATTTTTTGTAATCGTCGAAATTTTCGCCAAAAATCCAAAGGGGTTAGCCTTACTTTTTTGGTCATTTTCGGAGCCGGAAATTTCTCGTCTCGGAATCGATTCGCATGACCAACTCTAGGGTAATTCGACCCTCAGGAACTCAAAAAACACATCAAAAAGAGCGTAGGACCAGTAGCAGAGAAATGACGACGAAAATCTTGAGTTTTTTAGCTGTAACTTTTGATCCATCAATCGCAGCGTATTGGGACTGCGCTCAATCGATTCCTCTCGCAAAATTACGTCGGAATAGCGCCTCAAAGATTTTATCGCAGCATTTTTTGGAATCGTCGAAATTTTCGCCAAAAATCCAAAGGGGTTAGCCTTACTTTTTTGGTCATTTTCGGAGCCGGAAATTTCTCGTCTCGGAATCGATTTGCATGACCATCCCTAGGGTAATTCGACCCTCAGGAACTCAAAAAACACATCAAAAAGAGCGTAGGACCAGCAGCAGAGAAATGACGACGAAAATCTTGAGTTTTTTGGCTGTTACTTTTGATCCATCAATCGCAGCGTATTGGGACTGCGCTCAATCGATTCCTCTCGCAAAATTACGTCGGAATAGCGCCTCAAAGAATTTATTGCAGCATTTTTTGAAATCGTCGAAATTTTCGCCAAAAATCCAAAGGGGTTAGCCTTACTTTTTTGGTCATTTTCGGAGCCGGAAATTTCTCGTCTCGGAATCGATTTGCATGACCATCTCTTGGGTAATTCGACCCTCAGGAACTCAAAAAACACATCAAAAAGAGCGTAGGACCAGCAGCAGAGAAATGACGACGAAAATCTCGAGTTTTTTGGCTGTAACTTTTGATCCATCAATCGCAGCGTATTGGGACTGCGCTCAATCGATTCCTCTCGCAAAATTACGTCGGAATAGCGCCTCAAAGATTTTATCGCAGCATTTTTTGGAATCGTCGAAATTTTCGCCAAAAATCCAAAGGGGTTAGCCTTACTTTTTTGGTCATTTTCGAAGCCGGAAGATTCTCGTCTCGGAATCGATTTGCATGACCATCACTAGGGTAATTCGACCCTCAGGAACTCAAAAAACACATCAAAAAGAGCGTAGGACCAGCAGCAGAGAAATGACGACGAAAATCTTGAGCTTTTTGGCTGTAACTTTTGATCCATCAATCGCAGCGTATTGGGACTGCGCTCAATCGATTCCTCTCGCAAAATTACGTCGGAATAGCGCCTCAAAGATTTTATCGCAGCATTTTTTGGAATCGTCGAAATTTTCGCCAAAAATCCAAAGGGGTTAGCCTTACTTTTTTGGTCATTTTCGAAGCCGGAAATTTCTCGTCTCGGAATCGATTTGCATGACCATCTCTAGGGTAATTCGACCCTCAGGAACTCAAAAAACACATCAAAAAGAGCGTAGGACCAGCAGCAGAGAAATGACGACGAAAATCTTGAGTTTTTTGGCTGTAACTTTTGATCCATCAATCGCAGCGTATTGGGACCGCGCTCAATCGATTTCTCTCGCAAAATTACGTCGGAATAGGGCCTCAAAGAATTAATTGCAGCATTTTTTGGAATCGTCGAAATTTTCGCCAAAAATCCAAAGGGGTTAGCCTTACTTTTTTGGTCATTTTCGAAGCCGGAAACTTCTCGTCTCGGAATCGATTTGCATGACCATCTCTAGGGTAATTCGACCCCCAGGAACTCAAAAAACACATCAAAAAGAGCGTAGGACTAGCAGCAGAGAAATGAAGACGAAAATCTTGAGTTTTCAGGCTGTAACTTGTGATCTATCAATCGCAGCGTATTGGGACTGCGCCTATTCGATTCCTCTCGCAAAATTACGTCGGAGTAGGGCCTCAAAGAATTCATTGCAGCATTTTTTGAAATCGTCGAAATTTTCGCCAAAAATCCAAAGGGGTTAGCCTTACTTTTTTGGTCATTTTTGGAGCCGGAAATTTCTCGTCTCGGAATCGATTTGCATGCTCATCTCTAGGGTAATTCGACCCCCAGGAACTCAGAAAACACATCAAAAAGAGCGTAGGACCAGCAGCAGAGAAATGACGACGAAAATCTTGAGTTTTTTGGCTGTAACTTTTAATCTATCAATCGCAGCGTATTGGGACTGCGCTCAATCGATTCCTCTCGCAAAATTACGTCGGAATAGGGCCTCAAAGAATTGATTGCAGCATTTTTTGTAATCGTCGAAATTTTCGCCAAAAATCCGAAGGGGTTAGCCTTACTTTTTTGGTCATTTTCGGAGCCGGAAATTTCTCGTCTCGTAATCGATTTGCATGACCATCTCTAGGGTAATTCGACCCTCAGGAACTCAAAAAACACATCAAAAAGAGCGTAGGAACAGCAGCAGAGAAATGACGACGAAAATCTTGAGTTTTTTGGCTGTAACTTTTGATCCATCAATCGCAGCGTATTGGGACTGCGCTCAATCGATTCCTCTCGCAAAATTACGTTGGAATAGCGCCTCAAAGAATTTATTGCAGCATTTTTTGGAATCGTCGAAATTTTCGCCAAAAATTCAAAGGGGTTAGCCTTACTTTTTTGGTCATTTTCGCAGCCGGAAATTTCTCGTCTCGGAATCGATTTGCATGCTCATCTCTAGGGTAATTCGACCCCCAGGAACTCAGAAAACACATCAAAAAGAGCGTAGGACCAGCAGCAGAGAAATGACGACGAAAATCTTGAGTTTTTTGGCTGTAACTTTTGATCTATCAATCGCAGCGTATTGGGACTGCGCTCAATCGATTCCTCTCGCAAAATTACGTCGGAATAGGGCCTCAAAGAATTAATTGCAGCATTTTTTGGAATCGTCGAAATTTTCGCCAAAAATCCAAAGGGGTTAGCCTTACTTTTTTGGTCATTTTCGGAGCCGGAAACTTCTCGTCTCGGAATCGATTTGCATGACCATCTCTCGGGTAATTCGACCCCGAGGAACTCAGAAAACACATCAAAAACAGCGTAGGACCAGCAGCAGAGAAATGACGACGAAAATCTTGAGTTTTTTGGCTGTAACTTTTGATCTATCAATCGCAGCGTATTGGAACTGCGCTCAATCGATTCCTCTCGCAAAATTACGTCGGAATAGTGCCTCAAAGAATTTATTTCAGCATTTTTTGGAATCGTCGAAATTTTCGCCAAAAATCCAAAGGGGTTAGCCTTACTTTTTTGGTCATTTTCGGAGCCGGAAATTTCTCGTCTCGGAATCGATTCGCATGACCAACTCTAGGGTAATTCGACCCTCAGGAACTCAAAAAACACATCAAAAAGAGCGTAGGACCAGCAGCAGAGAAATGACGACGAAAATCTTGAGTTTTTTGGCTGTAACTTTTGATCCATCAATCGCAGCGTATTGGGACTGCGCTCAATCGATTCCTCTCGCAAAATTACGTCGGAATAGCGCCTCAAAGATTTTATCGCAGCATTTTTTGGAATCGTCGAAATTTTCGCCAAAAATCCAAAGGGGTTAGCCTTACTTTTTTGGTCATTTTCGGAGCCGGAAATTTCTCGTCTCGGAATCGATTTGCATGACCATCTCTAGGGTAATTCGACCCCCAGGAACTCAGAAAACACATCAAAAAGAGCGTAGGACCAGCAGCAGAGAAATGACGACAAAAATCTTGAGTTTTTGGCTGTAACTTTTGATCCATGAATCGCAGCGTATTGGGACTGCGCTCAATCGATTCCTCTCGCAAAATTACGTCGGAATAGCGCCTTAAAGAATTTATTGCAGCATTTTTTGGAATCGTCGAAATTTTCGCCAAAAATCCAAAGGGGTTAGCCTTACTTTTTTGGTCATTTTCGGAGCCGGAAATTTCTCGTCTCGGAATCGATTTGCATGACCATCTCTAGGGTAATTCGACCCCCGGGAACTCAGAAAACACATCAAAAAGAGCGTAGGACCAGCAGCAGAGAAATGACGACGAAAATCTCGAGTTTTTTGGCTGTAACTTTTGATCTATCAATCGCAGCGTATTATGACTGCGCTCAATCGATTCCTCTCGCAAAATTACGTCGGAATGGGGCCCCAAAGAATTAATTGCAGCATTTTTTGTAATCGTCGAAATTTTCGCCAAAAATCCAAAGGGGTTAGCCTTACTTTTTTGGTCATTTTCGGAGCCGGAAATTTCTCGTCTCGGAATCGATTCGCATGACCAACTCTAGGGTAATTCGACCCTCAGGAACTCAAAAAACACATCAAAAAGAGCGTAGGACCAGTAGCAGAGAAATGACGACGAAAATCTTGAGTTTTTTGGCTGTCACTTTTGATCCATCAATCGCAGCGTATTGGGACTGCGCTCAATCGATTCCTCTCGCAAAATTACGTCGGAATAGCGCCTCAAAGATTTTATCGCAGCATTTTTTGGAATCGTCGAAATTTTCGCCAAAAATCCAAAGGGGTTAGCCTTACTTTTTTGGTCATTTTCGGAGCCGGAAATTTCTCGTCTCGGAATCGATTTGCATGACCATCCCTAGGATAATTCGACCCTCAGGAACTCAAAAAACACATCAAAAAGAGCGTAGGACCAGCAGCAGAGAAATGACGACGAAAATCTTGAGTTTTTTGGCTGTTACTTTTGATCCATCAATCGCAGCGTATTGGGACTGCGCTCAATCGATTCCTCTCGCAAAATTACGTCGGAATAGCGCCTCAAAGATTTTATCGCAGCATTTTTTGGAATCGTCGAAATTTTCGCCAAAAATCCAAAGGGGTTAGCCTTACTTTTTTGGTCATTTTCGGAGCCGGAAATTTCTCGTCTCGGAATCGATTTGCATGACCATCCCTAGGGTAATTCGACCCTCAGGAACTCAAAAAACACATCAAAAAGAGCGTAGGACCAGCAGCAGAGAAATGACGACGAAAATCTTGAGTTTTTTGGCTGTTACTTTTGATCCATCAATCGCAGCGTATTGGGACTGCGCTCAATCGATTCCTCTCGCAAAATTACGTCGGAATAGCGCCTCAAAGAATTTATTGCAGCATTTTTTGAAATCGTCGAAATTTTCGCCAAAAATCCAAAGGGGTTAGCCTTACTTTTTTGGTCATTTTCGGAGCCGGAAATTTCTCGTCTCGGAATCGATTTGCATGACCATCTCTTGGGTAATTCGACCCTCAGGAACTCAAAAAACACATCAAAAAGAGCGTAGGACCAGCAGCAGAGAAATGACGACGAAAATCTTGAGTTTTTTGGCTGTAACTTTTGATCCATCAATCGCAGCGTATTGGGACTGCGCTCAATCGATTCCTCTCGCAAAATTACGTCGGAATAGCGCCTCAAAGATTTTATCGCAGCATTTTTTGGAATCGTCGAAATTTTCGCCAAAAATCCAAAGGGGTTAGCCTTACTTTTTTGGTCATTTTCGAAGCCGGAAGATTCTCGTCTCGGAATCGATTTGCATGACCATCACTAGGGTAATTCGACCCTCAGGAACTCAAAAAACACATCAAAAAGAGCGTAGGACCAGCAGCAGAGAAATGACGACGAAAATCTTGAGCTTTTTGGCTGTAACTTTTGATCCATCAATCGCAGCGTATTGGGACTGCGCTCAATCGATTCCTCTCGCAAAATTACGTCGGAATAGCGCCTCAAAGATTTTATCGCAGCATTTTTTGGAATCGTCGAAATTTTCGCCAAAAATCCAAAGGGGTTAGCCTTACTTTTTTGGTCATTTTCGAAGCCGGAAATTTCTCGTCTCGGAATCGATTTGCATGACCATCTCTAGGGTAATTCGACCCTCAGGAACTCAAAAAACACATCAAAAAGAGCGTAGGACCAGCAGCAGAGAAATGACGACGAAAATCTTGAGTTTTTTGGCTGTAACTTTTGATCCATCAATCGCAGCGTATTGGGACCGCGCTCAATCGATTTCTCTCGCAAAATTACGTCGGAATAGGGCCTCAAAGAATTAATTGCAGCATTTTTTGGAATCGTCGAAATTTTCGCCAAAAATCCAAAGGGGTTAGCCTTACTTTTTTGGTCATTTTCGAAGCCGGAAACTTCTCGTCTCGGAATCGATTTGCATGACCATCTCTAGGGTAATTCGACCCCCAGGAACTCAAAAAACACATCAAAAAGAGCGTAGGACTAGCAGCAGAGAAATGAAGACGAAAATCTTGAGTTTTCAGGCTGTAACTTGTGATCTATCAATCGCAGCGTATTGGGACTGCGCCTATTCGATTCCTCTCGCAAAATTACGTCGGAGTAGGGCCTCAAAGAATTAATTGCAGCATTTTTTGAAATCGTCGAAATTTTCGCCAAAAATCCAAAGGGGTTAGCCTTACTTTTTTGGTCATTTTTGGAGCCGGAAATTTCTCGTCTCGGAATCGATTTGCATGCTCATCTCTAGGGTAATTCGACCCCCAGGAACTCAGAAAACACATCAAAAAGAGCGTAGGACCAGCAGCAGAGAAATGACGACGAAAATCTTGAGTTTTTTGGCTGTAACTTTTAATCTATCAATCGCAGCGTATTGGGACTGCGCTCAATCGATTCCTCTCGCAAAATTACGTCGGAATAGGGCCTCAAAGAATTGATTGCAGCATTTTTTGTAATCGTCGAAATTTTCGCCAAAAATCCGAAGGGGTTAGCCTTACTTTTTTGGTCATTTTCGGAGCCGGAAATTTCTCGTCTCGTAATCGATTTGCATGACCATCTCTAGGGTAATTCGACCCTCAGGAACTCAAAAAACACATCAAAAAGAGCGTAGGAACAGCAGCAGAGAAATGACGACGAAAATCTTGAGTTTTTTGGCTGTAACTTTTGATCCATCAATCGCAGCGTATTGGGACTGCGCTCAATCGATTCCTCTCGCAAAATTACGTTGGAATAGCTCCTCAAAGAATTTATTGCAGCATTTTTTGGAATCGTCGAAATTTTCGCCAAAAATTCAAAGGGGTTAGCCTTACTTTTTTGGTCATTTTCGCAGCCGGAAATTTCTCGTCTCGGAATCGATTTGCATGCTCATCTCTAGGGTAATTCGACCCCCAGGAACTCAGAAAACACATCAAAAAGAGCGTAGGACCAGCAGCAGAGAAATGACGACGAAAATCTTGAGTTTTTTGGCTGTAACTTTTGATCTATCAATCGCAGCGTATTGGGACTGCGCTCAATCGATTCCTCTCGCAAAATTACGTCGGAATAGGGCCTCAAAGAATTAATTGCAGCATTTTTTGGAATCGTCGAAATTTTCGCCAAAAATCCAAAGGGGTTAGCCTTACTTTTTTGGTCATTTTCGGAGCCGGAAACTTCTCGTCTCGGAATCGATTTGCATGACCATCTCTCGGGTAATTCGACCCCGAGGAACTCAGAAAACACATCAAAAACAGCGTAGGACCAGCAGCAGAGAAATGACGACGAAAATCTTGAGTTTCTTGGCTGTAACTTTTGATCTATCAATCGCAGCGTATTGGAACTGCGCTCAATCGATTCCTCTCGCAAAATTACGTCGGAATAGTGCCTCAAAGAATTTATTTCAGCATTTTTTGGAATCGTCGAAATTTTCGCCAAAAATCCAAAGGGGTTAGCCTTACTTTTTTGGTCATTTTCGGAGCCGGAAATTTCTCGTCTCGGAATCGATTCGCATGACCAACTCTAGGGTAATTCGACCCTCAGGAACTCAAAAAACACATCAAAAAGAGCGTAGGACCAGCAGCAGAGAAATGACGACGAAAATCTTGAGTTTTTTGGCTGTAACTTTTGATCCATCAATCGCAGCGTATTGGGACTGCGCTCAATCGATTCCTCTCGCAAAATTACGTCGGAATAGCGCCTCAAAGATTTTATCGCAGCATTTTTTGGAATCGTCGAAATTTTCGCCAAAAATCCAAAGGGGTTAGCCTTACTTTTTTGGTCATTTTCGGAGCCGGAAATTTCTCGTCTCGGAATCGATTTGCATGACCATCTCTAGGGTAATTCGACCCCCAGGAACTCAGAAAACACATCAAAAAGAGCGTAGGACCAGCAGCAGAGAAATGACGACAAAAATCTTGAGTTTTTGGCTGTAACTTTTGATCCATGGATCGCAGCGTATTGGGACTGCGCTCAATCGATTCCTCTCGCAAAATTACGTCGGAATAGCGCCTTAAAGAATTTATTGCAGCATTTTTTGGAATCGTCGAAATTTTCGCCAAAAATCCAAAGGGGTTAGCCTTACTTTTTTGGTCATTTTCGGAGCCGGAAATTTCTCGTCTCGGAATCGATTTGCATGACCATCTCTAGGGTAATTCGACCCCCGGGAACTCAGAAAACACATCAAAAAGAGCGTAGGACCAGCAGCAGAGAAATGACGACGAAAATCTCGAGTTTTTTGGCTGTAACTTTTGATCTATCAATCGCAGCGTATTATGACTGCGCTCAATCGATTCCTCTCGCAAAATTACGTCGGAATGGGGCCCCAAAGAATTAATTGCAGCATTTTTTGTAATCGTCGAAATTTTCGCCAAAAATCCAAAGGGGTTAGCCTTACTTTTTTGGTCATTTTCGGAGCCGGAAATTTCTCGTCTCGGAATCGATTCGCATGACCAACTCTAGGGTAATTCGACCCTCAGGAACTCAAAAAACACATCAAAAAGAGCGTAGGACCAGTAGCAGAGAAATGACGACGAAAATCTTGAGTTTTTTGGCTGTCACTTTTGATCCATCAATCGCAGCGTATTGGGACTGCGCTCAATCGATTCCTCTCGCAAAATTACGTCGGAATAGCGCCTCAAAGATTTTATCGCAGCATTTTTTGGAATCGTCGAAATTTTCGCCAAAAATCCAAAGGGGTTAGCCTTACTTTTTTGGTCATTTTCGGAGCCGGAAATTTCTCGTCTCGGAATCGATTTGCATGACCATCCCTAGGATAATTCGACCCTCAGGAACTCAAAAAACACATCAAAAAGAGCGTAGGACCAGCAGCAGAGAAATGACGACGAAAATCTTGAGTTTTTTGGCTGTTACTTTTGATCCATCAATCGCAGCGTATTGGGACTGCGCTCAATCGATTCCTCTCGCAAAATTACGTCGGAATAGCGCCTCAAAGAATTTATTGCAGCATTTTTTGAAATCGTCGAAATTTTCGCCAAAAATCCAAAGGGGTTAGCCTTACTTTTTTGGTCATTTTCGGAGCCGGAAATTTCTCGTCTCGGAATCGATTTGCATGACCATCTCTTGGGTAATTCGACCCTCAGGAACTCAAAAAACACATCAAAAAGAGCGTAGGACCAGCAGCAGAGAAATGACGACGAAAATCTTGAGTTTTTTGGCTGTAACTTTTGATCCATCAATCGCAGCGTATTGGGACTGCGCTCAATCGATTCCTCTCGCAAAATTACGTCGGAATAGCGCCTCAAAGATTTTATCGCAGCATTTTTTGGAATCGTCGAAATTTTCTTCAAAAATCCAAAGGGGTTAGCCTTACTTTTTTGGTCATTTTCGAAGCCGGAAGATTCTCGTCTCGGAATCGATTTGCATGACCATCACTAGGGTAATTCGACCCTCAGGAACTCAAAAAACACATCAAAAAGAGCGTAGGACCAGCAGCAGAGAAATGACGACGAAAATCTTGAGTTTTTTGGCTGTAACTTTTGATCCATCAATCGCAGCGTATTGGGACTGCGCTCAATCGATTCCTCTCGCAAAATTACGTCGGAATAGCGCCTCAAAGATTTTATCACAGCATTTTTTGGAATCGTCGAAATTTTCGCCAAAAATCCAAAGGGGTTAGCCTTACTTTTTTGGTCATTTTCGAAGCCGGAAATTTCTCGTCTCGGAATCGATTTGCATGACCATCTCTAGGGTAATTCGACCCTCAGGAACTCAAAAAACACATCAAAAAGAGCGTAGGACCAGCAGCAGAGAAATGACGACGAAAATCTTGAGTTTTTTGGCTGTAACTTTTGATCCATCAATCGCAGCGTATTGGGACCGCGCTCAATCGATTTCTCTCGCAAAATTACGTCGGAATAGGGCCTCAAAGAATTAATTGCAGCATTTTTTGGAATCGTCGGAATTTTCGCCAAAAATCCAAAGGGGTTAGCCTTACTTTTTTGGTCATTTTCGAAGCCGGAAACTTCTCGTCTCGGAATCGATTTGCATGACCATCTCTAGGGTAATTCGACCCCCAGGAACTCAAAAAACACATCAAAAAGAGCGTAGGACTAGCAGCAGAGAAATGAAGACGAAAATCTTGAGTTTTCAGGCTGTAACTTGTGATCTATCAATCGCAGCGTATTGGGACTGCGCCTATTCGATTCCTCTCGCAAAATTACGTCGGAGTAGGGCCTCAAAGAATTAATTGCAGCATTTTTTGGAATCGTCGAAATTTTCGCCAAAAATCCAAAGGGGTTAGCCTTACTTTTTTGGTCATTTTTGGAGCCGGAAATTTCTCGTCTCGGAATCGATTTGCATGCTCATCTCTAGGGTAATTCGACCCCCAGGAACTCAGAAAACACATCAAAAAGAGCGTAGGACCAGCAGCAGAGAAATGACGACGAAAATCTTGAGTTTGTTGGCTGTAACTTTTGATCTATCAATCGCAGCGTATTGGGACTGCGCTCAATCGATTCCTCTCGCAAAATTACGTCGGAATAGGGCCTCAAAGAATTGATTGCAGCATTTTTTGTAATCGTCGAAATTTTCGCCAAAAATCCGAAGGGGTTAGCCTTACTTTTTTGGTCATTTTCGGAGCCGGAAATTTCTCGTCTCGTAATCGATTTGCATGACCATCTCTAGGGTAATTCGACCCTCAGGAACTCAAAAAACACATCAAAAAGAGCGTAGGAACAGCAGCAGAGAAATGACGACGAAAATCTTGAGTTTTTTGGCTGTAACTTTTGATCCATCAATCGCAGCGTATTGGGACTGCGCTCAATCGATTCCTCTCGCAAAATTACGTTGGAATAGCGCCTCAAAGAATTTATTGCAGCATTTTTTGGAATCGTCGAAATTTTCGCCAAAAATTCAAAGGGGTTAGCCTTACTTTTTTGGTCATTTTCGCAGCCGGAAATTTCTCGTCTCGGAATCGATTTGCATGCTTATCTCTAGGGTAATTCGACCCCCAGGAACTCAGAAAACACATCAAAAAGAGCGTAGGACCAGCAGCAGAGAAATGACGACGAAAATCTTGAGTTTTTTGGCTGTAACTTTTGATCTATCAATCGCAGCGTATTGGGACTGCGCTCAATCGATTCCTCTCGCAAAATTACGTCGGAATAGGGCCTCAAAGAATTAATTGCAGCATTTTTTGGAATCGTCGAAATTTTCGCCAAAAATCCAAAGGGGTTAGCCTTACTTTTTTGGTCATTTTCGGAGCCGGAAACTTCTCGTCTCGGAATCGATTTGCATGACCATCTCTCGGGTAATTCGACCCCGAGGAACTCAGAAAACACATCAAAAACAGCGTAGGACCAGCAGCAGAGAAATGACGACGAAAATCTTGAGTTTTTTGGCTGTAACTTTTGATCTATCAATCGCAGCGTATTGGGACTGCGCTCAATCGATTCCTCTCGCAAAATTACGTCGGAATAGTGCCTCAATGAATTTATTTCAGCATTTTTTGGAATCGTCGAAATTTTCGCCAAAAATCTAAAGGGGTTAGCCTTACTTTTTTGGTCATTTTCGGAGCCGGAAATTTCTCGTCTCGGAATCGATTTGCATGACCATCTCTAGGGTAATTCGACCCTCAGGAACTCAAAAAACACATCAAAAAGAGCGTAGGACCAGCAGCAGAGAAATGACGACGAAAATCTTGAGTTTTTTGGCTGTTACTTTTGATCCATCAATCGCAGCGTATTGGGACCGCGCTCAATCGATTTCTCTCGCAAAATTACGTCGGAATAGGGCCCCAAAGAATTAATTGCAGCATTTTTTGTAATCGTCGAAATTTTCGCGAAAAATCCAAAGGGGTTAGCCTTACTTTTTTGGTCATTTTCGGAGCCGGAAATTTCTCGTCTCGGAATCGATTCGCATGACCAACTCTAGGGTAATTCGACCCTCAGGAACTCAAAAAACACATCAAAAAGAGCGTAGGACCAGCAGCAGAGAAATGACGACGAAAATCTTGAGTTTTTTGGCTGTAACTTTTGATCCATCAATCGCAGCGTATTGGGACTGCGCTCAATCGATTCCTCTCGCAAAATTACGTCGGAATAGCGCCTCAAAGATTTTATCGCAGCATTTTTTGGAATCGTCGAAATTTTCGCCAAAAATCCAAAGGGGTTAGCCTTACTTTTTTGGTCATTTTCGAAGCCGGAAATTTCTCGTCTCGGAATCGATTTGCATGACCATCTCTAGGGTAATTCGACCCTCAGGAACTCAAAAAACACATCAAAAAGAGCGTAGGACCAGCAGCAGAGAAATGACGACGAAAATCTTGAGTTTTTTGGCTGTAACTTTTGATCCATCAATCGCAGCGTATTGGGACCGCGCTCAATCGATTTCTCTCGCAAAATTACGTCGGAATAGGGCCTCAAAGAATTAATTGCAGCATTTTCTGGAATCGTCGAAATTTTCGCCAAAAATCCAAAGGGGTTAGCCTTACTTTTTTGGTCATTTTCGAAGCCGGAAACTTCTCGTCTCGGAATCGATTTGCATGACCATCTCTAGGGTAATTCGACCCCCAGGAACTCAAAAAACACATCAAAAAGAGCGTAGGACTAGCAGCAGAGAAATGAAGACGAAAATCTTGAGTTTTTAGGCTGTAACTTGTGATCTATCAATCGCAGCGTATTGGGACTGCGCCGAATCGATTCCTCTCGCAAAATTACGTCGGCATAGGGCCTCAAAGAATTAATTGCAGCATTTTTTGGAATCGTCGAAATTTTCGCCAAAAATCCAAAGGGGTTAGCCTTACTTTTTTGGTCATTTTCGGAGCCGGAAATTTCTCGTCTCGGAATCGATTTGCATGACCATCTCTAGGGTAATTCGACCCCCAGGAACTCAGAAAACACATCAAAAAGAGCGTAGGACCAGCAGCAGAGAAATGACGACAAAAATCTTGAGTTTTTGGCTGTAACTTTTGATCCATGAATCGCAGCGTATTGGGACTGCGCTCAATCGATTCCTCTCGCAAAATTACGTCGGAATAGCGCCTCAAAGAATTTATTGCAGCATTTTTTGGAATCGTCGAAATTTTCGCCAAAAATCCAAAGGGGTTAGCCTTACTTTTTTGGTCATTTTCGGAGCCGGAAATTTCTCGTCTCGGAATCGATTTGCATGACCATCTCTAGGGTAATTCGACCCCCGGGAACTCAGAAAACACATCCAAAAGAGCGTAGGACCAGCAGCAGAGAAATGACGACGAAAATCTCGAGTTTTTTGGCTGTAACTTTTGATCTATCAATCGCAGCGTATTATGACTGCGCTCAATCGATTCCTCTCGCAAAATTACGTCGGAATGGGGCCCCAAAGAATTAATTGCAGCATTTTTTGTAATCGTCGAAATTTTCGCCAAAAATCCAAAGGGGTTAGCCTTACTTTTTTGGTCATTTTCGGAGCCGGAAATTTCTCGTCTCGGAATCGATTTGCATGACCATCTCTAGGGTAATTCGACCCCCAGGAACTCAGAAAACACATCAAAAAGAGCGTAGGACCAGCAGCAGAGAAATGACGACAAAAATCTTGAGTTTTTGGCTGTAACTTTTGATCCATGAATCGCAGCGTATTGGGACTGCGCTCAATCGATTCCTCTCGCAAAATTACGTCGGAATAGCGCCTCAAAGAATTTATTGCAGCATTTTTTGGAATCGTCGAAATTTTCGCCAAAAATCCAAAGGGGTTAGCCTTACTTTTTTGGTCATTTTCGGAGCCGGAAATTTCTCGTCTCGGAATCGATTTGCATGACCATCTCTAGGGTAATTCGACCCCCGGGAACTCAGAAAACACATCAAAAAAAGCGTAGGACCAGCAGCAGAGAAATGACGACGAAAATCTCGAGTTTTTTGGCTGTAACTTTTGATCTATCAATCGCAGCGTATTATGACTGCGCTCAATCGATTCCTCTCGCAAAATTACGTCGGAATGGGGCCCCAAAGAATTAATTGCAGCATTTTTTGTAATCGTCGAAATTTTCGCCAAAAATCCAAAGGGGTTAGCCTTACTTTTTTGGTCATTTTCGGAGCCGGAAATTTCTCGTCTCGGAATCGATTCGCATGACCAACTCTAGGGTAATTCGACCCTCAGGAACTCAAAAAACACATCAAAAAGAGCGTAGGACCAGTAGCAGAGAAATGACGACGAAAATCTTGAGTTTTTTGGCTGTAACTTTTGATCCATTAATCGCAGCGTATTGGGACTGCGCTCAATCGATTCCTCTCGCAAAATTACGTCGGAATAGCGCCTCAAAGATTTTATCGCAGCATTTTTTGGAATGGTCGAAATTTTCGCCAAAAATCCAAAGGGGTTAGCCTTACTTTTTTGGTCATTTTCGGAGCCGGAAATTTCTCGTCTCGGAATCGATTTGCATGACCATCCCTAGGGTAATTCGACCCCCAGGAACTCAGAAAACACATCAAAAAGAGCGTAGGACCAGCAGCAGAGAAATGACGACGAAAATCTTGAGTTTTTTGGCTGTAACTTTTGATCTATCAATCGCAGCGTATTGGGACTGCGCTCAATCGATTCCTCTCGCAAAATTACGTCGGAATAGGGCCTCAAAGAATTAATTGCAGCATTTTTTGGAATCGTCGAAATTTTCGCCAAAAATCCAAAGGGGTTAGCCTTACTTTTTTGGTCATTTTCGGAGCCGGAAACTTCTCGTCTCGGAATCGATTTGCATGACCATCTCTCGGGTAATTCGACCCCGAGGAACTCAGAAAACACATCAAAAACAGCGTAGGACCAGCAGCAGAGAAATGACGACGAAAATCTTGAGTTTTTTGGCTGTAACTTTTGATCTATCAATCGCAGCGTATTGGGACTGCGCTCAATCGATTCCTCTCGCAAAATTACGTCGGAATAGTGCCTCAAAGAATTTATTTCAGCATTTTTTGTAATCGTCGAAATTTTCGCCAAAAATCCAAAGGGGTTAGCCTTACTTTTTTGGTCATTTTCGGAGCCGGAAATTTCTCGTCTCGGAATCGATTTGCATGACCATCTCTAGGGTAATTCGACCCTCAGGAATTCAAAAAACACATCAAAAAGAGCGTAGGACCAGCAGCAGAGAAATGACGACGAAAATCTTGAGTTTTTTGGCTGTAACTTTTGATCCATCAATCGCAGCGTATTGGGACCGCGCTCAATCGATTTCTCTCGCAAAATTACGTCGGAATAGGGCCCCAAAGAATTAATTGCAGCATTTTTTGTAATCGTCGAAATTTTTGCGAAAAATCCAAAGGGGTTAGCCTTACTTTTTTGGTCATTTTCGGAGCCGGAAATTTCTCGTCTCGGAATCGATTCGCATGACCAACTCTAGGGTAATTCGACCCTCAGGAACTCAAAAAACACATCAAAAAGAGCGTAGGACCAGCAGCAGAGAAATGACGACGAAAATCTTGAGTTTTTTGGCTGTAACTTTTGATCCATCAATCGCAGCGTATTGGGACTGCGCTCAATCGATTCCTCTCGCAAAATTACGTCGGAATAGCGCCTCAAAGATTTTATCGCAGCATTTTTTGGAATCGTCGAAATTTTCGCCAAAAATCCAAAGGGGTTAGCCTTACTTTTTTGGTCATTTTCGGAGCCGGAAATTTCTCGTCTCGGAATCGATTTGCATGACCATCTCTAGGGTAATTCGACCCTCAGGAACTCAAAAAACACATCAAAAAGAGCGTAGGACCAGCAGCAGAGAAATGAAGACGAAAATCTTGAGTTTTTTGGCTGTAACTTTTGATCCATCAATCGCAGCGTATTGGGACCGCGCTCAATCGATTTCTCTCGCAAAATTACGTCGGAATAGGGCCTCAAAGAATTAATTGCAGCATTTTTTGGAATCGTCGAAATTTTCGCCAAAAATCCAAAGGGGTTAGTCTTACTTTTTTGGTCATTTTCGAAGCCGGAAACTTCTCGTCTCGGAATCGATTTGCATGACCATCTCTAGGGTAATTCGACCCCCAGGAACTCAAAAAACACATCAAAAAGAGCGTAGGACTAGCAGCAGAGAAATGAAGACGAAAGACTTGAGTTTTTAGGCTGTAACTTGTGATCTATCAATCGCAGCGTATTGGGACTGCGCCGAATCGATTCCTCTCGCAAAATTACGTCGGCATAGGGCCTCAAAGAATTAATTGCAGCATTTTTTGGAATCGTCGAAATTTTCGCCAAAAATCCAAAGGGGTCAGCCTTACTTTTTTGGTCATTTTCGGAGCCGGAAATTTCTCGTCTCGGAATCGATTTGCATGACCATCTCTAGGGTAATTCGACCCCCAGGAACTCAGAAAACACATCAAAAAGAGCGTAGGACCAGCAGCAGAGAAATGACGACAAAAATCTTGAGTTTTTGGCTGTAACTTTTGATCCATGAATCGCAGCGTATTGGGACTGCGCTTAATCGATTCCTCTCGCAAAATTACGTCGGAATGGGGCCCCAAAGAATTAATTGCAGCATTTTTTGTAATCGTCGAAATTTTCGCCAATAATCCAAAGGGGTTAGCCTTACTTTTTTGGTCATTTTCGGAGCCGGAAATTTCTCGTCTCGGAATCAATTCGCATGACCAACTCTAGGGTAATTCGACCCTCAGGAACTCAAAAAACACATCAAAAAGAGCGTAGGACCAGTAGCAGAGAAATGACGACGAAAATCTTGAGTTTTTTGGCTGTAACTTTTGATCCATCAATCGCAGCGTATTGGGACTGCGCTCAATCGATTCCTATCGCAAAATTACGTCGGAATAGCGCCTCAAAGATTTTATCGCAGCATTTTTTGGAATCGTCGAAATTTTCGCCAAAAATCCAAAGGGGTTAGCCTTACTTTTTTGGTCATTTTCGGAGCCGGAAATTTCTCGTCTCGGAATCGATTTGCATGACCATCCCTAGGGTAATTCGACCCTCAGGAACTCAAAAAACACATCAAAAAGAGCGTAGGACCAGCAGCAGAGAAATGACGACGAAAATCTTGAGTTTTTTGGCTGTTACTTTTGATCCATCAATCGCAGCGTATTGGGACTGCGCTCAATCGATTCCTCTCGCAAAATTACGTCGGAATAGCGCCTCAAAGAATTTATTGCAGCATTTTTTGAAATCGTCGAAATTTTCGCCAAAAATCCAAAGGGGTTAGCCTTACTTTTTTGGTCATTTTCGGAGCCGGAAATTTCTCGTCTCGGAATCGATTTGCATGACCATCTCTAGGGTAATTTGACCCTCAGGAATTCAAAAAACACATCAAAAAGAGCGTAGGACCAGCAGCAGAGAAATGACGACGAAAATCTTGAGTTTTTTGGCTGTAACTTTTGATCCATCAATCGCAGCGTATTGGGACCGCGCTCAATCGATTTCTCTCGCAAAATTACGTCGGAATAGGGCCCCAAAGAATTAATTGCAGCATTTTTTGTAATCGTCGAAATTTTCGCGAAAAATCCAAAGGGGTTAGCCTTACTTTTTTGGTCATTTTCGGAGCCGGAAATTTCTCGTCTCGGAATCGATTCGCATGACCAACTCTAGGGTAATTCGACCCTCAGGAACTCAAAAAACACATCAAAAAGAGCGTAGGACCAGCAGCAGAGAAATGACGACGAAAATCTTGAGTTTTTTGGCTGTAACTTTTGATCCATCAATCGCAGCGTATTGGGACTGCGCTCAATCGATTCCTCTCGCAAAATTACGTCGGAATAGCGCCTCAAAGATTTTATCGCAGCATTTTTTGGAATCGTCGAAATTTTCGCCAAAAATCCAAAGGGGTTAGCCTTACTTTTTTGGTCATTTTCGGAGCCGGAAATTTCTCGTCTCGGAATCGATTTGCATGACCATCTCTAGGGTAATTGGACCCTCAGGAACTCAAAAAACACATCAAAAAGAGCGTAGGACCAGCAGCAGAGAAATGACGACGAAAATCTTGAGTTTTTTGGCTGTAACTTTTGATCCATCAATCGCAGCGTATTGGGACTGCGCTCAATCGATTCCTCTCGCAAAATTACGTCGGAATAGCGCCTCAAAGATTTTATCGCAGCATTTTTTGGAATCGTCGAAATTTTCGCCAAAAATCCAAAGGGGTTAGCCTTACTTTTTTGGTCATTTTCGAAGCCGGAAATTTCTCGTCTCGGAATCGATTTGCATGACCATCTCTAGGGTAATTCGACCCTCAGGAACTCAAAAAACACATCAAAAAGAGCGTAGGACCAGCAGCAGAGAAATGACGACGAAAATCTTGAGTTTTTTGGCTGTAACTTTTGATCCATCAATCGCAGCGTATTGGGACCGCGCTCAATCGATTTCTCTCGCGAAATTCCGTCGGAATAGGGCCTCAAAGAATTAATTGCAGCATTTTTTGGAATCGTCGAAATTTTCGCCAAAAATCCAAAGGGGTTAGCCTTACTTTTTTGGTCATTTTCGAAGCCGGAAACTTCTCGTCTCGGAATCGATTTGCATGACCATCTCTAGGGTAATTCGACCCCCAGGAACTCAAAAAACACATCAAAAAGAGCGTAGGACTAGCAGCAGAGAAATGAAGACGAAAATCTTGAGTTTTTAGGCTGTAACTTGTGATCTATCAATCGCAGCGTATTGGGACTGCGCCTATTCGATTCCTCCCGCAAAATTACGTCGGAGTAGGGCCTCAAAGAATCAATTGCAGCATTTTTTGGAATCGTCGAAATTTTCGCCAAAAATCCAAAGGGGTTAGCCTTACTTTTTTGGTCATTTTTGGAGCCGGAAATTTCTCGTCTCGGAATCGATTTGCATGCTCATCTCTAGGGTAATTCGACCCCCAGGAACTCAGAAAACACATCAAAAAGAGCGTAGGACCAGCAGCAGAGAAATGACGACGAAAATCTTGAGTTTTTTGGCTGTAACTTTTGATCTATCAATCGCAGCGTATTGGGACTGCGCTCAATCGATTCCTCTCGCAAAATTACGTCGGAATAAGGCCTCAAAGAATTGATTGCAGCATTTTTTGTAATTGTCGAAATTTTCGCCAAAAATCCAAACGGGTTAGCCTTACTTTTTTGGTCATTTTCGGAGCCGGAAATTTCTCGTCTCGTAATCGATTTGCATGACCATCTCTAGGGTAATTCGACCCTCAGGAACTCAAAAAACACATCAAAAAGAGCGTAGGAACAGCAGCAGAGAAATGACGACGAAAATCTTGAGTTTTTTGGCTGTAACTTTTGATCCATCAATCGCAGCGTATTGGGACTGCGCTCAATCGATTCCTCTCGCAAAATTACGTTGGAATAGCGCCTCAAAGAATTTATTGCAGCATTTTTTGGAATCGTCGAAATTTTCGCCAAAAATTCAAAGGGGTTAGCCTTACTTTTTTGGTCATTTTCGCAGCCGGAAATTTCTCGTCTCGGAATCGATTTGCATGCTCATCTCTAGGGTAATTCGACCCCCAGGAACTCAGAAAACACATCAAAAAGAGCGTAGGACCAGCAGCAGAGAAATGACGACGAAAATCTTGAGTTTTTTGGCTGTAACTTTTGATCTATCAATCGCAGCGTATTGGGACTGCGCTCAATCGATTCCTCTCGCAAAATTACGTCGGAATAGGGCCTCAAAGAATTAATTGCAGCATTTTTTGGAATCGTCGAAATTTTCGCCAAAAATCCAAAGGGGTTAGCCTTACTTTTTTGGTCATTTTCGGAGCCGGAAACTTCTCGTCTCGGAATCGATTTGCATGACCATCTCTCGGGTAATTCGACCCCGAGGAACTCAGAAAACACATCAAAAACAGCGTAGGACCAGCAGCAGAGAAATGACGACGAAAATCTTGAGTTTTTTGGCTGTAACTTTTGATCTATCAATCGCAGCGTATTGGGACTGCGCTCAATCGATTCCTCTCGCAAAATTACGTCGGAATAGTGCCTCGCAGAATTTATTTCAGCATTTTTTGGAATCGTCGAAATTTTCGCCAAAAATCCAAAGGGGTTAGCCTTACTTTTTTGGTCATTTTCGGAGCCGGAAATTTCTCGTCTCGGAATCGATTTGCATGACCATCTCTAGGGTAATTCGACCGCCAGGAACTCAGAAAACACATCAAAAAGAGCGTAGGACCAGCAGCAGAGAAATGACGACGAAAATCTTGAGTTTTTTGGCTGTACCTTTTGATCCATCAATCGCAGCGTATTGGGACTGCGCTCAATCGATTCCTCTCGCAAAATTACGTCGGAATAGGGCCTCAAAGAATTGATTGCAGCATTTTTTGTAATCGTCGAAATTTCCGCCAAAAATCCAAAGGGGTTAGCCTTACTTTTTTGGTCATTTTCGGAGCCGGAAACTTCTCGTCTCGGAATCGATTTGCATGACCATCTCTAGGGTAATTCGACCCCCAGGAACTCAAAAAACACATCAAAAAGAGCGTAGGACTAGCAGCAGAGAAATGAAGACAAAAATCTTGATTTTTTTGGCTGTAACTTTTGATCTATCAATCGCAGCGTATTATGACTGCGCTCAATCGATTCCTCTTGCAAAATTACGTCGGAATAGGGCCTCAAAGAATTAATTGCAGCATTTTTTGGAATCGTCGAAATTTTCGCCAAAAATCCAAAGGGGTTAGCCTTACTTTTTTGGTCATTTCCGGAGCCGGAAATTTCTCGTCTCGGAATCGATTTGCATGACCATCTTTAGGGTAATTCGACCCCCAGGAACTCAGAAAACACATCAAAAAGAGCGTAGGACCAGCAGCAGAGAAATGACGACGAAAATCTTGAGTTTTTTGGCTGTACCTTTTGATCCATCAATCGCAGCGTATTGGGACTGCGCTCAATCGATTCCTCTCGCAAAATTACGTCGGAATAGGGCCTCAAAGAATTAATTGCAGCATTTTTTGGAATCGTCGAAATTTTCGCCAAAAATCCAAAGGGGTTAGCCTTACTTTTTTGGTCATTTTCGGAGCCGGAAACTTCTCGTCTCGGAATCGATTTGCATGACCATCTCTAGGGTAATTCGACCCCCAGGAACTCAAAAAACACATCAAAAAGAGCGTAGGACTAGCAGCAGAGAAATGAAGACAAAAATCTTGATTTTTTTGGCTGTAACTTTTGATCTATCAATCGCAGCGTATTATGACTGCGCTCAATCGATTCCTCTTGCAAAATTACGTCGGAATAGGGCCTCAAAGAATTAATTGCAGCATTTTTTGGAATCGTCGAAATTTTCGCCAAAAATCCAAAGGGGTTAGCCTTACTTTTTTGGTCATTTCCGGAGCCGGAAATTTCTCGTCTCGGAATCGATTTGCATGACCATCTTTAGGGTAATTCGACCCCCAGGAACTCAGAAAACACATCAAAAAGAGCGTAGGACCAGCAGCAGAGAAATGACGACGAAAATCTTGAGTTTTTTGGCTGTACCTTTTGATCCATCAATCGCAGCGTATTGGGACTGCGCTCAATCGATTCCTCTCGCAAAATTACGTCGGAATAGGGCCTCAAAGAATTAATTGCAGCATTTTTTGGAATCGTCGAAATTTTCGCCAAAAATCCAAAGGGGTTAGCCTTACTTTTTTGGTCATTTTCGGAGCCGGAAACTTCTCGTCTCGGAATTGATTTGCATGACCATCTCTAGGGTAATTCGACCCCCAGGAACTCAGAAAACACATCAAAAAGAGCGTAGGACCAGCAGCAGAGAAATGACGATGAAAATCTTGAGTTTTTGGGCTGTAACTTTTGATCTATCAATCGTAGCGTATTGGGACTGCGCTCAATCGATTCCTCTCGCAAAATTACGTCGGAATAGCGCCTCAAAGATTTTATTGCAGCATTTTTTGGAATCGTCGAAATTTTCGCCAAAAATCCAAAGGGGTTAGCCTTACTTTTTTGGTCATTTTCGGAGCCGGAAATTTCTCGTCTCGGAATCGATTTGCATGACCATCCCTAGGGTAATTCGACCCTCAGGAACTCAAAAAACACATCAAAAAGAGCGTAGGACCAGCAGCAGAGAAATGACGACGAAAATCTTGAGTTTTTTGGCTGTTACTTTTGATCCATCAATCGCAGCGTATTGGGACTGCGCTTAATCGATTCCTCTCGCAAAATTACGTCGGAATAGCGCCTCAAAGAATTTATTGCAGCATTTTTTGAAATCGTCGAAATTTTCGCCAAAAATCCAAAGGGGTTAGCCTTACCTTTTTGGTCATTTTCGGAGCCGGAAATTTCTCGTTTCGGAATCGATTCGCATGACCAACTCTAGGGTAATTCGACCCTCAGGAACTCAAAAAACACATCAAAAAGAGCGTAGGACCAGCAGCAGAGAAATGACGACGAAAATCTTGAGTTTTTTGGCTGTAACTTTTGATCCATCAATCGCAGCGTATTGGGACTGCGCTCAATCGATTCCTCTCGCAAAATTACGTCGGAATAGCGCCTCAAAGATTTTATCGCAGCATTTTTTGGAATCGTCGAAATTTTCGCCAAAAATCCAAAGGGGTTAGCCTTACTTTTTTGGTCATTTTCGGAGCCGGAAATTTCTCGTCTCGGAATCGATTTGCATGACCATCTCTAGGGTAATTCGACCCTCAGGAACTCAAAAAACACATCAAAAAGAGCGTAGGACCAGCAGCAGAGAAATGACGACGAAAATCTTGAGTTTTTTGGCTGTAACTTTTGATCCATCAATCGCAGCGTATTGGGACCGCGCTCAATCGATTTCTCTCGCAAAATTACGTCGGAATGGGGCCTCAAAGAATTAATTGCAGCATTTTTTGGAATCGTCGAAATTTTCGCCAAAAATCCAAAGGGGTTAGCCTTACTTTTTTGGTCATTTTCGGAGCCGGAAATTTCTCGTCTCGGAATCGATTTGCATGACCATCTCTACGGTAATCCGACCCCCAGGAACTCAGAAAACACATCGAAAAGAGCGTAGGACCAGCAGCAGAGAAATGACGACGAAAATCTTGAGTTTTTTGGCTTTAACTTTTGATCTATCAATCGCAGCGTATTGGGACTGCGCTCAATCGATTCCTCTCGCAAAATTACGTCGGAATAGGGCCTCAAAGAATTAATTGCAGCATTTTTTGGAATCGTCGAAATTTTCGCCAAAAATCCAAAGGGGTTAGCCTTACTTTTTTGGTCATTTTCGAAGCCGGAAACTTCTCGTCTCGGAATCGATTTGCATGACCATCTCTAGGGTAATTCGACCCCCAGGAACTCAAAAAACACATCAAAAAGAGCGTAGGACTAGCAGCAGAGAAATGAAGACGAAAATCTTGAGTTTTTAGGCTGTAACTTGTGATCTATCAATCGCAGCGTATTGGGACTGCGCCTATTCGATTCCTCTCGCAAAATTACGTCGGAATAGCGCCTCAAAGATTTTATCGCAGCATTTTTTGGAATCGTCGAAATTTTCGCCAAAAATCCAAAGGGGTTAGCCTTACTTTTTTGGTCATTTTCGAAGCCGGAAACTTCTCGTCTCGGAATCGATTTGCATGACCATCGCTAGGGTAATTCGACCCCCAGGAACTCAAAAAACACATCAAAAAGAGCGTAGGACTAGCAGCAGAGAAATGAAGACGAAAATCTTGAGTTTTTAGGCTGTAACTTGTGATCTATCAATCGCAGCGTATTGGGACTGCGCCTATTCGATTCCTCTCGCAAAATTACGTCGGAATAGGGCCTCAAAGAATTAATTGCAGCATTTTTTGGAATCGTCGAAATTTTCGCCAAAAATCCAAAGGGGTTAGCCTTACTTTTTTGGTCATTTTTGGAGCCGGAAATTTCTCGTCTCGGAATCGATTTGCATGACCATCTCTAGGGTAATTCGACCCCCAGGAACTCAGAAAACACATCAAAAAGAGCGTAGGACCAGCAGCAGAGAAATGAAGACGAAAATCTTGAGTTTTTTGGCTGTAACTTTTGATCTATCAATCGCAGCGTATTATGACTGCGCTCAATCGATTCCTCTCGCAAAATTACGTCGGAATAGGGCCTCAAAGTATTTATGGCAGCACTTTTCGGAATCGTCAAAATTTCCGCTAAAAATCCAAAGGGGTTAGCCTTACTTTTTTGGTCATTTTTGGAGCCGGAAATTTCTCGTTCCGGAATCGATTCGCATGACCATCTCTTGAGTAATTTGACCCCAAGGAACTCAGAAAACACATCAAAAAGAGCGTAGGACCAGCAGCAGAGAAATGACGATGAAAATCTTGAGTTTTTGGGCTGTAACTTTTGATCTATCAATCGTAGCGTATTGGGACTGCGCTCAATCGATTCCTCTCGCAAAATTACGTTGGAATAGCGCCTCAAAGAATTTATTGCAGCATTTTTTGGAATCCTCGAAATTTTCGCCAAAAATCCAAAGGGGTTAGCCTTACTTTTTTGGTCATTTTCGGAGCCGGAAATTTCTCGTCTTGGAATCGATTTGCATGACCATCTCCAGGGTAAATTGACCCCCAGGAACTCAGAAAACACATCAAAAAGAGCGTAGGACCAGCAGCAGAGAAATGACGACGAAAATCTTGAGTTTTTTGGCTGTAACTTTTGATCTATCAATCGCAGCGTATTGGGACTGCGCTCAATCGATTCCTCTCGCAAAATTACGTTGGAATAGGGCCTCAAAGAATTTATTGCAGCATTTTCTGGAATCGTCGAAATTTTCGCCAAAAATCCAAAGGGGTTAGCCTTACTTTTTTGGTCATTTTTGGAGCTGGAAATTTCTTGTCTCAGAATCGATATGCATGACTATCTCTAGAGTAATTCGACCCCCAGGAACTCAGAAAACACATCAAAAAGAGCGTAGGACCAGCAGCAGAGAAATGACGACGAAAATCTTGAGTTTTTTGGCTGTAACTTTTGATCTATCAATCGCAGCGTATTGGGACTGCGCTCAATCGATTCCTCTCGCAAAATTACGTTGGAATAGGGCCTCAAAGAATTTATTGCAGCATTTTCTGGAATCGTCGAAATTTTCGCCAAAAATCCAAAGGGGTTAGCCTTACTTTTTTGGTCATTTTTGGAGCTGGAAATTTCTTGTCTCAGAATCGATATGCATGACTATCTCTAGAGTAATTCGACCCCCAGGAACTCAGAAAACACATCAACAAGAGCGTAGGACCAGAAGCAGAGGAATGATTGTGAAAATCTTCAGTCAGTGTGCCTCAACTTCTTATCGTTTGCTTGCAGCGCGTTTGAACCGCGCTGAATCAAGTCTTTTCTCAACAGCATTGTGACGTCATGCACTTAAGCAATAGTTGAAGTTCACTTGCAAACCAGTCAAACTTCAACAGAATTCATCTCAAGTCTCAATCCCATCCTTTTATAGAGAGAAAGACCTTATTTTTATGTACAGATTCAAAGGATCTGTTTTAGATTCATTGGACGTCTATGATTCCAATTAGTGTATTCGGAGAATCGTTTCGCTGATACTCAGTAAGATACGCAACACATACTCAAAAATCCATTTAGATTTTATTTATTTTATTCTAGGTTACGTAAAATACTAACAATATATCATAATACATCTTGTATGCCACCGCGGACCATCGAACCAGTACGCAGGTCGGAACCACCCGTCAGAATTTTCTATTTAATGTGTGTTCGTGGTAGTTCTCATTTCTTCATCCACATTCTTACTATTACTTATTATTTTACACTTATTATATTTATCATTATAATATTATGATAATCATTGGTATCTTTTTATTCGCATAATGTATCAAAATCAAATCAAAACATATCATAATTGTTCTATATGTTAACTTGGTAAAGTTGTATCTACTGACACCTGAACACTTGTATTAGTATCAAGGCATACCAGGCACTCAATAAACTGGAACTGAAACTTTGTAGCTCTGACTTTTTGATTTTCCTCTCTGCTCCTCTGAAATTCCAGTGCAAAATTCCAGGTTCTTCACCCGTGAGTGATTCGCTGCTAGCAGAATGTCAAGACTCTCCGCAATGGATTCCTTCCGCGAAATGACGTCAAATTAAGGTATCGATAAATCGATTACAGCAATTATCGACATCCGCAAAAAATAGTCTGAAAAAATCCAAAAAAGTTAGTCTGGTTTTTGTGCGATCTCAGGGTGAAATTGCTTTTGGGACCATGAGAACGTCTGAGTTCAGGAAGTCCCTTAAAAGCAAGTGAATAACGATACTGTTTAATTGACTGACGGTTTTGATAATATATACATGGTATAAATTCTGTTTATTTGTCTTGACCATCAGGTTACACTACGCGATTTAGCAGTGGCTGTTCGCCATATAGATACATCATAATAATAATCGAGACAAATCGCAATGATCATACAAATCATTAAGATACAATAATTGTATCTCAGGATCAATCGTAACGTTCGCTACATTTCGTAATATGATTAGCATATTCACTCACGTAGCATTATCGAGTATACTTGATTATATTAGTACTTACCTGAGCCACAAAGCTGCTGTTATCCAGGCCCAATAGGCAATAGCCAGAAATAAGATCATCCCGCCATCAAACCTAGGTTAATAAATTTGATCAAATCTTAAAATTTCCCTTACGATGTGAGAAAAGACATGTCTTTTGAATCCGACGAATCACGCGCAAAATGTGTGAGAATCGGGTGATATTATCCGTAAACGGTTATATGAGTTATATCATAATAATTAAGCTGGCACTTGGCTTACTCTGATGAATATGGATGACTGTTTGCTGTAACATTGTCACAGTGATGTTAGAAAAAATGCGAATTCATGTTTTGGTATATCAATTTCAAACTCAAACACCATGGTCTGTATCGCAGGCGGTTTCCAAATGCGAGTATTTTTTTGTACCGATCGTCATATGTACTTTCGTTGAATATGAAACATACGTGAATAAAAACTAGTAAAAATGAAGAAGTTCATTTTGTGAGAGATAAAACAATCGGTAGTTGCATTGCAGAAGTTGTGTTAAAAGCGTGAATTTATTGGCGATAATGGATGATAAACTATTAAATGAGATGGAATTTACTGATATTATTTGACAATGTGTAACACTCGAAAAAATTAGTGCAACCAAATATCGTTTAACTGCGATTATTATAGTTTAAGTGTAATGTATTGCTGTTCTAAATATTTGTTTATGTTCTAAAACATTTTAAATAATACGCCACAGTGCGCACAAAGTTTTTGTACCAAACCCTAAGCTATATTTTTCAGTTGGTGGAAGAGTGAAACAATCTTCGGCTGCTGGATGAAAGTAAAATCAACATTCAATTTTACAACAACGTATCCATGATAGACTTCTTCGACGTTGAAAACGAATTCTCTATTGATAATAAATAGCCAACCATTATTCGATTTCGCAATTGCATCCCGATTCACTTTCGATTACTGATATAGCTGTGAATAGTAATCGTAAAAATCTTTGGCCTCATACAAGTGGGAGTTATAATGGAATGCATTATACCGTTTCGCGCCTGATTATTTTTGTATAACGAGACAATTTCGACTCAGCAGATAAAGAAAATACAGTTTTCAAATGAATTTAAAAAAGCTCATAGGTTCTTTGTACTTTCTGCTACCTATGTTTGTAGAAATGAGACAGAAAAAGTAGCTGCACCTGAAAAAGCGGCTGACTGATTTCGCGAACGATGTCTCACTTACTGCGAAACAAAGGAGAAGAAAAAAAATGCCGGGGGAGATGGAATATTGTAATAACGTTATTATTAGCGTGGCAGAACTTCGCAGCCATTCTGAAGTCGGAATGGGTATCATGAGCTTTCCATTAGGCTCGACACTTCAGCGAGAATTCCCGTCTTTAGAAGCCTCCGAGAATTGAAAAAACCCATCAAACGCTCGATCTCTCGACTCGAGTAATCGTTTTATTTCTCCCTAGAGCGGCGAACTTTTTTTTAGAGAGTGGTTTCTTGCGATTTCTGAAATAAAAAAATCCACTTTCTTCGTTAATATTATGCGATTGAAACGATCTGATCAGCTTTTTTTTTTCTCTCTAGCATCTTTTTTTCGAGTTCTTTCTTTTTATTTACAAACTTCACCTCTGTTACTTGTACAAATATAATGCATAGCGTATCCATCTTAAATAAATAACCCTATCGTATAATTATATTATGTTATACAACTAATTAATCTTCGAAAGCTTTACATTTTCGTGCCAGTAACGCCATGTTATTGTTAATATATACTACATATTGTATGATTTCTTTGTTTTTCTATTTTCTTAATTTTTTTTTTTTTTTATAATCTGAGAACCATAATCTAGCGTATAAAATACTCATCATTTTAGTCTGGTGAAATTGGTATATCAATAATGTTTCCATTAACTTTACTCTTCATTATTATATTATATATTTGTGAAATTTTCAACAACTTCGAAAATATTTTTCTCTCTTTTTGTATTCTTGTCGCGTTTCACCTCGATAATTTATCAAAGACAAAATATCGTTGTTTTTTTTTTCAGAGCAAATAAATTCTACATTCAATGTTTTCCTTGATTCAAATTTAATTTGCAATCGGTATTGTTTAGTTGTCGTTATTCTCTTCAAAAAAAGACTTCTTCTTGCCAATAATAACGATATTTTTCAGCTTTTTTCAACGGAATAATTACGGTATAATGCAACTTGTTAGTTATAATTGATGCTTCACATATTTAGGGGGGGTACGGTGTGGACAGTCTAAAATCCTACCTATTTGTGGATTCTTTTTTTTTTTTAAGAAATGGAAACTACTTAGAGCAATTCAACTCTGAGAGCTTTATTATTTATAGTTTCAAGAACAGTTGAAAAAAATTTCATTGAAATTACTAACAAAATGGCAGCATGGCGCATATAAATAGCGAAGGACCATGTTTCAATTCGGTGACGAAAATTCCTCGGTCAATGTTTATCATATCGACTTAAAATTTTGACAATCTGTAAAACTTGTCTATCGATTCGAAATGGTCGTTACTGTTCGAAATCGTATATATTCGAAAAAAAATTCCTTCAGCATTTGGGCCACGAGGTTGAGGCCGAAAACGTGTTTTTAACTAAAAATTTTTTTTTCTATCTATTACAGATTAAACAGTGATGATCCTCGAGTTCAGAGTCGTTTGCTACTTATGTGCATCATGCCACCATTCTGTTATTAATTTCAATGAAAAAATTCTAAGACGTTCTCGAAACTATAAATAGTAAAGGCCTTAAATTGAAATTGATTCAAGTTTTTTATTTCCTTTAAAAAAAAATCCTAAAAATAGCTATGCATTTTCGACCGTCTAAGCTGTAACCCGACCCCCTAATACACTTAAATAATTATTACAGGTAAAATACTATTCTATATTCAGTAATGTATAATAAATATAATTAGACAAGCTCTGCACTTTCTCAAGGTAAAAATCACACAGCAGTTAACGGTATACTATTATTATTATATAATATCATCAACGTACATTTCTCGCATCGCACTTTACCATTCACACTTCCATTATGGCGCCTAATTTTATTTTATTTATTTACTCGAGAAATTAATTACTTTTTTTCCTTGTTTTTCTTTTTTCAATTTTTTTTCTCTCTTGCGTGGTTTCATTTATATAATACAATGCTGGTCGATTCGAGGCTGTACTTATAATTATCCCCTGCAATACAAAGTGTTATTTACGTTAATAAAACCATTTCGCGATATTTTTTGTTTTTCTCCATTCTCATTTTCTCTTTCATTTTTCTTTCTATTCAACTATTCTCTCCTTCTCTTATTACCATCAAATTTATAACATATTTTCTCTGCGCAAGACCGATACTTTTTTCTTTCACCTTTAAGCTTCTCTACTTCAAATTCCTATTGTTTATCATACTAATAGACAAAAAATAAGAAAATGTGTGTTTTGAACTTCGTTTGTTTGTTATTGCGAAAAATTATAGGTATGAAATACGTGTTGAAAAATGTAACGCGGCGTAACTAAACGTTTCAAATTTTTCATCAAATTCTTGATTTGTTCTTTTTCAACATGTAAAAGGGGGTTAAACATATCTGTAATATATTTACATATATATACAATATGTATGACCGATTGAATGAATATAATAATGATCGTATAATAATAAATGAGTTTAAACACCGAGATGAAAGGTGTTCTGATCGATATTTTTTATGAATGCGATAAATAAAGTAAAAGCGTTGGTCGTTGTTTTTTCCAACGAATCAACGCCACTAAAGTTTCAAACGATGATAACGTTACAAACGGCACGCTTCTAACTTCAATGAGCGTACATTTATTTATATATATATATATATGCATCCATCCACTATTTATAATCTTAACGAATCATTGAATAACGGCGCCATCTTGAAAAATTTTGCTGTCGTTATATATTACACAATGGTACATAATAATGTTATAACTATTATTATCATTATCATTATTATTATTATTATTATTATTATTATTATTATTATTTACATAATTGTTACATTATACAAGCGTATCTCCAGCATGGAAATGTTCTATTTTTAAATACCTACAACGTGTCTTTGCATGTGTTTTGTGTAATTTCCCTACGCGTCATATTTTTTACTGATTATACCGAAAATACTTGTTCTACTCGCGTTTCGATCCGTGCGATTATATGGATAGATATTTTGCGAACAGATATTGCGACGTTTCTGTGTTGGCTAAATGAGGTGAAAGTAAAAACTAAGTGAACTAAAAATCTGAATTACTTTTCTTTATATTCCTAATATTTCTCAGGCCGGAAGCAACTGCGATTGCAAATCTCCGAATGCGGTGCGTTGGCTCAAAATGGCAAAAATCAGCCACGAAAACAGCGTCGAAGTGGCTGACATTCGATTGCGAGAATTCGCCCCCGAGGTCTCGTCATAATCCTCGTCATCATCCCTTCCATTTTCCTTGCGACCCCGCAGCTTCAGGTCTGCAAAATGCGAAACGAAATGTTTCATTTCCGACAAAGAACAAGAAGAATAGCCGAGAAATAGGCGAAGAAATTCGCAAACATAAGTCAAGTGAATTTTCTTCCTGAAAGCTAGAATCGGTGCAAAAAAGGAGGGTGAAATCGGGGATGAAAAAATGTACAGAAATCAATATTTGTGCAATTGAATAATTTCGAAAAAATCTATTTCCAATAAATCCAGTACACGGTTTTTTTTCTACTTGCAAATTGACTCGGAATTCATATTCATCAGTAATAATTGATTTTTCCATTTTTTTCGCCTCTCTCATTAATATATTCCAAGGTTACCAAACTTTATCTGATTAATTCGATCTACACTGAATA